>NC_052049.1:145082666-145698311 GCF_903992535.2 Arvicola amphibius | reverse complement strand
GCTTGCATTACAACATGAGCTCTCAGACCTTTCTGTTCAGATTCAGGATTTACAGTTTACTATGGGAAAGGGCACGACTTTAGACAAACGGGCAAACTCTAAACTTAATCGTAAAATGGCTTATCCAGTCCTGACCCGGTCACGAGCCAGGCAAGTGGAAGAGGCTGCTGAGTCTCAGCCTGATACCACAGAAACCCCCCCAGGGCTAGAGCCAAGGCAAGAGGGCAATTATGAGCAAGATCAGATGGCCTCTGATTCGGAGTAAGAGCCTAAACAAAATAAATATAAAACTTTCCGGCCCATATATAAAAAATTAAAAATTAAACATATTAAAGATCTTCACTCTGCTGTTAAAAATTATGGGATGAATGCACCTTTTACTTTTTCTATATTGGAGGGATTGGCAGGAGAAGGATTTATGCTGCCCATAGAATGGAGCAGGGTGGTCCAATCAGTATTAAATAGAGGACAATACCTGACTTAAAAGTCTGAGTTTCTCGATAGGGCTAAAGCCCTTGCAAATAAAAATAAAAGAAACCCATTAAGTCAGACTGCCTCCTGGACAGCTGATAAAATTGCTGGTAAAGACAAGTTTACAGATAAAGACAAGCAAAAAGGACTGTCCACTGGGATACTTTCCCAGACGGCACAGGCTGCTTTGGCAGCTTGGAGGGCAGTTCCCTCCACTGGCGCCACTACCACCCCGCTCACTAAAATCATCCAGGGACCTCAGAAACCATATGCTCAGTTTATGGGTCGGCTCCAAGAAACAACAGAAAGAATCTTGGGGCCAGAGAAAATAAAAGAGACCTTGGTCAAACAGCTGGCCTTTGAGAATGCCAATACTGCATGTAAAGCTGCATTAAGGGGAAAAATGAGAAACATTGATGTTTCTGGTATGATTAAGGTGTGCAATGAGGTAGACAATTTTGGTCACCAGCTATCAAAGTCAATCAGCCTGGCCATCGACACAGTATTTCAGGGACAAAGGGGACACTCTCGCCCCGGAGGGAAGACATGTTTCACCTGTGGTCAACTGGGACACTTTGCGAGAGAATGCCCCTCTCGATCGATAGTTAAAAATAACCAAAATTGTCCTGAGGATAGAGGGGGTGGCCCTCCAGGACCCTGCCCCCGATGTAGGCGGGGCAAACATTGGGCAAGGGAATACAAATCCAAGACTGATAATATGGACAACTCCCTAACCCCTGTCTCAGCTACTGCGGTTCAGGGAAACGGGAGAGGGGCCCCGATCGGGGGCCCTTACTCACCAATTCTGTACCAGCCAGCTCATGCAAGGGGAACGACTCCAACGTCAAAACCCCTTTACAGGGCCACCCCAGGGAGCACAGGATTGGACTTGTGCCCCTCCTCCACCCGGATTATAACCCCTGAGGATGGGACCATGATTGTAGAGACTGGGCTGTATGGCCCTCCTCCTCCTGGCATGTTCTATCTCATTATAGGGCGAGCTTCATGCTCCCTAAAGGGGCTTTCTGTTACTCCCTCTGTGGTTGATGCTGATTATAAAGGAGAAATTAAATTGCTTGCCACTGCTACTAAAGGCCCCTTAACTCTTAGAGCTGGACATCGCATAGCACAAGCCCTGCCATTACCTATGATGGGACAATTCCCCTGCCAAGGAAACAAACGTGGTGCCTCGAGCCCCGGCTCTTCTGACATATATTGGGTACAACAGCTTTCTGATACCCGACCTATGATGACTTTATGGCTAGATAATAAACAATTCCAGGGTCTTTTAGACACAGGTGCGGATGCCACTGTACTATCATCCAGGTACTGGCCTAAAGCATGGCCTGTAGATTCCACTGCCACCCACTTACAAGGTATAGGACAAACCCAAAATACTTTAAAAAGTTCTAAGTTATTAACCTAAAAAGACAAAGAGGGTAATTCAGACACCATTCAGCCTTTTATAGTCCCAGGCCTCCCAGTTAACCTCTGGGAAAGGGACATCTTAAAACAAATGGGAGTTATTATGCTTAGTCCTAATAAAATTGTCACTAAACAGATGCTTAAAATGGGATTCCTCCCTGGTAAAGGATTAGAAAAGAAAAAACAAGGACTTACAGACCCTATTGCTACTGGCCAACACCAAGGTAGGTTAGGCTTAGGCGTGGACCTTTTTTCCTAAGGGCCACTGATCCTCCTGCACTCCAGGCTGATAAGATATCTTGGAGGTCTAATGACCCAGTCTGGATAGACCAGTGGTCCATGCTTCAAAAAAAGGTTCAGGCTGCCCTGCAGTTGGTGCAGGAACAATTAGAACAGGGACATCTTGAGCCCTCCACATCCCCATGGAACACCCCTATATTTGTCATTAAAAAAAAAATGGGGACTAGAGACTGTTACAGGACTTAAGAAAAGTTAATAAGACCATGCTACCCATGGGAGCTTTACAGCCTGGCCTGCCATCACCAGTTGCTATTCCCAAAGATTTTCACAAGATTGTTATCGACATAAAAAACTGCTTTTTTTCTATACCCCTTCACCCGGCAGATTGTAAGCGATTTGCGTTTTCCATCCCAATTACTAATCATGTTGGCCCAAACCCTTGGTTTCAGTGGCGAGTCTTACCACAGGGCATGGCCAACTCGCCCACCCTATGCCAGCGTTTTGTGGCACAATCTGTGGATCCCATAAGGTTACTTTACCCCTCTGTACCTCATCCACTACATGGATGACTTGTTAATAGCTACAGACAAGGCTGATATGACACAAAAAATAGCTCAGGATTTAATCTTGGCTTTACAATATAGGGGCTTTATTATATCCCCAAAAAAAATTCAGACTTGCTATCCCTTTTTATTTTGGGGGTTTCAATTGAAACCAACCTTAATTCGCACCTCAAAAATCCATATAAAAAAAACGAGTTTACGTTGCCTAAATGATTTTCAAAAACTTTTAGGTGATATTAATTGGTTACGCCCTTATTTGCGACTCACAACAGGAGATTTAAAACCTTTATTTAATATATTACAAGGAGATCCTGACCCTAGTTCCCCTAGGAGCCTTACATTAGAGGCAGAAGCCACACTTATAAGGGTAAAAAAAGCTATCTCCCAGCAAGGCTCAGGATATTTTGATCCTAAAAAAATCCTTTATCTATTGACATTTGCCACTGATTATATGCCATCAGGGCTCCTGTGGCAAGAGGAGCAGCCGCTTCTTTGGATACATGCGCCTGCTACCTCATCCAAGGTTTTGCCCTCCTATCCTTTTTTAGTAAATCAGGTTCTGTTCTCAGGTATCAAGACTGCGGTTCGATACTTTGGCCGTGACCCAGATGTTATTGTTACCCCATATTCGGGAGATCAGATAGCCTGGCTACAACAAAGACATGATAAATGGGCTGTGCTACTTGCTGGGTTTCGGGAAAAGTTTGATACCCACATGCCAGAAAACAGGCTTATCCAATTTCTTAATATTACACCTTTTACATTTTTAAAGAATACACGCTTGCAGCCCATTCCAAATGCCTTACTTGTGTTTATAGATGGCTCAAAAAATGAAAAAGCTTCATATGTTATTAATGATAAGGCCTACTCTATTGATACCCCATACAGATCTGCCCAGATGGTAAAATTATATACAGCTTTCACCATATTCCAATTGATCCGCCACCAAGAATTTAATTTGTTCTCTGATAGCCAATATGTTGTGAGGGCTATTCAGGTTCTCAAAATGGTTCCTACCATTCAGCCTTCAACACCTACGTTTCAATTGTTCTCCAAAATTCAAAGATTAATTAGAGACCGTTCATATTTGTTTTTTGTGGGCCATATTCGAGCACATTCTGGTTTGCCTGGACCTTTGACACGAGAAAATAAATTGGCGGACAAGAGCACTCGTTTAGTTGCCTCAGTCTCTGTACAGGATCCTGTACAGGAGGCTCAGGCTGCTCACTTACTCCATCATCTTAATGCCTCAACCTTGCGTCTTAGATTTGGTATAACTAAAAAACAAGCCAGACAAATTGTTAAAAATTACAAAAATTGTGTGACCTTTTTACCTAAACCTCATCTGGGAGTCAACCCTCGGGGCCTGATCCCAGGGAAACTATGGCAAATAGATGTTACTCATGTCCCCTCCTTTGGTAAACTTAAATATGTTCATGTTACTATTGATACTTATAGTGGCTTCCTGTATACATCTGCTCAGACGGGAAAAGCAACTAAACAGGTCATTGCTCACTTATTTCTTACATTTTCTGCTATGGGACATCCCCAAATGCTTAAGACTAACAATGGACCTGGCTATACTAGCCAAAAATTTAAACAATTCTGTGCCCAGTTAAATATAAAACATCGTACTGGTATTCCCTACAATCCACAAGGCCAGGACATTGTTAAACGTGCCAATCAGACTCTTAAGCATACCATCTCTAAGTTAATGACACAAGAGACTCTTTACCCCATAAAAGGCAATGCCAAGACAATATTGGCTCATGCTCTCTTTGTGCTCAATTTTCTAACTTTGGACAATCAAGGACAGTCCGCTGCGGACAGATTGTGACACCCTTCTATCCAATCTACTTATGCACAAGCCCTATGGAAGGACCCCCTATTGAGAGTCTGGGCTGGCCCTGACCCTGTGCTTATTTGGAAAAAAGGCATGTATTTATGATACCAAGGCTCAAAATGCCAGGTGGCTCCCTGAGCGTTTGATAAAATTGTATAATCCAACCAGGGAAAGTAAACCCTGAGAAAATTTCCTCTTGCTGGCAGAAATCTTGAAACCACCTTGTCTATGGCTCCTTCTAATTTGGACCAACCATATCGGAGTGACGACACCCCTATATCAACTTTTCAATTTTACCTGGCAGGTCATAAATTAAGCAGGTGACACTGCTAACTCCTCTTCCACCATAGCCGCAACTCCTGATTGGGGCCCTCTAGAGGTAGATCTCTGCAAACTGGCTCTGGGAGGCCATACAGATTGGGGAGTGGCCGATAAGTTTCTCCCTTTAACTCAGGCTCCAAAAGATTCATGTCATACCACGGAGCTTGGCTGTGCCAACAAACTTAGTAGGGCCTCCCTTGCCCTTACACCAATATATGTTTGCCCTGGGGCCTCCCACAGAAATCGCTCCCTGGCCTCCAAATGTGGATATAGCTCTGATTATTTCTGTGCCTCATGGGGCTGTGAAACTACTGGGGATACATATTGGAATCCCTCTTCTTCCTGGGATTATATTCAAGTAAAGAAAAAAGATCCAGCCCAAAAACTATCTGCTCAATGTGTATCTGACAGCCAATCTAGGGGCTGGTGTAACCCCTTGGTAATTTCCTTTACAGAAGCAGGAAAAAAATTTGACTGGGCCAGCTCTAGAGGGGTAGAATGGGGGCTCCGTCTCTATAAGGCCGAAAGGGATTTTGGGGTGACTTAAAGTTACTAAGAACGGTCCCCCAATCCTCCGTTACCGCAGTAGGCCCCTATAAGGCATTACATTCTCTGGCTAGTGGGCAACCTAGTCGTCCATCTCACAAACAACCCCCAACCAATGGTTCCTCTGTAACAGCCCCTCCTTTTCAACCCACCTTACCCCAAGGACTTCCCTCTTCTGCTGATCTTATTCTATCTATGGTCAATGCTTCTATAACTGCTTTACATGCCATTAATAATTCCCTATATGAGGAATGCTGGGTTTGCTTTTCACCAAAGCCCCCCTTTTATGAAGGTGTGGCTGCCTTTGGCTCCCCCATCTAACTAATGATACAGAGCATTTAAGGTGACATCCTGTCGACGGAAAAGGTATTACGATAGGCCAGGTCTCTGACATAGGACTATGCCTTAGCGGACCAGCTTTACGCTTTCCCCAACCATTACAGTATACCTGCAATCAGACATTTATTGTTAATATCTCTTTTTCTTATATTTCTGCACCTGAAGAATTTTATTTTGCTTGTGCCTCGGGCCTCACCACTTATATAATTACCAATAACTTTTTGATCAATAGAGATTATTGTGTGCTTGTGCGGCTGGTGCCTCGTCTGACGATACATGAGTCAGAGGATCTCCTCCACTTTTGGGAACAGGGCACTACTATGCCCCGAAACAAGAGAGAACCTATTACAGCCATCACTTTAGCTATCATTTTGGGATTAGGAGCCACAGGTACAGGAACAGGGATAGCCTCTCTTATCACCTCCCAACAGCGATATGCCCAACTCAGTTTGGCGGTAGACAGAGACATCCAGGAATTACAAAAGGGCCTGGAGAACCTAAAGGACTCATTAGTCTCTCTGTCAGAGGTGGTTCTACAGAATAGACGAGGCCTTGATCTTGTTTTTCTTAAAGAAGGGGGACTTTGTGTCGCCCTTAAAGAAGAATGTTGCTTTTATTCAGATAAAACAGGCCTAGTACAGGATAGCATACAAAAGATAAAAAACAGTTTAGAAGAAAAAAAAAAACAAAAAAAAACAGGAATCTTGGTATCAAAACTGGTTTTCTACCTCCCCCTGGTTATCCACACTCTTGCCCAGTTTGTTGGGCCCTCTTTTGGGACTATTATTGCTTTTATCCTTTGGCCCATGGGCCTTTTCAAAACTAACCCGCTTTATTAAGACCCAGGTTGACGAAATAACAAAAGATTCCGTTGCTGTTCATTATCATCGCCTAAATACTCGTGGCTCCACGGAGGACCTCAGAACTTCGGAGACAGAACGACCTGCAGCTGCTCTTCAATTTTCTACCCTTGTTACAGACCCCAAACCCGTTAGACCTTGGAATCCCTGGAAAAAAATTTTTGCCAAGCAGCACTCGTAATCTTATATTGGAGTAGGCACTTAGGAAGGAGTTTATACCATAGGTCAGACTAAAAGGTAAATACTGGGTTTGGAAGGTGCCCTTTCTTCTTGTCCAGAGATGGAGTCATTGGTGTCCAAATTACATCTTTTATACCTTTTGTTTTAGAAGCTCCTCGCAGTCTTTTCATTAATACCCACACAGAGGCCCAATGATGGAAATATTGTGGAGCCCTCCCCTGAACAGCACATCATACAGAGGCCGTACAGGCCGGCTCAACATGGCATGATGTCAGGGGATGAGGATTGCCCTCCACATAGCCTAAGACAGGGACCCTGCAGTCAAAGAGCTGCTTACTTTGGTCTTGCTAGATACCTTTTTGAGGAGTTTCAAGGACGGGCAACTGATGGCGGGACCGCCCCCAAACTAAGACAGGGCCCTGGGAACCCTATGACGGGTAATGGGGAGAAAAACCTGGTCCCCACTCGACCTAAGACAAGAGCCCTCATCACAGGCCATCATTAAGGGCCAAAAAATAATTAATACTACCCATAAGATACCCCTCTGTTCCCAGGAGAGGATAGGAGACTCGACTCGAGAAAAGGGTCCTCCTTGCCCCAGTCCCTTCTCCTATAGGTCTGACTATGTGGTTAGATTCTGACCAGTGCTCTCCACTTATTAGCTGCCTTCCTTAATAAAAGGAAGGGGGATTTGTCAGGGACCATTTTCCTAAGGATAGATTTGTCAGGGAACATCGTCCTGACAGGGATAGCAGAGGTCATTGTCCTAAGGATGTTTACAGAGAACCCACCCCTCATCCCACTATCTTGAGAGCTATCCATTAACGGAACCCACCCTTTACTCCAATGCTAATGGATCACATCTGTTAAGGGAACCCACCCCTTACTCCAATGTTAATGAATCACATGCTTCGGCTTACTCCAGGTGCTGGCTGATGACCTTCAGTTACCCCGACAGAGTCCCTGCCTACCCCTACCTCCACCCCATTCAAGGGTATATAAGCTGTAACTTTCACCCCAATAAACGGAGACCTTGACAATAGAATCTTGCTTGGTCTCCTTCCTCTTTTACAGCTCATGTCTTGCAGGTTAGCGCCCCTTCAGAGGACCCTAAATAGCTGACCCTGCCAAGCGGGGGTTACAGAAGGAGTTGGATAGGACAGAAGGCAAAAACGATAAAGACTCGAGATCTACACCTGAGCCAAAGAAACCCGAGGAGAGCCCAGCCTCTAAGTTCAGCTCTGCAAGCAAGTATGCTGCTCTCTCTGTGGATGGTGACGATGAGACTGAGGGAGACGACCACACTGAGTAGACCTCCACACGCTGTGCTTTCTTCTAGTCTCCATCCCGGAACACTCAAGGGCAAATCAAACCTCTATCCAGACAAGAAAAAAAAAAAAAACTCACCATCTCCTGGAGACCTTTCTTAACTTTTTTTAATGAAATGAAATTGTTTTGCATGCTGCTGCAGCCTTTTAAAGTATTGAAGTAACTGGAGAACCAATCACCATCGTAGCCTGAGAGATATGGCTACTGCTTTTGAATGGGGAAGTTGTAATGTGTTCTGAGGATACCAAGTGTGTGAGGATACTACCTGTGTGGCTAGTGCCTGGGGCTCCGTTCAGCAGGAATGTAGTGACAGACTCAGTCGCATAAGTTAGGCAGTAGAGAAAGGCACAAGGAAGCGTGCGATTTCTACCTTTTAATTCGTACCCTGTGATGGCACCTATGAATTCCCCAAACATCATCTGAATAAATTTTCCATCCTTGGAAAGGTAGATTTAGTCTCTCAAGTTATTTTAGTCTCCAGGAGGCTGCCAGCCCTTCTACTTTAATTCTGACTTAACTGGGGCCAGCCTAGAGGGAATTGTTTTTTGTTTGTTTGTTTGTTTACCCCCCAAGGGGGTAGTTGGGAATGAGTCTACAGGCCACTAACAAGTAGTATTGCTTGGGGACCAAAATAAATGGGAAGCTCAATCGTGGTTTGAAAAGCTTTGGTTGGGGGAGTGATCAGTTATTTTATACCAGGTAGTGCGGGAAATGGTGTGACCTCCAATAGACGCATGAATAGAACGGATCATTTCCTGGATGAGGAAGCACTTAGCGGTTGTGGGAAATTCCAGTCTTCTAAGATCTGTCCTTTCTAGAGGTTCAAATATATCCACATTCTTTTAAAACCTTATCACTCTGGTCATCTTGTGTTCTTGATGACACTTAGCTTTCCAAAAGCAATCTGTGTAAGTCGCACACCTGTTCCTACAGGCATTTTGTTGGCCACCGGGAGCTGTGGCCTGAGGACTCACTGCTTTTCTGAAGCAAACCAGTTCCGTGCCCGTCTGCCTGCTCCTGCTGCTGTCAGTGTTTCAGTTGATGGATGTGGTGGCATGGGGAGAGTTGAGTTAAAGGTCTTTAGCCTTGATGGGGTGTGAGGTTTCTGTACATTTCCTTCACTGGAACCCCATACTGGTGCTTGGGTTTCTAATGTGACCTAGACTGTGGCTTTCTGTTTATGGGGGTTGGTTTCTTGGCTTCCCTCAAGAATAAAGGATGATGCAAAGAACTGTTGAATAGGTTCTTGCTTCTCTTGCAACACAGTGGCTTGATGTCTGCTTTGTTCTGCACCTTTATGTAAGGATCAGCTCCAAAGAGGCCAAGCTTCCCTGTTGTAGGATGTCAGGATGCCTGTAAACAATGAGAACCTGGTCCTGCTGTGCAAGCCCTAGGCCTGCTGTGCGGGAGCTTTGGTTCAGTGTGCTGCAGCAGTGGCATAGCAGCTCACTTGATTGGCTAGTAGAGAGGAAGTGGGCTTTAGAGAGACCCACCGCTGAGTGGGTTTTCAACAGTTGGCTGTGGACAATGAGAAGGTTGTTTGCCCTCTTCACATCTGTTTCCCTTCCAGGTCCCACACTCTGCTCCTGTTAAAATAAAAACAGGGGTTGACTTATGTCCCGCTCCTGAATACATGTAAAATTTGTACAAAAATATCTTCTATGAAAATGATTTGTAATCTGTAGACATTATTACTTGGGAGATGTCTTGAGATGTAAAATCCCATCCTTTGGGTTGAGGGTTTTTTGTTTTTCTCCAATAAATCCAGTCTTTAAAGTTGAAAAAATAAAAATAAAAATAAAACCTCTTTAAACATAGTTACCATAAAAACATGTGGAATTGGATTTAAAAAAGGATCTAACAAGAAAGTAAGAGAAAGAGAAGGACACATCTGCTGTGTAGATGTTTCTTCCGGATGCACGTGACCATCGCCACCTTCAAAAGTCAAAGCAGCAGTATCAACTTGCTCAAGAGAGGGGCAGGGTCAGCAGAATCACCTAGCTCTAGAGTCCCCTTTGCTTCCTAAGATTAAAAATTGCTGTGCAGCGAGGAGCCTTCCTCTATAGTGTGGTTATGGCAAATGTCCCTGAATTTTGAAATAATCCCAATTAAACCCATTGGTTCAGTTAGCTCGGCTTGGGCAGAAGTGTTTCTTTCATCTTTCATTGCCCTCTCTGTGGTGGAGGAACAGAAGTAGGCTGTCAAGGAGCCTTCTTGTAACATGGTGCAGTAGACTAAGCACAGGTCCATCTAGCGGCGGTCTGGCAATACCATCTCCATAATCAGAGAATACATGTTCTGATTGTGAAGAATAAAGTAAGCTAATGTTTTAACTCTTAAAATGTAAAGCATGGAGTAGGCAAAGAGACTACACAGCAGAAGATAAGTTCTCCCCCACTGGGAAACATCCCGTCTAATTGGAAGGCTCCAATAATTACCATGATGAGTTGCTGTTCTTCCGTCAGGGGGATGATGGAATACTGTCAGAGCCCTTAGACGGGCATGTGTGTTACCCTAAGCGTTTAGCAAGTTTTTTTTTTTTTTTTAAGTCAAAACACTATTCTTTGTCAAGGAAAAAAAGATTTAAAGCCAAGGAAGCACTTGTTCGTGTCAATTCATCTATGGAAATCTATTAATCTTTTCATCTGTAACTTTGTAAGGTGTGGTTACTGTGAAACCTTTAGTATAAGAACATTCTAAGCTTTACATTCAACCGTCCGGCCCCTGTAGTTATGTTTGTGACAGAAAGGGCTAAATGTGCTGAAGATGTCATTTTCCTTAGACCTCTGAGGTCCTAGTGGACTGACATATTTTTCTTTGCCCGTTATTGGATGAGATGACCACTGGGAGAATTTCACGTGATCACGGGTAGGCTTTCACGTGATCCCGGGTGGGCTGTCACGTGATCAGGGGTGGTCTTTCACGTGATCAGGGGTGGTCTTTCACTTGATCAAGGCTAGTCTTTCACGTGATCAGGGGTGGGCTTTCACGTGATCACGGGTGGGCTTTCACGTGATCAGGGGTGGGCTTTCACGTGATCACGGGTAGGCTTTCCTGTGATCAGGGGTGGGCTGTCACGTGATCAGGGGTGGGCTTTCCCAATTCAGTCACCATAATTATTATCATTTTCTTCTTTGAAAAGCAACCGATGTGTCCTAGTTAACATTGTCTGTGACTTAATACCACCTGAGTCATCTGAGAATGGAGTCTCTATTCAGCAATTTCAGAGGTCAGGTTGGCCTGTGGCTACTTCTGCTGGGGATTGTCTTTTTGTTAACTGGTGTAGGGTGGCCAAACCCACTGTGGGTGGCACTCTTCCCCGGACAGATAGATGATGTCCTGTGCCATGTAAGAAAGGCAGCTAAGCATGAACCTGTGTGGAAGCCAGCTACCGAGCAGTTTCATCTATGGTCTCTGCTGCTTGCTCTTCCTTGGCTGTGAATGAGTTCTTTGATTAGGAATAGTGCTGTGCGGGATAGCAAAGAGATGTGGCTCCAAGCTCCTGCTTGAGTTCCTGTCCTGACTTCCTTAGGTGCTAAGCTATAATCTGTGGGGTCAAATAGACCCTCCCTCCCCTGAGCTGCGTCTGATCATGGTGTTTGTCACGACAGCAGAATGAGTATGTTTTTCCTTATGTTTGTGATCCAGTGAATCCACGTTGTCCTCCGTGCTCATTAGTTTCCATGGAGGACTGCAGAGAAGTGTTGGTGGTTTAGAGCACACACTGGTTTGGCCAGGGACTGAATGACTACAGGTGTGGGAGTGCCCAAGATTGCCTGTTAACGCCTGGGGATCTGATGCCCCCTTCTGGCTTCTTCAGGCACTACATTCACATGCATGCCTCCCTGCCCTTGCCCACACACCTATGTACACTTTAAAGTGGAATGAATACATTTAAAACCTCTTCCAGCTGGATTTGGTGAGCTCCCATTAGAACAGGCACACTGTCTCAGGAGGTGGACCAACCCCTCACGGTCCAGACTTCCTTGCTCCTCTTTTCCCTCCTTCTGCTCTTCAACTGGACCTTGGGGGCTCAGTCTGTTGCTCTGTTGAGGGACTTTGCCTCTATCTCCATCCGTCGCTAGACGAACATTCTATGGTGATATTTGAGAGAATCATCAGTGTGATAGTGGGGCAAGGCCAGTTCAGGCACCCTCTACTCTGCTGCCTAAGGACCTAGCTGGGGGCACTCCTGTGGACTCCTGGGATCCACTCTAGAGCCAAGTCTCTGGCCAGCCCTAAAATAGCTCCCTGAATGTAGATATCTTCCTCCCTGCTCCTATATCTGCCCTTCCTCCATCTCCACCCTCCCACTCCCCCAAGCTCTCTCCAGCCTTTCCTCTCCCTTCTCTCTCCCCGTCTCCCCTTACCCCACTCCCACCGTCTCTACACCCACCCCCATGCTCCAAAATTTTGCCCAGCCATTTTGTTTGCTTCCAATTGCCAAGAGCATCTATCTATCTATCTATCTATCTATCTATCTATCTATCTATCTATCATCTATCTCTATATATACACATATGTTTCTTTGGGTTCACCTTGTTGTTTGGCTTCTCTATATAGGCTTAAGGTCCTTTGTTTATGGCTAGAGTCCACTAAGGAGTGAGAACATACCATATTCCTCCTTTTGGATCTGGATTATCTCACTCAGGATAGTGTTTCTATTTCCATCCATTTGCATGCAAAATTCAAAACGTCATCATTTTTTTTTCTGCTGAGTAGTACTCTAATGTGTATATATTCCACACGTTCTTTATCTATTCTTCCATTGATAGGCATCTAGGTTGTTTCCAGGATCTGGCCATTACATATAATGCTGCCATGAGCATAGTTGAAGAAATGCTTTGGTAGTATGATTGGGCATCTCTTGGGTATATTCCCAAGAGTGTTATTCCTGGATCCTGAGGTCGATTGATTCCCAATTTCCTGAGAAGCCGCCACAGCTGATTTCCAAAGTGGGTGCACAAGTTTGCATTTCCACCAGCAACTGGATGAGTGTTCCCGTTACTCAACATCCTCTCCAGCATAGGCTATCATTGGTGTTTATAATTTAATTTAGGCATTCTGACAGGTGTAAGGTAATATCTCAAAGTTGTTTTGATTTGCATTTCCCTGATGAACCGAAGGAGGTTGAACATGACCTCAAGTGTCTTTTGGCCATTTGGCCCGGGACTGAATGAGTATGCGATCAAACTGGACTCTCTGAATGTGGCTGAAAATGGGGGCTGACTGAGAAGCCATTGATAAAGGCCCTGGGACTTGTTTCTACTGCATGTCCTGGCCTTTTGGGACTCTAGTCTATTTGCATGCAAAGCTTCCTAGGCCTGGATGTAGGGGCGGGGCTTGGACTTCTGACAGGGCAGGGTTCCCCGCCCTCTCTTAGGGAGGGAGGGGGAGGACGGAGGGTGATTAGGGCAAGGAATGGGAAGGGAATGGGAGGAGGGGAGGAAGTGTAAATTTTTGAATGGGAAAATAAAGAAAAAAATTACAAAAAATTAAAACCTCTTTAAACATAGTTACCATAAAAACATGTGGAATTGGATTTAAAAAAGAATCTAACAAGAAAGTAAGAGAGAGAGAAGGACACATCTGCTGTGTAGATGATTCTTCCGGATGCACGTGACCATCGCCACCTTCAAAAGTCAAAGCAGCAGTAACAACTTGCTCAAGAGAGGGGCAGGGTCAGCAGAATCACCTAGCTCTAGAGTCCCCTCTGCTTCCTAAGATTAAAAATTGCTGTGCAGCGAGGAGCCTTCCTCTAGAGTGTGGTTATGGCAAATGTCCCTGTATTTTGAAATAATCCCAATTAAACCCATTGGTTCAGTTAGCTCGGCTTGGGCAGAAGTGTTTCTTTCATCTTTCATTGCCCTCTCTGTGGTGGAGGAACAGAAGTAGAAGTAGGCTGTCAAGGAGCCTTCTTGTAACATGGTGCAGTAGACTAAGCACAGGTCCATCTAGCGGCGGTCTGGCAATACCATCTCCATAATCAGAGAATACATGTTCTGATTGTGAAGAATAAAGTAAGCTAATGTTTTAACTCTTAAAATGTAAAGCATGTAGTAGGCAAAGAGACTACAAAGCAGAAGATAAGTTCTCTCCCACCCGGAAACATCCCGTCTAATTGGAAGGCTCCAATAATTACCATGATGAGTTGCTGTTCTTCCTTCAGGGGGATGATGGAATACTGTCAGAGCCCTTAGAGGGGCATGTGTGTTACCCTAAGCGTTTGGCAATTTTTTTTAAAGTCAAAACACTATTCTTTGTCAAGGAAAAAAAGATTTAAAGCCAAGGAAGCACTTGTTCGTGTCAATTCATCTATGGAAATCTATTAATCTTTTCATCTGTAACTTTGTAAGGTGTGGTTACTGTGAAATCTTTAGTATAAGAACATTCTAAGCTTTACATTCAACCGTCCGGCCCCTGTAGTTATGTTTGTGACAGAAAGGGCTAAATGTGGTAGAAGATGTCATTTTCCTTAGACCTCTGAGGTCCTAGTGGACTGACATATTTTTCTTTGCCCGTTATTGGATGAGGTGACCACTGGGGGATTTTCACGTGATCACGGGTAGGCTTTCACGTGATCCCGGGTGGGCTGTCACGTGATCAGGGGTGGTCTTTCACGTGATCAGGGGTGGTCTTTCACGTGATCACGGGTGGGCTTTCACGTGATCAGGGGTGGTCTTTCACGTGATCAGGGGTGGGCTTTCACGTGATCACGGGTAGGCTTTCACGTGATCACACGTGGGCTTTCCCGTGATCATGGGAGGGCTTTCACGTGATCACGGGTGGGCTTTCACGTGATCACGGGTGGGACTTTCCCAATTCAGTTACCATAATTATTATCATTTTCTTCTTTAAAAAGCAACCGATGTGTCCTAGTTAACATTGTCTGTGACTTAATACCACCTGAGTCATCTGAGAATGGGAGTCTCTATTCAGGAATTTCAGAGGTCAGGTTGGCCTGTGGCTACTGTCTGCTGGGGATTGTCTTTTTGTTAACTGGTGTAGGATGGCCAAACCCACTGTGGGTGGCACTCTTCCCCGGACAGATAGATGTGTCTGTGCCATGTAAGAAAGGCAGCTAAGCATGAACCTGTGTGGAAGCCAGCTACCGAGCAGTTTCATCTATGGTCTCTGCTGCTTGCTCTTCCTTGGCTGTGAATGAGTCCTTTGATTAGGAATAGTGCTGTGCGGGATAGCAAAGAGATGTGGCTCCAAGCTCCTGCTTGAGTTCCTGTCCTGACTTCCTTCGGTGCTAAACAATAATCTGTGGGGTCAAATAGACCCTCCCTCCCCTGAGCTGCATCTGATCATGGTGTTTGTCACGACAGCAGAATGAGTATGTTTTTCCTTATGTATGTGATCCAGCGAATCCACGTTGTCCTCCGTGCTCATTCGTTTCCATGGAGGACTGCAGAGAAGTGTTGGTGGTTTAGAGCACACACTGGTTTGGCCAGGGACTGAATGACTACAGGTGTGGGAGGGCCCACGATTGCCTGTTAACGCCTGGGGATCTGATGCCCCCTTCTGGCTTCCTCAGGCACTACATTCACATGCATGCCTCCCTGCCCTTGCCCACATACCTATGTACACTTTAAAGTGGAATGAATACATTTAAAACCTCTTCCAGCTGGATTTGGAAAGCTCCCATTAGAACAGGCACACTGTCTCAGGAGGTGGACCAACCCCTCACGGTCCAGACTTCCTTGCTCCTCTTTTCCCTCCTTCTGCTCTTCAACTGGACCTTGGGGGCTCAGTCTGTTGCTCTGTTGAGGCACTTTGCCTCTATCTCCATTCGTCGCTGGACGAACATTCTATGGTGATATTTGAGATAATCATCAGTGTGATAGTGGGGCAAGGCCAGTTCAGGCACCCTCTACTCTGCTGCCTAAGGACCTAGCTGGGGGCACTCCTGTGGACTCCTGGGATCCACTCTAGAGCCAAGTCTCTGGCCAGCCCTAAAATAGCTCCCTGAATGTAGATATCTTCTTCCCTGCTCCTATATCTGCCCTTCCTCCATCTCCAACCTCCCACTCCTTCAAGCTCTCTCCAGCCATTCGTCTCCCTTCTCTCTCTCCCTGTCCCCTTCCCCAATCCCACCCTACCTACACCCACGCCCATGCTCGCAAATTTTGCCCAGCCACTTTGTTTGCTTCCAATTTCCAAGAGCATCTATCTATCTACCTACCTACCTATCTATCTATCTATCTATCTATCTATCTATCTATCTATCTATCTATCTATCTCTATATATACACATATATTTCTTTTGGTTCACCTTGTTGTTTGGCTTCTCTATATAGGCTTAAGGTCCTTTGTTTATGGCTAGAGTCCACTAATGAGTGAGAACATACCATATTCATCTTTTCTGGATCTGGATTATCTCACTCAGGATAGTATTTCTATTTCCATCCATTTGCATGCATAATTCAAAACGTCATTATTATTTTTTCTGCTGAGTAGTACTCTAATGTGTATATATTCCACACGTTCTTTATCTATTCTTCCATTGAGAGGCATCTAGGTTGTTTCCAGGATCTGGCCATTACATATAATGCTGCCATGAGCATAGTTGAAGAAATGCTTTGGTAGTATGATTGGGCATCTCTTGGGTATATTCCCAAGAGTGTTATTCCTGGATCCTGAGGTCGATTGATTTCCAATTTCCTGAGAAGCCGCCACGCTGATTTCCAAAGTGGGTGCACAAGTTTGCATTTCCACCAGCAATGGATGAGTGTTCCCGTTACTCAACATCCTCTCCAGCATAGGCTATCATTGGTGTTTATAATTTAATTTAGGCATTCTGACAGGTGTAAGGTAATATCTCAAAGTTGTTTTGATTTGCATTTCCCTGATGAACCGAAGGAGGTTGAACATGACCTCAAGTGTCTTTTGGCCATTTGGCCCGGGACTGAATGAGTATGCGATCAAACTGGACTCTCTGAATGTGGCTGAAAATGGGGGCTGACTGAGAAGCCATTGATAAAGGCCCTGGGACTTGTTTCTACTGCATGTCCTGGCCTTTTGGGACTCTAGTCTATTTGCATGCAAAGCTTCCTAGGCCTGGATGTAGGGGCGGGGCTTGGACTTCTGACAGGGCAGGGTTCCCCGCCCTCTCTTAGGGAGGGAGGGGGAGGCAGGAGGGTGATTAGGGCAAGGAATGGGAAGGGAATGGGAGGAGGGGAGGAAGTGTAAATTTTTGAATGGGAAAATAAAGAAAAAAATTACAAAAAATTAAAACCTCTTTAAACATAGTTACCATAAAAACATGTGGAATTGGATTTAAAAAAGAATCTAACAAGAAAGTAAGAGAAAGAGAAGGACACATCTGCTGTGTAGATGTTTCTTCCGGATGCACGTGACCATCGCCACCTTCAAAAGTCAAAGCAGCAGTAACAACTTGCTCAAGAGAGGGGCAGGGTCAGCAGAATCACCTAGCTCTAGAGTCCCCTCTGCTTCCTAAGATTAAAAATTGCTGTGCAGCGAGGAGCCTTCCTCTAGAGTGTGGTTATGGCAAATGTCCCTGTATTTTGAAATAATCCCAATTAAACCCATTGGTTCAGTTAGCTCGGCTTGGGCAGAAGTGTTTCTTTCATCTTTCATTGCCCTCTCTGTGGTGGAGGAACAGAAGTAGAAGTAGGCTGTCAAGGAGCCTTCTTGTAACATGGTGCAGTAGACTAAGCACAGGTCCATCTAGCGGCGGTCTATCAATACCATCTCCATAATCAGAGAATACATGTTCTGATTGCGAAGAATAAAGTAAGCTAATGTTTTAACTCTTAAAATGTAAAGCATGTAGTAGGCAAAGAGACTACAAAGCAGAAGATAAGTTCTCTCCCACCCGGAAACATCCCGTCTAATTGGAAGGCTCCAATAATTACCATGATGAGTTGCTGTTCTTCCTTCAGGGGGATGATGGAATACTGTCAGAGCCCTTAGAGGGGCATGTGTGTTACCCTAAGCGTTTGGCAATTTTTTTAAAGTCAAAACACTATTCTTTGTCAAGGAAAAAAAGATTTAAAGCCAAGGAAGCACTTGTTCGTGTCAATTCATCTATGGAAATCTATTAATCTTTTCATCTGTAACTTTGTAAGGTGTGGTTACTGTGAAATCTTTAGTATAAGAACATTCTAAGCTTTACATTCAACCGTCCGGCCCCTGTAGTTATGTTTGTGACAGAAAGGGCTAAATGTGTAGAAGATGTCATTTTCCTTAGACCTCTGAGGTCCTAGTGGACTGACATATTTTTCTTTGCCCGTTATTGGATGAGGTGACGACTGGGGGATTTTCACGTGATCACGGGTAGGCTTTCACGTGATCAGGGGTGGTCTTTCACGTGATCAGGGGTGGCCTTTCACGTGATCAGGGGTGGTCTTTCACGTGATCAGGGGTGGCCTTTCACGTGATCAGGGGTGGTCTTTCACGTGATCAGGGGTGGCCTTTCACGTGATCAGGGGTGGTCTTTCACGTGATCACGGGTAGGCTTTCACGTGATCACGGGTGGGCTTTCACGTGATCACGGGTGGGCTTTCACGTGATCACGGGTGGGCTTTCACGTGATCACGGGTGGACTTTCCCAATTCAGTTACCATAATTATTATCATTTTCTTCTTTAAAAAGCAACCGATGTGTCCTAGTTAACATTGTCTGTGACTTAATACCACCTGAGTCATCTGAGAATGGGGTCTCTATTCAGGAATTTCAGAGGTCAGGTTGGCCTGTGGCTACGTCTGCTGGGGATTGTCTTTTTGTTAAATTGTGTAGGATGGCCAAACCCACTGTGGGTGGCACTCTTCCCCGGACAGATAGATGTGTCTGTGCCATGTAAGAAAGGCAGCTAAGCATGAACCTGTGTGGAAGCCAGCTACCGAGCAGTTTCATCTATGGTCTCTGCTGCTTGCTCTTCCTTGGCTGTGAATGAGTCCTTTGATTAGGAATAGTGCTGTGCGGGATAGCAAAGAGATGTGGCTCCAAGCTCCTGCTTGAGTTCCTGTCCTGACTTCCTTCGGTGCTAAACAATAATCTGTGGGGTCAAATAGACCCTCCCTCCCCTGAGCTGCATCTGATCATGGTGTTTGTCACGACAGCAGAATGAGTATGTTTTTCCTTATGTATGTGATCCAGCGAATCCACGTTGTCCTCCGTGCTCATTCGTTTCCATGGAGGACTGCAGAGAAGTGTTGGTGGTTTAGAGCACACACTGGTTTGGCCAGGGACTGAATGACTACAGGTGTGGGAGGGCCCACAATTGCCTGTTAACGCCTGGGGATCTGATGCCCCCTTCTGGCTTCCTCAGGCACTACATTCACATGCATGCCTCCCTGCCCTTGCCCACACACCTATGTACACTTTAAAGTGGAATGAATACATTTAAAACCTCTTCCAGCTGGATTTGGTGAGCTCCCATTAGAACAGGCACACTGTCTCAGGAGGTGGACCAACCCCTCACGGTCCAGACTTCCTTGCTCCTCTTTTCCCTCCTTCTGCTCTTCAACTGGACCTTGGGGGCTCAGTCTGTTGCTCTGTTGAGGCACTTTGCCTCTATCTCCATTCGTCGCTGGACGAACATTCTATGGTGATATTTGAGATAATCATCAGTGTGATAGTGGGGCAAGGCCAGTTCAGGCACCCTCTACTCTGCTGCCTAAGGACCTAGCTGGGGGCACTCCTGTGGACTCCTGGGATCCACTCTAGAGCCAAGTCTCTGGCCAGCCCTAAAATAGCTCCCTGAATGTAGATATCTTCTTCCCTGCTCCTATATCTGCCCTTCCTCCATCTCCACCCTCCCACTCCCCCAAGCTCTCTCCAGCCATTCGTCTCCCTTCTCTCTCTCCCTGTCCCCTTCCCCAACCCCACCCTACCTACACCCACGCCCATGCTCGCAAATTTTGCCCAGCCACTTTGTTTGCTTCCAATTTCCAAGAGCATCTATCTATCTACCTACCTACCTGTCTATCTATCTATCTATCTATCTATCTATCTATCTATCTATCTATCTATCTATCTATCTCTATATATACACATATATTTCCTTGGGTTCACCTTGTTGTTTGGCTTCTCTATATAGGCTTAAGGTTTTTTGTTTATGGCTAGAGTCCACTAATGAGTGAGAACATACCATATTCATCTTTTCTGGATCTGGATTATCTCACTCAGGATAGTATTTCTATTTCCATCCATTTGCATGCATTCAAAACGTCATTATTTTTTTTCTGCTGAGTAGTACTCTAATGTGTATATATTCCACACGTTCTTTATCTATTCTTCCATTGAGAGGCATCTAGGTTGTTTCCAGGATCTGGCCATTACATATAATGCTGCCATGAGCATAGTTGAAGAAATGCTTTGGTAGTATGATTGCGCATCTCTTGGGTATATTCCCAAGAGTGTTATTCCTGGATCCTGAGGTCGATTGATTTCCAATTTCCTGAGAAGCCGCCACGCTGATTTCCAAAGTGGGTGCACAAGTTTGCATTTCCACCAGCAATGGATGAGTGTTCCCGTTACTCAACATCCTCTCCAGCATAGGCTATCATTGGTGTTTATAATTTAATTTAGGCATTCTGACAGGTGTAAGGTAATATCTCAAAGTTGTTTTGATTTGCATTTCCCTGATGAACCGAAGGAGGTTGAACATGACCTCAAGTGTCTTTTGGCCATTTGGCCCGGGACTGAATGAGTATGCGATCAAACTGGACTCTCTGAATGTGGCTGAAAATGGGGGCTGACTGAGAAGCCATTGATAAAGGCCCTGGGACTTGTTTCTACTGCATGTCCTGGCCTTTTGGGACTCTAGTCTATTTGCATGCAAAGCTTCCTAGGCCTGGATGTAGGGGCGGGGCTTGGACTTCTGACAGGGCAGGGTTCCCCGCCCTCTCTTAGGGAGGGAGGGGGAGGCAGGAGGGTGATTAGGGCAAGGAATGGGAAGGGAATGGGAGGAGGGGAGGAAGTGTAAATTTTTGAATGGGAAAATAAAGAAAAAAATTACAAAAAATTAAAACCTCTTTAAACATAGTTACCATAAAAACATGTGGAATTGGATTTAAAAAAGAATCTAACAAGAAAGTAAGAGAGAGAGAAGGACACATCTGCTGTGTAGATGATTCTTCCGGATGCACGTGACCATCGCCACCTTCAAAAGTCAAAGCAGCAGTAACAACTTGCTCAAGAGAGGGGCAGGGTCAGCAGAATCACCTAGCTCTAGAGTCCCCTCTGCTTCCTAAGATTAAAAATTGCTGTGCAGCGAGGAGCCTTCCTCTAGAGTGTGGTTATGGCAAATGTCCCTGTATTTTGAAATAATCCCAATTAAACCCATTGGTTCAGTTAGCTCGGCTTGGGCAGAAGTGTTTCTTTCATCTTTCATTGCCCTCTCTGTGGTGGAGGAACAGAAGTAGAAGTAGGCTGTCAAGGAGCCTTCTTGTAACATGGTGCAGTAGACTAAGCACAGGTCCATCTAGCGGCGGTCTGGCAATACCATCTCCATAATCAGAGAATACATGTTCTGATTGTGAAGAATAAAGTAAGCTAATGTTTTAACTCTTAAAATGTAAAGCATGTAGTAGGCAAAGAGACTACAAAGCAGAAGATAAGTTCTCTCCCAACCGGAAACATCCCGTCTAATTGGAAGGCTCCAATAATTACCATGATGAGTTGCTGTTCTTCCTTCAGGGGGATGATGGAATACTGTCAGAGCCCTTAGAGGGGCATGTGTGTTACCCTAAGCGTTTGGCAATTTTTTTAAAGTCAAAACACTATTCTTTGTCAAGGAAAAAAAGATTTAAAGCCAAGGAAGCACTTGTTCGTGTCAATTCATCTATGGAAATCTATTAATCTTTTCATCTGTAACTTTGTAAGGTGTGGTTACTGTGAAATCTTTAGTATAAGAACATTCTAAGCTTTACATTCAACCGTCCGGCCCCTGTAGTTATGTTTGTGACAGAAAGGGCTAAATGTGTAGAAGATGTCATTTTCCTTAGACCTCTGAGGTCCTAGTGGACTGACATATTTTTCTTTGCCCGTTATTGGATGAGGTGACGACTGGGGGATTTTCACGTGATCACGGGTAGGCTTTCACGTGATCAGGGGTGGTCTTTCACGTGATCAGGGGTGGCCTTTCAGGTGATCAGGGGTGGCCTTTCACGTGATCAGGGGTGGTCTTTCACGTGATCAGGGGTGGCCTTTCACGTGATCAGGGGTGGTCTTTCACGTGATCACGGGTGGGCTTTCACGTGATCACGGGTGGGCTTTCACGTGATCACGGGTGGGCTTTCACGTGATCACGGGTGTGCTTTCACGTGATCACGGGTGGACTTTCCCAATTCAGTTACCAGAATTATTATCATTTTCTTCTTTAAAAAGCAACCGATGTGTCCTAGTTAACATTGTCTGTGACTTAATACCACCTGAGTCATCTGAGAATGGGGTCTCTATTCAGGAATTTCAGAGGTCAGGTTGGCCTGTGGCTATGTCTGCTGGGGATTGTCTTTTTGTTAACTGGTGTAGGATGGCCAAACCCACTGTGGGTGGCACTCTTCCCCGGACAGATAGATGTGTCTGTGCCATGTAAGAAAGGCAGCTAAGCATGAACCTGTGTGGAAGCCAGCTACCGAGCAGTTTCATCTATGGTCTCTGCTGCTTGCTCTTCCTTGGCTGTGAATGAGTCCTTTGATTAGGAATAGTGCTGTGCGGGATAGCAAAGAGATGTGGCTCCAAGCTCCTGCTTGAGTTCCTGTCCTGACTTCCTTCGGTGCTAAACAATAATCTGTGGGGTCAAATAGACCCTCCCTCCCCTGAGCTGCATCTGATCATGGTGTTTGTCACGACAGCAGAATGAGTATGTTTTTCCTTATGTATGTGATCCAGCGAATCCACGTTGTCCTCCGTGCTCATTCGTTTCCATGGAGGACTGCAGAGAAGTGTTGGTGGTTTAGAGCACACACTGGTTTGGCCAGGGACTGAATGACTACAGGTGTGGGAGGGCCCACGATTGCCTGTTAACGCCTGGGGATCTGATGCCCCCTTCTGGCTTCCTCAGGCACTACATTCACATGCATGCCTCCCTGCCCTTGCCCACACACCTATGTACACTTTAAAGTGGAATGAATACATTTAAAACCTCTTCCAGCTGGATTTGGTGAGCTCCCATTAGAACAGGCACACTGTCTCAGGAGGTGGACCAAGCCCTCACGGTCCAGACTTCCTTGCTCCTCTTTTCCCTCCTTCTGCTCTTCAACTGGACCTTGGGGGCTCAGTCTGTTGCTCTGTTGAGGCACTTTGCCTCTATCTCCATTCGTCGCTGGACGAACATTCTATGGTGATATTTGAGATAATCATCAGTGTGATAGTGGGGCAAGGCCAGTTCAGGCACCCTCTACTCTGCTGCCTAAGGACCTAGCTGGGGGCACTCCTGTGGACTCCTGGGATCCACTCTAGAGCCAAGTCTCTGGCCAGCCCTAAAATAGCTCCCTGAATGTAGATATCTTCTTCCCTGCTCCTATATCTGCCCTTCCTCCATCTCCACCCTCCCACTCCCCCAAGCTCTCTCCAGCCATTCCTCTCCCTTCTCTCTCTCCCGGTCCCCTTCCCCAACCCCACCCTACCTACACCCACGCCCATGCTCGCAAATTTTGCCCAGCCACTTTGTTTGCTTCCAATTTCCAAGAGCATCTATCTATCTACCTACCTACCTATCTATCTATCTATCTATCTATCTATCTATCTATCTATCTCTATATATACACATATATTTCTTTGGGTTCACCTTGTTGTTTGGCTTCTCTATATAGGCTTAAGGTCCTTTGTTTATGGCTAGAGTCCACTAATGAGTGAGAACATACCATATTCATCTTTTCTGGATCTGGATTATCTCACTCAGGATAGTATTTCTATTTCCATCCATTTGCATGCATAATTCAAAACGTCATTATTTTTTTTCTGCTGAGTAGTACTCTAATGTGTATATATTCCACACGTTCTTTATCTATTCTTCCATTGAGAGGCATCTAGGTTGTTTCCAGGATCTGGCCATTACATATAATGCTGCCATGAGCATAGTTGAAGAAATGCTTTGGTAGTATGATTGCGCATCTCTTGGGTATATTCCCAAGAGTGTTATTCCTGGATCCTGAGGTCGATTGATTTCCAATTTCCTGAGAAGCCGCCACACTGATTTCCAAAGTGGGTGCACAAGTTTGCATTTCCACCAGCAATGGATGAGTGTTCCCGTTACTCAACATCCTCTCCAGCATAGGCTATCATTGGTGTTTATAATTTAATTTAGGCATTCTGACAGGTGTAAGGTAATATCTCAAAGTTGTTTTGATTTGCATTTCCCTGATGAACCGAAGGAGGTTGAACATGACCTCAAGTGTCTTTTGGCCATTTGGCCCGGGACTGAATGAGTATGCGATCAAACTGGACTCTCTGAATGTGGCTGAAAATGGGGGCTGACTGAGAAGCCATTGATAAAGGCCCTGGGACTTGTTTCTACTGCATGTCCTGGCCTTTTGGGACTCTAGTCTATTTGCATGCAAAGCTTCCTAGGCCTGGATGTAGGGGCGGGGCTTGGACTTCTGACAGGGCAGGGTTCCCCGCCCTCTCTTAGGGAGGGAGGGGGAGGCAGGAGGGTGATTAGGGCAAGGAATGGGAAGGGAATGGGAGGAGGGGAGGAAGTGTAAATTTTTGAATGGGAAAATACAGAAAAAAATTACAAAAAATTAAAACCTCTTTAAACATAGTTACCATAAAAACATGTGGAATTGGACTTAAAAAAGAATCTAACAAGAAAGTAAGAGAGAGAGAAGGACACATCTGCTGTGTGGATGATTCTTCCGGATGCACGTGACCATCGCCACCTTCAAAAGTCAAAGCAGCAGTAACAACTTGCTCAAGAGAGGGGCAGGGTCAGCAGAATCACCTAGCTCTAGAGTCCCCTCTGCTTCCTAAGATTAAAAATTGCTGTGCAGCGAGGAGCCTTCCTCTAGAGTGTGGTTATGGCAAATGTCCCTGTATTTTGAAATAATCCCAATTAAACCCATTGGTTCAGTTAGCTCGGCTTGGGCAGAAGTGTTTCTTTCATCTTTCATTGCCCTCTCTGTGGTGGAGGAACAGAAGTAGAAGTAGGCTGTCAAGGAGCCTTCTTGTAACATGGTGCAGTAGACTAAGCACAGGTCCATCTAGCGGCGGTCTGGCAATACCATCTCCATAATCAGAGAATACATGTTCTGATTGTGAAGAATAAAGTAAGCTAATGTTTTAACTCTTAAAATGTAAAGCATGTAGTAGGCAAAGAGACTACAAAGCAGAAGATAAGTTCTCTCCCACCCGGAAACATCCCGTCTAATTGGAAGGCTTCAATAATTACCATGATGAGTTGCTGTTCTTCCTTCAGGGGGATGATGGAATACTGTCAGAGCCCTTAGAGGGGCATGTGTGTTACCCTAAGCGTTTGGCAATTTTTTTAAAGTCAAAACACTATTCTTTGTCAAGGAAAACAAGATTTAAAGCCAAGGAAGCACTTGTTCGTGTCAATTCATCTATGGAAATCTATTAATCTTTTCATCTGTAACTTTGTAAGGTGTGGTTACTGTGAAATCTTTAGTATAAGAACATTCTAAGCTTTACATTCAACCGTCCGGCCCCTGTAGTTATGTTTGTGACAGAAAGGGCTAAATGTGTTGAAGATGTCATTTTCCTTAGACCTCTGAGGTCCTAGTGGACTGACATATTTTTCTTTGCCCGTTATTGGATGAGGTGACCACTGGGGGATTTTCAGGTGATCACGGGTAGGCTTTCACGTGATCCCGGGTGGGCTGTCACGTGATCAGGGGTGGTCTTTCACGTGATCAGGGGTGGTCTTTCACGTGATCAGGGGTGGTCTTTCACGTGATCATGGGTGGCCTTTCACGTGATCAGGAGTGGTCCTTCACGTGACCACGGGTAGGCTTTCACGTGATCACGGGTGGGCTTTCACGTGATCACGGGTGGGCTTTCACGTGATCATGGGTGGACTTTCCCAATTCAGTTACCAGAATTATTATCATTTTCTTCTTTAAAAAGCAACCGATGTGTCCTAGTTAACATTGTCTGTGACTTAATACCACCTGAGTCATCTGAGAATGGGGTCTCTATTCAGGAATTTCAGAAGTCAGATTGGCCTGTGGCTGCTGGGGATTGTCTTTTTGTTAACTGGTGTAGGATGGCCAAACCCACTGTGGGTGGCACTCTTCCCCGGACAGATAGATGTGTCTGTGCCATGTAAGAAAGGCAGCTAAGCATGAACCTGTGTGGAAGCCAGCTACCGAGCAGTTTCATCTATGGTCTCTGCTGCTTGCTCTTCCTTGGCTGTGAATGAGTCCTTTGATTAGGAATAGTGCTGTGCGGGATAGCAAAGAGATGTGGCTCCAAGCTCCTGCTTGAGTTCCTGTCCTGACTTCCTTCGGTGCTAAACAATAATCTGTGGGGTCAAATAGACCCTCCCTCCCCTGAGCTGCATCTGATCATGGTGTTTGTCACGACAGCAGAATGAGTATGTTTTTCCTTATGTATGTGATCCAGCGAATCCATGTTGTCCTCCGTGCTCATTCGTTTCCATGGAGGACTGCAGAGAAGTGTTGGTGGTTTAGAGCACACACTGGTTTGGCCAGGGACTGAATGACTACAGGTGTGGGAGGGCCCACGATTGCCTGTTAACGCCTGGGGATCTGATGCCCCCTTCTGGCTTCCTCAGGCACTACATTCACATGCATGCCTCCCTGCCCTTGCCCACACACCTATGTACACTTTAAAGTGGAATGAATACATTTAAAACCTCTTCCAGCTGGATTTGGTGAGCTCCCATTAGAACAGGCACACTGTCTCAGGAGGTGGACCAACCCCTCACGGTCCAGACTTCCTTGCTCCTCTTTTCCCTCCTTCTGCTCTTCAACTGGACCTTGGGGGCTCAGTCTGTTGCTCTGTTGAGGCACTTTGCCTCTATCTCCATTCGTCGCTGGACGAACTTTCTATGGTGATATTTGAGAGAATCATCAGTGTGATAGTGGGGCAAGGCCAGTTCAGGCACCCTCTACTCTGCTGCCTAAGGACCTAGCTGGGGGCACTCCTGTGGACTCCTGGGATCCACTCTAGAGCCAAGTCTCTGGCCAGCCCTAAAATAGCTCCCTGAATGTAGATATCTTCTTCCCTGCTCCTATATCTGCCCTTCCTCCATCTCCACCCTCCCACTCCTTCAAGCTCTCTCCAGCCATTCCTCTCCCTTCTCTCTCTCCCTGTCCCCTGCCCCAACCCCACCCTACCTACACCCACGCCCATGCTCGCAAATTTTGCCCAGCCACTTTGTTTGCTTCCAATTTCCAAGAGCATCTATCTATCTATCTATCTATCTATCTATCTATCTATCTATCTATCTATCTATCTATCTCTATATATACACATATATTTCTTTGGGTTCACCTTGTTGTTTGGCTTCTCTATATAGGCTTAAGGTCCTTTGTTTATGGCTAGAGTCCACTAATGAGTGAGAACATACCATATTCATCTTTTTTGGATCTGGATTATCTCACTCAGGATAGTATTTCTATTTCCATCCATTTGCATGCATAATTCAAAACGTCATTATTTTTTTTTCTGCTGAGTAGTACTCTAATGTGTATATATTCCACACGTTCTTTATCTATTCTTCCATTGAGAGGCATCTAGGTTGTTTCCAGGATCTGGCCATTACATATAATGCTGCCATGAGCATAGTTGAAGAAATGCTTTGGTAGTATGATTGGGCATCTCTTGGGTATATTCCCAAGAGTGTTATTCCTGGATCCTGAGGTCGATTGATTTCCAATTTCCTGAGAAGCCGCCACACTGATTTCCAAAGTGGGTGCACAAGTTTGCATTTCCACCAGCAATGGATGAGTGTTCCCGTTACTCAACATCCTCTCCAGCATAGGCTATCATTGGTGTTTATAATTTAATTTAGGCATTCTGACAGGTGTAAGGTAATATCTCAAAGTTGTTTTGATTTGCATTTCCCTGATGAACCGAAGGAGGTTGAACATGACCTCAAGTGTCTTTTGGCCATTTGGCCCGGGACTGAATGAGTATGCGATCAAACTGGACTCTCTGAATGTGGCTGAAAATGGGGGCTGACTGAGAAGCCATTGATAAAGGCCCTGGGACTTGTTTCTACTGCATGTCCTGGCCTTTTGGGACCCTAGTCTATTTGCATGCAAAGCTTCCTAGGCCTGGATGTAGGGGCGGGGCTTGGACTTCTGACAGGGCAGGGTTCCCCGCCCTCTCTTAGGGAGGGAGGGGGAGGCAGGAGGGTGATTAGGGCAAGGAATGGGAAGGGAATGGGAGGAGGGGAGGAAGTGTAAATTTTTGAATGGGATAATACAGAAAAAAATTACAAAATATTAAAACCTCTTTAAACATAGTTACCATAAAAACATGTGGAATTGGACTTAAAAAAGAATCTAACAAGAAAGTAAGAGAGAGAGAAGGACACATCTGCTGTGTGGATGATTCTTCCGGATGCACGTGACCATCGCCACCTTCAAAAGTCAAAGCAGCAGTAACAACTTGCTCAAGAGAGGGGCAGGGTCAGCAGAATCACCTAGCTCTAGAGTCCCCTCTGCTTCCTAAGATTAAAAATTGCTGTGCAGCGAGGAGCCTTCCTCTATAGTGTGATTATGGCAAATGTCCCTGTATTTTGAAATAATCCCAATTAAACCCATTGGTTCATTTAGCTCGGCTTGGGCAGAAGTGTTTCTTTCATCTTTCATTGCCCTCTCTGTGGTGGAGGAACAGAAGTAGAAGTAGGCTGTCAAGGAGCCTTCTTGTAACATGGTGCAGTAGACTAAGCACAGGTCCATCTAGGGGCGGTCTGGCAATACCATCTCCATAATCAGAGAATACATGTTCTGATTGTGAAGAATAAAGTAAGCTAATGTTTTAACTCTTAAAATGTAAAGCATGTAGTAGGCAAAGAGACTACAAAGCAGAAGATAAGTTCTCTCCCACCCGGAAACATCCCGTCTAATTGGAAGGCTCCAATAATTACCATGATGAGTTGCTGTTCTTCCTTCAGGGGGATGATGGAATACTGTCAGAGCCCTTAGAGGGGCATGTGTGTTACCCTAAGCGTTTGGCAATTTTTTTAAAGTCAAAACACTATTCTTTGTCAAGGAAAACAAGATTTAAAGCCAAGGAAGCACTTGTTCGTGTCAATTCATCTATGGAAATCTATTAAACTTTTCATCTGTAACTTTGTAAGGTGTGGTTACTGTGAAATCTTTAGTATAAGAACATTCTAAGCTTTACATTCAACCGTCCGGCCCCTGTAGTTATGTTTGTGACAGAAAGGGCTAAATGTGTTGAAGATGTCATTTTCCTTAGACCTCTGAGGTCCTAGTGGACTGACATATTTTTCTTTGCCCGTTATTGGATGAGGTGACGACTGGGGGATTTTCAGGTGATCACGGGTAGGCTTTCACGTGATCCCGGGTGGGCTGTCACGTGATCAGGGGTGGTCTTTCACGTGATCAGGGGTGGACTTTCACGTGATCAGGGGTGGCCTTTCACGTGATCAGGGGTGGTCTTTCACGTGATTAGGGGTGGCCTTTCACGTGATCAGGGGTGGTCTTTCACGTGATCACGGGTAGGCTTTCACGTGATCACTGGTGGGCTTTCACGTGATCACGGGTGGGTATGCACGTGATCATGGGTGGACTTTCCCAATTCAGTTACCATAATTATCATCGTTTTCTTCTTTAAAAAGCAACCGATGTGTCCTAGTTAACATTGTCTGTGACTTAATACCACCTGAGTCATCTGAGAATGGAGTCTCTATTCAGGAATTTCAGAGGTCAGGTTGGCCTGTGGCTACGTCTGCTGGTGATTGTCTTTTTGTTAACTGGTGTAGGATGGCCAAACCCACTGTGGGTGGCACTCTTCCCCGGACAGATATATGATCCTGTGCCATGCAAAAAAGCCAGCTAAGCATGAGCCTGTGTGGAAGCCAGCTACCGAGCAGTTTCATCTATGGTCTCTGCTGCTTGCTCTTCCTTGGCTGTGAATGAGTTCTTTGATTAGGAATAGTGCTGTGCGGGATAGCAAAGAGATGTGGCTCCAAGCTCCTGCTTGAGTCCTGTCCTGACTTCCTTCGGTGCTAAACAATAATCTGTGGGGTCAAATAGACCCTCCCTCCCCTGAGCTGCATCTGATCATGGTGTTTGTCACGACAGCAGAATGAGTATGTTTTTCCTTATGTATGTGATCCAGCGAATCCACATTGTCCTCCGTGCTCATTAGTTTCCATGGAGGACTGCAGAGAACTGTTGGTGGTTTAGAGCACACACTGGTTTGGCCAGGGACTGAATGACTACAGGTGTGGGAGGGCCCACAATTGCCTTTTAACGCCTGGGGATCTGATGCCCTCTTCTGGCTTCTTTAAGCACTACATTCACATGCATGCCTCCCTGCCCTTGTCCACACACCTATGTACACATTAAAGTGGAATGAGTACATTTAAAACCTCTTCCAGCTGGATTTGGTGAGCTCCCATTAGAACAGGCACACTGTCTCAGGAGGTGGACCAACCCCTCACGGTCCAGACTTCCTTGCTCCTCTTTTCCCTCCTTCTGCTTTTCAACTGGACGTTAGGGTCTCAGTGTTTTGCTCTGATGAGGGACTTTACGTCTATCTCCATCAGTTGGTGGATGAACATTCTATTGTGAAATTTGAGATAATCACCAGTGTGATAGTGGGGCCAGGCCAGTTCAGTTATCTTCAACTCTCCTGCCCAATGACATAGCTGTGGGCACCCCTGTCGACCCCTGTAATCCCTTCTAGAGCGAAGTCTCTTGTTATTGCACAAGTCCAGTGTATGCATTAGGGTCAAATCCCAGTGCCATTGTCCTTGGCTTCTTTTTCAGCCCTTCTTGTCAGCCACTTTCAGAGAGTCTGTTCATCACATGCTCCATCAGTTCCAGTCCAGCTGTCATTGGTGAGCTCTCATTAGATCAGCCCCACTGTCTCAGTGGGTAAATGCACCTCCTTCGGTCCTGCCTTCCTTGCTCATGTTCTCTCTCTTTCTACTCCTCCTTTGGACCTTGGGAGCTCAGTCCAGTGCTCTAATGTGGGTTTCTGTCTCTATCTCCATTCATCGTCAGATGAAGGTTCTATGGTGATATGCAAGGTATTTATCAGTGTGGGTAGGACTATTTTAGGTGCCCTCTCCTCAGCTGTCCAAGGAACAATCTGGGGACATCTTCTTGGACACCTGGGAACCCCTCTAGTGTCAAGTCTCTTGCCAACCCTAAAATGGCTCCCTTAATTAAGATATATACTTCGCTGGGGAGTAGAGCCAATTTAACAAGGCTGTTCTCTCATTTTCTATTACTGAGGATGGTTCTGTACTATGTTTCCATCCTCGTGTGTACCCTGGTTTAGCTAGTGAGTGGGCAGCTCTGCCTCTGCTTTCTATCTTGCCATAGGAGTACAGGGATTATACACGTGAGCCAGCACATTTAGTTTTCTGTCGGTTCTAAGAATCACACTCAGGTCATCAACCTTTCATGGCAAATGTTTTTGTCCACCGAGCCATCTTGCCCTACTTTTATTAACTTTCACACTATAACTCTCTAGTCTAGTTAGAGTTCCTCTCAGAAGGTTACTGAGGCTGAGGAGGTTAATAGATTCAGGTGGGATTGAAATAGCAGATTTTTTGTTCAGAGTTGTGTCAAGGCAAGTGGAAACTGGGCGTGATTTGTACATTGCTTTGCCATCTCTGCAGCTCATCAGCATCTGACACAATTAGGTGTCCATCAATGAGCCCTACTGCCCGACACTGACCTTGTCATTGAAACCACTGTGTTCTTAATGTCTCCTAGTTTGACACGACTGGACTCTGTAGAGTTGGTAAGTTGGACCGTGAGTTCCCTGATATTGGTGCATTAAACTGTCACTGTGCCAGTTCCTCTGACATCAGTGATAGCTGCGTTGTTTGTATCTTGTTTCATGTCACCTTAGTCATATTTCAGGTAACAGTTGCTGTTTATAATGAACGGCAGCAGAGAACAGATGGTAATGTAGCCATGGATCAGCGTGCCTTCATCTGGAAATTGTTCCCTTTTACTGTCAGATGAGAAATAAAAAAGAATTTCTGTAAGTAAGTTGTGGGTAGGAGTGAGCATGAAGAATTTGAGAAGTTCTTTTGTATTTAATCTGTAACTTTTCAAGATTAAAGTAAGATTATACATCTAAAATTTTCTTTTATATTTTAGGTCAAAAGAGTTTAGAACTTAAAAATGTAGTATGATTTAATCACGAGATATTGAAATGTTTCAAAATGTAAGTTTAGCTTCTTAAGATAGTCTTAGTTGTGAATTCAGATGCTAAAATACAGAAGCCAGAGTTTCTGCTTTCCCCCTTTGTCTTTCCTTAAACCAGTCTCTCTCTCTCCCTCCGTCTTTTCTTCCTCTTCCTCCTTCTTTCCCTATCGTGGTAACTGAATTCCTGGTATTCCAGATACTTCTCCCTTCTTAGGCAAAGCTAAGAACTTGACCTAGGAAGTTTCATCATTTATTTTGTCCTGGTTGCTTCCCTTTAAGAATCTGCCCAGCACTGAGAGGAGCAGTGCTGTTCTGGCTGTGGAGCAGAACTGAATTTGCTATTGGAATAATAAATGGTACTGAATGTTCTTGCAGCTTTTATGGGAGGCATTGCTCCGTCATCAGGGTCACATTACCTAGATGGAAGCAAAATGTGATGGGCAGAGGAGGATTTATCTAATCCCCTGCGAATGCATCCCTGAGTGATTTGATTGTTCTCAGTGTCTTTGAGCAGGAGGACATGGGCATGTATAAATAGCGGGGAATCTCTTTTATATTTGTATAAGTAAGAAATGAAAAATATTCTTTGCTTTGCAAATTTAGGCTTTTCCCCCCTTGAGTTATTCAGATAAGAGAAAGCAGTGTATTTTCAGAGATCCTTAACTCTCCCTCCCGCCCAGGGGACATTTGGATAGTGAACAAAAGCTCCAAATATCCAAGCACTGTGCCTTTCTGTAAATTCTTCTATGCATCATTTATTTTCTGTCTTAAAGTTATATATGTCAAGACTTGAAGTCTACTTGTGGGGAATCTTCAGAGATTTCCCTCAAATGAATTCCCATTTTGTCATAAATACAAGTTTTTTAAGAGACCCAATAATATATATATATATATATATATATATATATATATATATATATATATGTTTTCAAATGCATTGTATCTGGGCTGCAGAGAACTTCTCACTAGAATCACTAGAAGTGAGACTCATGGCATACTGTTCTTTTTGGGTTCTTTAGATGAACAACTGAGGCCCAGAGCAGATGAGTGACAGTCACATCTCAACCTTTCTTGTAACTGTACTTTTTAGCTGAGACCAGCAACCTGCAAATAATGACTCAGAGACTTATTATTAAATAGAAAAGCTTGGCCTTAGCTTAGGCTTTTCCCCAACTAGCTATTACAACTTCAACTAGCCTGTTTCTATTAATCTGTATTCTGCTGGATGTCTCAGTTACCTCTAGTCTGTACTGCATGTCCGTCTTCTTCAGTTTCTCCATGGCATCTCTTGCATGACCAGATTCCTTCCTCTGACTTCATCTCTCTCTGCCCCAAAGTCCCATCTAAGCCTCCTGCCTAGCTATTGGCTGTTCAGCTTTTCGACACACCAATTGCAACAATGCATCTTCACCCAGAGTACAAATATCCCACAATACTTACTTATGACACTGACCCACTAGCACCCGTCAGAGGAGTATCACTGAGAAACACTGCACTGTAGTGGTTAATATCACAGTACTACATAGCCTGAAAGACCTGAACTGTGCCAAGCCTATAATTGGCCTAGGGCATGACTTTGGGGGAAGCTGAATTTACTATTATTGAGCATTAGAATTTCCACTTTAAAATGTAGATAATGCTAGTGTTCAGCTCATGGTTTCTATGAAGACTGACTGAGAAGGCACTCAGAAATACTTTTCATACAGTAAGCAGTAGGTGCATGTTAGCTTGATTTTCATGTTCAGTATGATATCGTGATCACCATTGCTATTTCCAATGAAATCAGAATTCAGTGGGGGGATATTTCGAGGTAGCAGGTTTCTCATTTATAGCTAGGATACAGGTAAACAAAAGCAGTCCATGAGATTAAGCTGTGCATACCAGCAGGGCGAGTCCGAACAGTGTTGAAAGCGCAGCTGCAGCATTGTGTGAGAAGCCTTCACATTGCCAAGTGTTGATCTGTTCTTTGGAAAAGGTCATTGTGTAAGGAACTGCCTACCAGCGTTTTCCCTCACACAAGCGTCTATTCATGTCCATTTTCTTATTCTTACATCTGGAGTGCCAGCCTCTGATCAAAGCCCTCAGTTTCTTATCTCCCCAAGAGGCACTGGAGAAGTGAACCAAGCCTCACCTTGTTTTATGTAGATGTTTGCAAGTCCACAATGCCCCGGAATTCTAAAAAAGAAATTTTTAGGCTGCATTCCACGTCCCCTGGGTTCTCTCCAAGATATCTCACCCCAGCCTGAAGTTCTACAGCTCAGCTTCCTGAACTGCATCCTAAAAGCTGAGCTTTGAAAGTGTTCTGGCTGATATACTCTCCTGATGATTGTTTGCTAACAACTTTTTCCTTGGTTATGCAATATAACTTAATCTCAAGGCTATAAACTCTTCTTATATCTTGATATGATCTTGTCCACATCATTTATATTTTCCTACTTTGTATTTTAATACTAGACTTATGTTCAACTGCTCATTTAGCATTTTTTTTTCTTGGACATCTGAAAGATCTTGCTAACCTAACACATCGGAAATTAAACTCCAACATGCTCTTTCCTTAATTCACTTGTCGTGAGTTGTATATATAAAATTTTACTTCACCTTTGTCTTTATAACCTTTTGTATTGATGGGACAAAATGTTTGACAAAAGAACTTACGGAAGGCAGGCTTTCCTATAGCTCATCATGTGAGGATACAGTCCGTCATGGAGGGGAAGGCATGGCAGCAGGTACCTTGAGGCAGATGACCACATGCCATCTGTTGTCAGGAAGCAAAGAGAGAGAGAGAGAGAGAGAGAGAGAGAGAGAGAGAGAGAGAGAGAGAGAGAGAGAGAGATGGAGGGAGGGATGGAGGGAGGGAGGGACAGAGGGAGGGAGGGACAGAGGGAGGGAGGGAGGAGTGCTGATGCTCAGCTTCCTTTCCATTTTGATTCAGTCCAGGACCCACCCCAGCCCATGAGTTGGTGGTGCTGCCCACATTTTGGGTCTGTCATTTCACATCAATTAACTTGATATAGAAACTTCCCCTAACTACCCATTACTCTTAACACAGGTATCTAGCGTGGCATCTGGGATCGGGCTAGTGCTCAATCAATATTTATTGAACTAGCTGCATGCAACGACGGCAACTGAGAAGGCAGAAGGCAGGGGTGGTTTTCAGCAGGTCCTTCCTAATATGCGCAACCTCCTTACAGCCTAGAACTTTATCACTTCTGCGCCTGTGAAGAAAGAGCACGAAGAGGCGTTAAAGAATTGCCCTACGTTTTGAAACTGCAGAGGAGGTAGAAGTTTTGAATTTCTTGCACCTAGGGTTTGGCTTCAGACGATTAATGAGTCCTTTCTGCTGATTCAGTGATGCAGCAGAGGTGGATGCTCTGTAGACGGTATGAAGAAAGGATAAAGGCAAAGACGAAAACAATAGCAAGGACCAAGAAACTTCAGATCACCAAAGCTGTTGAGGCCTCCTGATTCTTCACCGCGGGGCAGCTGCTGATAAAACTTATGCAGAGAGGGGGAAGAAAATCCAGGTTTCGGGTCCCCATGCTTAATCTGTGGTGGGGACACCAATACTAGTAGTATAAATAAAAATACGTCACATTTCAACAGGCTGATACTACTAGATAGTGGATCAGTTAAGACAAAAAACTTATAAGAAAATGATATTTTCAGATACTTTTCTTCAATTTTTTAAAAAAATTTCTCTATTGTGTGAAACCCTGACCCTGTGTCAGGAAATCTGTTTCCCGTGGGAAGTGGTCTGTCTGTATGTCCTGAAGTTTGCTTGGGAAGCATGTGGAAAGGAGAACACAGGAATGGGCTGAGCTTGTTAGTCACCTCTGCTTAGGCACTATGTTTCCACTGGGAGCCTCCAGAAAAGATCACGGGGTTATTTTCACGTTGCTTTACTTCCAAGACAAGAGGCAACATTTTTAGGATAATATATTTTCTGCACTTTGCATATTTAGTTTAAGGAAGATGGCTTAAGAATTGAGGTGAAATAATTTTTTTCTCTGAAGAAAATATAAGGGAGTAAAATATGTGTGTATGTGTGTGTATGTGCATGTGCATGCACATGCAGTGTGTACAGTGTATGTACATGTGTGTATGTTTTCTCTATATGCTATGATTATATATCTCTTCCAAAACTGCCATTGAAATTTAATTGCTGTCTTAGCAGTGATGGAAGGTCGGGGACTTTAAGACGTGGTTGGCTTATAAGTACTGCCCTGTCACAAATGGGCTAACTCATCCCAGTGGAAGTGGGTTGAAGTGGTTTGAAGAGGTTTGACCTTCATGCCTTTCTTGTGCATGTCTCCTTCTGGTGTGTTATGGTATAGTAAGAAGGCTCTCACTAGATTTGGTATTTCCAGCCTTTTCCATCTGTGTCAGATAAGCATTTGTTGTTAGTAACATACCTAAGTCTGTGGCATTTTATTATAGCAGCAACAAATAGACTAAGACACTGAGATTCTGTGATAGATGAGACAGTTCTGCTTCCAGAGTTGACAGATATCACAATGCGATGGACCCTAAATAGATGTCACTTGTTGCCTCTCTTCCTAGCTCATTTTTTTAAATTATGGGGAGCATCAGAGAACGAGTCCTCCAAAGCATGCCTGCTCCCAGGTATTGGAATAGACTGGGTCTCAGCGTTATTGGGCATTGTTGTTGAGGTATTATTAACCCCAAACATTTATATAAGAAGAATTAGCCACTCTTCTTGAACAGATTAAATTACAGTGATTGTAGTGGGCTTATAGCTTGTAAGTATATTCACACTTTTATTCCAACATTATAATTTTTCACTTATGTACCTATTTTACATACACATTCATGAAGAAGTATGTGTATATTGAAAAAAGACATTTATGCAGTGGAAGAATGAGATCATTTTATTTTATTGGTATGTACATAGGGCTGGGAGACAATTCTCTGTGTATGCTGTACACCAATTACAACTTAAACATCCTCTGTACTCAGACTCAGGCAGAAACTCAGTTTTCAGTGTTTAATAGATACTTAGGTGCCGTGTAAGTCCTTGGTATCATAGAGGACACTGATTTACAACAAGGAATTTTCTCCATCTTTTCAAATGAGCACACTTATTCTTATGGATTACAACTCAATATTTTAAAGTATTCTTTGTATTAAAAAGACATATGGATAAATTGAACTACATGGGGCTGGACAACCTGCAAAAACATAAAATTAAAATTTTAGAGCTAATTATAGTTGGTTTTACAGGCATAAATTGTGTTGCCATAGCAAAAATATAAACATCTTTACTCTCAAAGAAGTCATTTTTTTTCCTAATGGGCATTCATTCAGTGAATACAGGAGCAAGAAATTAAAAATATAAGTGAATCTGTAGAGACTTTCCATATAGAGACATGTTGAATCATGCAACTTAATTTTAAAAGCTAAAGGTCCCTTAAACATAGTAATTAGTCAACAAGGCTGAAAATCTATGTTCAGGATATGAATACCACTGGGACCTGTGAAACACAGTTTTTATTAGTCTTAACAATAAAAGCCCCGAGTTAGATATCGAGGGTGAAAGCTGAAAGATCAGAGAAGCAGAGCAACCAGCTACGAGATGTCTTACTTCTATAAAATCTCAGACTGAATGGCAGGGATCCTGTCTCTATGAATCCTCAGACTGAATGGGGGAGATCCTGTCTTTATGCATCTTCAGACTGAAAGTTTCTGTCTCCACCCACCTTGTATTCTTGTCTCCACTTCCCCATCTTACTTCTACAAAATCTCAGACTGAATGGCAGGGATCCTGTCTCTATGAATCCTCAGACTGAATGGGGGAGATCCTGTTTTTATGCATCTTCAGACTGAAAGTTTCTGTCTCCACCCACCTTGTATTCTTGTCTCCACTTCCCATGTGCTGGGAACAAAGGCTTGAGTCACCACTGCAGGGCTCTGTTTCTTTTTTTAGACTGGTTCAATCTCCTGTAGCCCAGGGTTGCCTTGAATGTCTTATCTTCCTGCTTCCTCCTCCCAAGTGCTAGGATTAGAGGGGTGTGCCACCACTGCCTAGCCTCTATTTAGTTAATTAGTGGCTAGCTCCATTCTCTGATCTCCAGATAAACTTTATTTTGCTGTGGGATAATGCTCTTATACACTGTAAAGTTTTGTCACTTGTATTAGTTTAATAAAATGCTGATTGATCAGTAGCCAGGCAGGAAGTATAGATGGGGTGACCAGATTAAGAGAATTCTGGGAAGAGGAAAGGCAGAGAGTCAGTCACCAGCCAGACATAGAGGAAGTAAGATGAGGAAGACTTACTGAGAAATGGTACCAAGCCACATGATTAAACAAAGACAAGAATTATGGGTTAACTTTAAAGTTGTAAAAGCTAGTTAATAGTTGTGCAGTGGTGGCACATACCTTTAATCCCAGCAGTTGGGGGGCAGAGACAGGTGGATCTGTGTGAGTTTGAGGTCAGCCTGGTCTACAGAACAAGATCCAGGACAACCAGGACAGTTTCACAGAGAAACCCTGTCTTTAAAAAGAGCTAGTTAGTTATAAGCCTGAGCTAATAGGCCAAACAGGTTATAATTAATATAAGCCTCTGTGTGTTTCCTTGGGACTGAATGTCTGTAGGACTGGGCAGGTAGTGCAGGACAATTTTCTATATTCTGTCAATTATATTTTAAATAAACGCTGATTGGCCAGTAGCCAGGCAGGAGATATAGACGGGACAACCAGACAAGAAGTAGAGGCGGGTCAATGAGAACAGGAGAATTCCTCAGCAGTCCTGCCCAGACACCAAAGAAGGAAGATGTGACTATGCCACTAAAAACGGTACTGAGCCATGTGGCTAACACAGATAAGAATAATGGGTTAATATATGTTATGAGTTAATAAGAAGTCTGAGATAATGGGCCAATCAGTTTATAACTAATATAGACCTCTGTGTGATTCTTTGGGACCTAATGACTGTGGGAACCGGGCAGGACAGAAGCCTCAGACAACAGGTGGGACAGAAACTTCCATTTACCTTATTTGTTGGAACACAAGCAAAATATCATACAGCAGATCTGTATTCACTGACCTTGAATTTTGAACCATCTGTTATTGCATTTTACCTTATTGTTGTGTCCCAAGGCCACAGTATAATTTTTTTTTTGGTAAGATGGAAGTCTACATCTTTTTCATTTAACAAGTGCAAATGTGTTGATTTTGATCAATGCCAGGAGAGTGGAGTGACCTGGGCTTTAGGGTAGGCTTGAATCTGTAGATGGTTCACATAGTACAGCTCTGACTCTGAGACTATTCCTCCAACAAAATGCTTCTGCCTGGTCTTTCGAGTCTTCCTGAAATAAGCCTTAAACTATATCCCAAAAATAAACTACAATTTCCTATAATATCAAACATACTTGAAGAATTTGATGACGTCTGAATAAGCCCAATATTGAGTTTATTTTCTTAAAATTTGCACTGAGCATACTTTATTATATTCTTAACTTATCTTGTTTGAACTGCTATGGAACTTAAATATTCTCAAAATGATGATGTTATCCTAACAAGACTAGGATGACAGTTTAGTCTTTGAAAGACTTGGCTTAATCTGGTCCCTTGTCTTCAGTCCTTAACTGAACCTGCGCACATCAGAAAGATTATCCAGTGCCCACATGCACCACCACATACAATTTTCCTGCTCGTATTTGCCAGTGGTACCTTCCTTCTTTCAGAGAACCTTGGGAGTTTTGTCCTGAGAGAAAGTAAAATGAATAGAATGACCCATTAGTTTAATATTTTTTCCTTCACTATTTCTTGGGCTCTTGTGTTTGAAGAAACACAAGCAAATGTTCTCAAACTCCATTCATCATCAGAGGAAATCCATTCTTATGTGTGTTCAGCTTTTGCCTCAGCTTTTCCATTGGCGGTAGTCTCCCTTAGCGTTTAAAGCAGAAAATGATCAAAGCAGCATGGTATAGAGCATCAGTGTTTCATGAGGATGTATTAGATATTTGTGTTGTGTTCTACACAATAGCTATATTACTGATAGTGACTTTGAAAGTCTACTACATTAAAAAGGACTCCAATGATGGCGTCTCACACTTCTCCCCAGCTTCCAGCTCTTTCATTCTTTTTAAAATTATTTATTTATTTATTTATTTATTTATTTATTTATCATGTATACAATATTCTGTCTGTGTGTATGTCTGCAGGCCAGAAGAGGGCACCAGACCTCATTACAGATGGTTGTGAGCCAACATGTGGTTGCCGGGAATTGAACTCAGGACCTTTGGAAGAGCAGGCAATGCTCTTAACCACTGAGCCATCTCTCCAGCCCCCAGCTCTTTCATTCTTTCTGCCTCAGTTTTGATGGTCCCTGAACTTTGGCGGGGTGTAAGGGATAATGGGGAAGGGTATCTGGGGTAGAAAGGTGGGAAGATAGAAAACTGGGGCATAAGGAGGTAAAGGACTGTGGGTGAGGAGATTGGCTTCTAAGAAAACATAAGAAAAGGACATGAGGTTTCGAGGAGACATGTTGGGGCAAGTTGGAGGTGGGGAAAGGGGTGGATATACACTTATATGAAATTCTCAAGAATAAGGAAAATTGCATTCATACACACATGCACACATATATGCATGCATAAGCATATACAACCCATCCCAAATTGTGTAATAAAAGAAAACTAAAAACAGAATAAACCAAACAACAAAATACTTAGTCCTTTTGTCTTCATAACAGGGTAATCATCAATGTTGGTCTTGATTTCCTGTTTAAAATATTTCACTTATTTTGGGTGTTTTAAGACAGAGTTTCCCTGTAGCTTTGGAGCCTGTCCTAGAACTAGCTTTTATATACCAGGCTAGCCTCAAACTTACAGAGATCAGACTGTCTCTGCCTCCAGAGTGCTGGGCTTAAAGGTGTGTGCCACCACCACCCGGATAAATATTTCACTTTTAATTTTGAGTCAGAACAGCTTCTTTTGCTCATTAAAATAATGCAGTTTAGATCGAAAATTTCTCCTATAGATTCATGGTTTGAATTTGCTCCCCTCCTGGTGGCACTCTCCTGGAGACAGTAGGCCAGGTTCAGCTTTCAATAGTGATATTCCCTGCTGGTTCAAGGCTGTCATCCTGAAGCCGTGAGCCAAAGTAAACATTCTGTCCCTTCTGCTGCTTGTTTGTTATTTTGTCACCACAGCACAAAAGTAAGTCATTACAGACATTAGTCTTCTCAACATCAGGACAGCCCTCCCTTTCCAGCTGTCCCACAGTGCTTCACAGCTGCTGGAACAGCCCTATACTGCATCACCATGCCTCTGACATGGCAGCTGTATGAGAAGCAGTTGTCCTGGAATACTGAGCACCACTGGGTGCAGAGTACTTTCTGTGTATGTGTTTATGTGTGTTTGCTACAGAGGGACTCCCATACATACTTCCATAAACCTAATGTAGAAGCTCCTGGCATGCATGCCTTTGAAACGCATAAGCAGTCCTCATATTCCAAGTTAAATATTCAGGGGATGATGTATAATTTTTCTCAGCATAAATTTGAATTTTATGCATTTGTGCAAATTGCAGCAATTGTCCCAATCACTTTTAAATAATAGTGTTCTATACTATTTCAAAATCACAGCATTATTGAAATTTTAGGTTAGTTAAATGCTTGTTTTGGGGGTGCTATCCTGTGTGTCACTGAGTGTCAAAATATTCCTATTTTCTACCCACTGAATTCCAGGTATATAACTTTTCCTTTTTTGGTGACAAATCAAAATGTTTCCTGGTATTGCTAAATGTCCCATGATTAGAAGACTCTTGGATAATGAGTTGAGCCATCATAATTCATCCTATAGAAAATTCAATAGATATTCTGTTATACTTGGTGATTTATTCCTAAGAACCTATTCCATTCACAGAAGTACAAAATTGATTTATATTATTTTGCTTTCTAAAGTACTTATTGATAAGGAAATTGAAGTAGTAAAAATTCCCATTGCTTTTAAGCAATCTGATCACTAAGGTCCCTTTATTCTTTGAATTGAACACCGTCAAATTTTTCTGTTGAATATCAGTGTTCTTAACTTTTTCTATTGAATATCAGTGCACTTGCTTGATGCAAGCATTCCTCTTTATTGACAAGAATTAGTCAACATTTGAATGAGTGGTAAAATGGTGAGTGGGAACAGATTTTCTTATGGAATATGGACAGAAGTCTGTTAGGATTAATCTTACTTGTAAGAGTCATTTCTTTTGCATCATGATTGGCAGCTTGCGGTTTTGATTGCTAATCCACCAAGATAGTTTTCAGAAGAGAAACTGCAGCTAAGTGAAACATTGATAACGTGTCAGCCTGAAACTTCTTCTTTTTTTTTTTTGGTTTTTCGAGACAGGGTTTCTCTGTGGCTTTGGTGCCTGTCCTGGAACTAGCTCTTGTAGACCAGGCTGGCCTCGAACTCACAGAGATCCGCCTGCCTCTGCCTCCCGAGTGCTGGGATTAAAGGCGTGCGCCACCACCGCCCGGCCTGCCTGAAACTTCTTTACATGACTTTATCAGGATCTAGACCCAAAAGCTCAAGAGAGGAGTAAGAACAGAGCAGGGTCCACCTTCAGAGAGGACTTCGCTAGCCATCTTTCTTGACCTTTGCATTCCATTTATTATCCACGCTGGCACTATCCTTTCTGCAGAACTGGCAGTGTTTCCTTTAGGGCTTCTAGACTGAAGTGGAATAAAGAAAAGGGACTAGTTCTTTTGGCTGGATAGTTTTGCATGATTTTTGAGTGTAATTTTAAGGCAAATCATAATTATTGGTCTACTAATAGCATAGAGTATACTCTTTAAATGGAGGTAAGAAAAGGTGGATTTTTTGGGCTCTTTATACATGCTGCTGTGTTGAATTATCTCGGGTCAAGAAAAAAACCAGGCTAGCTAAAAGACCAAGTATATTTTTCTTTATTATAAGGGGCAAACTTATGGCATAGGAACAAGAAGTCCAAGCTCAACTGTGTAGCACAGGAATCACATACACACACACACACACACAGAGAGAGAGAGAGAGAGAGAGAGAGAGAGAGAGAGAGAGAGAGAGAGAGAGAGAGAGAGAGAGAGAGAGAGAGAGAGAGGGAGAGGGGGAGAGGGAGAGAGAGGGAGGGAGGGAGAGGGAGGGAGGGAGAGAGAGAGAGAGAGAGAGAGAGAGAGAGAGAGAGAGAGAGAGAGAGGGAGGGAGGGAGAGAGAACACCTTGGGCCCAAAAGTTATGCCTTAACCTGATCCCACCCCTTAAAGATTGTTGGCTGACAAAGATTCTTCATCATCTCCCCCTTTTGTCAAAATAAGAGTAATCTAAACCCAATACAAAACTATATACAATAGGAGCAGATATCAAGTATAAAATTACAACCAATATAAATAATATTAAGCAAGGAACACATGCTAGATGTTTAATAATCTGAACACACTGTGACTCATTTAGAGTTCTTTTATATCTGAATTTGTCCTTATTGTGTATCTGTAATCCTTTTTTTGGGATCAGGATGGCTTCTTAAAATGCTAAGCTGTGGCCTGAAAGGCTGTTTTGCCTTTTGGCTCTGCCTAGTCCAACATGGCGGGGTGGAGGCCTGTTTAGCATGAGCATTGCTCATAACCCTATTTTTAGGGACACAGCAAGTTCATGTTGCCATTAAGCAAGTTGTAGCGCTCTGCTCACACCATTTAAATGCTTGGTCTCCTGAAAGAGCAGAATTTGTGCCGGCAGTATGGCCCAGGAAGTCTGTTTTAAAACCGCATGGGTTTTTTTTTTTTTGTTTTGTTTTTTTGTGCTACCACTGAATCAGAAAGGCCTTTAGCAAGCAGAGCCCATCCGGAAAAAAAAAAGTGTGACTAGACTTTGCTTTTTAGTGTCTAGAATTCCTTTCCTAGCCCCACGTTGAGCACCAATTTGTTGTAGGAGGCCACTTGTGTATTCCCTGCTGCCCAGACTCCTGAAATAACCACATAGAAACTGTATTAATTAAATCACTGCTTGGCCCATTAGCTCTAGCTTCTTATTGGCTAACTCTTACATCTTAATTTAACCCATTTTTTTTATTAATCTGTGTATTGCCATGAGGGTGTGGCTTACTGGATAAAGCTTGGGCATCTGTCTCTGGTGGAGCTACATGGCTTTTTTTACTCCACCTTCTTTCTCCTAACATTTAGTTTAGTTTTTCCCACTTACCTGTATTCTGCTCTGCGCAGGCCTAAGGCAGTTTCTTTGTTAACCAATGGTATTCACAGCACACAGAGGAGAATCCCACATCAATGTTGTACTGTGGTTCTCTGAAATAGAGCTGGTAGAGTGAGTATATATGCTGTCTCAGCAGTTTCAATATGTCACTGGAATCTGGGGGGATTCAGAGAGCTATTGGTCTTCTCTCCACATTGGAATCTTGAAAATGTAGGTTCTAGTCCCAGCAAAGGAATGTCTCAGCAGAGGATAGATGAATTTGCCAGAGTGAGGACAAGCAGACAAAAAGCCAAAGCTTCCTTCTTCCATATCCTTTTATGTAGGGTGCCATTGAAGGTGTGGCCTAGATTTAGAGTCTGTCCACTTAAAAAAGCTTGCCTGAAGATCAGAGTGTAGAGCTAAGTCACTAGTAAGCCATAGAGGCCAGGCAGTGGTGGCACACACCTTTAATCCCAGTGCTCGGCAGGCAGACGCAGAGGCAGACAGATCTCTGTGAGTTCAAGTCCACCCTGGGTTACAGGAAACTGATCAAGTCTAAACAGATCCAGGTGGTGGTGGCTCACACCTTTAATCCCAGTACTTGGATGCCACATGCCTTAATTCGAGCACTAGGAAGGTGGAGACAGGAAAGGATGTGGCTGGGGCGAGAGGAATATAAGGCAGGAGGAGACAGGAGAACATTGCATTCAGTTGAGGATTCGTAGAGACAAGATCTTGCCACTTTGGTCTGAGCATTTGGAGAGGTAAGAATTCTCTAGTGACTCGCTGCTCTGCTTTTCTGATCTTTCACCCACCCCTCAATATCTGACTTCAGGTTTTTATTTAATAAGGCTAATTAGGATTGCATTGCAACTATGCCTGGTTTCTTGGGTTTTAGTTGATTTCTGTGGTTAAGATGAGTAACCAGGATGATTGATATTGAATAATTTCAAAATAATCCAATATTGATGTTATAAACATTTTATTTACTTTTACTAGTAGTTAAGAAAGTGATACCATAAAAATCAGGAGGGTTTTGTAGAACATTTTTAAATAGTATTTTTCCAACCCAAATATATTTAAATATATGCATATGAAATTACACATACCTTCAATCTATCAAAAGTAGTATTATAACAGTACATTAATAGAAATACAAACACCATTGCATTAGAATTACTGTAGTAACAGAATGGTGGATATGGTTTTCCAAGCAATTCACAACATGGTGTTATGGAGGAGGTGTGCAGGCAGTATGTTCCTTGGACCTCTGTCACTCCAGTGTATGGACTGAGTAGTTTCATTACAGTGAAGGGGAGCTATAGAGATACTGAACCACAAAGAGTTCTCTATTCATCTGCTCCAGTAGTTTTCAAACTTATGGCCCACAAGCAAAGAATGTGTGTTTTAACAGAACTGGGGACTAGCCTCCAAAACAGAACTTATTCAAATATTTTCTAATGAATTTGCTTCTATTCTGCTTTCTATTTGAAATAAATTTATTGGAATACTTTTCTTTCTTTCTTCCTTCCTTCCTTCCTTCTTTCCTTCCTTCCTTCCTTCCTTCCTTCCTTCCTTCCTTCCTTTTTTCTTTCCTTCCTTCTTTCCTTCCTTCTTTCTACCTTTAAAGCCTATTTATTTATTTCATTTTTTTCCATTCATCTTTTTTTAAAAATTTTACAAACTAATCCCAGTTCCCTCTCTCTCCCTCCTTCTGCTCCCCCCACCTTCTTATTGTGATGTTTTCTATGACAATGTTTTACTTACAATGAGATGAATCACTGTGATAGAGATGGTGTGGTTCATAGAATGCTTAGTATTTAACCCTTCACAGAAACAGGTGCCAGCCCCTGAGAATCATTTAATGAGATATTTGTAAATCCTAGCACACAAAGACATAAAAAAAGGAATTGCTGTTATGCACTGACAATGGTGACTTAGACGACAAGATGATAATGGTGCTATCGGTCAAGCTCCTAATACGTTATGATGGTGTTAATAATGACATGTTGGCAGTAGTAACAAAAATATAAACAAAAGCAGTTTATTTCTTAAACTACAAGCTTTGGATTATTTTCTCTTTTTGTAGAAGCTACTTCCTATTTTGCCTAGATAATATACACTTGATATTTCCCTTTGGCTTGTTATCGAAATTCCTTCTGAGGGTCTGAAAACTGCCGTGAGATAGACAAGATCGTGATGTTTAAGGTCTAGTCACTGTGTGTTGGGGCTACTTCGGAGGATACTCTGGCCTGTTTCTTTGAACATCTGCATAATGAAGCCTCTAATCTCGTCGTCTCTATATATTTTCATGCTGTAACATTTTCACTTTTGCAGTTCCTTCAGATACAATTATTAGCAGTGTCCATTGGAGCCTTCACCTATGTGAGTTCTGGACATTTTCTTCATCCCTGATAGCCTTCCAGGAAATATGTTTGTCTTGTTTCTGGAATTAAAAAAAACCCCACATTTCCAAAGATCAAACAAAGAAAGAATTCTTGGCCTACACCAATAAGGGGTCTTATTAACTGATAATTTTTCTATGTCTATAGCCTAAAAATATTTCCTTCATTTCTGCCACTCCCGAATTCCGAATGTGCCTTAAAGTAAATTGGATTCACTTGGAAACTTAGCATCCATTTCTTCTCTCAGTTATGAATTCACAAAGAGATCTGTCTCTCCTTTTAAAGTGGTTTCCCTGGCAACAGAACCACCCTGAAATGATCAGAGCGGTTTGTCATTTTTGAAGTTTGACTTTCTGACAAAGCTGCCTGACTCAGTGGGATGAGGAAAACATCACCTAAACACAAACACTTCCGAAACATGCCAGTGGTGAACCACACTGAGGTGAAAGTCCACTGAGGTGACGTCTCTGTAGATCACATGCCAGCCCCCATTGGCACCACCCTCCTCCACCAACTGGCAAAGGGAAATATCTCTTGAAGTAGCTATCTTTGTAGCAGAGAACAGATGGGGGTGATTCTTAAAGTGGATCGATTACCATAAAGATATATTCTGGGCAACTGTGGGTAGACAGAGAGTGGGAAGACAGCAGCAGGCACATGAAATGAACTCACCTTGTGATTGCTCAACCTTGCTTATCTGCAGGCTAAAATAAACACATGGGCCATCAAAGACAGATAATAGGAACACAAACACTTGTCTTCCAGCCACTCAGGGAAGAATGAGAACCACACGGGTCTTATTGAGTTCCTAGACTTTTAAATATGTTTTACTACCTTTACAATAGGATGAATAAGAGTATTTATTTAGTATATATCCCTGGCATCCCCCAACACTATGTTGATGTGTTATTTTCCAGTGATCAGCATTCATTTTTGGGTTTCCTTGTTTTCTTCAATCCTATTCCAGCTATTGCAACTAAAATACAATGGAGAGGATAAAAGAGTAACTGGCATGGAAAAAGGGGTACATTAACCCCTCTGATTTTTAATATAGTTCTCTTATATCCTTTAACAAAAGTGAGAAAAAGATTTATAGACCTTATTGAAAACTCTGAGATCCACAGTGACTCTCAAATGCACATATAGAATAACAGACGGATGCCCCAAGTAGGGGCTCATCGAAATTCTAAAGAGTTCACACTGTTGTTGCAAGATGAATGACAGACAAATGAGCAGTATTGTCCTGCTTGCTGACCTTCAGATGGAGCATGTCGGGAGGCCCTAGCAACATCTAGCATGGTAGTAGGCATCATACAGATTTACTTGACAAAACCAAAACAAAACATGTCCTAACAACAGGGTCTCTTAATTCTTATGCTCTGAGTGCCCATCGTCTGGAGTAGAAGAGAAGTATTTGAAAGAGGTTGTTGTTGTTGTTGTTTTGGTTTTTCTTATACAGGAACATTTACTTTTGTTAAAGTACAAGGGGATTATTTTCCTGTACTCGATACAGATAATATTTCTTTTTTATTGATTTTATTGAGATATACATTTTCTTTGCTCCCTTTTTCCTCTCCCTTCCCCCTTTCTCCCCTCCCCTTCAACCCTCTCCCATGGTTCTCATGCTCGCAATTTACTCAGGAGATCTTGTCTTTTTCTATTTCCCATGTAGATTGGATCCATGTATGTCTCTTTTAGGACTTCATTGTTGTCTAGGTTTTCTGGGATTGTGAATTGTAGGCTGGTTTTCTTTATTTTATGTCTAAAAACCACTTATGAGTGAGTACATATGATATTTGTCTTTCTGGGTCTGGGTTACCTCACTCAATATGATGTTTTATAGATCTATCCATTTACCTTCAAATTTTAAGATGTCATTATTTTTTAAAGCTGTGTAGTATTCCATTGTATAAATATACCACATTTTCCTTATTCATTCTTCAGTTGAGGGACATTTAGATTGTTTCCAGGTTCTGGTTACGACAAACAATGCTGCTATGAACATAGTTGAGCATGTCCTTGTAGTACAATTGAGCATTCTTTGGGTATATACACAAAAGTGGTATTGCTGGGTATTGAGGAAGGTTGTTTCCTAATTTTCTGAGATATTGCCACATTGATATCCAAAGGCACTGTACCAGTTTGTACTCCCACCAGCAATGCAGGAGTATTTCTTTTACCCCACATCCTCTCCAGCAGAAGTTGCCATCAGTGTTTTTGATCTTGGCCATTCTGACAGGTGTAAGATGGAATCTCAGAGTTGTTTTGATTTGCACTTCTCTGATGGCTAAGGATGTTGGGCATTTTATTAAGTGTCTTTCAGCCATTTTAGATTCCTCTGTTGAGAGTTCTCTGTTTAGGTCTGTACTCCATTTTTTGTTGGATTATTTGTTCTTTTGATGTCCAATTTTTGAGTTCTTTGTATATTTTGGAGATCAGACCTCTGTCTTATGTGGTGCTGGTGAAGGTCTTTGTCCATTCTGTAGGCTGCCATTTTGTCTTGGTGACCACGCCTTTGCTTTACAGAAGCTTTTCAGTTTCAGGAAGTTCCATTTATTAGTTGTTTCTCTCAGTGTCTGTGCCGCTGGGGTTATATTTAGGAAGTGGTCTCCTGTGCCAATGCATTCAGGTGTACTTCCCAATTTCTCTTCTGTGAGGTTCAGTATGGTTGGCTTTATGTTGAAGTCTTTGATGTACTTGGACTTGAGTTTTGTGCATGACAATAGATATGAATCTATTTTCATTCTTCTACACGTTGATATCCAGTTATGCCAGCACCATTTGTTAAATATGCTTTTTTCCATTTTATATTTTTTGCTTTGTTTTCAAAAATCAGGTATTTGTAGTTATGTGGATTAATATATGGGTCTTCGATTCAGTTCCATTGATCCTGCTGTCTGTTTTTATGTCAATACCAGGCTGTTTTCAATATTGTAGCTCTGTAGTAGAGTTTGAAGTGAGAAATTGTGATGCCTCCAGAAGTTCCTTTATTGTACAGGATTATTTTGCTATCCTGTTTTTTTTTGTTTCGTTTTTTTTTTTGCTTTTCCATATGAAGTTGAGAACTGTTCTTTTGAGTTCTGTGAAGCAGATCATATTTCTTAAGTTAGTTATAGAAATAACTAAAATGAAAAAGAGTTCTTTAAATATTTAACAAGAATAGATTATATAAGGCTTAACATTAAAACTATTATTTTGGAAAGTGAGTATAGTGACTATAGTGGTCACAAAGACATGAAATGCAGTTCCTCTTTGAGAAAGATCTTGCTGTTAAACCAATTCAATACAGGATATAGTTTGCAGTTTCTACCTAATGCTTCTTTTTTGCAGCCCGTACCAGGTAAATCATTGGCTATTTTGGCTAGGTACAATATACTTTTATTTGGCAGTGCTTCAAACTGACACATATTAGGAAATGTATCCATTGGGAGGATCTCAAGTTACCTGCTCAGTTAGTGCAGGTTGTGGTGGATCTGTCTTCCGATCATTTTTTTCTTTGGTCCACTCTGTTTCTGTCTCCTTGTGATCGTTAATCTTAACTGTCTAATTGATTGGATTAAAACCCCTTAGGATATTAGTGAAATACACCTTTGGGGTCCTGGAAATAGGCCTATAAAGGTATTTGAAGAAAGGATTAGATCATTAGGGCTATTGCCTAATGAATAGATTAATCCATTGGTTTGTTCTGTATATGATGGCATTATTAGAGATGGTGAAAAGTAGGGAATTCAGGGACTAGAACTTGCTCAGGTTAATTCCTTTGTGTTTCCTTTTTCCCATGAAATGGACAACTGTCTGCCATAACTTCTATCATCACAATGTTCTGTTGTGCCTGTGGGGGGCATGGACCAGAGGCTATGTTCTCTGAAATTTGGCACTAAGTCCATCCCTTAACTCTGCTGCTTAGGCCTTTGGGTTATAGTAATGCAAAAGTAAGTTATGTACCTCATCCTCTCACCTGTATCTATTGACTCCTCAAAAATAGCTGGCATCCTGAACATGTCTTGGGTTTGTTTCTTGCACACCTTTTTCTTGGGTAGTTCAAGAGATTAAGTGGTCCTCTGTGGGTTATTGGTGGGGTGGGTCAGAAGATTCATGCTACAGTGCATTCACATGAGAGGAAGATGTTTAATCAGTTCATAAACTGAGTGACTGCCCCACATACATGATTTTTAATAGTAGAATAAGTTATGAAAGTGTTAGAAGTGCCAAGATAATAAAGCAGAGACAGGCAAAGAACGCGCTGATGTTATGAGAAGACCGTCTTGGTAGGATACAAGGCCGCACAGTAGACAGCAGTTAGGAATCAAACCATTGTTGACCCATTTAAGATTAACTGTGGCTATAGAATTTATTTCTCTTTCACATTAAATGATTACGGTTCTGAGGTTTCTCGTGGTTTCTTCCTGCTCATCTATCCATCACCATTCTATTATCTATAGAGTGAAGCCCTGTCCTTAGGATCTAAAAAAAGCTGCTGGACTTCTAGTCAACACGGCCAAATTCAAGATGGTAGGATGCAGGGCGAGATAAAGTCAGGCATACCATGTCATTTTAAAGAAGTTTGCTTTTAATCATGTGTCAGTGGTTATAAATAGACCACAGGGCCCTACAAAACTCATCAGGGTGGTTGCAAGATATAACCTTTAAATGAGGCAGTGACATTCACATCTTAAAATAATTGTTTTCAAATTGCACTTGAAATCTAATCTACTGTTTTGTATGATGAATATATAAAAGTTAAAACATGATGTTTTAAATCAGAAAGTGGCAACAAGACATTCCTTGAAATTACAGAGAAATTATATGTGTGTTGAATGTCAAAGGACTGTAGTTCTGTCCCATGGGAGATCATTACTAATCATCTAAGATGTATGAAATGTTTTCCATGTACCAGGCACTATGGAACACTTTGTCTCAGCCATTGTATTTGACGGAGCTTATGACATCATTTTAATGAATGACCTATTACAGCACATAAAGAAGGTTTTGCAAAGTGAAAAAAATTGATCAGAGTCCCAAAACCCATGCCCTTCTAGACAACTTATGCCCTTCTGCCTTCCACTTACATTGAAGTGTTCATCGAGGGTCCACAGGTGAAATCTCACACAGGGAAACCTGGAGGTCAGGGCAGATGTGGAAGTCAGGGTGGACTGTGCGACTCAGCCAGCTCTTTTAACCATGAGAGAAAAATATACAAAGTCAAGGAGCAAAGAATTCTAAAGACGGAAGCAGACAGGTGGCATGTAAACATTGTCTCTAGGAGGAAGGGACCTAGCAGAGTCACTGGAGGAAAACCACAGAGGAAAATGTCAGTCAGGTTCAGGAGAAAGATTTCTGAAGAGGAAAAGGGTTAAAATCATCCACAGCACAGAGTTTTACAAAAGCAGGAAAAAGCCAATGGTTTGAGTAGTAGAAGGTTCTGTATTAATTATAGTTAGAGAGTGAAACATGCATGGCTACTATAATGCTGATAGCAGTTGGCAAGGGAGAGAATAAGAAGGGACCACTATGGACCAGGTGCATCTCCCAGGGCTTGCTTGCATCAGGACGCAGCCCCGTGGCGCCACTACCCTGCCCATCTATGTTATGGGTGGGAACAGTGAGCAGTGAGACCACTGCCCCGGGTCACACTGTTCTTCAGTGGCAGAGCTGACTGCTGAATTCCTGCTTATGACTCTAGGAAAATGAATGCATTTTTTTTTATTGTGATTGTCATTTCTCTGCTTGTCTTTCTTTTTTGATGTAGGATGTTGACCTCAGGGTCTAGTGAAGCATATAGACTATCACTCAGCTGTGCTCCAACTAAAGGGTTCTTTTTATTTTTTTGTAAAAGGATGGAAAAAGCCCATAGATTCCCCCCCCAAGATATCTTAATATTGGGTGCATTTTCATTGGAAATATTAAATGTATTTAACAATCACTTATCCTTCCCTTAAATAAAATGTCTTGAAGATAAATATATTTTGATCCATTTTCGTGTATCAGTCTTTCAAGGCCATGTAAGTATTTTTTTTAAAATAATTTAGGTGAAATTCTAAATTCTTTTGGAAAATATTACATTTTTATGAGTAAGCTTGTCTTAATAAAGACAATTCAAATGATACATTCTGGATCACAGTAAATGTCTCTGGAAATAAAGAAGGTATTCTATCTTTAGCACAAAACATTTCACCAACTCTCTACCACAACAGTGCTCTTTTGTGTTTTGAATTCCTTCATGCCTACAGAGTGCTTAACTGAATGTCATTGGAACATCTAGCACTTATTTACGCATATTTGAAAGTCCCCCCCCATCTCCTACACAGTCATGCTGATAGGAGAAACCCACCACGTGTATATAGCGGGCATGATACAGCAAGGGTAGCTATTGGAATCTGAGGTTCATAGATTGCTACTCTGCATCCCGAGCCCTTCTTGGACAACCAGATTAACACCATAATATACTTTCAAAAAACTGGTAAGAGCTTCTAAAAATCTTTGCACCATGAACATTGCAGATATATTTTTTAAATAAAATAATATGATCGAGTTAAAAGCAAGAAGCTAAGGTTTCTTTTTAAACTGTATTTATTAAATTTGGTAGTATTTAAAATCAGAGGATTTGAAGACAATTGGTTTTTCTTGTTGCCTTGCTAATTACTGGAATCATAAGTAAGGATAAAGTGTCTTTATACACAGACCTAAAAAGGCAAAGATATCAAAGCAAGAAAAATCAATAAAGATTGATTGGGAAATAAAGTGATATCAAAACAGTGATTTTTAAAGGAAAGTACTTTGGAATAACTTCAGTACCAATATTTTGAGTATGTCATGGACCTGTGCTGGCTTTTACTATGCTCTCAATGTTAAATTGCTAGCTGATTGGGAAGCTGTATTATATTGTATGGCAACAGTAACACTGGTATCCAAAGAGGAGCACTTACTGGATGAGGCTCACGTTAGGAGCTCCCTGTGTCTATTTCTGCTTAATTCTTACAGAAGTCCTAAGAATTAACTTACCTGGTTTGTTTTTGGATGAAGAAGCCATTTTCATCATGTTTTAATAATGACTTCGTTGTAACCCATGGGCCAGTGTAATGTGTAGAGGCTACCTTTTCTTCTCCCCTGGTGAGGTGGTTGCTCTTTCAGTCCTTTTGTATTTACAAAATACCTTTAAGCAGTGTTATTCTTTTAGCTTGGAAGTTGCATTTTTTATATGCTTCTTTTAGTACTTCATTATATACCTTGAAAACTACAAGTAAAACAATTTCTCATGTCATCTTGTTTTATGTCTTGCTATTTCACCTTTGAAATCTCATCTGTTTCTGATGTAGTTCACTTTCTGTCCCCTAACGTGACTGACTGAGAGACAAGGGAGTGCCAGAGGGGTGTTCAGTTACATCTTCAGCTCCTGATTTACACTAAAACCCATGTTTTCTGGTCCTTAACTGCTAACACACAACACTTGTGCTTCTTACTTTTCCTTCGGGAAAATACACACTATACAGTCACTCAGCAGCAAAGAACATCCACTAAGCACGGGTACCAGGCTGATAACCCAAAGTGTCAATCTCTTATTAACTACTGACCTTCCATGGGTCAGTTAAGTTCCATGAACTTTAGCACCTTTACTTATAAAATGATCATTAAAAAGTCTCAGACCTCATAGGATATCTGTGAGCATTTTGTGAGATAGCATTTAAGTGCCTAGCAAATACTCTACACACAGTGGCAATCTAATCAATACTATGTTCTCCATCTTTTTGGAATAAACAAATGAAGTTTAGCAAAAACCTCTAATTGATTCAAACAGCACATTTGTATGTTTGTCATTTATATAATTTCCTTTTTCCTGTCATTATTTTTTATACTCTGGAGTAGAAAAGCAAATTCTAATAATCACCATTTCCACTGGAATTTTGTTTTGCATGAAGACACGTGCATCTGTAAACAATTAGGCTGGTACATGTGAACTTGCTGGTGAATCAAGTCACACTAGGATGATTTTTGATTTTTGTTTTACTTAAACACAGTACTTCCCAAGGATCTTAAAGCCATGATTAGCCAGCATGTTCTCGAAGCCTCAGAAGCATTCTAGGAAACAAAAGTCAGGCAATCTTCTAGAAAATTTAAGTCCAACTCTGAACATCATTATTTCCAGTAGCACAGTTAATAAATTGGTGAAATCAGACATCAATATAGAGATTACATATTACCTTTGATTTATTCTTTATTTTTATTTATGTGCATGTGTGTTTTGCCTGTATATATGCCTGTGTATCATGTGTGTGCCTGGTACCTTCTGAGGCCAGAGAAGGGGGTCAGAGTCATAGGAACTGGTGTTACAGACATTTGTTAGCCACTATATGGGTGGTGGGAATTGAACCTGGCCTTCTGGGAGAGCAACTGGTGTGCCCTTAACCTCTTAGCCATCTCTCCAGCCCTACCTTAGATATTTTATTAAGATAAATATTATTTGCTAAGAACTTTGGTAATTGACCATGTTGCAATCCCTACACTGAAAGCTGTGTGTGATGACTTTGGAAATCTTACCAATGCCAATGAAATTTTATCCTTGGCTGAGCTCTTCTCAACTTTAAAGCTGTTCTTCAAAACAACATGCATTACCTTCATAGCTAGGACTAAACATGAAGCTACTAAGTGTAACATCTATGAATAGCCTATATAATTCTATGGGCCGATAGTTAAACTTTGACTAGCAGCAGTTTAAGAAAACTATTCATTTGAGTTTAATTCTCCTGGGTAGGAACCATGTTACAGACAAAATCTTCACTGACCCTGGTGCTGTAATTCATGTGTTGAGTGAGCATGTCTAAGATAAGCTTCAGAAATGGGGAACAAAAGAAAGACAGCCTGACCCCGGCTTTTGGCAGGCAGGTGCAAGTGCAAATCCTTGCACGTGTGCTGGTCAGCAAGGCCTTTAATCTTCCCTGCACTCACTTTTCTTTGTTGTCTCATTAACATAATTTTCTGGATGCCGCATGAGAAACACAGCAGATGAAACACTGAATACCAAGAGCAGCCTCATAAGGCTCACTAAGTGGCATGTCTATGTTTTATATGTAGAGTGAAATCTAGTCTCTGGTTGAGTGTTTGAGTTGGCCAGCATGTCAGAGCGCAGCTGCCATGAAGCTCTGATCTTGAGTAGGGAAGCTTTCCCTATCTTTCTTCATGGCTGGGCCCCTCACACACAACACTTTGGTGACAACTTCTCTCCTGTGTTCCTAAGACAGGTTATATTTTGTGTTGTGCCTTCAAAGTGAAAATAAGAGGGAAGACTACAGTGCTTAACACCTGTTACTGTGCAGACACTGAGGTTCTTGACACAGAAAGCTCTGAATCTACATGAGTGCACCACTACACACTTAACAAACGTGTTGGCTTTTGGAAGTGAGAAGCACTATTTTAGGTGCTAGGAACACACAGGGAACAAAACTGAGAAGTTTCCATTGTTCGTGTGATGATGTCCCAAGTGGGGAGCCAGATGCTAAAGGATTTGCTGTCTGCTATCGATGTAGGGTAACAAGCACTACCCAGAAGTCCAAGGTGAGAAGGGAGTATACAGCGGGAGGTTCCTCAGGACCTGTCATGTCAGGAAGAGTCACCCGTGTTGGACACTGATACTCTCATGACGTGACATAAAAATACCTGCTGTACAATCTGAGTTGCTGAAAGCTTAGAGAAAGGAGAACATCTGGGGGAAACTTGTGGAAAGAATTCCAGACTGAGCATGTAGGACCATAGGCACTCATCCTATTCCAATTACAAATCTCTTCTCTCCCTCCCCTATGTGTGTGTGTGTGTGTGTGTGTGTGTGTGTGTGTGTGTGCTTGTGTGTATGTGTGTGTGTGTGTATGTGTGTGTGCTTGTGTGTATGTGTGTGTGTGTGTGTGTGTGTGTGTAGGCTTCTGTGTGTATGTAGAACCTTAGGCACTCAGTCTACTCCAATTAAAAATCTCTCTTCTCTGTCCCCACACCTGTGTGTGTGTGTGTGTGTGTGTGTGTGTGGTGTGTAGGCTCCTGTGTGTAAGTGTGTTTATAAACATAATGGTACATATATGGACGTCAGAGGACAATATTGGTTGCCAGGAACAATACTGAGAAATTGATTTGGCAGGGAGACAGCTCATCACATCTTCCCTGTGGAGAAATGGTTCTGACCTTTGGGTGCCTCTTTTAAATTTGTCTGTGCATATGCCATATTTGTTTCATCTGAATATGTAATTACATCAAAACTTAGATCTTGGATTCTGATCAGTGCCTTGAAATTTCCTATACACTTTAGTTAAGGAAGGGCAGTATTAATTTTTTTATGTAGAGGAGACAGCAAAAGAGAAAGAGAAGCCATTGCAGTAATGATGAATGCAGACACAACCTAATTGCTCAATGTATGCAAAGTCAAAATTGTGTGTTATTGAGTTCTCCCAGGCTGTTGAGAAGACATTGGACTCTTCTTGAACCATTGCGTACCTGTAGATTGGGATAATACTTTTTGGGTCATTATAATCAACTGTCACCCCAGAAGGGAATAATCCATACTCTTGGCATTCTCATCACCAAAAAGGCAAATTCATCCAGGTTGGAATCAGAATAGCTGTGTCCTAATGTTGGTCTCCAGAAAGAAGACCAGAAAATGCAAAACCTAAGAGTGATTCTTCACCAGGTGTGATCTGAGAGCAGTTTCACATGCTCAGCTCAGCGCCTCACTCCTTCCTATCCTTTCCTTTACACACCTTGATGTCATGCGTGAAAGTGTCATCTTCCTGAGTCTATGCCTTTGTTTGTGATGCCACTTGTGAAGGCAGTTCCTCCCTAAGATGACACACCAGGTTGACAGTAGGGAGGTGTCTCTCACTGCATAGAACAGTGCATACCATAAATCAGATGTTTAAGAAGGTAAATAAATGGGAGTGCTCCTGTGGGCATGGGAGCAAGCACAGAGCCCGAGAACAGATAGATGGAGCCAGAATGGCTTTGGCAGGTGAATTTGTTCAGTTGTAGATGCCTTGGCAAACTTTCAGTGGGATAATCTGGTATTTTTCTCCAATTCAATTCATATATCAGGAAGAGAGATTACTAATTCTACATTATTTATTTTAAAAACAGTATCTCAAGAGTCTTTCATCTCAGAGGAAATGCAATAATATTTTCCTGGTGAGAAAGGGAAAGGATGTCTGCTTCAGCCATAAGCTGAAGAGAGTTTAGAATTGAGGGTGTCTGTTGTGAGCGTCAATACATCCCACTTTCTTTTGGAGAAAGATTGTCCAACGGAGTAGGTTTGGTCCTTGGTGGTAGAGAGATCTTAGAAGTTTAGATTCATAAAATAGTCCATGGAAAGAACCTAGATGCTTCTCCTTGACCAGAGGGAAAGTAACTATAATTGTAGGTGACCTTCTACTATCCTCCTCCCTCAAGTCAATTACAATATTAGGATCTAGAGTTTTCTTTCCCTTTGATCAGGGGCCAGCAAATGCTGGCCAAGTGAGAATGGTTTCTATAGAAAGTCTTCTAAATTCGTGTGCCCTTTGGAGCTATCTGTGTGACGAAGCAGACGGCTGACAAATGCTGCTGCAAGGCGTGGCTTTTAAGTTTTTATTTTGGGTAAAAATGATGACTCCTGGCACTGAAATAGTCTTAACAGCAGCAATTATTTTTAATAAGACAATAAAAGAAAATTATTAGAGAAGATTTGCTAAAGGTTGAAAATAACAAATTCACAGATTAACTGATCTCCTGTTAGCAAGTGCAAACGGAAGGCTTTGGATAGAGCTAAGGACTAAAACATTACCTTTTCAAAATTTGTGCCTTATTGCCTGCCTTGTCCTATGCTTGGGGGAAGACAATGGGGACAAGAAAGATCAAAGTGGGAAGAGCAGAGTGACATATAAGACAAGAGCATTGGTGACAAGTTCATTTAGAATAAATGGAAGTATTGACAAAGAATTAGACATTACTGACCCAGGGTCCATAGATGAGAATCAGAGATGAGTGTGTCTAAGACTTGGTGGTAGGCACTCTTTGAGCTTTTGTTTAATACATAAAACTATACATATGTGTTTCTTCATTCTTATTCCATGATTCATAAAGTTAAAATATCTTGATTCAAAGTCTTCGGTGATCTAGATTTGACCTGCTTTTCTTGTCTTTTGAGCCTCTATTTTCATGTTACTTATAAGATTAAAAAATCCCACAGTGCCAAGAGGAGTAATATACATGAAGTATTGCACGGCACAAATCTGTGAGCTTCCCAAGCTGAATCTAACTGTAATCCTCTATGGGGCAATTCTATACTTACCTACATTTCACAGGTGAGAGGTTCAGAACTGCTCTGAGGTCCCCTGGCCAGTAATGACTTGTGTGTCATGCTTGGTGACCATTCCTGGCACTCCCTTCTCTTGCTCCTCCAACAAGGGCTTCCCTAAAGCTCTTTTACCTGCTAAGTAAGTTCTCATAGATCTAAAAGAACACCGTTTCCTCGTTCTTAGTGTAGCCAAATCATTGTAATTCTTTCACTGCAAATATCTGTGATTTTGTGACATATGAGCTGTCAGTAGAATGTCACTGTGCTGGTTAGTTTTCGTCAACTTGGCAAAAACAAGAATCACCTGGGAAGTAACAAACTTCAGTTGGGGAAATGCCTCTATTATATTGTCCTGTAGTTAAGTCTGCACGGCATTTCCTTGATTGGGTATCGATATCACAGGGCTTAGTCCACTATGAGCAGTACCTGCCCTGAAAATGTGATCCTGGGAGGTTTGAGAAAGTTAGTTGAACATGAGCCTGAAAGCAAGCTGGTTATCAGTGTTTTCCTGTGGTGATGACCTTGAGTTCCCTCCGTGGTGGACTGTAATCAGGATGTGTGAGCCAAATAGACAGTTTCCTCCTCAAGTTGCTTTTGGTCATGGTGTTTATCAGAGCAACAGAGAGTGAAGTAGGACAGCAACCCACCAGCAAGAGGGCACGGCCAGACCATGAGGCTGGTTAAATATTCAGGTGTAGAGACTCCATTACGGAGCCCCTCGAACAGAAAGTACAGTTCAACATGTGCCCCCAGACAGGGTGGTGTGCAGCTATAGGTTACAAGAGCTATATGTTAGAAGTCCCTTTTAGAACCTTCTCCACTTTGCATCTTTGTGATTTATATACCAGATTTATACTCTCAGGAAGAATGGAAGGTTTTTGGCATCAGATACACATCACCTTTTGTGTATCCATAGGTGTAAAGGCCAGAAGATGTGTGTCTTTAGTGATGTAACTGCATATATATTCAGAATGTTAGCCCATTCTAGGTCAAAATATACTAATGTTATTTGCAATAGTCTTCCCGCTTCTTAGTAGAATCATTTTGAGTATAATTGTATTTGTACTCACAATTTTCATAAATTCAGCTTATGACAATGTTGAAAATGTTAACTGTACATGAAACAAATCCTTTATCTTTTTGCATAGCTTTCGGTGTATTCCCCGCTCCTTCCACACTACGTCTTTCACCCACCGCCTGTGCACAAACATAGTAAAGGTTTGTAGGAAAAAAATCCATGCTTAGAAAGTAGAAATACTCAAAGCTGATGACGATAGTCAATCGCATGGAAAACACTTGTGATTTGTTTATCAGTAATCAGGACAGTCACCGTCTTCCAGAAACAGTGGAAGGGAATTCTGTTTTGACAACTATTTAGTAACAAGCTCTATCTCAGAGCTACTTTTGTTTAACAGCAAAAATTGAGTCACTCAGATGCTCCTGTGTCTGACTGCTGACCACACACCGAGGACTCGTCACTGAGATGACTGACTTTCCGAAATGATCACTGTGTTTTCCAGTTCTTTATTTAGACACTGTGTTTGCATGTGTTTGTACCTCTGAATGTTCTCTGCAAGTGTGGCCAACTGATCCCTGAGACTGGCAGATGCCAGGTCCCTCCAACCAGCTTCTCATTGCTGTACAATCTGGCTTTTCCCTTCCTTCCACAGAATATATGATTGGACTGCATGCATGAAAGGAAAAGAGGGCAAACACATATAGGTGGCAATTTTTCACTTCCTCTGATCCCGTTTTAGCTGTCAGTGTGACCTCTTGTGAAGTTCCAAATGTAAAAATTGTCAAAACAAATTTTTTTGGAGATGAAAAATACCCAACTCAGTGAAGAATCTGCTTCATCTCTTTTTAGATTCCCCCTCCCAACCTGCGTCTGTGTGTGTGCGTGTGTGTGTGTGTGTGTGTGTGTTCGCATATGCATGTGGGTGTATGCGTGTGTGTGCATATGCATGTGCATGCATGTGTGTGTGTGTGAGGGAATGCGCGCGTGCGTATGCCTGTGTTGTTTTAGTAACAGACTCTCTTCCCACCTCAGTCTTTGATTTGCTCACTCCCTTATGTGATGAATCAATGCTTCCAGAACAGGGGCTTCTGAGTGACTGCGGGAACAATTACTTCCAAATGACCTCCTGTATCTTAGCGGGGAACATTGAGACCACACCCAAGGTAAAAGGAAACCTTTGCTTAATGCTTTCGGAAACTTTTAAAGGCACCGTGTTCCTGGTATATGCCAGAGGGTGTGAGGGTAAAGCTACCCGGGTGCCGATAAATTTGTCTGTGTATCGAGATGAGATGCTATCTCCAGTTAGAGAAACGGGCAACCGATAAAGACAAAACTGTTCATCGGGCAAAGAAAATGCTTGGCATAGAGTTAATGGTAGAATTCTTGTGATGCCTTTGCTTAGTAAGAGGCCAGTGGCCCTCTGTGCTGCCGGGGTCAATTTGGGGGTGGGAACCGGCAGAGAACTTTTAGAGAAATAGGAGAAACAAAAGCCCCCAGCCTGAAGCTGAGCAAAGGCGCACACAGCCTGTAAGGCAGTGGCGAGAGCCATTTCTCACGCGACAAGCCTGTGTGTGGTGAGATGGGGTCAGTCTTACCGATTTCGGGTATTTCAAGCCAAATTTAGGATACTATTTTAATCCATTTAGTTCTTATTTCTATTATTAAAATAGGTTCCCAGTGATCAGATGTTTAAATGGCATTGGCAGCTGAAAGTGTTAATTGGCAATTAAGAAGTGAATGCCATTAACTCGCATCTGCTTCTGCTTTGTTGGAAAATGATTTTTTTGTCACCATAGCGATTCATTTTGGGGCTCTGTTGGATCTGCCACGCAGTATGTAGTAAATGGTAAATGGCTTTTTTCCCCACCTGAACAAGGGATTCAGCAGTGTCTTTTCAAGTGAACCTTAGATTTCTGGTAAGATAGATACAGAAAATAGGCAAAGACGGTGAAAAGAGCCCCGTGCTAATTTTGCTGTACTTTCCTGACAGAGAATAACAAAGGGTCGCCCTTTCCTGCTGTTCTGGGCATGTGTATATGGACAGGAATTAATACCTGAATTAGTTCTATTCAGTAGCAACCCAGGGAGATAAGCCCATATACATACACATACACATACACATATACATCATATACATATACATCATATACATATACACACATACATACATACATATATGAGATTTATATATGTGATATATATGATTCAAATATATATATTTGAAACATCATGTATTTGTTCAACTAAATTAAGGAAGTGGAATTGTTTTCCTACATTGGTGAAAAAAATTGACTTAGGGTTCAGAGGTTCGTGTGGGGAGATAGAGTTGAAGGCAACTATCTAGCTTCTGTTTGGTTGCCTCCTTTCTCATTTCCTATAGTCTTGTTTAGAAACCTCTCTGTGGTTTATGTGATAAGAGCCCATCTTGTTCATTTGTACACCGGCTTCTTTTTTACTTGGTTCTTGTTTTATTCGCTAAAATTACAGCTCCAACTTTTAAGAAGTCTATAGGTTGTGAAGTAGCATTTGTAGAATTCTGCACTTTAGAGAACTAAGACAAGTTGAGCTGGACAGCTGTGTAAGGCAGTTAGAGAAGTAAGTTTTAATCACTAAATATGCTTTAGAAGCTATGGCTACTTGCTGTTTATTGTCTATGAATTTTGTGACCCTGGGATATTTATACTAAAATCTTTCATATAGAATGGTTTTTTTTCCTTTGGATAGACTTCAGGTAGACCAAGTTATTTCATGGGAAAATCAGCGTAGGTATAAACAACTGGAAGTCAGGCCACCATTTCTTGATTCTTATCAAATTACTGTTTCTCTAAATGAGAAGGTAGGATGATTGTTTGAATAAATATAGCTACTTAAGAAGCAATGTAAGAGAGGAAAAGTTTGTTCTGGCTTGTGGTTCACATGTGTCGTTCAGCACGGTCACAGAGGCATGACCGACAGGCATGCGAGGCAGCCTGCCAAAGAGTACTCTCATTCAGGAAGCAGAAAGAGATGGATGCTGCTGCTGGTCTGGCTTCTTTTAGCTTTCCTTTTGTTTGGAACCTGGTCCATTGGATGCTGCTGCCCACATTCAGGTGCATTCTTCCCCTACCAGCTAAGCCTTCCAGGAGGCACTCTCATTGCCCCACGAGCAGTGTCTTCTAAGAGATTTCAAAATGCTATCCAACTGATACCTCAGCTCAGCCACTGAATTTCCTCAGTGATACTCCCTACCAACCACTCTCCGTTCCGGGAGGTCACTGACAAGACATGGAAGCAGAGAAAGTCCATGGCATTGTGTGTTGTTGATTAGCTTAAGACATTTTCCTGGCCTTATAAGGAATCTATCCTTTCTTCCCGTTCAGGAAAACAGTGACTTATGGCTTTCTGAGGAAGAGCTACTGCCTGGGAACTCTGACCCAACTATGTTAGCGGCTAATGACAAATAATCCTTGGTTTTAATTTTATATTTTGTTCATATTATTTCCCCTCCCCAACTCCTTCCAGATAATTCCCCTTCCAACACACACACCTTTATATATTTTCTCTCCGAAAAAAGAAAAGGAAGGAAGGAGAAAAGAAAGAATAAAAACCCGCTTATTAGTGAGAAGAGGGCATAAAGTCACCCAGTAGCACTGTGCTCTTCCTTTCAGATCACCTTCTCAAGGGCAATGCCCAGACTTCCTAGTCATCCAGAATTCCTATACTATTATTTTTTTTGTGAGAACATGTCTTACTTTTTTAGAGTAAAATATAGAGTTTAAAAATGACCAAATCGAGCACATGCATGATTAAGACTGAAGAGTCAGATACTTGGGTAGTTCTTCTTTTAACCCATGTGTTTATCAAACAAGTGTCAGGAAGGATGCATGGCAGGAATTCAGATGGAGCTTGGCTTTCTACTGAAAATTAGAACATCCAGTTCACACAAATCATGGTTTCACATAAGGCAAGGTAGGGGTAGTTTTTCTCTAGGATGGTTAGATTGCCAACCTCCGCAAGTTATGATTGAATGGCTCTTTCCAGTCTTCCTCAAATGTCTTTAAATTTTCCCACTAAATTCTGATTTTTTTTAAAAAAATGTTGTATATATGTCTGTATGCCCATGTGGTTTGTACAAATGTGAGCATGGGTGCCTTGGAGTCTAAATGAGGGTGTTGGTTGCCCTGGAGCAGGAGTTCCAGGTGGTTATGAGCTGGGAATCCTAACTCAGATCCTCTCTGAAGTTAAACTCTGTCTTCAAACTACTTAAAACTATTTGATCCCTTAATTTAGTGAATGGATTCTCATTTATTGTAATTTTTAGGTAAAAAGTTTTATGCTCACTTCAAATCTTGCCAAGCTCTCATCGTTCACCTCCAATTATATATTTTCCTAAAAAAGATAACTCTAGAACTCAATACTTCCTATCATTATCACTATCATCCTGAACCCAAGTTTGGCCCACCATTTTCTTGTTCATGGGCTTCTACAAAGCCTGAAAGGAAGTCTTCATATCACTGAAGGAAATACTATATATTCTGTACATTTATTTATTATTGCTTGTCTCTCTCCACTGGTTAAATTCATGACAGTAATTATAATCGTTCATTGTGAAATTGCCAGTCCCTGAAGTTGCTTAGACTTTGTTGAATAAGCAAAAGATAAGGCAGTGTGCCCAAGTAAGGGCCAACTGTAGTAGAAGCATCACAGAAGGATCCAAGAGCATGAAGGAGAACAGATATGTGAGGTGGGGAGGGTACAAGGTGTGGTCTAGGTGTGGGACTCAGGGATCTGAAAACACAGGTCCATTAGCACCATGTGCATACCCTTTCCTATTTGTGAGTAGTCTGCTGACTGTTTCCTATTGACTATCATAGCCTTTCCTCCTGGGGCCACAGAGCAAGCCCTTTACTTTTAAGTAAATTCTGTATAAATGAATGAGAAGGCACATCCTTTAAGCAGGAGCTGATATTCTGATAGGCATCTTTCACTTTTCAGCATGAATATGGTGCCTTTTGGAATTTTCTTGCGTGTTTGTTGGTTGTGAGTCAGTAATCTGAGCCTATTATTTTAGGGCTAAGTGGATAGATGATACATTTGAAACGGAGCAGGTTCTGTGTTTAGAATGGCCTCTTTGTACACAGTAGGGACTCAGCGAGCTTGTGCTGAATAGCTTTCCAGGTTGCTGCTTTCTGCTGTTCCCCTCACCCAGGGCAGACTGCTTTTCTTACTATGGGAGTTTAAAAGGGGGTTCTCATGCACTATGAATCGTTTCATGTGGATTTTATTGGCATCAATTCAGAATGGCAGACAGCTTATCAAAGTGAATGAGATAAATATGGAACATGAAGAATAAAGCCAAGAACCCTTGACAAGGCTGAAAGTCTAATTTCTTACATATCTCATAGGTCTCTCCTGGAGATTCTGAAGCCAAACCTCTGATCTTCACATTTGTCCCCACTGTCAGAAGACTACCAACCCACATTCAGGTGGCTGACACTTCCAAATTCCTTGTTAAAATTCCTGAGGAATCACGTGATAAGAGTCCAGAAAGTGTAAATAGGGTAGGATTATTTTTCTTATTTTGAAAATTTGAATGACAATCTAAAATTTTCTATGATAATGACTTGGAAATTTCATCAATGTGTATTTTCTCTGTTTAAAATAAAATAATTATAAAATCTAAGGATGATTAAAAATATGTTTTGAGGGCTGATGGTTTAGCTCTACAGTGGAACATGAACTTAGCTTGAGCTACATGGGTTCCATCTCCAGGATTCCCATATGTATGCATATATATATATATATATATATCCAAACAAATGTATAAAACCTATGTCTCTTATAATGTGTCCCCAAGCATGTTGCCATGCCAGCCCCCCTAAATAAAGTCATGTGTCAAGAACTTACCATAGACAGAACCCTTTCCAGTTTCATGGTTCCAAGTTCTCTCTCTCTCTCTCTCTCTCTCTCTCTCTCTCTCTCTCTCTTCTTTCTCCCTCCCTCTCTTTGTATGTGGTGTGTGTGTGTGTGTGTGTGTGTATGTGAATGAGTATATCATCTCATTTAACCACATTCTAGAAACTTGATATTATCTTGTTTTGATTGTGGGCCTAACCTTTAAAGGCTGAACCATTTCTCTGTCTCAAAAGTTGATATACTCACCTCATTTTATAAATGAAGAAAATAATAATGACTTCAACCAGCAGAGAATCAGGCTAGGAATATATCCCAAAGGGATAATAATAGCTCACAGGACTAACTAGTTGTTGAGAAGACAATGAATGTAAAGGCAGGAAGTGTATGGCGAGTAGTCCTGAGGTAGTGGTAAATGCCATAAAAGAAGGTACATTAGAGTAAAAAAAATATGAAGAAAGCCACAGGAAGCCACATCAGACAAGTTTTACCCATGTCATTTAGACTACATCAGTGTCCAGAGCAGCCAAACAGTGTGGGCTGGGAATATACATTACCTCTTCAATTCCGCTGTACTTGGTCATTTTTGACTTCTGTCTCTATAGATGTAACACATACAAGTTAGCGTATGTTAAATTGACCACCATAGTTAAACTTATTAGTATCTAGTGACTTACCTTTTGTCTTTTGAACTAGTTTGAGCTTTATAGAAAAGTAGTGCTCAAAAGAACAATCATAAAACAGTTATTAAAATAAGAAAACTGGCATTGGGTCTTTTAAGCACCTTCTGGCCATGATTGTTATTTTAGAAAAAGAAATTTGATAGCTTGATAGAACTGTATTAATTTGGGTCTTGTAAATATATTTTGAATAGTCTTAGAAAAATGTATGGAAAATTGAAAATTCCCAGTTCTAAATGACAGTTCAAAATGAAATAATGTACCGAAAAAACCCACTTTATATTAAATTTGTCTACATTTTTGTGCATGGACATACACATCTTGTCAATGCTGGCATTGATCTAGGCCAGAGGTGGCCTAGACTGGGTGTCTTCCTCAACTGCTTTTCTGCCATATCTTTTGAGACAGGCTCTCTCACTGGTGTGGCTAGAGAGGCCGACTGACTGTTTAGCAAGCCCCTAAGCTGAAGTGGTGGTGTTATAGAACTGTGTACGCCACTTAGCATTTCCCTTGTGGGTGCTAAGGTCTGAAATCGAAGTCTTTCCACTCCTGTAGTTCTCGTATAACCCACTCACACAGCTCTCCAGCCCCTGAACCTTAAAAGCAGCCCCATTCACGAGCACCTTCCGATTAGCTTAGATTGTTTATACTGATAATTGATATACTTTGTGTTAATGTTACCTTTCCTTTCAAAGTTTAAAAATTTATTTTATTTTGGCATTTTTAAATGGGATTCTCCCCCAACGCATCACCATTGTTAGTAAAGGATATGCTGGTTTCCTGACAATTAACTAAAACCTTGTTCAATCGATGCAACAGCCACTTGGTGAATATCTTCACTGATCATCTTTCTTGGTCTGTCCATCCTGGTTCCATTCCTCTCTCCCTTCCTCATGATTTACTGGGAAGCAGTAAACTTTACTTGTTGATGTTAAGTTTGAACTCGAAGTCTTTTGAACTTGAGGCAGTACAAAGAGATGAGCTAGTCAAAGGAAGAATGTGTTTCAGGCCCTTTCTCTCAGGCAAGCTTGGTATTTTAATGTATTAAAAAAAACCTTTCAATGAGTGGGTTAAACTTTTTAGCATATTTTAGCAAAATGATGCATTTGTCACCCCCATGTCAACATTTTTATCTTCCTGTATTTGTTGCAGTTTGAGTACAGTGATCATATGACCTTCAGCTGTGAGAGCAAGCAGGAGAAAGACCAGAGGCTACTGGCTTCTGCCTCAGAGGGAAGTGGAAGGAATTTACAAGGAAAGAAACTGGATATGAACGACCCACTAGGAATGCAGAAAGGTGACCTCTTCAAAGCAGAATATGTTTTTATTGTGGATTCTGATGGGGAAGATGAAGCTACAAGCAGACAAAGTGAACAAGGCCCTCCAGGGGGAGTAGGCAACATAGCTACCCGGCCCAAGTCCTTGGCTATTTCTTCTAGTCTGGCCTCTGATGTGGTACGTCCCAAAGTGCGTGAGGCTGATCTCAAGACCTCATCACATCCCGAAATTCCTCATGCGATGGCCCCTCAGCAAAAGCATGGGCAGGTAGGTTTCATCTGAGTGCCATTTTCATTGTCTTTTGTTGTGAGTGACTGCAAACATATTCCTGTTTAAAAAAATATATGACTCTCAAAACTATATTAAAACCTCCAAATCCTAAGATCACAAATAATCACAGTGTAAATAAGCATTGAGAAGTTGATGAGACTGAAAATTATACTGCGAATCAGTTGGACAGAAATTATAACACATTTAGCAAGAGTACATTTGGGAAAATATCTTTTCCTTTTGAGCAGTTCTTGGAGAAAGCTGCCATTATAAAGAGTGTGTGGAGGATTGGGTACATGAAGAAGCACATTTCAAACATAAAATATCCAAGAATCTTTAAATATATCTTAGAAGTAAACATGATATTTTTAAGCAGATAAAAGAGTAATTAAAGGATAGGCCAGGAAACAGGTGTATGTAAAGGAACGTAATTTCACCGTGTGTGTCTTATGGAATGTATCTATCTGTATGATTATGGAGTATGCAAAAACAGAAGTGACTTTAATGAAGCTGAGGAGAATATCCTATTTTGAAATTTATCTAAGTGAAGAGCCATTAGTGTGGTAGGAGAAGCCCCTTCTGTGATGGGAAGAGAGTTTGAAGGAAGACATGGGAAGCTTCTGATGTTGACTGGCTACCGAGTGTAACTGAAAAGTCAGGCACCTTTGAAATGCAAGGTGTTGTTAGAAGGCCAGGGACACAGAGGCTGACTTTGAAGGAGCTGCAGAGAGAGGTCTCATTGCTTGGCAGTGGATAGTGAGCTGGTTCTGAGACCTCCTGTTTAGGTTCTATCAAACCAAACCCTTATAAGCATTATAAAGTGTCTGGAAAGACTTTTGTTGTTGTTGTTGGTCTTTTGTGATATTAGGATTTAGCAAGATGGTAGAGTAGGTCTTCCATGTTTGTGGTCACTCGTGTCTAGGCCTGCAGCCGTCCCTGATGCCTGATGCTGTAATTTTTATTACTTTCAAGCATCCAATCTTGTAGGATGTTGCTTGTTTGTTTCTGGCTGCTCAGTACCGAAATAATGTCACAGAAACCATGTTATTATTTTATTATCTTTACTCTGTCTCTTTAAAGACTTTGTTTTCTTTAAAACCATTTATTTCTTTTTATAACTCTCTATACTCTTTTTCTTTTCTCTTCCAAGCCTATGTATATTTATCCAGCACTGTGACTCATTTAGAGTTATTTTATATGTCTGACTCTGCCCTTATTGAGTATCTGTAATCCTTTTCTGACCAGGGCATAAAATGCTAAGTGCTTCTTAAAATCCTAAGCGGCATTACTAGGACTAAGGCTGCTTTACCTTTTGGCTCCACACAGTTCAACATGTTGGAGGAGGTCTGTTCATTGCCTCTGAGAGCCATTTTCTCCACTCCAGATCCAGGGTCGGGTTGCAGCAGGTCACAAACCCCATTTAAATGTTCCACAGCTGGAACTCCAGAAAGAGTCAGAGTTCGTGCTGAAGCAGGGCCCAGGAAGCCCACTGTACAGCTTCTTTTTTGCTACTGCTTAATCAGGAAAACCTCTCTTAAAGGAGCTGCAGCATGTCTCTAGCAAGCAAAACCCGTCCAGGAAAAAAAAATGCAGCTAAACTTTGTTTTTTAGTGTCTAGAATTCCTTTCAAAGCCCACTCAGGTTTTATGTGGATTTAGCTAGCACATGTTTGGAGTGCCAATTTGTTGTAAGAGGTTGCTTGTTTGTTTCCCAGCCACCTGGCAGCTCAAACCTGAAATAATCACACAGAAACTATATTATTTAAATCACTGCTTGATCCATTAGCTCTAGCTTCTTATTGGCTAACACTTATATCTTAATTTAATCCATTTCTAGTAATTTGTGTATCATCACACAGGTGTGGCTTACCGGGTAAAGTTCTGGCATCTGTCTCTGTTGGGGCTACATGACTTCTCCCTGACTCTGCCTCCTTTCTTCCAGCATTCAGTTTAGTTTTTCCCACCTAGCTCTACTCTAGCGTATCAGGCCAAGCCAGTTTCTTTATTAACCAAGGGTATTCACAGCATACAGAGTGGAATCCCACATCAATCCAGTATATTTCACTGCCTGTCAGTAGTGAAAAATGCTCATTGGGGTGTGGGAGGAGGGCCCACTTGTTTGTCCCAGTCACCCGGCTAGCTTACACCTGAAATAACCACACAGAAACTGTATTAATTAAATCACTGATTGGCCCATTAGCTCTAACTTCTTATTGGCTAACTCTTACATCTTAATTTAACCCATTTCTATTAATCTGTGTATCACCATGAGGTCATGGTCTACCAGCAAAGTTTTGATATGTTTGACTCTGATGGCAGCAGCTCCATGGTGTCTCCCTCTCCACCTTTCTTCTTTTAGCATTCTGTTCTGTCTTCTCCACCTACTTAAGTTCTGCCCTATTAATAGGTAAAGGCAGTTTCTTTATTCATTAATGAAGAAATGCAACACAGATGGAAGGACCTCCCACACCACTGGGATATTGCTATTTTGGATCTATGTCTAAAACATCACACACACACACACACACACACACACACACACACACATACACACACACACACACACACACACACACCTTTTATCCTCTTAAAATTTATAAGGTTATGTTTTGTTTCTTCTGATTGTATGTTTGTTTGTGTACTGTTGGTAGAGGTTTCTCTTTTGCCTGGTCCTGTAGCCATTCAGGCCCAAAGAATCACACTGAGGCCTACATAAATTATAAACTGGTTGGCTTATTAGCTCAGGCTTTCTCATTAACTAACTTTTACATCTTACATTAACCAATAATCCTTGATGTGTTACCCTGGTACCTTTTATCAGTGAGACATTCTCATCTTGCTTCCTCTGTGCCTGGGTGATGACTGCAGACTGAGCCTTTACTCTTTCCAGAATTCTCCTGTTCTGGTCACCCTAGCTATAATTCCTGCTTGGCTACTGGCCAATCAGCATTTCATTAAAGTGGCAAATCTTTACAGGGTATAAGATCATTGTCCCACAGCAGTGTACTATGCCTTTTGTCCATGGAAGCTAAGAGAGCTCTAGATCTTCTGAAACTGGGGTTATAGATGATTGTAAGCTGCCATGTGAATGTTGGAAATTGAACTCTTACCTTCTGCAGGAGCAGCCAATGCTATTAACCACTGAGCCTTCTCTTTAGCTCTAACATATTACTTTTCAAAAATTTATTCTCAGCGAGGTACTGTATTAAAGTACTGTAGTAATATACCTCAGGGTGTTCTCATAAGGCAGTAGACTTGGACATTGCTTTCTGGCCTCAGGAAAATTGATAGATAAACAAAAGGAGTGTCATGGATTTCTATTGTCATGGAAGACAGTTGAATGTGGCCACTTTGATAAGAATATGTAGCATGATAAAAATAAATTCTTTTTCTGTTAATAGATCTGTTTCCTTGAACTGATTATTTATTTTGCTTTTGTGTAATCAAATACAGAGAGGTCAAAGTACTGGGTGAATTTATACTTTGGAATACTTTTTATTCCTAGAAGATAGATGAAGTTACCTAAGTATAAAACCAAACTGTAGAAACCAGTTCATTAGTAGCTAAAGGTTATGGTTACAAACTATAGGGAGGTGCTGGATCCTGATGTCATGAAACTGATATCTATTTTTCTGTTTTGTTTCTTATGATGACACGAATCATGAAGTAAGTTAGCTGTTACTCACAGGTGTAAACGAACAAGAAAGGACCAGAGCAATAATTAAGACAGTAGAGGGAATTTGTAAATTTGACAACAAACCCATTACTGGGTTGCTAGATACTAAGATCATTAAGTTTATTTCAGTTAGAAATACAATCAATGAAGTAAATCTTTGATCTTTCTTATAAAGAAAGATGAATCCTTTTATAGCACTGCCTTTAAGTTAGCATTACTGGTGAGTCAGAAACAAGGTATCTCTAAATGGCTTCAACTCTTTACCCTGTCTTTACCTTTCCATAGCTTATCTCTTAATCTAGCCACATGTTACACTGTTTTTCTTCATCTCTTGTGAGCTACGACTCAGTACAAACAGCCCACTCATTCTTCACCAATCTCCTTGTTTCTCTACTGAATGATGTCTTCTGAGAACCCACATCTTTTTTTCCCTTTTGGATACTGCTTAGCTTTAGCTAGACCTCTTCCTGGAGTTGAGTTAATGATCTTTTGCTTTTGTGCTTTTCTTTGATGGTGGATTTAAGAAAAATCTCTACCATTATTCCTTTCTACTTTTAAAAATTATTTTTTTTTTGATTTTCTTTTTTCTTAGTTAGATTGTAAATAACACAAAATAAAGGCTTATCTCTTGTTAATCCCTTTAGAGGAGTACTTTGTATAAAAGTGGGCTTCACTACAGTATGGAAAAAACTAAATATTGTTTTAAGTTCACATTGTGTTTATCTCCGAAGTCCCTGTTCAGATACTAACCCCATGAAATTTTCCCAGTGCCCTCAGTGAGAGCAACTCTCCCCCTGTGCAAGTCTGATAGTTCTTTAACACACGATTTTAAAATAGACACAGTATAGCATGTTTGGTTATTATTTGGCACATGTATTACCCCCCTTAACAGTTTGTAAAGTCCTTAAAGCTGTAGCTCATGTTGATTTCATTTGTAGTAAACATTTTGTTCCATATTGACTTAATGTATTCTGAAAATACTAATATAAACTTTGTGGTTTAACATATACCAAATATGTTCTTTGAAGTGTGTCTTAGGGTTTCTATTGCTGTAAAGAGACACCATGACCATGATAACTCTTATAAAGGCAAATATCTAATTAGAGTGACTTACAGTTTCAGAGGTTAATTCATTATCCTTGTGGTGGATCATGGCAGCATGCAGGCAGACATGATCCCAGAGATGGAGCTGAGAATTCTATATCTTGATTCACAGGCAACAGGAAGTGAATCGAGTGCCACACTGTGAGTAGTTTGAGCATAAGGGTACTCAAATCCCACCCCTACAGTGACACAGTTTTTCCAATCAAACTAAACCATTTCTGACTCCAACAAAACCATTCCCTTTGGAAGTCATTTTCTTTCAAATCACCATATTCCACTGCCTGCCCCTCAAAGGTTTGTAACACATTATAATGCAAAAATGCATTCAGTCCAATTTCAAAAGCCCTCGTAGTCTATAGCAATCTTTAACTTATTTAAAACTCTAAAGTTATAAATCTCTTCTGAGATTCATGTAATCTCTTAACTGTAATCCCCTGTAAAATTAAAGTCAGAAAGCCGATCATATAGTTCCAACATTTAATGGCAGAGAATATACATTACCATTTCAAAATGTAGGGACGGGAGCATACTGATGAAATACTGGACCAAAGCAAGACTGAAAACCAGCAGGGTAAACTCCAGTCTGTATTTCCATGTCTGATGTTAAAATGTTCTTCAAATCTTCAACTCCTTTTATCTTTGTTGACTGAAGCACACTTCTCTTTCTTGGGCTAGTTCCACTGCCTGTTAGCAGCTATCCTTGGCAGGTATCCCAGGGCTTTGGAGTCTCCATCATCTTGGGGTCTCCAAGGCAATCTTGGCTGCACCTTCACAGTTTCACGCAATGACCTCTGTTGGCCTCCATTCACCCCTGACACATTCCTGGCCTCAGTGGCTTTCCTTAGTCATTAAGGGAAATTCTGTTACTCTTTTCTTATGTCCTTGACTCTAAAGCCAAACCAGGTGGCCAGCGGAAGCCAAGTTCTGCTGCTTCCTGGGACTAGAACATGTTTCCCTTGTTCAATTACATCTTCACCAGCATTCTGTTTTCCATGGTTTCCTTCAATGCCTAAGCTTGGCTCTCCTGAAACTGGAATTGTCGACCAGGTGTGCCTCAGACTCAGAGATCTGCCTGCCTCTTTTTCTGCGATTAAAGGTGTGCATCACCACACCCAGTTTGAAGCTTTTCTTTAATTCCTTTTTGCAAGTTGGAAACTTAGCTGGGTGGGATCTTTCCCTGATATAACTAATCCCTTTATTCCATTTCTTAATCTGTTTAGCTTATTGAAGGTAGGACTTCGCTCCTAGTGCTCCTCTTTTCAAATTGTACATTTTGTACTTTTACATTCTTAGCTTACTTCTTTTCACTACAAATCTTCATAAGAATGACCACTCAAAACCATGTTATAGAGTCAATACTAGGCTGTTTTAAGATTACCTCTGCCAATGGAATTAATCCAAAAGTGTTCACTTTAGTCTCAGGCAGACTTTTTTGAAAAGGTCAAAAACCAGCCACATTATTCACCAAAGTTTTACAAGAATAATCTCAAGACAACATACTAAAATAATTCTCCTCTGAAACTTCTTGAATCAGCCCCTCACAGTTCAAATCATTATCAGCACCATTGTCTTCCATGCTCCTACTAGGATGACCCATTAAGCAATGTTTAAAGCATTCCATGGCTTTCCTAACCCAAAGTACTAAAGTCCAAACTCCTAAACAAAAACATATTCAGGCCTGTAGCAAGGAGGCTGTTTGTTCATTCCCAGCTGTTCAGCCCTGAAATAATTACACAGAAGCTGTATTAATTAAATCACTGCTTGGCCGATTAGCTCTAGCTTCTTATTGGATAACTCTTACATATGAATTTAACCAATTTCTATTAATCTGTATATTGCCACATGCCTCTGGCTTACTAGCTAAAGTTCCAGCATCTGTCTCTGGCAGGGCTACATGGTATCTCTCTGTCTCTGCCCTTCTTTCTCCCAGCAGTCAGTTTAGTTTTCTCTGCCTAGCTAAGTTCTGCCCTGCTATAGATCTGAAGCAGTTTCTTCATTAATCAATGATATTAACAGCATATAGAGGGGGTTCTCACATCATAGGCCTATTACAGCAATACCCCAGTTCCTGACACCAACTGTCTTAGTTAGGGTATCTATTGCTGTGACGAGACACCATGACCATGGTAACTCTTATAAAGGAAAACATTTAATTGGGGTGGTAACTGACAGCTTCAGAGCTCCAGTTCATTATCATCATGGTGGAGCATGGGGGTATAGAGACAGGCAGTGCTGGAGAAGGGCCTGAGAGTTCTACATCTTGAACTGTAGGCAACAGGAAGGAAATTTAAGAGTCACACTGTGAGCAGTGTAAGCATAGCAGATCTCAAAGCCCACTTTTGCAGTCACACACTTCTAACAAGGCCACACCTTCATCAACAAATCCATACTTCCTAATAGTACCATTCCCTTTAGGGGTCATTTTCCTTTAAAACCCCAGAAATTGGAATGTTTAAGTGAATATATGTTTGCAAAAAATCAATAAATAAGTGTGAATAAAAAGCTATTGGAAATAAAATGAATAATTGAATAAAAAATCTTAACTAAAACTTACATAGGAGAGACATATATTCATGAAAAGTCTAAAAGAGCACGAGGCTTTATATGTTTGTTCAGATACAGCTTGGATATGAGAACTGTGGAGAGGATGTAGACAATAAGACCAAAAATTCTGGACAAAGTAAAACATTAAAGGTTATAATACAGAATTCTAGTTAATTTGGACATTATTGCATGCATTTGTTAGATCCAATAATGTGAAATATAACAATACTTTGGTCAGTGATAGGTGCACATGCACTTGTGGTCCTAACAAAATTATAGTGCAGGATGCTGTTGTGGAAGTCTAGATTCCAGTTGTGCTCCCTGTAATGACTGCACAATGATACGTGTGGAGGTCTGAGCTCTATTTGTACTTTTTATAATGTTTGCACAATGATGAAATCAGGTAATGACACATTTCTTAGAATGTATTCCTATCATAAGTGACAGCAAGTACTTGCATTTGATAAATCTTAATATTCCCAGGCTTCAGTTTTTATAAAGAACACCTTATTCATGAACACATTGTATCACAGTCATTTTTGTATGTTTTATTTCATTAGAACAGTTTGTTGTCAATGCTTTTTCTCCCTTCTGAGCCCCTAACACAATACCCAAACTAGTGAGAATATTTAGGAAATATCATCTAAATGATTAATTAAATGATCCTGGGAAATAATACATACTTACCTACATACCTATATACCTACATATCTACATACATACATACATACATACATACATACATATTCCATATAGATATATGGAAAAGACATTATCATATTAAAACTCCTGAGGAGTATTCACAGCTGAGTGAGAGCTACAATAGGACATGGCAGATAGCCCTGGGTCACTGTCTCATAATTACTGATGTTGCTGTTATTTTACTTCCTAAAACAAATCATTGGTAGCTTAGAGCCTGAGGAATTTGGATGCTGAAGACTAAAATAAGTTAGAGTGTTAAACTTCTTATTGGATTCTGCTAACTTTTGGAAGGATTAGCTTTGACCCCACCAACAAGTTTCTGCAATATGGTGTGTTTACATAAAGAAAGCTAGGAAGCAGTATGTACGTGATCACACCTAAGAGACTGCATGCAAAACAGAAAGCACAAAAGTAGTCTAACTATGCACAAGTAGATGACAGGTGATTAAAATCTTAACCCTGTAGGTGGCCTTTCATGGTGGGTGATAACACTTACCTATGTTCATTTTAGACCTCTGTTCTCCAGTGATCTTTCCTCTCCCACCTCACCATTTCTCTTTCTGCTTGAGTTTGCTCCTTTAGTATTCTCTCTCTCCTTCCGTGGCAAGGACGAGTGGGTACAATGAAGGGGAATTTTTCTGAGTTAGTGAGAGACCCCAGGCTCTGTCAAATGCTGGCAAAATCCCTATTACTCACAAATAGTGGTTATTTCCATCACATAGCTTGGTTTGTACTAGTGGGCATACACAAAGGAATTACTTATGTGAAAATCAGGTTGAGTTGGAAATTCCTCAGGAAATGCTGTAGGCATTGAGGATGGTCTTCTGCCTTGCTGATGTCAGAACTCAATTTTGTCCGTGTCTGGGGAGGCAAGGACTACATCAGACATTAGTGTCCTGAGCCTAGCGCAGAATAATCATAGTGTGGTATGAGTTGAGATTCCACAGAGGAGCACAAGCAGGCCCTGGAACAGCAGCGTTCCAAATAATTGCTTGCGGTAGATTTGCTATTATAGCACTGATTAGGTTCTCAGACAAGGGACTCAGTAAAACCCAGAAGATTGTTGTCATTTTCACCACCCACTACAGTGACACTTACTGTTCAAATCTGAAGAGATCAAGAGAATTTCTTTATGATTCTGTTAGGATGGGAGAGTTAGTAAAGCTACAAAAAGATATATACTTAAAGAGAATGCCAGTGCCCCTGTGATTTAGAGTATACATAAAGAATTCAACTTCTAAAATGTGTTAGGTTAAGGGTTGGTGGAGAATATTAACTTTGAAAGTTGCAGTGTGGAAGTGGAGAGAAGTCTAGCTGAGATGACTGAGCCTGAAAGAAATCCACAGTGCCTTATCTTACCCAGATGTTTTTTCAGAAAGGTGCAGGGTGTCGTCTCCACTTTCATGTGGTGCTACTGTACTTGGGCATTTTTGCAAATCAAATGCAGTGGTCCTATTATCTGAGAGGGTGGAGCCAAGTTTTCTTTTACAGTAGTTTTGCATAGACAATGGCCAGGACTGTAATGACAGTGGGATTAAGAAGGAAGATTTTCCAGAGCTTTGACTGTTGACAGAGGTTTGTGTCCCACCCTGTCCCACAACCATTTGTCCCAAAGAAATACACAGAGGTCTACTACATTAATTATAAACTGGTTGACCTATTAGCTCAGGCTTTCTTATTAACTAATTTTTACATCTTAACCATGTATTGTCTGTATTAACCATGTGGCTTGGTACTTTTATCAGTGAGGCCTTCTCCTTTTGCTTCCTCTGCGTCTGGGTAATGACTGCAGACTGAGTCTTTTCTCTTTTTAAATTCTTTTGTTCTCATGGTCCTGCCTATACTTCCTGCCTGGCTACTGGCCAATTAGTGTTTTATTAAAACAATACAATATAAGCGACGGTACAAGACCATTGTCCCACAGCAGTTGACAAGAGACCAAGCTTACTAGATTGTTAACAGGCCCACAAAAATATTCAGAGTGAGAAAAGTATTGTCAAAACAAAAAATGGAAAATAGCAGGAGTTAGGGAGATGAGACTGACTAGCAAGAGAAGGGCTATGTCCTGAAGAAAACACTTTTGGTTCACAGTAGCACTGATAAGGTCTTGAGCATAGATGTCCATTAATTAGATTTTAAAAGTTAAAACTGGTGCTGAGTTATATGAATTAAAGCTAGAATTAGGAATATCAGACAATATTATTTCATTGGTTCAGACAAGAAAGGCCAAGAATCATCCTGGTAACATTATATGTGTTCCTTAAAGAGAAACAAAGCAAAGCAAAACAAAACAAAACAAAACAAAACAACAGTTATTAGGTAGGAGGCCACCTTTCTATGATATAGTGATTGATGTGTTAGGGCAATGGGGTATTGTCTACAAGGTTGTGATGATTCTGGGGGAGGTTGTGGAGGACCAGCATCTGGCAGTGTCCACGTCTCAGAAAACAGAGCAGTCACTTTAGCTTTGATGTAGACACTCTCAGCTCTCTTTGATACTTTAGAGAAAGTGAATGGGTAAAGCCACAGTTAACTTTAGATTTGCTAAAATGAATCATAAGGCAGCTTTCTAATAACATGGTTGTTTAAAGAACTTAGGGCCTCAATGATACATGATAAAGTCATTAACTTCATCTATCTTATGATAATAGCACATTGCAAGCATCTTCTCCCACTTAGAGTTATGATACTACATCCAAAAGTAAGGACAGCCTTTTGAGAAGATTGTCCTGAGAATGAGTTTGGGAGAAGCATGTGGTCAAGGACTCAAGGAAATGAGAGCATTGGGAATAAGCCCAGTCAGCACTAGAGGAATGTTCAAATAATGTGGGAGAGAGAAGGAAATGGCTGAAAACACAGAGTGATTATTAATGGGGAATAAAGAAAGCAAATATCTTGTATATTTCAATGAAGATGTTTACTATTGCTGGTGTTAGCAAAGGGTTTAGAGGTGAAATGAATGGCTCATTCCAAGTTACTAAGAATTTGATGAGCAATTCTCCCTTCTTTCTTCATGATATTATTCATTTATGTCTTGGACTACTTTTTTTAGAAAAAGAATAAAAGTAATATGGACTCAGGAATTTAATCTTTTTAAAAAATTAATGATTAATCCTTTGTATCTGGAAAGTAAGTAAAATTATAGTGCTACACTTACATTCTAGTGTAAATTAGAATAATATTATAGTGCATTTGGAAATTACTGGTAGATATATTGTAAATATAGTGATAGGCCAACTAGAAAATAGAAGGAAAATTACATGTAGACCAACATAGTAAATATAATTAAGCATCAGTGTTTTAGAATTTTTTCACTAATTAACTCTTAAAACGTGTGACAAAATTCTGAATTATTATTAGGAAAAATATCCCATTGTGCGGTAGGCTGTTAGGGCCTTAGAAGACCTCACCTGGAGAAAGTCGCAGGGAGGCCTTTTTGCTTTTAATAGCATGTAAAAGAAAATTGAGCCTTTGTTCTTAACATGCTGGTAATTTGGTAAATAATTAAGATAAACTGATAGTTTGTTGCATATGTTGAAGCTCTTAGAGAACAGCATTACTAGAAAGATAGCTGGATTCTCAGGGCAGTCAGGAATAATTTACCCAAAATATCTAGCAAGTTCTAACAGCGTTTCCAAATAGGGTACAGTGTGCAGGGACATCCTGGAGACTTGAAATGTCCCCATTCTTCTTGTGAGGAAGAATCAGTCATGGAGATGGTTAGAGAAGACGCCACATAGTTAAAACACATACACATGTGCATTAACCCATGCATGCGAGCACATGCATGCATGCGCACACACACTCACACACCTTGGAAGAACAGGAACTTTGACAGAAAGATTTTTTAACATTAAATGCGACTCGAACTACAAATTACTGAAGAACTCAAAATAAAATGTTGTCATCTTTTAGTAACATAAGCATTGTGTTGCCCATTCAGTGATGCTTGCGTTTAAATATCCTCCCAACCATATGAATCAGTTGCATAAACACCAGCTAAGCAGTGTGCCAAGATAAACTGCCTGGGATGATTAAGCTTTCTCAGTTTGATTGAGTTCTGTTTGGTGTTCTTTTTTTGTTGATATTTTGATACTCTGGACTCTGTCAATGATTTCAAATATTTATGTGACAAAATAACTTGCTGATCTTCATACTTATAAAAGGAGTAGATGGGGTGTGTTTGCACAGAGGCTAACAAGTTTGGAATGAAATGTTTGAATTTGTTAGATTTAAGTGTTCTTAGGGCTCAATACTACATGTCATGAAGTTCATTATAGTGTGTATGTTAGAAATTTTATTCACATGGATCTGAAACAAAATTCTTATCTACAAACCAAAATGTGCCAATTTAAGTTTATAGGCATTTTCCTGCTATTTACTTAGTGCAATATATATGTATATATTAATATTCATTAATATTTTGGATGACTAATTTCTCAAGCTCACTAGTCATGCATACTTAATTTTATAGTCTGTTAAAATCAAATTAATAAATTTAAAGTCTCTGTTTATAAACTTTGGCGTGATTTTATCATTTGCCTTAAATTCTGAACTACTTAAGTGGTATAAGAATACATACAGGCTATTCCACAGGCTAGCTCTCCTTCTTAAGAAAAATTGTGTTTTAAAAATTTCCCCATTTTTTTGGTGTAGAATTGGAAGTTGCCTAGTTACAAATAGATTGTAAAATACTCTGGCTTCTTTTCATAAGAAAGAGAGACTATTGGTTCCAGAAAAGCCCAAAACATTGGCTAAGTGTTCACTAAATTACTGTTTTATGTTCATCCTGGCAAGTGATTGGGGGGAAATAAGCAAAGTGTCCTCTCTATTTTGGATATGGACTTCTCTCTCTCAATTTATTATTGTGTGTTTGTGTTGGGTGCTTCATCCTTTGAATTCTGGGCACCTTTTCAGATTCATAACATATAGTCCAAGTCTTTAGAATGTTAAGCAATTGAAATATATCACCATTTAGGATTCTAGTCATCATCAAGCTGTGGTTTATACTCTTTCAATGGCAGAAAATCTATTTGATTATCCAAAATAAAATTTGAAATTTGTAATGAAGGCAACTTCAGTCCTTTCAGATTGTACAACTCCAAATTTGCCCAATTATTTTAAATAACTTGGGTAAATTATTTTTTTACAACAGAATAATGAAAAAATTTATATTGATTTTTATTTGGAGGAATAAATGGGCTATAGGATGTACTACTTCATGATTTATTTCTTATTTGAAATTCAAAGCCATGTCTCATTAATAACCATAGACTCCTTCATTATTGATAAAAGCCTATAATGTCTCATCTCATGTAAACTAGTACAAGGGCTGTTGGCACAAGCACACAGTGAAAAGAGTATTTTGATAATTTCATAAGTAATGTCCTATTTCAATCTATTTTTCTCTCCTCTAGCTAACTTCTCCCACTACCTCTGAGCAGCTTGCTCATAAACCACCTGCTTTCTCCTTTGTTTCTCCAACTAATCAGAAAACGCCACCTGTCCCAGCTAACGTCAGCGGAGCCTGTGTGCTAGAGGAGTTTCACACTCGCAGGCTGGATGCCACAGGGGCCTCGGTTGAAGAAACAGCTACGTATTTTCACACTACTGCTCGCGATTCCCCCCTTTCTGCATGGAGAGATGCTTCCTCACTAGTATTTTCCCCTCCCACTCAACTGCCAGGTTCTAGTTTATGTGGCTCAAATGTTGCTGATCACACACGTGGGCTGGAATCTGAAGCACAGAAGAAAGCATCAACGTCGCATGTTCTTAATCCCAGGGAAGATCTGAGAACCTCCCCTTCAACTGCCTCGGGTGCTTCTCTGAAGTCACCTTCAGCTTCCTACATACCTGTCCGAATTGTCATGCATTCACTGTCTCCAAGTCCCAAACCATTTACCTCATCTCCCCATGGCTCTTTATCCACTGTCTCTAGCCGAATGTCATCCACTGGAAATCTCTCAAAGTCAGGGCTGAAGTCCTCAGTACCTTCTCGGCTCTCTCTCCTCACTGCTATCCTCAAATCAAACCCTTCTCACCAAAGGCCTTTATCCCCTGCGTCATGCCCAACCTTCTCCCGCAACTCCCTGGCCTCTTCCACACTCACACTTGATCAGAAAGTAAAACAATCTTCATCCACACCTAAGAAATCTCTCTCAAGTTGTTCCTTGATAGCTGGTTCAACAGAACAAGGAGAACACCAGGCGTCTGCAGAGAACCACCAATCCTACCACCTCCCTTGCTTTTCCAAATCTCCCCCACTTTCTCAGTCGTACCCCCTCTCTCCACCAACACCTGACAGTAGCATCTATGCTTCTAGGAATGTAGAGAAAGCACAAGGCATACTGAGGAGCAGCACAACACTACCCCAGTTACAGAGCGACACATTCGGTTTTGCTGATGTTCCCTCTATCACATCCAGCTTATCCCCGCTTTCTTCTTTGGAGGGCAGACAGGATGGTGACCTCAGGGGTCCAGAAAGGAGCGGAAATATTTGCAAATACCCTTCTACCTTCTTATCCTCTGCATCTCCTGCTAATGAAAGCACTGCACTTTCCTCTCTAGAGAAATGTTTCCACCCCTCCCCAGTCCTCTCGGAGCTGATAGACAGATCCCAAAGAGCCTGCTCTCAGCAACTAGCAGGTCAGGAACTGCGCCCTTCAGTTCTGCCCGCTCCTCCTATCTCCCGTGCTGGCTCTATGCCTCCCGCCAACTTGGGACTCTCCATTCTCCCTCCCGAGAGTTCACTCACCCAGGGACTCCAGCCTAGTTCTTCAGTACTGCACCCGAGTTGTGGCAGTGGCGCAAGAACTGGAACACCTGAAAGCACAGTGTCCAACCACAGCTCACTTGTTCCAACCTCATCACTTCCTGTCTCACTAACAAGAACCAAGGAGCTGAGCACACCTTGCGCGCTGTCCATGTCAACAGGCCCTGAGAATAAGAAGCCCAAGGTATTTTCTTTTTGCATGTTGCATGTTTATTTTGAAATATGGAAGAAACTTCTTTTTAAGGAAAAAAATCAATATTTGTTATATTCATCCTATGACTTTGACTTCAGGGAGACACACGCACACACATGCACACAATTATATATATATATATATATATATATATATATATATATATATATATATTATATTTTTTTCTGGGTATGGGTTACAGCTTTGGTTCCAATTAAAAACAGATAGCGTTGTACAATATGCTATGTTTCTGGTAACTCAATAAGAAGGCTCTCATTATCTACTGAAATACTTTGGACTGAGAGCATAGACATAATTAATATAATGTATATAGTATAGATCTAGGATCATGATAAGATCATTACCAGTTTGAAATTGTTCTATTTCCTCTGCCTTTGTTTATTCATTCAAAGAAAGGCTCCCCCCCCCCCCCCCCCCCCCCGCCTATCTTTCCCTCCTGCAAGGCTGATTTTCTTTTCATTGCTCCCCGTGCTTCAAGTTAAATAAAATTGGATCTTACTCTATACATTGAAGGCAAAAGGGAATAGAAACATTTTTATATGGAAAAGTATTTAATTTACTGCAAGTACTTAACATCTAACATTATCCAGCATAGAAAGAATGAACGAACTGAGCATGAAGAAACAGAAATAGAAGTAAAGTTCGTTTTGAAATGTTGGAAGTAGTCTGCTGGGTGAGGGTGTGAGATGGCATTTATTAGTACGAGAGAAGGAACATTTGAGGAGCGACTCCATGATTCAGGCCTGCTGGAGCATGCAGTTCTAGTCTAGGCCATGGCAGCTTCCCATCTAGCCTCAAAGGACACAGGAATGGATCCTGTTGCCCTCAGGATCTGATAGTTGTTGGGCAAGTAAGGTAAAACCGTGAAAGTACCTGTATTAGTAGTACATGGGACCTTTCAGTTCCATATACTTGAAGAATACAGTTTCTAGGTTTTTGAGTATCACAGAAAATGACTTCATTTCTTTTATTACTGGATAATGAACGCGAGGTTAAGGAAACAGATAAACTCACAAGATGTTGTTTCAACTGAAAAAGTACACATTAGACACGGTGTGCCTACCACTGTACTAGCTTTAAGAGTCTGTGATAATTTTAAAAAGAATTAATAGATAATTATCTTGAAAAAGTTGTTAACATTTGAATATAAATGCATGGTTGTGAAATTTGTATATCATGTACTAAAATTTGTCCATCTAATCATTTACTGAATTGGGTGACTTGCTGTTTTTTAAATTTAAGTTAAGGTCTCCCTACATAGACCACGAGCCCTTGAATTTGTAATTCCTGCTTCAGCCTCCCCAATGCAGACATCCACCCCCATGCTCTGCTGCTGAGAATCATTCTTCAGTGCTTTCTTGATGTTCTAGTTTGCTTTGTAATTGCTGTGATAAAATGCCATCACCAAAATCAGTGTGAAGAGGAAAAGGTTGACTTCACATTACAGCCTATAGTTCATCATGAAGGGAATCCAGGTAGGCACTGGGACAGGGAGCAAGGAGGAATGTGGCTTGCTGGCCTGATCCCTATAGTTGCTCAGTTTGATTTTTTTTTTGTTTTATTTTTTGAGACAGGTTTTGTCTGTGTTACAGTCTTGACTGTGTTGTAACTCACTCTGTAGGTCAGGTGGGCCTCAAACACAGAGTTCCTCTGCCTCTGTCTCCCTAGGTCTGGGATTAGAGGCATGTGCCACCATGCCCAGCTGCTCAGTTTTTTTAATATACAATCTAAGACTCCCTTTCTAGAAATGGTGCCACTCACAGTCATTAATAAAATAAAGTGCCACGCAGACTTACCCATGGGCCAGTGCGATGGAGGCATCTTCTCAGTTAAGATTTCTTCTTCTCAGATGACCCCAGCTTGTGTTGAGTTGACAAAAACTAACCAGGATACTTTCCATATACTTAAATTACTCATCCTTTCTGAAAGTTATTCCACTATAGAAACTTGTTCAAAGTGTTTCTATGTGCTCTAGTGTTCTTTGCTCACATTTTATCCTATAGTGGCTATAGACAGCATTTGATGAGGATAAGCCTGGAAAACTTTTGATAAATTAAAGGCCCATTTATCAAAGATCTACTTTTCCATGGTTTGCTTCCTTCTCTCAATCTTGGAGCATTTCAGTACTAGGTTTAGTTGTTGGACCTTCCTTAAATTAAGGAAATTGTAGTCATAGATGTGCTTATTGAAGTTGGTGACCATGAAAATGGCAAGAACTATTTACTTGTCAGTCAAAAATAGTAATTTATACCTTTGTTTGCAAAACATTTTAACACACAAATTTATAACTTCTGCCAGGAAGATGTTTCTGAGACATGCTCTTACGTTTCGTCTTAGTTTTTATTTCCTTCTTACTACTGCATTTCTCTAGTTTAAAGTTAGAAAGACAACTCACTTTTTATTAATAACTACCCTTCTTGGGAGTTATCGAATATAGAAATTCATCCAAACTGACACCAGTGAAGAAGAACTGCATTTAAATTTTGGTTTTGCATCTGACTGTTTTGTTTAAGCTGGTGAAATTACTTTACAGAAGGCAAGGGGAAATGAGGAAATGCTCTGACATAGCAAAGAATTTATTCTCTTTTACAAGTTATTTCTTGCCTCACTCCTCTAGGTTGGTACCAATCCAAGCAAAATGTTCTCTTTTGAAGTAAAAAAAAAAAATCTTCAAATTTATTTAAGCTTTATGCACCAAACCGATAGGGGTCCTCAAACACAGGTAGACAACAGACCGAAACAGAAATGCTTGAAGACTATCAGTTCAAAGTCTGGGCTGTACCTATTGCCCTTTGATATTAAAAGAAAATGTAATGGCTAGAGAATGCCGAGCTGAATTCAGATAGAAAACTTGTTTGAAGCTCCTTGTCATTGTCATACTTGTACTGCATTAATGTGGTGTAATTGACATGCTAATTTCAGATATAGTTTTAAAATAGTCTTTTTTATGTTCATTGCCCTGGACAGGTTGGACAACTCCCTGAAAGTTACCGAGACTATTCCCTGATCAACCGCTATATTTTTTGAGACACTTTTTCTCTTTGGGCAGAGGGGGGTACAATATTCACCCAAGATTGTGTTTGAGTGCCAAATATAATTGGTCGTCATTTTAAAAATACTTTGATTTTTCCCTCCTAGTGAGCGGCCATGGTATTTCACATAGAGTTAGAGAGACTATTGTATCAAAATGTCACATAATCTAGTACTCACTGAAAATGGTTACAGATTTCTTCCAAATGAGTGTTTCCAATGGTCTGGCTTAAAGCTATTTGGACTTAGCTTGTTTACAGGATCAGTCGGGAGCTTTTACTGCTTCATGAGACTTCATAGCCAGTGTCCTATTTATTAAACTCTCATTCCTTTAAGGCATACAAACATTTCCAATTTTGTTATACTGGAAACTTGGTGCAGCAGGCAGGATGTGATTTTCCCCATTTTTGTAGAACCAAATAAGATTTTAAATGTGAGTGATAGGAAACATGAGTAAAAAAACTCATCTGGGTGACCCATTCAATAAACATGTACTGTCCATTTAATATGCTTCCCTAAGCCATAAACATTATATTAAATTAAAGGAAATGCAGAATTATCTCCTCCAAGAAGGTATATATTCTGTGATAGAAAGCAAACAATCCATTTCCGAAATTGAAAGTCAAGTATCGTCTTAGAGGGTCAGGACTAAGGAAGAATATAGACTAGAAAGGGTCAGTACAAAAAGGGGCATTGTCTTGAATTTGTGTCAGGTGGTTGAAATTGTTTCTTTGAGAAGTTATCATGCAGGAAGTATGTAATGAGGAAAATCCCTGAGGCCAAAGAGTATGTGATTGATAGGTAGAAGGGACAGATTCAGATCAGATACTGGGATGTGTAGTGAGCAAGAGGATACTGATGTAAGAGGAAGAGGGACCGAAAGTGAGAGTCTATCTACTCTCAGGTCTCTCTGGTTTTTACTTTGAGGAAGATAAGAAGTTGTGGGAAGTTTTCTTTTTATTGAAGTTACTGAAGTTTTTTTTTTTGGGGGGGGGAATTCATAAAAGTATATTATTTACATTATTTTTACATCTTCTGTCCCCATTAAAGCTCTTTCTAAATTTTCTCCCACTCCCTGTCAAATTAATGACATTGTATTAAGTATCATATGTATGCTTGTATGTAGATGGGTTTAGGCCTGAATACTTGGTCTTAAATACCTATCAGAGAACTTATTCCTCAAGAAAACTGATTATTCCTCTCTCAATAACCATTGATTGGCCATAGTTCTTCATCTAGAGGTATAAGCTCTTGAAATTTCCTCCATCTATGTTGTCATACTTAATGGTGTTTAGACAACCATATTGCTGAGATTTCATGGGGATGACTTCCATGCCAAGACACTGTTTAACAGCAAGCATCCTCGTTCTTTGGCTCTTAACAATCTTTCCTCTCCCTCATCATCAATGTTCTCTGAACCTTAAGATGTAGGGGTTGCATTGCAGATGTAGCAATTGTGGTTGAGCACCCCCCTGGCCACTTATATTTTGTATTTCAACTAGTAGATCTCTGTAATCTTCCATCTGTTACAAAAAGAACCTTTTTGATGACTGGTGAGAGCTACAGTTATCTGTGGGTATAAGGATACATAGTTGAACACATTTAGAAATTATGTTGATTTAAGAAATGGCATTAGTAGGTTCTCTTCTAGGGTCTGTGACCCTAGGGTAGTTGGCAAGGTTTACAGTAGCAGGCATGGATTCTCTCTTTTGAATGAAGGCCTTGTGTCTGTAGATAGCAGCTGTTCATCCCCTAGATGAAAATGCCACTATTGCACCATTGGGAATATCTCCCTTGGCTGGTCAGTCATTAGCGGATTTGCAGTCCATAAAGCTGGGTGGGACTACTGATGGCTTTCCTCCATTCGCAGCTTCCATAGCATTTTCAGATGCTTTGAGAGTCAGTTCTCAAAGAGGAAGCTTCTGGTTACATGTTATCCTTTCAATCACTGAGTCTGTAGTGTCTTCACTACAGGTTTTTACTTTCAAGTTCTGGGAAGGTTTTGAATAGCTAAGTGGCACAATTCTGACTGGTGTATAAAGAATGGAATATACAGGATAAGCGATGAAGTAAAAAGGTCTTTGAAGATGATGGGAGCTGTCTAGGTAAGTCATTGGTCAAGCCCTAGAAGTCAAGGTGAATAGATTTTCTAAGTTGTGTAACTTTCACCAAACATCAGAACCCCCTATATGAAATGTTAAACTACTAGATTTTTGTAACCACTTGTTTTTTCTCATTTTCTGTAACTATTTTTTATTTAACATCCCCTAAAAACACAGGAAACTTATTGAGGATGTTCCTCTCACTTGTATAGCAAGCGCTTTACCCAATAAACCACCTCCCCCGCCCAGAAAAAAACTTTTTGAATGAAAATAAAATTAAAAATGAAAAAAGAAAACAAGGATTCAGGTTCAAGACTTCAAATATTACAGTTTGACATCAAGAGGAAAGACAAGGCTGAGCAGAGTGGCATACACTGTTAATTCCACTAATCACTTTGAAGGCAGAGGCAGGCAGACCTCAGATCTCTGTAACTTCCAGGCCTGGTCCATACAGAAATTTCTAGGCCAGTTGGTACTGCAGAATAAGACTATATCTCAAACAAAGAAACAAACAACAACAACATAAAACAAAGAGGAAGATGACTTCAGAACTTTAGCAAGTTAGAAGTGCCAGGGATACGTTTAGTTGGGCAAAAAGGGATTTTTCAATAACTGTTTGTCTAGGGCTGGAAAAACAGGTGAACTTGTGCTTTTCATGTCCTTTGAATTGTTTTGTAATCTTCAGTTAAAATTTTAATTTTATATAAAATTAAAATGGGTCCATCTCTCATGCCCAAAACTCACCTACACATAGACCTAGGACCTCAACATACAACCTGATACCTTGAATCCAATGGAGCAGAAAGCAGAGACTATACTTGAACTCATTAACACAAGAAAGGATTTTCTAAACAGGATTCTCACCATGTAAGCACTAAGGATAATAATTAATAAATGATACCTCATGAAACTAAAAATGTTTCTATACAGAAATGAAGGTCATCATCTTAGTGAAAGACGTAGCTTACAACATGGAAAAAATAATTATCAGCTACACATCTGCCAGAGGCTTAGTATCTGGAATATACAAAGAACTAAAAATAAAATGAAAAATCAATCAGCACAATAAAAAAGGCATGGAACAGAACAAAGCTTTCTTAAATGATGAAACACAATCTACTGAATCCTCAGACTGAAGGGGTTAAGATTCTTTCTCCACAAAACCTCAGTCTGAATGATTTGAGCTCCTGACTCCTCCTGCCTTATATTCCTCCATCTACCCATCCATATCCCTTTTTGGCTCCACCTCCCTAGTGCTGTGATTAAAGGTCTGTGATTCCAAAGTACTGGGATTAAAGTTTAGCACTCGTGAGGCAGAGGCAGGTGGATCTCTGTGAGTTTGAGGCCAGCCTGATTTATAAGAGCTAGTTCCAGTATAGGCTCCTGAAGAAACCCTGTCTTGAAAAACCAAAAAATTTTTTTCTTTAGTCTGAAATGCATACCAGCAAATACATATTGCACATTTGTTCTACACTAAGATGATACTAGGTATAAGATAAAATAAAAGGGGAAATAATATAAAACTCTCTCCTAAAAGACCTAGAAGACAAATAGGGATAGAGCAATATTTTAATGAAGTAAGTTTTATATATTTGGGATGTCCAAAACACAAAGGATAAATCAGATATGGGTAGACTTCCTGTGAAGAGAGGTCTCCAGACAAATCTTGTTAGTGACTACTTCTCTCAGTGCTCTGTTAGGCACAGGTCTTTATTGGTCTAGACACTTGTGACCCTGCATTTGGCAATCAGACTATTGAAACAAGGGATCCTAAAAAAATGGAATTTTCCCAGGAATAACATTCTGAGGGTAAGAAAAAACCAAAGCCTGGTGTCAAACAGAGGAATAATTTGTTTCTGGGAAAACTTGCAGGAGACATTAGAGCTCAAGCAATGAGGGGCAGGCTGCATGCATCTAGGCCAGGACTACTTATGTATATACTGCTTCTCTTTTACTTAAGTCTCAACCTTATGTCAAGGTGGACTCAGTACCCCTGGATGTCTTTGTTCCCTTCCTAATATGGCAGCATTGAATAAATCTTTCTCTGTTTTCACTATTAATTGTTTATTTAATTGGCTTATTGAGGATATGAAGCAAAGCCCACCATGCCAGGTCTGCCATGGTCCAGGGTTTGCACTTAACAGACCCAATAATACCATTTCTGCCTATTTGGCTATCAGAATCATTATAGATTGTGTTTCCCAGCACTCCAGAAGTAAGGGGGTGTGTAAATGGGTAAACTTCTGTGAGCTGGCTCTGAGATGGGGTTGATTTTTCATCTCAGATATTACATTACCAAGATAATAACTGTAGCAATTTTGGTGTGGCTCTGGAAAATCAAGAAGTGAGGATTTCATTTAGGCTCCCTTCAAGCTCATAGATCTAAAGAAGCTGGTCACTGTTGCAATTTACATTTACTCTAAGGGCCTCATGTTGCTGTTTGGTGGTTCTACTTCTAAAGGTAATTTTCATAAACTCCATCCTCAAGACATTTAACCTAGTATATCTTGAGATCTTGTGGGATTTAATGATTAGGATGATTAGCTTTTGTGGTAGAAGTATAGGCACTGGCCATGGAAAGTACAGTATTGGTTGGGAAATGGTTCTTGGGGATAATATGTGTCCTTGTTACCATTAAATTCACAACCAGCATGAGCAAGAAAAGATCTGCAAACAAGTATAAAATCCATTTTCCTTTCTAAACCTAATATTGCTTTACACAATGTGGTATATATTTAAGAACGATTTCTTTATGCTTAATTGAAAGTGAACTACAAATGGCAGATCTACAGTGGATATCATTGCTCTGTGGGAAAGATTTAGAAAGCTACTTAGAGCTGGCTTTTCATTTCTACCGTGAATCTGAAGGCAAATTATTTCCGTTAATGTTTGCTATAATTGTGTAGGCAGGCTTTATATTTGTGAGTGTGAGTATGTATGTATATAGTGAGTGTGTCAGAGTGAAAGTGGGTGGAGCTTGGGGTACAGCTTTGTGGAGTTAATTCTCTCCTTCAAACTTCACCTGGGTCTGGGGGATCAAACTCAGATCCTGTGAGGCTCGCCGTCACTTTAGCCACTAAACCACATCTCCGACCCTACTGATGATGATTCCTGTAATATAATTTAACTTATCTCAAATGATATTCTCTAGAATATTTATATCAAAGAAGGAAATCAGTGAGTTTTAAATAGCACCTGAAAGCCTTGGAATGCTGGGAAGAATTATGTTCCAAATTAGAATAAAACTCCATGTTTAAATCCAAAAATATCAAGGAAACTCAGAGAAAAATGCTGAGTATGAAAGCATCTTTTATGGCAACAATTACTTAGGTAGGATTTCTATTGTGAAGTGACACCGTGACCATGGCGACTCTTTTATTTTATTTTTTTATTGATTTTTATTGAGCTGTACTTTAAAAAAAGATTTATTTATTATGTATACAACATTCTGCCTCCATGTACGCCTGCATGCCAGAAGAGGGCGCCAGATCTCATTACAGACGGTTGCGAGCCACCATGTGGTTGCTGGGAATTGAACTCATGACCTCTGGAAGAGCAGTCAGTGCTCTTAACCACTGAGCCATCCCTCCAGCCCCTGAGCTGTACATTTTTCTCTGCTCCCCATGACAACTCTTATAAAAGAAAACATTTAATTTGGGTGGCTTTCAGAGGTTTAGTCCATTATCATCATGGTGAGAAGCAAGGCAGCACACAGGCACACATGGGGCTGGATAAGGAACTTAGAATTCTTACATCTTGACCCAAAGGTAACAGGAAACATTCTGTCTCACTGGGTATGACTTGAGCATATATAGGACCTCAAAGTCTGCCTCCACAGTGACACACTTCCTCCAACAAAGCCACACCTCCTAATAATTCCATTCCCTTCAGGGGCCATTTTCTTTCAAACCACCACAAGCATGATTTTTTCAGACTGAAAATCTGGGAAAGGCACATGGCTAAAAGGAGCACTGAATGCTGCAGAGTAGATACTCAATAGGCAATTGTTGAATGAATTCATTAATTGAACTCTATATCTAATAATATTGACAAGATGTTCTAGAGTCTACCACATTGGAAGAACTCAGTACTTAGAGATTTCCATCTTTGATGTATGTCTTGCATAACGATAAAGATAATACATCTAGCAAAAATGACTCATGAAAGAATATAAAAATTCATCTCCACAGTTTAAAATGAGAACACAATTCTCTAAGATGAAATTGAATAGAAATAATACTCAAGTCTTGGATGCATCATTTGACTGCAAATTTTCTTGATGAGTCTTCAGTTGCTGGGTTCTATAAATTTATGTAAATATTCATACAGAAATTGCATTTCATTTTAAGTCCTTACCCAGACACATTGCTGTCTAGAGGTGACAGCATTGCAGGATCAATGAAGATGCTAGGACGGTAAGTGACCTCAGATATCCTCTAGAAATTGTTTCGCATGCGTGGAGGGGGTGAAAGTACAGGGCGCAGGAGAGCTGGGAGGCTTACAGAAGATTGAAATGCAGTTGCTTCTTATAGCAAAGAGGTATCTGGAGAAGAGACAGTAGTAGCAGGTAAACAAGCAGAGTCTATTCCCTAATGAGAGAAGTGCTCAGATGCAGAGGTCTCTCTGTGTGTGTTGTTGAGTTTGGTTTTCTGTTTGTAGGAGAGGATGGATGTATGCATGAATAGACAGGAATCTGTGTGTGCATCTAAATAAGTGCATTTGTTTGCATGTGAGTGTGTGTAAGTGAGAGCTGTGATAGACAGGCTACAGTAGCTTCCTGACATCCTGGCCTCGGGTTGCTAATTTCACTATATCTAATATAACAGACAGAAAGAAAAAGAAGAAAACAAGAGAACAGGGAAAAGAGAGTGTTTCTGACTTTCAACTGTGCACTGCTGTTCTTCCTCTATGTCACTAAAGCATTTATTCTCCCCAGTCCCTTCTTAGGAAAATGGATGTGCTAGATTCAGCTCCGTCATACAAGTTTAACCAAGTTTATTATAATTACATCCATAAAATTCAAGTTCTTAATTGAAAAAATTTTTCATACGGTATGTTCTGATCACACTTTTCCCCATCTTCAACTCCTTGTAAATCCTCTTTACCTCCCTACCTACACAGCTCTACAGACCCTTTCTCTCTTTATTTTAAAAAAAACATATAGGCAAACAAGAAACCAACTAACAACCAACAAACCAAAAAACCCACAAGAAACAAAATCACAAAATTGGAAACCACAATATACAAGCAAAAGACCGATAAAACAAAAAATTTGCCTAAACAAAGAAATTTGAGACAAGCTACAAAAGTACCATTGGCATTGTTTTGTGTTGGTCATCTACTGATGGGCATGGGTCATTCTCTAAAGTTTGTTAAATATGCCTAGTGAGAGTCCATTGGAGAAAACACTCTTTAAAAGCAGATCTCAATTGCAGATAGCTTTTTGGTTAGGGTTGGGAGCCTGTGTTCCTTTCCCCATCTCAGCCCTGTAACCCTGTCTAGCTTGAACCTGTAAAGGCCCTGTACCTTCTTCCACAGGCTTTTGAGTTCCTATGTGTAGCAGTTCTGTTGTGTCTGGAATATGCTGTTTCCTTGGAGTCATCCACCCAATCTAACTCTTAGAATCTTTTCACTTGTTCCGTATAGTTTCCTGAACCTTAAGAGGAAGGATTTGATGAAAGTCTCCCACTTAGCACTGAGTATTCCAAAATCTCTGTTTCTGTATGTTGCCCAGTTATGGGTGTCTGTATTGGTTCCTATCTACCGCAAGAGACAGCATCTCTGACAATGACAGACCGAACCACTGAGCAGAATGTCACTAGAAGTCATTTTATTGCTGTTTCTTTAGCAAAGCAGTAGGTATTTGGTGTCCCTCTAGGACCATGGCTTATAGTCCAAAGTTTGTGGCCACCTGCGAAGTGTCAGACGTGGGCTCCATTTCTTGGCAATGGCCTTAAATCTAATCAGACAGTCATCGATTGTTCCCTCAATGTTTGTGCTATGATTGCCGGTCTTGTAGGCTGGTCACCATTTTAACTCACAGGGTTGGTAGTTGGGTTGTGATGGTTACTATTCTCCCTTAGTGGTGTGCTGAGTACTTTCTAGTACTATGAACACTTTTTAGTAAAGGTGAAGGCTCTAGTTAGGCATCAGATCCAATTTTCTGTATTCAAGGAGATGTGTAAGTGCTGTCATCAGCAATAGGATGTCATAAATCATCAATTTGAGGAGAGCAACCAATGGCTGTGGCATTAGCCTGGGATGTTTGGGGTTTCCCATAGGGTCCTTTTGGTCAATGACTCAACAAGATGTAACTCATTCCTGGCACTGGAGGTTTATCTTTGTGGTAAAGATATCTAGTTGGGGCAATGTCTCCATGTTATTTACTTACTCTACTTAGGTTTCTTTTTCATATAGATATATGCAGACGCCTTTCCCATAGTAGGTTTGCAGATGGCCTCTCAAATAGCCCTTAGTTGTAGATGGAAGTGGGGTACCAGTTAGTGCTAATTGCTCCTCCCATATTCCCTCACTCACTCCTTTCCTCCATTCCCCTTCCCAATTAATCCTCACACTATAGTCTTTTACCTCTCTTTATTTATATGCTCTATTTCCCATTAGATTTTTTTTGACTACCTCAGTTTTCATTGGTTAGCACTTTCTTTTGCTTTTCAAGGAGCTAAGACTTGGAGTGCTGTGCCATTTCCTTGATGGCTGTGAGCCACTGAAGAAGCTGCCTTGGGCAGGGAATTTGGTATAATAGGAGTCTTGAAATTAGCTAATCATCTCAAGACCCAGAATAATACCAAGCCAGGGCTTTTAATATTGGATTTTATCTTATCCAAATTTCTACAGCTTCATTGATCTTTAGCTCTCCCAAGCAACTCACATAGCTCTGTTTGACTTAAAACTCAGGATGGTTTTAATTTCCTTTGTTAATGTCGCTGCAATAGAAACCAGAAGTATTGATAGTATGAAAAATGAGATTAGGACCATGAGATTTGGTCTTATTTCAACTATGGTGTCAAATTTCTGATATTGCATAGTTATTGGCCAAACTGCTATGTTAAATACTGTTGTTAGTCAGGTATAGAGCTCTATCCAACAATTCCACCAATTGGGAGGGGGAAGCAGGATGATTGTGAATTTCGGGCCAGCTTGGGCTATATATGGAGGTCAAGCCTATCTTAGGCTATGTAGAGAGATCTTGCCTAAAAAATTCAACCTAAACCAACCTAAAACTGTTACTAAGTTTTGTGTAGTATAATCTTCATTTTAATGAGTGATGCAAATATGTATCAAGGGTGCAATTAAATTTATAGGCATATTTACCAATAATGGTTATATATTTGTCTAAGAATCCTACTCCTAAATTATTATAGAATTATAATTCTCTGATATAAGGCAGTTACTGGGAAATTTATATATACATTTGTAGGAATGGATAGTTTAAGTTATAACACTGAATAATATGTAATTGTTCAGGATCTGTAAGCTAACATGTTGTCGTGTGTTTCTTATCAATCTAACAAAATATTAATGTGATGGACTAATTTCTTTTAAAAAATGAGTTGTGGACAATAACCCCCCTTTCACTTGCTAATGTGTCGTTTAACTTGATAGAAGTACCTACAGTTATGCCATATTCTTCTTCCTTTTCATCTCCACTCTTGCTTTCTGGTTACCCATTCTAGCAATACAAGACCAAGTCAAGCTACAAGGCTTTTGCAGCAATCCCTACAAACACATTGCTCTTGGAACAGAAGGTCAGTGTTGGCTTTGAAACAGGGTGATTTTATGTTTCTAGTGTCTAGTATAGTTTTGTTATATGTATAAAATTTCTAATGGGAAAATGCATGTTTTACAAAAATAAAAGCTGGTCCTAGATTAAGATACTGGGACAAAAGCATCTTGGTCATGATGACTGACATCCTTTTCATCACGAGGGTTGAATATGATCTCAGTTGTCTTGTCCACTGTCAAGAAGACTTGGAGTTTTGATTCAGACTTCATTAGATCCTCCTTCTTTGGAAATTTCAAATCTGCTATGTTTGAGCATTTCTTCCTCTGTTTGCATAAATCAAAGTCAAGGTGAAATGAGATTAGGTGCACAACTACCTACCACAGTCATTGATTGGTCAAGATTTGATTAATATTAGCTTCCTTTATTATGTTATATACTTACCCAGATATAATATTCAAGTGTCTACTGTAGCAATATAGACTCTACCACCAGCTAAAGCTCTTCATCCATTCCTGTTAACCACTGGTTCTATCCCTACACCCTACTGAGTAACAGGGAGATTGGAGATCACCCCTAGTGACTTAAAAAAACCCATAGCTTCCGTATGAATCTAGGTAGCTTTGCTTTTAAACATCACCAATTATAAAATGACATAATGATATACATTTTAATACATTAACACATATCACATAGTGCCAACAAAACTACATGAAGGATTCACATCAGAATCAAAATGAAATTGTTTACCAAGTGTGGAAAATTATTGATGTCATATGTTATTTTTTGGTGGTTAGTTAGGATATTTAGCAGTTATTACATTAAGTCTATTTTCTTTTACATGGTTAATGATAGTGTTTCAAATACTGTTGCTGTAATTTGTCAAATGTTACTTGTTTGTCAGCCAGGTGGAATTCTGATATGCAGGTTTATGAATCTGCATTCTTAGTCTCTTAGCATGATCCAGAAAATGAAACATTTGTAAGATGTCTAAAAAATAGGAGCTATGAGCCAGATGGTGGTGTTGCACACCTTTAATTCCAGCACTTGGGAGGCAGAGGCAGGTAGATCTCTATGAGTTTGAAGCCAGACTGGTCCACAAAGTGAGTTCCAGTTCAGCCAGAGCTGTAATACAGAGAAACCCTGTCTTGAACCTCCTCAGCCCCCCCAAAACCCAAAATCCAAATAAAACACAACAACAACAACAACAACAACAACAAAACAACAGAAAACATCCCAAACCAAACCATACCAAAGCAACAACAACAACAACCACAGTAGGAACTATGTGGGAAATGCTTAGCATCATAAGGTCAATATTAAGTGGGTGACATTTCCTATAGCTTGTGTCTCTGTTAACAACTCCAAACCATCCACATGTGCTCGAAAGTCTGTGTTCTGTATGTACAAATGCATAGATCTGCATGGTCATTGCTGGAGAAACATCTGAGAGTTGGTCTCTAGCTCCTTTCCTGACTTTCTACCTTTTATAGCTTAACAAAAGTTAAAATAAGATTAAAGCCTTAGAAGTGCACGGGAAGCAGTTTTTCTCAGTTGCATCTTATGTCACTGTCTGGGGCTGTCATGGTGAGTCATGGGCAATGTTTATAGGGATATGGAACCTCTGGCAGTTTCAGATTTTAAAGAAATCTGAACACAAGTGTCTACCATCAAAGATCTGGGAGACATTGTCTCTTGTAGTGAAGCAAAGAAGACATGCGGCCTGCTGTTTCCTCTAACTGAGACACACTCCCTTGGAGAAGGAGGGGCTGTCTGCTCCTATGTTAGTAGCATTCTGTGCAGAAAACTGATAGTGAATGCTTCCTGGAACTCTGTGAGACACGGCTCCAAGTCATGCTTATTTTAGAACCTCTGACTTTCTAGCTTTCTTATCTCTGAATGAACTATTTTATAGAGGATATAATATCTGTTGGATATTAAAGAAAAAAATTCATTAACTTCCAGTTTTATCACAAACCTATATCACAAGGGCATGTGGGGATATTGATACATATTCAATCAGTGCAGTTCATATGAGACAGATCTTGTGATTTTTATTTTGAATATAAAATTATATAAGAAAATTAGTATTTTTACCTTGGTACAATAGGATGTACACGTTGTGATACATGATTTAAAATAATGCTTCTCGCCAGGCGGTGGTGGCGCACGCCTTTAATCCCAGCACTCGGGAGGCAGAGGCAGGCGGATCTCTGTGAGTTCGAGACCAGCCTGGTCTACAAGAGCTAGTTCCAGGACAGGCTCCAAAGCCACAGAGAAACCCTGTCTCGAAAAACCAAAAAAAAAAAAATAATGCTTCTCTAAGGAGGAGTACATTATTGTATAAACAGTAACGTAGTCATTGGGTCATGGTGAATTGTTCCAGACTATAGATACTTGGGCTTCTCAAAAGCCATAAATTAAATGAGAATGATTTTTTCTTTCCTTTCCTTTTTCCTTCTTTCTTTTTCTTTCCTTCCTTCCTTTCTTTCTTCCCTTCCTTCCTTCCTTCCTTCCTTCCTTCCTTCCTTCCTTCCTTCCTTCCTTCCTTCCTTCCTTTCTTTCTTTCTTTCTTTCTTTCTTTCTTTCTTTTCAAGACAGTGATTCTCTGTAGCTTGGAACCTGTCCTAGAACTAGCTCTTGTATACCAGGCTGGCCTTGAACTCACAGAGATCTGCCTGCCTCTGCCTCTCGAGTGCTGTGATTAAAGGCATGTGCCCAGACAATTATTTTTTATTTTCAGATCATTTTGAAAAATTGACACCAGTGATCACTAGGATTTATTTATACAATACCACCAATCATCCTCCCTTTAAACAAAAGGGTCTCCCGTGAACAACAACAAAACCTCCAGAATATACCCTCTACTATAGTGGTCACTGGTCCCTTCTGATTTTCATGTGCAAGGGATCTAATATCTTAACAAAGAATAAATAGAATGAGATAGTTTTCTCTGAGCCTTTCTCCAATATTGTCACGTTCAGAGATAGAGCCCACCAGATCATATACAAGCACCAAATAATTGCATCGCTGGAACAGGAGAAAAATGGAGCAGGAAAATTGTAATTTTACATATTTTTTAAATTAATTTTTCTTATTGTGTATTTTAAACCAGACAATTATTTTTAAATAATTAAAAAATCATTTTATTCATTTCCCCTTCCTTTTCTTTTCTTTTTTTTTCTTCTCCTTTGTGACTTTCCTTCTCATCAATGGAGACTTAACTCAGGGTCTCATGATTGTTAGACAGTGTCCCATCAAGGGACATCTTCCGTACAACAAACATTTCCTGTGAAGTTATGTTCATTTCCAACATCTAAGATGATAGTGCATTGCTTTTTTTAGTGTTGTAGTTAAGAAATAATTCTGATAATTTAGTTCTTTGAACTCAACTATTTATACAGCCTAACTTATTACGACATTGAAGTCAAAGAATTTAGTTCTGAATTGAGCAAGAAAATTAAAAATATAACATTTAAAAACTCATTTATCTTGGTTGGGGTGAAGCTTATAAGCCTCTTTTCCTCTCTGTGTTAGAACATTGACTGCCTTGAGCACACGCAGGTCTTGTGCATGAAATCGCAGATGCTGTGAGTTCATGAGAGTAACAGCTCTGTCACGTCCAGAAGACACTGTTCGCCATGGTCCTTTCTGACCTCTGGCTCTCACAATATTGCCTCTCCCTCCTCTGCAATCATCCCTGATCCCCAGAGACAGGGTGATATTATAGTTGTCCCTCCTTGGCTAAGCACTTTGAAGATATTTATTCTATTTGACCAGTTGTAAGTTTTTGTGTAAACTTCTATTCACTGCACAGCAAAATTTCGACAATGAGGGCAATTAGGCACTATGTACATTTAGCAGAATAATAATAGTAGGTGTCCCAGGGCCATGACTTCCCAAACATTGAGTTCTTGGCAAAATTTACAGCACCATGTATCAGTTTCTTCCCATTGAGTGGGGCTTAAATCCAATCAGAAAGTCATTGGTTACCCTCATAACAGTCATGCCAATATTGCTCCCTTGGGGGTATCCTCTCATATCAGAAGTTATGTTCTTATAGCTTTCAGAGTTTATAGCCACGCAAGACTGTTGATGATCTGCCCCTCTTGTAGCCTAGACACTACTGTCTAGTATTTTGAAAGCTATCTAACAGGGAAGAAACTTTCTTTTTAGTATCAACTTGATTTCATAATGTCCTGTGACCAGCAGGGTAGTATCTTCAGCAACAGGGTCTTACCTTCAAGTTCTGGAGGACGGCCAAGAGCAATTGACATTGCCTGAATTGTTTGCGTGGTCTCTGGCACTCCTCTGACTAAGAACCTTAGGGAATATCCTATACCCTGGCACCTTTTGATTTAAACCTATAACGTCTGGGGTGAATATTATTCTCTGTCCAGGATAATTTCAATTAAAGAATTTTCAAATATACATAGATATATATGCAACTTACAGAATGGAATATTTTCAATCATGGAAGTTTGTCTCAATTTCTTGTCATCACATAGAACACAACTGGAAGGCTGATCTGGGAGAATCATTACAACATTTGTTTGGGAGCTACACTGTGAGTTGCCTTGACAACAGAACACACATATATAACTCAAGTCTTACATGCTTCAGTAGCTAACCCTCTCTCAAGATAATTACAAGCACAGTAGATTTTTATGCCTAGCATATTGTGTAATTAGCAAATAGAATTATTTTTGGAAAATAAAGTTATTTTAAAAACAAGATTTTCAGCAAATTAGAACTCAGCCATTTTTTGTAGTGAGATGCTAAGCTATCAGTAAATTATGAGATTAGTTTCAGCTCCATTACTTCTGGATGAATCCCATTTTCATTCAGTTTTGAAAGGACACATTTTGTTGGCAGGCAACATAAGGTTTCTTAACTTGTCTCATCAAAACTTAAATTTATACCTGATTTCATTTCTAGCATTGTCCCCATAAGCATTTATGAAAGAAGTGTTTTTTAGCTCAATCTTCTACCATGGTTAAATAGAAAAAGATAAATGTGAGATACTATATTTTAATGAGGTAACTCCAACCTCTTTGGCTTAAGCAACTGTCAGTAATCATTTTCTCTCTGACAGACATGATCATGGGATACCATGCTCTATAGTCCTGGTTAAGAATGACATCTCTAGACAAGTGACTTTGTTATAGATATTAACTTTAGTCACAGTGTGTGCTATTGTCTATTTCAGAAAGTTTTTGAGATATTTCCAGTTTTTTAATCACTTAAGTCTGAGTACAATAAGGACAACTTTAAGGTAAAATTGTTTTAACATACTAATAGTCAAAATTAATAAATAATTTTTACTATGAAATTGCTTTAAGGAAACAAAAAGGATAGACTTATCTATATGATGTAAAATTATATGCAGTTTATTGTGTTATAAGAAAATAATGTTTTCTACAGAAAGATACTTTTTTTCTTTGAAGGAAGCTCATATTATCTATTCCTGACTTGCTAAGTATCCATAAGGATAGTGTCTTTGTCTAGTGTTAGATACAATTTTCTCAATAAATGCTATTACTATGTTCCATTTTCAAGATATTTAATTTATAAAAAATTGTGTCTTTGCCAGATTCCACAACAGTTCAATTTTATATAAATGAAGTAAAATTATAGAAGTAGTTGTTCAAATGTAAAGTTAAAAGATTTTACCATAGCAGAAGGGTACAAAATAGTTATTCTGAAGATCACAATGGATAAAAATAGAAAGGCAGAGATTTAGTTTATCCCATTTTCAAATCAATTTACCTTACATTGTTTAATATTTTAAAGGATGGGTTACTAATTGCAATGCGATTAATATAATTCTTTAGTCAATGTTTTTAAGAAGTCTGTGGTTCAAAAAATAATCTGATTGTTAATTTAGGATATGACCTGTACTACAGAGACATCTGTTGGTGGAGACCCAAAATAACCACAGAGAAACTGTATTATTTGCAATATTGCTTGGTCAATGACTCTAGTGTATTCCTAGCTATCTCTTACATCTTGAATTAACCCATTTCTATTAATCTGTGTGTTGCCATGTGGTTGTGGCCTACCAGTAAGGTTCTGTCCAGGATCTGGCAAATGTCTCCTGCCACAGCTACATGACTTCTCTTTTTCTCTGCCTACTTTCTCCTCTATCTGCTTGGAATTTTCACTTTGCCCTATTCTGCTAAACCACTGGCTGAAGCAGCTTTATTCATTAACCAATATAAGCAGCACATAGACAAAAGGACTTCCCACACCAGGCATCATTTGTTTTCCTGTTTTTGTTTTTCACACTGACGTGCATGACTTTAGTTTTTTATTTTTAATCAATTAATTTATTTTAAAATACTATCTTTTCTCATTTTATACACCAATACTAGATCCCACTCCCTCCCCTCTTCCTGTTCCCTCCACCTTCCTCTCCACCCCCTCCCATTTACTCCTCAGAGAAGGTAAGACATCCTATGGAGTCAGCAAAGTCTAGCACATTGCTTTGAGGCAGGACCAAGGTTTGTTTTTAAACCAATGAAAAGATGCCCAGGATTCAAATTTGTATTAACTGATTGTATTAAGTGGTTGTCATATATGTACACATTCCCTTTAGAGAACTTGTGAATCCCACTTATTTGTCTGTTGGTTTCATTTTTTAAGAAAATACATAATAATTATAAAATGTTCCCCCTTCTACCTATTTCCTCCCTCTAATCTCTCCCATGTGCTCTCCATTTCTCATTCAAATTTATGGTCTCTTCCTAAAATATTGTTTTACACACACAGACACTCACACAGACACACACACACACCCTGTTTAGTTCATATAATATGTTTATGAATACAATACAATATCTGTATGTTTTGACCTATAGCTCTTTCTCTAAGGTTGAGATCTTATGAGCTTTCCCTCTTCCATGTTTGGTACCATGCCTATTGGTACCGTCGTTTTTCAGACATTGTTTAGACAGCCATGTTGGTGAAATGTCACAGGTGTAGCTTCCTTGACATTTATAGAAGACGCACTCCCACAGAGAACTCCGGCTCTTACAATCCTACCCCTCTCTTCTACAAAGATCCTTGAGTCTTAGGTGCAGGAGCTGTGTTATAGATGTATCACTTGGGACTGGTTTCCACAACTCTGGGTTTTGATTGGTTGTGGGTTCTGTAGTGCTGTTTCTGTTGTCCTTAATGAGGGCCAAGAGCTACACTCATCTGTGGATATAAAGATAAATATTTAGAATGTAGATAGGGATTAAGCTAGTTTAATTAAGTGACAATCAGTCATAGATTCTCTTCCAATATCCGTAAGTTTACTAGCCATGGGTAGATGACTAGATTTCTAGTACCAGGCATTATTTTCCTCTTATTCAATTGGCCTTAAGTCAAATTAGAGAGCTGTTTGTTGCTACTAAGGTAGTAGTGCCACTGCTTTACCCTTAAGTTCATCACGCCATACTGGACAGTGTTGTGGTTTATAGATGCCACACTAGGTAGGACTATTGCTTGCTTCCCTTCTTTGGAAATTTGTATGGAGCTAAACCCTAGAGAAGAATATGCAGGATCTTTCTGAGTGGAAAGGTGGATGTAGTGTGGGAGGATCCTGTCTGTAGGAGGCAGGCTGGGAAGTCCAGGAGGAAGCTTAGAGATTGGTTGTTGTATAGGCAGTGTTTATAGGATTTGACTAAGGCACTTGGTGTAGCACAAGGGCTGGATCTTGGAAGCTGGGGAAGGTGCACAGAGGGAAGGATCAGGAGGATTCATCTGGCTAAACCTTGGGAAAGGATCTGTAGAGTTTGACTGGGGGGTAGGACAGAATAAGTCCCACATATTGTACTTTCACTCAATAGTTACAAAAGAACTTCTGCTGGAAGGGATTATTTTAGATTTGGTGACACTTATCAACTGGACAAGACAGTTGTGATAGTTTCTGTATTATAAACTTGAGGATGTGATGCTATCTTTATCACCTTCATAACTCAACAAAGAATTTGGTAATCAGGGAAGCCTCATAAAGTCCCCCAAAGCAGCACAATTAGGGTGTGTGATTGACCTGCAGCTTAGATTCTATCCAGTGTTTCTCAGGCTTGTTCTGATCCCTTCCCAGAAATAAGAGCAAGGATGTTCACTGAAATACTGAGTGAGAGGTAATGAGTTTGGATTCTTTTCTGTAATACTTTTTTGTTAGTCACTAGAATATATTTATATTCTCATAAAATGAGAATGACATAATATTTTCATTTTATGAGAAAATATTAAAGGGAATTGGAAGCAATTTAACTTTGAGAAGAATAAGCCAGGGCTCACAAACAGCCCTATTCCTTGTGATGCTGAGAGAGAGGAGGGGTATTATAGGGAGGGAAGCACTGGTTGGAGGGAAGGACCATTCTTTAGATGCTCTTACTGAAAGGAAAGTCAGGTGTGAATCCTCCTGCAAGGAAGCTTTAAGTTTGAGACTAGTGGCAAGTTTGTAAAACCTAAAAATGTGAACAAGACAATAAAAAAGAAAGCACAGCTACCTTCTGTGTGGGCGGAACAGATCAAATCTACTAAATCATACAGAACTAAAGACACCAAGAGAGAACTCCTCAGATTTTATCGTTCATAAACATGTCGCATGGCAAGAATATACTTTTATAGGGGGAGGTTCATTTTTCGAGACAGGGTTTCTTTATAGTTTTTGGAGCTTGTCCTAGAACTAGCTCTTGTAGACCAGGCTGGCCTGAACACACAGAGATCCACCTGCCTCTGCCTCTTGAGTGCTGAGATTAAAGGCGTCTGTCACCACTGCCAGGCTGGGAATATACTTTTAATTGTTCCAGTTCTTTAAACTGTGGTTGTATATTTCCCATGCTCTTTTGGCTTTTGCTAATGGAGGCTTAAATATATTTAATAAAATATTGTATCATGGAATAAAAGCAATATTTTATGGCTATTAGGAGTGAGTCAAGATGATACATTTGACAAACTACTCATTATAGTCAATTAACAAATAAATTTTAGTAAAATTTTAGAACATTTTGCCCCCCCCCCAAACTCTTCTATTTAACATAGAGTGGGCAATGAGACCATTCAGAGTCATAGGCTTTCTTGCCAATGCTCATTATCTTTTATAGCTTTAGGAGATCATTTTGACATTCATTGGGTATAGTTCAATATTTCAAGTAGCATAAGAATTATGTTAGCCTGTAGTAATTTTCCATATACCAAACTATTGACTTCATTTGGTTTTGGCTGAAAAAAAGTTATTTCATGAGTATTGATCACATGCTACAATCTTTGATGGCAAAGGAGTTGAATAGTAATATTTAACATACTTTTTTTTTATTAAAACACTCAGTTTAAATATCGTCTTCACAGTATTTTACTAAGGAAAACTACAATAATATTATTCTGATGCATTTATCTATTAATTATGTTTATTACTCAGTTTGTTTTTTAATCTAATCTAAATATCTTTATTGATCCCCTGACCCTAATGGAACAAAAGGCCTAGTAGACTAGAGATATAATTGAACAAAACTCTCATGATAGAATAGCCTCTTTTGGTGCGTGTGTGTGTTCTTTGTCTCCACCTTCTATAACTGGAAATACAGGGGATCACTCTGCTCACCCTGCATTTATGTGGGTTTTAGGGGTCTAAATCTGGTTCTCATGCATGAGTGGCAAGCACTTAACTGCTGAGCCATCATCTCATGATTCAGTTTTCTCTCTTTTTTTTTTAACTTGTGTCAATTTTATTGAAACCAATCAGACATTTTATACCTATATCATAAGTAGAATATTATGGAAATTGCCGGGATCAATACAGATGTAGTTGCTAGGACACAATAAAGTTTGCAAGCTACACAGGGTACACAAGATTAATTTCTAAGACCATCAGTATTCTTTTTTTGTTGTTTTTTTCGAGACGGGGTTTCCTTGTAGTTTCTAGAACCTGTCCTGGAACTAGCTCTTGTAGACCAGGCTGGCCTCGAACTCAGAGATCCGCCTGCCTCTGCCTCCTGAGTGCTGGGATTAAAGGCGTGCGCCACCACTGCCCGGCCCATCAGTATTCTTAAGATATGCAAAATGTATTCCTAACCAGCGAGTGAATAAATTTTGGACTGCAGTGATGTCAAAAAAAGACATTTGGATCTTCACAATGAAGAAAATTTTCTATGTGAACTGAGATTTAGAGCAAGTGAATACCACAAAATACAAAAGAGACAAAGATCAAGGAGCACAAGTGATTCTTTGTGGCTAAAGAGTGACAGGAAAAAGTGCTTGGAAAAACATTGCTGGGAAGGGGAACAGTGCCATAAAACAGCTTTCCTGCTGTGCTTAGCCTTCTATACAGAGTCTGGATAGAATTTCTTGTATCTCTTCTCTCTATAACTACTACAATAATGGTCATGTGTAGTCTAATACTCCAAATATATTCTATATTGTATGTGACTTGTCATCTGGTAAGTTGAGAGAACCTCCAGTGTCTAACTATAACCTTTCCTTTACATTGGCGTAGATGTGGTCCATTAGCCAGACAACCCCTCTTCTCAAAAGACCAGGTGCTGTTCCTACTTATGCCTTAGAAGAAGCTTTCAGTCCCAGTGGGATTATTTCAATAATTGAATCACATGCCTTTGTGGAATCAGGTGACACAGCATCCTCTTGATACTGCCTCCTTTACAGTCCTTCAGCAATGAAGGACTTCAGTGTAACTCTTCATTTTATTTTATGGCATCCTTCGCTGGACTGTGGCTATCTGTGATCATGTACATTATATGTAAAGCACTCTGGCCATATCTGTCCAGTAAGACATTGTGTACTCTTCTATTTTCTTAACGTAAAAGGGAGTTCTCTCTTACCTACAGAGTGAATAGCTGATGGGAAACACCATGTTGGGGAAATTAAACTGAGTTAAGTTTTTATAAAAATCTCTGTTCCCTCCTCACTATTTCTCATGACTAATCATAATTTTAGGAAAAAAGAAAAAGAATAATTACTGTAAAGGCGACTCTTGCCATAATTAGTTTTCCAAATTTTGCTCTGTGATACAGAGAAGCAAAGTTGGAAAACAAAAGTTTTCAGACAATAATTCCTATGGAAGGACTGCTGAGAGTGGGAGGAACAATCTTCTCCAAGGAAGAGCAAGCAACTAGTTATCCAGTACCAAATGGTCAGCCCTGAAAACACACAGACAAGTAACATGAGAAGACTGGGCAGGTTGAATTTAGAAGCAAATATATATATACATATATGCATGTAACAATAGTTAATGAAAAAAATGAGGCCTTGAGTTTGAAACAGAACAAGGGTGGGTGCTGGGAGGGTTTAAAGGGAGCACAGGGAAGATTCTAATTATACTAGGATCTCAAAATTTAAAAGTAACTTTTTAAATTAAGAAATGATGAAATTTATTTTTCATGACTATTTGTCTGAACTCAGTATGTTCCATGCTCAAATCTTAATTCTACCAGATGTGGTACCTACTAATGAAGATTGATAGTTTTAGATCTGTGTAATCCCTTAATCTTTTAAAACAAACAAACAAACAAACAAACAAACAAACAAACAAACAAGGTTCTTATGAACAGTGAGTCCTGTGGTTCCACGACTGATGAGAAACTTTGGAGTCAGGATATGAGAGCATCAGAATAACAGTGAAGATATAAGGACTGGGAATGCAGATGAGGAGACAGGGTAGCTTGCTATCTAAATGCTCTACAATCCATTCCAGTAGTGAACTGTCTTTTTTGTCTGTTTACAAACCTAATATGACACATATAGGTGCAAGTGATCATTTTTCTTTTGAAAGATACTGCCTAAAGAGATCAGACATTTGTTCTAATTACTTTGCTAATTATATTTTATAACCTTTTATAATTGCCTTCAAACTCATTCCACATATTTTTGAATGACTTTAATGATGATAAATTGTCAAACTTTGAAAGTGGATTAGGACCAGATATCTTGAAAAATTCCCTGTAGCAAAACACGTAGAGTTAGTGATAAAAATTTGCAAGATGAATAGGTATAAAGGGTTAAAGGAGATTATGAAGTAGGAAATGTTAAAGGAGAAGGGCAAAGTAGAGGAGAGAATTCTGAGAGACAGAAATAACACTAATGACTTTTTGAAAAAGTCATTTGAAAACTTCCTGCAGAGGCTTCTGTATGCATCCATAAAAGAATTGAAATGGAATCAAATCTTTTTATCAGGGCAACAGTACTGCTACAGACAGCAGAGGCTAACAAAATAAAAAACAATAGAAGTCTTGGTCATTGAGGTTCCAAAGACCTCCAAACCTTAAAGGCTATTGCCAGGGCTGTTGATTACTCTCCAGTGCTTGAAGATATGAAGATATGATCTTGTTGCTGAAGGCACCACACACTTGAGCATAAAGAAATTAAATTTTTACTAATATAGAAGCTTCATTTCTGCTGGACAACTTTCATAGTTCTGAAAGGTGCTATGCATATCAATGGAAGTGAAAAGTAATCATCAGTCTTATCCACCTGTGGACCTTGTGAGATACAATGATGACTGGCCAGATAAATTATGCTCATAGTGCAATAGGGGCACAAATGTCATAGGAGTAACCAACCACTTTCCAGTTGGATTTAAGACTTGCTCCACAACATGAGACCCATATCTGATACTATTACTGGGTCAAGAATTTTAGGCTAGAGAAATCATAGACCATAGAATAGAACTTATTACTATTATTGGGCTAGATAGACATAGTATTAAGTCAATTCCTAGTGATTTATCAGTATACCCATAAATTAATGGATCTCTCAACCCTCATCAGAGAAATTTCTATTTTCAATAGATGGCCAAGGTTTAGAGAATAAGAGGATTCAGAATGCACAGTCTTAAAAGGGACATATGCCCCTTCCTTCCTCCCTCTATGTCTTCTGCCTCCCTCCCTCCCTTCTGTTCTCCAAACCTCCCTCCCTCCCTCTCTTTCTCCCTCCTCCCTCCCTCCCTCCCTCCCTCCCTCCCTCCCTCCCTCCCTCCCCCCTTCCTTCTTTCCTTCTTTCCTTATAAGACTCAGACATCATTGTGAAAGAGGGTATGGAAGAACGTAGGAGCCAGAAGTTGTAGATGAATACAAAGAAGCAATATCTTTTGGAAATAGCAGTATAGATTGTACATATGACCTCATAGCAGTAGTGACAGCTTGAGCAAAACCTGCACAATCGTAAGGAGACCAATTCCCCGCATAGAAAGGGGAGCTGTGCACAGAGTCCCACTGCTAGCTGATGAGCTGTTGATAATTATCAACTGCTTTGAGGGAAAGGATAAATATTTTTTTCTGATGGTGTAGCCCCTAATAAATTGATTATGACATGCTCTAGTGGAAGGTCACACATCCAAGGATATTTGGGCAGAGTTAATTGACATTGATAGGACAAAATGACACAAAGGTGGTTGAGTAGAGAAGGGGGATATTCGTTGGAGGAGGTAGGGTGAACATGATAAAAAATCATTATTTAAAAATTTTAAAGAAGCAATCAATTATATAGAAACAGGTTCACCTGTGTGAAATTGTCATCTTCCTAGGCAATTTTCAACTGAACGCTGATATTTCCATGTGCTTCAACCCAGGAAAAAGTTTTATAACAAAAATGTAAGAGGCATCTTCAAGCTGTCAAACACTGTTTATTTGGATTCTGATGTTGTGTTGAAGGTGTTGAACTGACTGACTCACCATAACAATTGTCAAGCAGGCAAGAGCAGGGAAAGACCGGGCTGGGAAAGGCAGAAACAGAAAGTGAAGCACTGTTACAAAGCTAAGAATTTTTAAATACTATATTCTCTAGTACAAGATGATGGATGATGTACTGATATTTTGTTTAAATTTTAACATATAAAGTTTGCCTGAAGATCAGAGTGTAGAGCTAAGCCACCAGAGGCCAGGGAGCAGTGAGTGGCACACACCTTTAATCCCAAGACTCGGGTGAAAGAGGCAGAGGGATCTCTGTTAGTTCAAAACCATCCTGGGCTACACAAGATCGAATTTGTCTAAAAGAGAAACAGATCTCATAAAAAGTGATCCCAGCACTTGGGATCCCATGCCTTTAATCCCAGTACTAGGGAGGTGGAGACAGGAGCAATATGGCTGGGTAGAGAGAGGAATATAAAGCAGAAGGAGACAGGAGCTCAGTGCAGTCTGAGGTTTGGTGGAGACAGTTGTAGTCTGAGGATGAAGTCTGAAGTACAGTCTGAGGAGACAGTTTGAGGACAGGATTATGTCCTTTGGTCTGAACACCAATAGAAGTAAAAGGTCTCTCTAGTGACTGGCTGCTCTGCTTCTCTGATCTCTTAGCTTTTACCTGGAGCTGATTCTGGGTTTTTATTAGTAAGAATAATTAGAATTCGTGCTACAGGATGAGAAAAATTATTTGTAAAGAGAAATGACAATGATATTTGCTTAGGGCAGGAAAAATAGCTTTTAAATGTGATTTTAAAGGGGTTTGAAATTTGAATTCACAATATCTCCATGTTAAGAAATCAGTGAGCTCAAAATATAAAATTCATTGTATCACTGCTTCTGAAAATATAAGGGTTAGCCTACATTGGCACGGATGTCTTATAGATCACAAATAAACTCAGGATAAAATATTAAAATGATGCTTCTTGCTATAGATATAGCTCAATTGATATAGTACTTGCCTAGCTTGCACAAAGCCCTGGCTTCAATCTCTAGTGGCAGATAAACTAGGCAACATGGTGGCCCATGTCTCTAATCCTAGCACTTAGGGAGTAAAAGCAGGATGATCAGGAGTTCAAAATTATATTTGGCTACACAGCGAATCTGAAGTCATTCTAAAATACAGAGGCCCCATGCATCACAAAAAACCCAAAGACGATGGTGTGACGATATAGAATAGTAGGTAGGACTTGCAGTGGAGCCAATACTCAGGAGAAGAAAATTGTGTTTGGTTGGCTTCTAGGTTTTATTTATTTTCTTTCAAGTCTGACCACTTTTTACTCACTATGAAGTAGTTAAAATTTAGTCAAAATCTAAAACCTTGTTAATTAAAAAAAATCAGAGAAAAGCACATGAGGTCACACAGAAACTGGAATTGAAGGGGAGGGGGCAGTACTGGGAGCCTTCACAAAGGAGAGCCCCAAGTGCTGTTCCATAAACTCTGGGTACCACTTACACCAAACATAGTATACAATAGCTAAGTAGAGGCTTTGGCTGCTACTCAGTATCAGGGAGCAGAGTTTAAAGCCACTGACTAAAGGAACGGCTAATAGATGACTCAGGAAGCAAAAGTGCCTGCTACTAAGACTATCACCTCGTGTGAGAGTTCTCATCGGAACATCCATAGTAGGAGAGAATTAGTCCTCTGACTGCCACATATGCATCATGGCATACACTAAATAAACAAATACAATGTTAAAACATTTAAAACTAAAAGAAAATAGTATTTATAGAATCAAAGCAGAATTGTGAGTCCCTTTTACATATAACATTGCCACTAGCTCATAATTTTTAGGCATTCAAAGACCCAGAATAATGCCATCCATATTCAAAAGGAAAATATAAATTCATAGCAAAAACTCCAAGGCTTTGCAGATGTTGCAATTAACTTACATGGATTCAAGCTGTTGTTAAGATGAATAAAAGCCACATTCAATCAGTTAAAATTTAAAAATTGAGTAAATGTGAAATAGAAATATAGAACAAATGTAAAAAAAATAAAAGAGCCTCCAGACTTTATCATTACTACACCTTATATTAGAGACACTGATTTCAGGGGAGGAACTGGATGATGTAAAATGTATATTCATGTTCAAGAATAGTTTACCAAATGATTTTATTAGTTTTTTACTTAGAAATAGGAGACTTATATACAGGGCTTCTTTGTGAGGACATCACCACTGCATGGTATTCAATGAGAAACTTCATATGAGAACTGTTTTATTTATCACTAGGCACTAGATGAACCAGCCAGGACTGAAAGCAACTCCAAAGCCAGCGTGTTAGACCTTCCAGTGGAGGTAATGACTTCAGCTTGCCCTGCTTTGGTGTGCAATGCCCGAACTCAATGCTAACCCCGTTCCTGGTTTCAATTCTTCCAGTTGTATTTCCCTGCACAGCTCAGGCAGCAAACTGAAGAGGTCTGTGCTACCATTGATAAGGTCTTGAAGGACTCCTTGTCTATGGTAATGCTGTAGAGTAGAATGTGCTATTCAAACCTTTGCTTTGCTTTTCTTCATTTCCTTCTGTCTTGCCATGATGCCTCATAGGCTTGTTCTTTCCTTTCCTTTTCTTCTTTTCTTTTCCAGCATTCTTCTGACTCTCCTTCACGGCTCCCACAGAAAGTGTTGGGTTCCGAAACAATCAAAGTATGTATCTATTCATTACAGTTTGCTGCGCCATTCGATTTCCTGCATAGATGATTTCAAACTGCCATTCAAGGCTCAGTAGTGAGTTGAGAAACCAACACACTAGTTAGTAACCAGGCTACACACAGCAAAGTATAGCACTGACTTTTGCTTCTGTTTGTTTACATATATCAGTCTGCATAGAATTGACACGTAAAGTTATCTTTAGCTGTGGATCAATTTCAGATGGTGTGAATACCAATATTCCAGGATGCTGAAAGCTGGCATTTTGTGGATTTACATGTCAAGTTTGTAACTTATGCTGATCTTGGACTATAGCTTCAGTATTAATGTAATTTACATACACTTAAAAGTGTAGAATTGGGATATGAAGTTGATCAAAGTAATGTTTTATTAGCTTTCATATGGGTATTAGTTTTTCAGTTTTTTCCTTATTAGTGATTGAATTGATTTCAGTGTTCTGTGGTTAAAGAAGCAGAACTTTGGAGGCTTTAGTCTGTCAGAGTAGTTCTGTATATTTGTTTTCTTCTCATAATGTAGCGATTTTCATTTGCTAGGACTAAGTATATAGTTCCTTAGTTTTATTACCTTCCAATGCTTAATGTAGCTCTATTCATCCCAATTTCAAAATTCATTTTGTTTTTTATGGGTACCAATATTTCTTTTATCATTTTCAACTTTGTTTTTTTCTTTCAATGAGTACAAATGCTTTCTGCATGAACTGTGTGCCATGGGACATCTGAAACAAGTTTTGAGTGTATAGATGTTCATGACTTAAAAGAGTGGTCCTAACTTTTACTTGAAACATTATAGACAAATATCATGAATAACTAATGGAATTACTTATTGTTCTTGCTGTTATGATAATTAGAATTTCATAAGTAACCTGGACACCACTCCTTGTTGGATATTTTGGAAATAATTTCTGCTATTTGGTGTGTGTGTGTGTGTGTGTGTGTGTGTGTGTGTGTAGTATTGGAAGTTTCCCTTTCTTCAAGTATTTATTATGTGCCCAAAGACAAGCCAAGTGGAAATTCTAAGGAGCTCACTACAGTGGTAGAAGAAGAGATGGAATTTTACTGAGATCTGCACGTAGAATGGAGTTAGGAAGATCAGTGATAATATCTCCAGGCAAAGGCATAGTAATGTATGAATTTCCTGAGGCAACATGACTTGTTTCTGTGAAGACATTGAAAAAAATAATGTATTTGAAGTTTAGTGAACCAGCGATGCACAGTATAAAATTAGAGAATATGTTTGTCATGGTATGACATTTGGGTCTCAAGAAAAATAGAAGGGCATAAAAATGATCATTCTGGCTGTGGGGAAGAGTCGAGTCTTCTGAAGAGGTCAGGAGTACAGTTACTGATGGTAAACTGGAAAGGTGGGTTCAAAGGAGCTATAAATAAGCAAATGGGTTTGGGGCTTGAAACAATTCAGATATGAGCATTAAAGGAGAAGAGCCATAAAGGAGTCCTGCATCACTACCCAGGGCAGATGGCAGTGAAACAGATACAGCATAGTGTCAGGTAGAGTGGTAATTTAGATAGTGTTTGATTTTGAATTGTTTGGAGTCATTGAGTCTGCAACTAGTGGGAGAGTTGGCCACATGTACTGTGAGGCTGTACAGAATTTCAAGGAGCAACACATTTCAAACTGGTAGAGATAGAACCAGTCAAACATAGTGAAAAGGTTCTGTTAAGAGAAGAATCAGAATTCCACAGGAGTGGAACTGAACCAGTGACCTGGGCCAGAGCAGGCCTCAGGCAGTGAACTCCATGAGAGTAGGAGCAGATTCAGACCAGGGTCATTGGCAGAAACAGGACTGTGCCAGCAACCTAGGACAGAGCAGGCCTGAGGCAGTGAGCAAAACAGGAGCAAGACTGAACCAGCTACTTAGGTTACAGTGGGCTTGAGAGAGCCAGCTCCACAGAATCAGAGCAGATCCAGTAGAGAGACATTGGCAGACCAGGATTGAACCAGGAATCTGGGCCAGAGCAGACCTGAGACAGCAAACTCCACAGTAACAGGAACAGGGGAGCAACCACTGAGTGAGTGAGCCAGAGCCAGAGTCAGCTGTGGTTCTGGACATGAATCTGGGACCTCCAAGGAAGTAGACCTAAGCCAGGATCCCTGTGAGTCTGGGCGTGAGTCTAGGAGCTTCAAGGAACTAGGCCTGATCCAGGAGCTTTTCAGGTCTGGGTGTGAATCTGGGACCTCTGAGGGATTAGGCAGAAACCAGAGATCTCTGCTGGCCCAGGTGTGAGTTTGGGACCTCAGATGTGTAGGCCTGAGCCAGGACCTCTGTGGGTCCAGGCATTGGTCTGGGATGTCAAAGGGAATAGGCAGGAACCAGAAACCTCTGTGGGTCTGAGCATGAGTCTGGGACCTCTGAGGGAGTAAGCCTGAGCCAGGTCCTCTGTGGGTCTGGGCACACCTGAGCCTGGGAACTCTGAGGGAAAAGTTTGGAGCCAGAGTCCTTTACAGGACCAACCCCAAGCCAAGAACCTCTGAGGAATGAATCCAGACCAGGGACCTTTACAGAAACAAGTATAAGCTGACAAGCTAGGCTAGAGAGGCGTGAGACAGCAAACTCCAAGGGAGTGGAGCAAAGCTCAGGGGCACTGAGTGACCTCTAGGAACACAGAGTGACCAGTGGGGAAACTAGTACCATGGCATTAACTGTGCCACGAGGAACAACCATCTGAGCCTTGGATTCACTGGCACCTAGAAGATTAATCAATAGAATTGCAGACAACCCCAACCACACCTATTAGAGGAAAAGATGAGTAGAAAGGGTAAGAACACATGCAACACCACAAAGAACATCAGTAAAACCTAAAGACCCTACAACAGCAAGAGTTGAACCACCAAATATAGATGAAGCAGAAGAAAATGACCTAAAAATAACTTCAGAAGAATGTTTGAAACTCTTAATGAGGAAGTGAGAAATTCCCTCAAGGAAATGGAAGAAAAGACAAACAAAAAATTGGAAGACATCAACAAATCTCTAAAAGAGGAACCAACAAAAAACAATCAAACATATGAAAGAAACTCTTCAAGACATGAAAACTGAAAGAGCGACAATAAAGAAAACACAAGCTGAAGGAATTATAGAAAATGATCAAGAACAACAAACATAAGCATATACAACAGAATACATGAACTGGAGAAGAAAATCTCAAGCACTGAAGATACAGTAGAGGAAATAGACTCATCAGTCAAAGAAAACATTAAATCCAACAAACACTTAACCTGAAATGTCCAGGAAATATGGGACACCATGTAAAGGCCAAACCTAAGAATAATAGGTATAGAAGAAGGAAAAGTTCAATTCAAAAGCACAGAAAATATCAAAATTAACAAAGTCATAGAAGAAAACTTTCCCAACCTGATGAAAGATATGCCTATAAAGATACAAGAAGTTTGCAGAGCACCAAACAGACTGGATCAAAAAAAAAGTCCCCTCACCACATAATAATCAAAACACTAAACATACAGAATAAAGAAAGAATATTAAGATCTGCAAAGACAAAAGGCCAAGTAACATATAAAGGCAGACCTATCAAAATTACACCTGACTTTTCATTGAAGACAATGAAAGTCAGAAAGTTGTGGTCAAGCATTATGCAGACATTAAGAGACCAAGGATGCCAACCCAGATTGCTATACCAAGGAAAACTTTCAATCATCATAGAAGGACAAAAGAAGATATTCCATGACAAAACCAGTTTTAACCAATACCTAGCCACAAACCCAGCCCTACACAAAATACTAAAAGAAAAACTCCAACCCAAGGAAGTTGACTACATCAACAAAAACACATACAATTGATGGCCTCTTAGCAGCAAATTCCAAAGAAGGGAAAACACACAAATTAACATCACTAATAATGGAAACTAAATTAACAGGAATAGCAATCACTTGTCATTAATATCCCTTAATATAAATGGATTCAAATTACCTATAAAAAGGCACAGCCTAACAGATTGGATACAAAACCAGAATCCATCCTTTTTCTGCATACAAGAAACATACCTCAACCTCAAAGACAGACATTGTCTCAGAGTAAAGCATTGGAAAAAAATATTCCAATCAAATGGACCTAAGAAACAAGCGGTTATAGCTATCCTAATATCTAATGAAATAGACTTCAAACTAAAATCAATCAAAAGAGACAAAAAAGGACATTTCATATTAGTCACAGGAAAAATCCATCAAGAGGAAATCTAAATACTGAACATCTATGCCCCAAATACAAGGGCACCCTCATATGTAAAACAAACACTTCTAAAGCTTAAGTCATACATAAAACTCCATACACCAATAGTGGGAGACTTCAGCACTCCCTTTCACCACTGGTCAGGTCAGTTAGACAAAAAATAAAGAGAGAATTAAGGGAACTAACAGATGTTATGACTTAAATGGACTTAACAGACATCTATAGACTATTCCATTCAAACAAAAAGAATATACATTCTTCTCACCACCTCATGGAACCTTTTCAAAAATTGACCACATACTCAGTAACAAAACAAACCTCAACAAATACAAAAAATTTTGGAATAACCCCATGTATCTTATCAGATCACCATGGTTTAAAACTAGAAGTCAACAGCAATACTAATTCCAGAAATCCCACAAACACATGGAAATTAAACAGTGTTCACCTAAATCATCAATGGGTCAAGGAAGAAATAAAGAGAAATGAAAGACTTCCTAAAATTCAATGAAAATGACCACACAACATACCCAAATTTATGGGACACAATGAAAGCTGTGCTAAGAGGAAAGTTCATAACACTAAATGCCTACATAAAGAAGCTGGGAAAATCCCACACTAGTGAATTAACAGAACATTTGAAAACTTTAGAATAAAAAGAAACAACCCACCCAAGAGAACTAGATGGCATGAAATAATCAAATAGCTGAAATCAACAAAATAGAAACAAAGAAAACAATACAAAGAATCAATGAGACAAAGAGTTGGTTCTTTGAGAAAATCAACAAAACAGACAAACATTTATCCAAACTAACCAAAATGCAGAGAGAGAATATCCAAATTAACAAAATCAGAAATGAAAATGGGGACATAACAACAGACATGGAGGAAATACAGAGAATCATCAGGTCATATTTCGAAAACCTATACTCCACAAAACTGGAAAACTTAAAGGATATGGAAAACTTTTTGGATAAATATCACTTACCAAAATTAAATCAAGACCAGATAAGCAAATTAAACAGACCTGTAACTGCTGAAGAAATAGAAACAGTCATCAAAAGTCTCCCAACCAAAAAAAGCTCAGGCCAGATGGTTTCAGCTCATAATTCTACAAGATTTTCAAAGAAGAACTAATATCAATACTCCTCAAATTATTCCACACAATAGAAACAGAAGGAACACAGCCAAGCTCTTTTTATGAGACTACAATTACCATGATGCCCAAGAAAGAGAATTACAGACCAATCTCACTCATGAACATTGATCAAAAATACTAAATAAAATACTGGCAAATCTAATACAAGAACATATCAAAACCACCATCCACCATGATCAAGTCGGCTTCATCTCAGAGATGCAGGGATGGTTCAACATATGAAAATCTGTCAATGTAATCCACCATATAAACAAACTGAAATACAAAAACCACATGATCATCTCATTAGATGCCTAAAAACTTTAGACAAAATACAACATCCCTTCAAGATAAAGGTCTTGGAGAGAGCAGAGATACAATGACCTTACCTAAACTTAATAAAGTCAATATACAGCAAGCCGACAGCCAACATCAAACTAAATGGTGAGAAACTCCCAGTGATCCCACTGAAATCAGGAACAAGACAAGATTGTCCACTCTCTCTATATTTAATCAATACAGTTCTTAAGGTTCTAGCTAGACAATATTGTCTTAGAGCAATAAGACAACAAAAGGAGATCGAGGGGATACAAATTGGAAAAAGAAGTCAAACTCTCACTATTTGCTGATGATATGATAGTTTATTACATAAGTGACCCTAAAAATTCTATCAAGGAACTTCTACAACTCATAAACATTTTCAGTAATGTAGCAGGATATAAGATTAACTCAAAAAATCAGTAGCCCTCCAGTACACAGATGATAAAAGGGCTGAGAAAGAATTCAGAGAAACATCACCCTTCACAATAGCCAGAAATAGCATAAAATATCTCGGAGTAATTCTAGCCAAACAAGTGAAAGATTTGTATGACAAGAACTTTAAATCTTTGAAGAAAGAAATTGAAGAAGACACCAAAAAATGAAAAGATCTACCATGCTCCTAGGTAGGTAGAATCAACATAGTAAAAATGGCAATTCTACCAAAAGCATTCTACAGATTCAATTCAATGCCCATCAAAATCCCAGCAAAATTTTTCAGAGACCTTGAAAGAATGGTACTCAAATTCATATGACAAAGCAAAAACCCAGGATAGCTGAAACAATAAAAGAACTTTGGAGGCATCACAATCCCTGACTTCAAACTTTACTACAGAGCGACAGTACTGAAAACAGCCTGGTATTGGCATAAAAACAGACAGGAGGATTAATGGAACTGAATCGAAGACTCGGATATTAATCCATACACTTTTGAACACCTGATTTTTGACAAAGAAGCAAAAAATCCCAAATGGAAAAAAAAGCATATTTAACAAATAGTGGTGGCATAACTGGATATCAACATGTAGAAGAATGAAAATAGATCCATATCTATCACCATGCACAAAAATCAGGTCCAAATGTGTCAAAGACCTCAACATAAAGCCAGCCACACTGAACCTTATAGAAGAGAAATTGGGAAGTACACTTGAATGCACTGGCACAGGGAACCACTTCCTAAATATAACCCCAGCAGCAGAGATACTAAGAGAAACAATTAATAAATGGGACCTCTTGAAACTGAAAAGTTTCAGTAAAGCAAAGTACATGGTCAACAAGACAAAATGACAGCCTATAGAATGGGAAAATATCTTCACTAACCCCACATCAGACAGAGGTCTGATCTCCAAAATATACAAAGAACTCAAGAAATTGATCATCAAAAGAACAAATAATCCAATAAAAAATGTGGTACAGACCTAAACAGAGAACTCTCAACAGAGGAATCTAAAATGGCTGAAAGACACTTAAGGGAATGTTCAAGATCCTTAGTCATCAGAAAAATGCAAATCAAAACAAGTCTGAGATTCCATCTTACACCTGTACGAATGGCCAAGATCAAAAACAGTGATGGCAACTTATACTGGAGAGTTTGTTGGGTAAAGAGAACACTTCTGCATTGCTGGTGGGAATGCAAGCTGGTACAGCCACTTTGGATGTCAATGTGGTGATTTCTCAGAAAATTAGGCAACAACCTTCCTCAAGACCCAGTAATAAGGGAAGGGGAGGGAAGGGGGAGAAGGAGGGGCGGGAAGGGGGAGGAGGAGCGGAGGGAGGGGGAGGAGGAGGGAAGGAGATGGAAATTTTTAAATATAAAAAAAATAAACCATGAGAAAGAAAAAAACAACAACAACAACAAAAAAAGACCCAGTAATACCACTTTTGGGTATATATCCAAAGGATGCACAATCATGCCACAAAGACATGTGCTCAACTATATTCATAGCAGCATCGTTTGTCATAGCCAGAGCCTGGAAACAACCTAAATGCTCCTCATCTGAAGAATGGATAAGGAAAATGTGGTACATTTATACAATGGAGTACTACACAGCAGAAAAATAACAACATCTTGAATTTTGCAGGCAAATGGATGGAGCTAGAAAACATCATTTTGAGTGAGGTAACCCAGAGCCAGAAAGACAATTATCATATACTCATTCATAAGTGGTTTTTAAATATAAAGCAAAGAAAACAAGTCCACAAATCACAATCCCAGAGAACCTAGACAACAATGAGGACCACAAGAGTGACATACATAGTTCTAATCTACATGAGTAGTAGAAAAAGAGATCTCCTGAGTAAATTGGGAGCATGGGGACCTTGGAAGAGGCTTAAAAGGGAGGGGAGAGGCAGGTAGGGGAGCAGAGAAAATGCAGAACTCAATAAGTATCTATAAAACAATGAGGAGAATCAGAAAAGTGTGCTGTCATGAAAGCTGAGTGTTTAATAGACTAGAATTGTTTAATAGAACAAAAGTCAGGAAAAAATAAGTGTTTAATAGACTAGGATTGTTTAATAGACCAATAGGCAGGAAAAAATAAGTCTAGAAGATATTCTATAAGATTTGATTTATATATTTTGAAACTATATTGCTGATGAATTATTGGTAAATTATTCTCAAATCTAAAATTTTATGACTTTGTTAGAATGTAATTTTTTTGAACATAGAGATTTTCTTATGAAATAAAGTAACCTTATATTTATGTTTTTAAAATGTGGTTTCATATATATATATTTCTATTCTTTTATCTTTCATCTTTTCTGATACCTTTACCTAATTTTCTTCAGGCTCTCATAATTTTATATATTGCTTTCTATTCCATGCATGATTCTGTTTATTTGGGAATTTAAACCACATACAGTTATTGTAATATTTGTTGTATCAGTACTGACTTCCGTTAGTAGTAATTAATATTTTCAACGTACAGCTTTTTATCTTTATGGTATTTTGATTAATTTCTATTTTTGTTTTGGTAACTAGAAATTTATTCATTTAAAATTGAAAATCTTAGTTTGAAAATTTGTATTACATTTTCTTACTTTTGTGGTTGGATGCACACATTGAGGAGAGTGATTGTTGGGTTTATGTAAAGCTCATAAATGCCTTTTTCAACATTATATAACATAGTATTTTTCACTTTTTACTAGTTTTTAATCAAGCCAAGTACACAGATTCATACTATTTGTTCATAGATTTTGTTACTGTGTCTGAAATTTTATGTATATACCTTTGGATTTCTTTATTGAGATTTTTCATTTTCATATATTTAAATTCTCATTTTTATTGTTTTTTATAATTGTGTTTAAAATTGTTTCAGCCTAATCTATTTGTCCATATTTTGTGAACTTCATCTATGATTTAAAAAAAATCTTCATTTTGTTCTTTGAGCATAGTTCCTGGGCTGATAAAATGGCTCGGTGAGTAAAGACATTGTCCCCCAAGGCCGATAGCCCAAGTTCTACCTGCTGGGCTCATATGACAAGAGAGAACTGGCTCCTGCAAGTTGTCCTGTGACTTCCATGTGCATGTTAAGCACCCCCTACTCAATCAATATTGTAATTATAATTATAGTTGCACTAAATATAGGATGATGAGTCTTTTCTTTGATCTCTGTCTATCCAGATTTTCGTTCTCATAAAGTATTTTGTCATCATGAGATCTGTAACTCCTAGAGAGTGACTATTTTTAACTTGGCTCTGTCAACACTTTGAATATTGACTCTGTATATGACATCACATTTTCCTCTAGATGTCTAGGGTTGCCTTTCATCTTATGTATCTCTACTGCTGCTATCTCTGGCCTTTTATCTAGAGTTCTTAAACTTCTCCCCTTAATTCTGTAGATAATTTTTCTTTAGGCATGTCTGATACCTAGAATAGCAATAATAGCTCCCAGTATTAGGATTTGTCAATATTGTCAAGCTTTCCTTTTTATTTTCGGAGTAAGAGGAATGCAGATGCTCCCCATTTAAATGCTCTGCACAGTGGGGACCCTGAACCTCATCCTGCTTCCCTGCACCTCTGCTTCCAGCTCATTTCTAGTCATTGTTTTGGTTGTCATCACCAAGGAAGCACTCAGCAGAGGAATAGAGCTGTTAGGCGGTGTGACCATGTAATAAGCTGCTTCCTCCTCTGCAACCAGCACAAAGGAACATGGGGACACAGTTTACTCCCTAACTCTGCTCCTTTGCTTGCCTGATCCCTGATGTTGCAAACAAATTGTAAGACAACAGAGATAAAATATCTAAATGCCAATAGTCAAAAACTATAGAATAAAATAATACCTGCCATCATTTTGAAAAGGATAAAGAAATTGGTTAATAATGGGATAAAGAAAAACATTTGTTTGTTTTTGAGGATTGGAATGGCAAAAATCACGCTTTTTTTTGCTAGTGTTTTGCTGTGCTTGTGTTAGATGAATGTGAGGTGCTGGTTATACAAAAGAATAGAGATGCTGCAGGAAAAAAATCCATCTAGAATCAGATCTTGATTCAGAAAGGAATGTGTTATGGTCTAACTCCCTCCTCCAGAATTAATAAGTAGAAGTAATCATATTGTAATGTAGGGCTTTTTAAGTGTTACTAGATCATGGGGATTAAGTCTTAATTGACAGGATTATGAAAAAGACCAGAGAGAAGTTTCTTACCCCTTTCCCATGTGAGGAAACAAGAATTTTCAATCTGTGAGTGAGAAAACAGGACCTCACCACACAATGAGCTGATTTAAACCTGTTCATCCTCTAGAACTAAGAAATACCCGTTGTTTACAAGCTACCCAGTGCCTTGCGTTTTGTCGAAGACAGTCAGACGTTATTCATTGATAAGTAAAAGGGAATGGCTTGCAATGTAGTAGGACAGAAAATAGAAGACACAAGTTCAGATGTAGGATAGTTATGCTGAGGCTGAGAAAATAGAATTTCCTGAATGATATTCTTATTTCACAACTCACACCTTTCAGTGGAGTAAATTTAAGATCTTAAATGAACACCATATTCTTCCAGTTCCTTCTCTTAATTATTATTTCTTGCTCTCCTCTGCTTTTGTATCTACCTTTCTTAACTGACCAATGTGGGGGATACACAGAGATCAGTTCCTAGGTTTCTCATTCCTTTAGCACTGTCACCCAGCCTTTTCAGGTTCAAATCTGTGCCTGGAAAACCTTGCTCTAACCTCAGAAAGTAGACCTAAGAGAACAAATATTGGGGATCACCAACGCATATGGAGTGGGCACAGGTGACGTTGATGGGCCCTTATTTAACATGAAATCAAGTTCTGGTTGAGAGTTTCCACAAGAAACATTTTACGTTTCAAATGCAAATGTGGAGGTAAGCAAATCCGAGTGACTAGGTAGGGCTTCTGTTCCTGTGTTGCAAGTGAATTTGTCACATAAAGAGAGGGAGGCAGGAGAAATGGAAATATTAAACATAAGACTATAAAATAGATGTAAGCTAGGAGGTATTAGAACTAGCATACAATTAGTGAGGGTAAATCATTTAGAAATCCCACTGTAGTTTAACTGACAGAAGAGGTATTAGACATGAAGGTAAGGGTGAAGAGGTAAAGTTTTGGGGGAGGGGCATTTGAAGCTGTAGTTTCTGAGAGCTTTCATGTTATTCTTGGCAGTAAAATTGGGTTTGGTCTTCAAAGTAAACGAATGAAATGGGTGAATGTCTTTGAGTGTAAGGGGCTCAAAGAACAGACAGAACCTAAATTTCTAGTGACTTCTGAGACAGCCAAAAAACTCTAGAAGAAATGTGACGAGGAACTAACTATAGGACTCATTGTTAACATTATCAATAAATAAGAGGAAATTGACAAGAGTTTTGACAAGTGGTTTCTGTTAAGAGAATAATGAAGGGCTATTAATTTAATAAAGTAAATTTCAAAGATAAATGGAATTTTGAATAGATCTTTATGATTCATGGTTAGAAAGTCTCAGTAGAGAAAAAGATGCATCACTTTCTTAAATTTTGACCTCTTCATTATTCACTAATTATGGAGATGCTTAATTATTTTTATTTTCATGCAGACTCCTACAACTCATCCAAGAGCAGCTGGTCGAGAAACCAAATATGTAAGTATCTTTCTTATTATTCTTGCTACTTGTTCAATAGAGGCCTGTACATATTTTAAAGGGAAGTCAGCTCTATAGTAATTATAATGGAATTTATTCATTTTTCCATAAATGGGAAGGGGTAAGCTTCAATGATTGGTCCAGACATAGGAAATTAGATTGTGTCAGGTGTACAGCATCCAGTAACCTTATCAACCGAATTCCTTCTTAAATGAATTCTTGTTTAATCTGCTTAAGCTACACAAAACAGAACTGTACCACCTGCCTTTTGTACCTCCAGTTACTAAAGCTTAGATGACATTTTTTTTATACGTACTTCTTGAGTTTAAGAAATAGTCAACCCATGTGCTTGACACATTGAGGTTAGTCCATAGCCAAAGGAATCACCAGATTAAATGAATGATTAGTTTGTTGCTCCTCTGTGTTTAAATTATCAAGTCATTCAGTGTCTGTTTATGAGAAAAACTAAATCAGAGAGCTGGAGAGATGAAATCGCTTAGGGGATGAGCGTGCTGGCTGCTCTTACAGAGGATCCAGGTGTGTTTTCCAGCACCCACATGGTAAGTCACAACTTGGCTGTGACTCCAGGTCCAAAGGATTGGCTGCTTTTTTTTTTGCCTCTGTCAGGCTACAAGCACTCATGTGGGGCACATACATGCACCCAAACATAATATATAAATAAGTCTTAAAGAAGAACACTACACCAACAAATATGTAGGTATGTATTCACATGCTCAGCACTCGATGCGCACAGAGCCTTACCCACGTCCCTCAATCATGTCATAATTGTGGTTCACATCTGCTTCTGCACAAACATATTCTGGTATAAGTGAGACAGTTTCCCAGCAAGTATTGAACATTTAATCTGAAATAACCTATTACACTACTCCTTCTCTAGGACACGCTGTTTTTTTTCTAATCTGTATTTTCATCATTATCAAGGACAAATAGCTATTAAATGTGTGTTGTGTGCCACGCCATCACCACACTTCACACCTTTCTGCCTTCATTTGGATCTCTCTAAGGCAAACAATAAGCCCAGAGGAATTATCAAATTTTATCATGCTCAGGAAATGATGGTTATGGGATGTGTCAGGAACATGGTTCAGAGCATTTCCTGGAAGCGATTTCTGTCAGTTTCCATTACTATTGGAAGTCCTTTGGAGGAATGTCTGAAAGACTGGACACATTGGTAGGCTAGACCCTGGTGGCTAGACCCTGGTGGCAACTGCTGCTGCTTGGGTCACTTACTTTGTTTTATGATGCCTTCGTTTTCACCCATAATATAGGGGGTGGTGATAGCTTTCTCATGTGATGAATTGAAAGTTTAGATAGTCCTTATGTGAAAAACCCTTAAAGCAATATCAACACTACATCATAGGCCCTCTCTTAGTTTGTCCTCCGTTTTTGCTTTTATCCACACCTCCTCCCTTCTCTTGCACCTGTTTGCTGTTAGAAGACTGGAAGCCTCATGATTTGGATGCCTTGATTCTTTAGTGGGCAAAAAGAGAAAGCACTCTTTAGAAGTGTGTGTGTGTGTGTGTGTTAATTTGTATATATTCTTACCTGTGTATGTGTTTATACTACCTGCATTTGTGCGGGTATGGAGACCAGAGGTTGACATCATGAGTTTTCTCAATCACTTTCCATTTTATTTACCAAAGCAGAGCCTCCCACTTTCTTGAACTGGGAGTTTGACACTCTAGCTAATGTAGGTATCTGGCTGGGTCTAGGATTGCTAGTCTCTGTCTCCTGAGTTATCAGTAACTTGCCATGTCTAGTGAAGGTACAGGTAAGGCCTGGGGTCTCTGTCTCCCGAGTACTGAGGTTATAAGGGGCTCACCATGCCTGGTAAAGGTACGGATAAGGCCTAGGGTCTTAAGGTTTTCACAACGACTATTTTACCCAGGCTCTTAGAAAGTTCTTTATTTTTAAACCTCATCAAAGGAGGTTATTTTTCCACCCCCATAGCTTATAAGAACAGTTGAGTTATTTTAAGTTAACTGTGAATCATTTAGCAAATTCAGGAGTAGATTAGAACAAACATAACTTTGATTCTGCTAAGATTATTGACCTTAATTAAAGTTTTGTTTCTTGAGCAAGAAGCTCTGCTTTTGAGTTTCTCTTACAACATAAATTTAAATTGTGTGTGTCATCTCAAATGTGTCCGTGTCTTAGGAAGATATGTCTTTTGGAAGAGGACATTTTATAATGTCAGATATAACCAGGTGTTTGGTGTCAACTTAAAGATATCTCACACTTACCAACACACAACGATGGTTACTATAATTACTAGGAGACAGTTAATACATTTACTCTAAGAAGAAAATAATGATTTTTGGCCGGAAGTTCTGTTTAGCTTTAGGCTGTCCTCTTATGTCAACTATCTGTCTTAAATACAATATATTCTGACTTCTAAAAAATTAATGAGGTAATAATTCATTTTTGAAATTCTAATATAATGGATAAAACACGTGATATTTTATCTAAGTACAAATTGAATACTTTTAAGCTATTAATTTCTCATTTTAATTTTTTCCCATGTCCTATCAGAGGAACTATGAGAAGTCTCTAGACTAACATTTTAGTACTTCACTCTGTTTGTGAAATTAGGCATTTTCACAGAAATATATGTGCCAAGACTCCAGGTTTTATTAACCCGAGGAGAGTTTTAGATTTGGTTCAAAAGCAGGGGCCATAAAAGGCACCAGTCCGTGTACCACAGAGTGGGCAGGATAAGGGAAAGATTAAAGTCAAGAAGAGAACTGTGTTGTACTGAAGCTATCCTGAGCAAGTTAGCACCCAACACACCAAATCCCCAGTTTCAAATATAACCCAAGGATCTTTAGTAGTGGAAAACCTAGTTAGTGTTTCCAAACTCTGTTGTCTACTTTCCCACTTTTCTTCAGTGATTTGACAAATATTTATTGAATACCTACTATGTACAAGTCAATGAAGGGTTACTGGGGTAATCGGAGTGGATGTAATGGCAAGGTCCTCACTTCTGAGATGTAAACACCAACAAAGGACACTGACATAACCAAGATAGCAAGTGAGCTGTCTACTTTCTTACGGAGATGGGAGAAATGGCCAGAGACTTGAATGATCTTGAAAGAGACAGACAGAGTAGGGACTTCCTACTGTATCAGCATGTTAGTATTCTCATGGGTTTTCAATTGTCCTGGGATGATTATAATAGGTTAATTAAATAATAAGTGCCTCCTTCTTAAAAAGAGAAAAAGAAAATTGGTGGAGAACAAGAGGAGAAGAATTGAAAAAGAAAGAGAGGGGAGGGAAGAAGAAAAAAGGAAATAAGATAAAGGAATGGAGGGAGGGAAGGAAGGAGACCAGTAGACAATAATGTTCTTTCGGTCTTTATTAAACATCTTACTCTCGTTTACAGTCTGGATCAATGACACTTTCATTTGTTTGGACTAATTAAACTTTTAATATTGCTTCTCCCAAGGTATGCTTCAATTAAAGGCTATTTTTAAAGTAATTTAGCTGAGATAGTCTTAAGCACAAGAGAAATAAAATAGGGTTGACAACATTTTAAAATGTAGTGTTAGGTCTTTTGTATGGTCCATAGAACAGTTTATCAACAATATTTCATTAAACTTTTAAACAGATGCTAAATTCAGCAATAATAGCTAGCAGCAAATAAACTTTCATTCATTTAAATCATCCATGAGTCCCATGAGGTGAGTTTTGTTATTATAAAATTTCCGGTACCGCCCACTCTTCGTTTAGTGCTGGGAATTGAACTCGGGCACTTGCATATGGTAGACCACTCTCCACCACTGAGCTGCATCCCAGCCTTCATTCTGAGACAGTTGCTTTCCTCTGTGTGAAATACTAAATTTTATTTTAAAACACAATCTCAGTATTCATTAGTCTCTTGGATTTGGAAGAAAAACTTTCTCAGCATTTGCCTTTATTATTCTAATGAACTGTCACCTGCATAAATCTATTTCATTTGCGTAATTTAAAAATTACAGCATGCTGCTGGGTGGTGGTGGCACAAGCCTTTAATCCCGGCGGGGGGGGGGGGGGGGGGAGGGGGAGGGCAGAACCAGGTGGATTTCTGTGAGTTCAAGGCCAGCCCGATCTACAAGAGCTAGTTCCAGGACAGGATCCAAAGCTATAGAAAACCCTGTCTGGAAAAACCAAAATAAAAAACCAAGAAAAAGCCCCAGCATACATTCTTAGTAAAATTTATTATTAGAAAATGGAATATTTGTGCTTCTAATGAATTTTTCAGAAACCCTTGGTTTTGGAGTAACATTCTGTTTGATAGTAACTTATTTAATGAACTTTTCAAATTTCATGAATTACTTTTAAGTTCCATAAAAATGGTACAACCTTATTCAATATATGATAGTTTATAGGTAAAAATCTCATTTTAATGAGCTCAAGGAACAGAAAATGTCATTACAGTGGAAGACTATTGATTCCTAAATATCACAATATATTGAAAAATGTGTCAAACCTTACTAAGAATATTATACACAGATATTCAAATAAAGGTCATCTTCTCTCATTTATGCAGCTCACATATTTTTGTTGCTATGCTTGGAGGTGTTGCTATGCTTGGAGTGACTCAGGTGCTGCTTAGGACCAGGCATAGATTTTCGGGGAAAGAGACTCAAATCCCCCTCGAGATCCAGATCTGCTTCAAGCGATGAGGCCAGAGGTTGATGAGTTATGGAAGAGTTGTACACAACGGAGGTGGGAAACGCCACTCTACCGATGACTTTCATGTATTCCTCCAGTTCAATGAGCCTCCGCAGTTGTTATGGGTGAAAGGGCTGAGGGAGGAGTGGAAGTTCCCATCAGGCCGTGCTCCACTAGGATGGAGAGGACAGAATAAGTCCTATGTCTTATATTTATGAGAAGACAAAATTTTATGCAATTTTAAAGTTTCTCCAATATGGGTTCTGAGGGGATGGAGCTCCAGACAGCAACAAGGGGTCTGCTGGCACTTTATGATTTTGGTATTTGCCTTTGCAAAGTAAAATGGATTTCTCCAAAGCTGGCTAGTGTAGCTGGGGCCCTCTACAGTCATTTGTCTTCCAGGCAGTCACAGCTTCACTCTGTAGGCTTCACTGTTTTGGTACCTATATTGTATGGATCTTAGTTGTAAGAAAGGAATGGTTACACATCAATTTTCAACACGTAGAGGCTGAGGCAGGAAGGTCATGAGATCAAGCCCACTTTGGGCTGTAATGAGACCTTATAAAACAAAGAAACACACCCCGAAATAAAACCAACCAACAAAAATATAACTAACAGAATTTCCTTGATATTAAAAATGTAACTTTACTGAAAATGTGGTCTACCTTTGTATGGAAATTTTACTTATCTTTAATTGACAAATACTTTTATATTTATAGAAAACAATGTGATGTCTCATCTGTGCAATCATTATAAAAACCTTGATCAAATTAATCAACATACATACATACAAACACACATATATCCCTACCAAATCATATTTTTGTATGTGACAAGAATTTTAAAAATAGTCTTCAGTGGTTTTGGGGACCATGCTATTTGTAACTACAACCCTAGACAGCAGTTGATGACTCCCACACTCAGCCTGGATAAAGTTTCACTGTAGCTTGCCTTCAGCATCATCTTTATCTTCCCTCTGCTGGGCCCACCCCATCATCCCTAGCCTCCAGGCACGTCACTATTATCAAGGAAAATGTGAAATACTAACGAGTTGTAAAGATCTGATCCCCAGACAAAAGGAATCAAATGCAGGAACCAGTCACAAAGATAATATTAACAGGTTCTCTAAAAATTTTGGAAGTGAGTTATTTCCATTCCATACTCGAGAGATTTTTGTTACATTACTCTCTTAATATAAATATGTTTTGAGAAAAATCTGACTCGTTTTTAATTTTGGTGTCAGTAAACATAAATATCTACCATATTTTTATGTTTAAATAAAATATGGATTGAGCAAACAGACGATACTACCTAACCTTGAAGAATCATTGGTATCAGGAGGCAGGGCTTGTACTATTAAGGCAAGAAGAAAAACAGCACATACTCTACTGTGTGAGCTAAAATGCAGAGGATGTGTGCCGCATTGCTCAAAAGAACCATTTCTTGGTGTCATGCTTTTTCTATAATCTCACTAATATCCGTCATATTTATATTTTCAGGCAAATCTTTTATCAACATCCTCTACAGCATCTGAGAGTCAACTGGTATGTACTGTGTTCTAAGTTGTTTACCTGCTTTGAACATTCTTATTTCTCAAGACAACTTTAGCTAAAGAAACTGAGGAGATAATGAGCTTGCTCACATGTGTAACAAAATTTACTAATGTTTTAACAAAGTCGCACGATGACTGCTCTTTTCAACCAAAACTCCTACTAACTCTGAGCAGTGATTTTACAAAAGATTGAACTGAGTCAAAAGAAAATGCAACTTGAATTTACAGAGGAGATCACTTCTTGATAAGAGGGATCAAAAATATTTCAAGGAAATAAAAACAGATAGTGTGGGGTGGCTTCTGGATGTGTGGAGACGAAGGAGACAGTCTCCTTTGCAAACTGAAGGAACAACCAGAATCTTCAAGCACACACTACCCAGTTCCTCCAGGATAGAATCAATACTTACTGACACAGTGAGTGAAGCAGTAGCCATGGAAACAAATTACACTTACCATGTAATTTGCATTTACAAATTGCAATTACATTATAAAGTTAACTTGTTCCCACTTTAGATCTGGAAATATTACATGCTTTTAAATTTTAAAATAATTCCTATTTGTTTCTTTTTTTCATGGTTTATTTTTTTTATTTAAAAATTTCCATCTCCTCCCCTCCTCCTCTCCCTTCTCTCCCCTCCCTTCCACCCATACCCCCGCTCCCTCCCTTCCCCCATACCCCCCTCCCTCCCTCTCCAGGCCAAGGAGCCATCAGGGTTCCCTACTCTATGTTAAATCCAAGGTCCTCCCAACTCCCCCCAGGTCCAGGAAGGTGATCAACCAAGCTGATAAGGCTCCCACAGAGCCTCCATGCAGAAGAATCAAAGCCCTTGGGCAGCTGAGGAAAGGCCAGATCCTATTTTTTTCTTGAGAGCAATGTTTGGAAGTCAAGAGTGGTTTGACCATGCTCATGTGGAAATTCATTCACCACAGCATACAAAAGATATAGTTTAGATGTCAATTGATAAAATGCATGCCTGTGAATTTGTATGCTACATACACTATTAAAAATTCTATTTTAAGGGAATACATAAAAATATACACACATTTCAGTATCAGATTCATAAAATAAGGTATAGTACATAAAAGCTATAAACACAATAAAACCCACTTAAAATCTATCAAAATATCCCATGTGGCTGTGTTTGTGTTCTCTAAGAGAAATGAAAAATATTGCTTTGACTTAAAGAGGATGTCTTTGCATTTAATTTAGACCAATTTTTTTAAGGAGTACAAAGCATGTCTTAACTAAGTTTTAATTGAGATCTTTTCTGAGGTATAGTTATGCTTATGAAGATGTTACTATCAAGCAAATCACAAAGTATTGACCTGACATAATAATTCAGTCAAATCACTTTGATTTCACCTCATGAATTTATACTATACTTAAGATTGCCCAAAACATATTAAACCAGGAAAGAAATATATATATATCTTATTCTTTAGAGACATTATTTCTGATTATAATTCTTTCATTTCCATAAAAGTGTTGCCATCATATTCCATGATCAATGCTCTTCAGATTCAATTCAGAAAATGGGAGTACATAAAATCAATTTTGAAAAATAAAACCACTATATTCATATATATATATATGAGTTAATATTTATATATGTTTAAAATACATATTTATTGATGATATTACATATATATCATGTATGTGTGTCTAGCATACAATATTTATTAAAATAGTATACGTTAGAGTTAAATTATATAAATAAATTTATCAATTTGAAATAAAATAAGCAGTTACTGTGGCAATTATTTGACTCAACTATAGGCCAGACATATTGTAAGCTTATTTAAGTGAAAATATGTGACAAATTATCATCCTGGCACAAGTTTACTATCAATCTGAAGTTTACAGATTTGACTTCTGAATGATAAAGTAATTTCAGGTTTTAAAAACTTTTCCACTTGGCCTGTCTGCTTGTTATCATTACACGTCTGCATCTCCAAAGAGACATTACTTCAGCTATTAAAATATTTGCATTCTGGTTTGTGGTCTAGCCCAGTGGTGAACTCTAGCATCCATGATACTTATGTTCAATTCCTAGCTCATCCAAAAGCAAGCAGTGGTGTGAGTGAGTGTGTGTGTGTGTGTTCACTCACACACATTATGTATGCTGTTTCCATTGTTTTTTCTAGGAGCCAAATGATGTTATATTGAACTTGAGGAACTATTTTGGCTACTCTTGAGACTCACTTATTAGCTTTTCCTCTTTAACAACCAACACGATAGTTAGCAACTCAAAAGGAATCTCCCACTCTAAGTGGAAGCTGGAAGAAGTACTGTGCCAGTCTGAAGGGTTTTTTATGAGACTCATGTAACATTACAACCTGTTTTCGACATGGTCTTGTAGAAAATGGAGACACTTTGATTGCACTCCAAAGCTCTAGATTATCAAAATACGTGAGAAGTCATTTTATAGGCAGCGAAGTGGAGGCTGCAAGTGTTTAATTAGATCATCGAAGATAACAGCATTAATGTTTATCCTTGTTCCGTGTGGAATCATTGTTATTGATTTTTAATAGTTCAGGAGGCTTATGACACCTCTGTTGAGTAAATCGGGAGATAGGCCTCTGGAGAACTGTCTGAGATTTTACATTGTCTGTTAAACACGATGACTTAATGAAGATGTGCAGACAGAGTGAGGGCAGATTGCGCAGGGGCATCTGGGACGCTGGACAGTGCTTCCCGTAGCATATCAAAAGGAGCAAGGAGGAAACGGAAGCGTTGGCTCTCAGGTTGAAGCTTTCCTAATTCTGGAACTAGACCATCTTGGTATTAAAAAAGATGGGTATGTCCTCTTTTGTCTGCTTGGAAAACAGTTTGGTTGGACAAGATGGGTAAGATCTGTTTGTTTGTTTATTATTTATTTTTATTTTATGAGGGGAACCTGGGTTAGATGACAGCTGGTTTTTGCTCTTGGAATTCCGTGTCATTGCAAACCATTCCGTGCTGTTCAGGATGGGCTGCTGAATCTGCAGAGCAGACCATAAGAGGTTTAGAAAATAAATCACGTGGCCCGGTAGAAGTAAAAGCAAAAGCAGCTTACTGGAACAGAATAAAGAAGAGCCTTAAGCCGGCAGTTACTCTGTCTCTGGTTCCGAGTGCCAGCTGTTGTACTCTGCTTTACTGGGCATGACTCAGCTTTCTGAGGGCCCTTAAGTCCCTGTTGTTTAGAAAGGCTTTTGTGTAGAACTGATTCTTCTTTAAGCTCAAAGACAGTTTCTCCTTGACCAGCTTTCCTTGACCCAGCTTCCTTAGGAGCTCCAGCATTCATCATGTACGCCTCCTGAGCCGTGACTCATGCTATTGTCTTCTTTTCCATCAAAACGGTTCAATCTGTGTTGTGTCTATCCCACAAAAACAGTTCTTGAGCCACGGGATGTGCTTTATAATTATTGAAGCCCCATCTTTAGTTTTTTTTATTTTTACAGCTGTTATGGTAGTTGTCTAGGTTATTTACAGTTGGCATTCTATATAAATTCAACATTCTTTTATTTTCTTTTTCTTTACAAAATTCTGTCATGCTTCCCATCTTATTGGACCCCCATATGCGCGCCCCCCCCCCATGCACCTTGTGCCATCTCAGTGGTCTCATAGGGTACCAATGAACTGCTTTTTATTTTCAGGAGGTTTATCATATACTAGAAGATTTTGAGATTTGAGATATTTATTTGAGGGAAAATGAGCATAAATGTCGATTCAAGTACATAATATTGCTGAGGGGCAGCAGTCAGTTACCCAGTCACTGACTGAACGAGTGAATCATTACATAGATGAATTAGATAATGCTGCTTTTATCTACAATTGTATTTTGTAGATAATTTTGGGTTTTTACAAGATTTTTTGCTACAAAGTCTCTAAGGGGGAAAAATCAACTTCTGAATGGTGAGATGACAGAAGCAAACAGAAGCAAGTAACAATCAGGTCACTTTAAAACTGTTTTGATTCATCAAATCAGCTGAGGTTCGAGCAGCTTTACAGAGTTCCTGTGTGCTCCTCTCTTCTTTTTATACTGTTGTGTGGATCTTATGATTCAAAAACATGAGATAACAGACTTGAAAACCTTTTGTGGCTCTTGTTTTCCATCATATCTCCTTCTAATTTACTCCTGTAGCTACAGGCAACCTATCATCCCATTTGTTGAAGTTACTAATTTGGGAAAGATGTTGCTCTAAGAAGCCATCATTTTAAAATGTCGGCAACAAATTTGCTAGGTCATTGCTGGCAGTAAATCTCCAGAGGCAGTACCAACTTGCTGTCATACAATTATGATGATAAGTTTCCAAGGCTGAAAAAAAAAATCCAATTTTATGTGCCCTAGTAACAGTGTTCAAGTAAAAAAATGACATGCGATAGATTGTAAACACATGTAAATAGCAGTCTTAGACTAATGCCCCTCAGTACCCACCCACCCCAAATCATGATAGTGAGCTCCCATAACTCTGTTCTTCACACCTGAGACTTCTTGCAGAAGTCTAGCAGCGGAGTGAGATACGATCTCAGTTCCACCCCACTCCTCATTTGTGTTTCTCAGAAATGGTGAGATCACCGTGGTTTTTTTTCTTTTTTTAAATGGATGCATGTGTGTGTGCCATAACCTGAATGACTTTGACTTTGGGACTGACCTGCTGGGGTGACAGGAAATTAAGAAATCACAGGCACACACAAGGAAAACCTGGGACTAAAAGGGCCATACACTGTGACAGAGGCTCCCAAGTAGCAGCCTGGAATCCCCTGCATTTATTTACTCTCTCCAGCATGAAGGAGGAAGGGGCAGGGTTGCTAATCAGGGTAGGAAGCCCTGAGCGGAGCAGTCCCAGCTGCAGTCGACCTGAAGGAGGAAGCTGCAGTTGCTTATTTTCTGCACGTTGTTAGCAGCCATACTTGGACTATGGGAAGGGCTCGCCATTCCTCTGAGCCAGACCTGGGGAAGGACTTGCCATGGGTCTGAGGTAGGTATAAGGGTTCTTGACGTGGTTTATGCTCATGTCAATAATACACATTCACTCAGGACTTCATCCACTCCCAACATATGAGTAGCGAAGTACATGTATGTGGGAGGTGCATATATAGGTGTCTGTATATGCATACTGAGGCCAATGGAACACCATGGATGTGATTCTCAGGAATGCTACCAATTTCCTTTGAGACAAGGTTTCTCTCTGGCCTGGAGTTTACCAAGTAGGCTAGATTGGCTGGATAGCAAGCTCCAGGGATCCTCCTGTCTCCACACCTTTTGACTTGGATGCCAAGTCTGTAGGCCACCATGATGAGAATTTTATGTGGGTTCTGGGGAATCAAAGTCAGGTCTTCAGAGATCTTTGGCCTCATTAGAGCAAGACAACAAACACATACACAGATGTCAGATGGTGGCAAATGTTACAGGGTGGTAGAGATGAACATTTTATCTGGATGATCTGGAAACGCCTCTCTGATAAGGCGCTGTTTGAGCACACAATGGAAATGGGATCCACGTATAGGACAGAGCAAATGAAAACGCCTGGCACAGGGCCACAGTGGGCGAGTTATGGTAAGTCACCATCAGGGAGCCTGAGTGAGTGTGCAGGCATGAAGAGTGTAGTGTAGCAGCGGAGGACAAGGTGGAAAGGGAGAAGCTAGTTTAAGCCAGGGAAGAGCAGCAATTGCAAGCCCTTTGCAATGAAAAGAGCGAAGGAACCATTGAAAGATCAGTTGACGTGGTTTGATCTGGAAGTGAGTGGCATCATTTGGAAGTTGAATGGCACAATGTGAGTTACGCTACAGTTACTCCGTGGATTGCTTGACTTGGTTGTGCATTCTGAGGTAAGGGTTGTGTTGTATCCATTGCCATCGACCCTACAGTTTTTGTAGAGGTCTCATTTGACAGAATAGGTCCTAATAGCCTCAGGTGGAGATATTTTCAGAGTTCCCAAACAGCTGTTCTCTTTTGGAGGCACTTCAGAATATTTCCATCTAGAGTAAGTCATTTCTTAGTCAGCTATTCACATCAGCTAATTCTTTGCCTGGAGACTCTTTGTTCTTTCTGTGTTCTGGGCATTAACTGTGTGAAAAGGCCCTTTCAATTTTTCCACTTATTCCAGACACAAATTTACAGAATACCATTCTTTTGACATAACTGGTTATTCTATAGATTCTACGAGTGAGAAGAGGCCCTCTGTGGACGGGTTTGTTGGTGGACGGTACGGTCTTACAGTAACTCACTTTTTATGGACTCTTCTGATGTGATCCATCTCATTTCTTTATATTTGTTTGCAGAGACTTAGCAAATTAGATTTGCACAAATTAAGGAAATCCTTCAAGAGAACTCCTACTTGATGCACAAGGATAGTAGATTACTTTGAGCACAGAAAAAAGAGAGATGAGAAATTTATTAAAAAAAAAAAACAAAACAACCCGCACTTCTTCCCTGGGAGACAAAAGACCCTGATAAGCAAATGTCTCTGGAGTGTTGAAGCCAGACCCAGCAGAGCAGTTCATTTGATGGATGCTCTGGCCTAATGTCTCGTAGTTTTTACTTTGCACACAAATCATCTAGGGATCTTTTAAAGTGCCGATTCTAATTCCTATGTTAAGGATGACTTAACATGATCATTTGACATGAAGGAATGACATATTAGGAAGAACAGAAAGGAAGTAACTGTGGAAGTACCTCCTGTGTGCCCATATTAGCTTTTCATGCATCATGTATGTTAAAGGCTTTCTGAGGTATACATTGAAAATACGTTTGGATGATGGATTTGAATACATTGAAATAAGGCTGATGTGGTAGTAATCTGTGGTGTCATTTCTGAAGAGATAGGGACATTATGAATAGTTTGTGGGACTATCGACTGTGAAAAGACACAGTTTGATATATCAGATGGCCTTTCCAAGATTATATAGTCTAATACCTGCATTTCAGAATTGTATGGCCTGATACTCCCCTCGTCCTGCTATCATGTTTTGGGAGTGGATTGTTAATTGAATCTAGACAGTGAAAATTTTAGACATGTTGAGAGGTGGGTAAGTGTGTGTGTGTGTGTGTGTGTGTGTGTGTGTTTACAAAGAGAAGAATATATATATATATATACACATATATGTATATATATATGTGTGTGTGTACACATACATACATATATCTCAAAACTGGAAAACATGGGGTTTCATAATGTTCCAGGAAAATTTAGAAGATCTAGTGGAAATTAAAAGAAAAATAACAAGCCGGGTGGTGGTGGCGCACGCCTTTAACCCCAGCACTCGGGAGGCAAAGGCAGGCGGATCTCTGAGTTCGAGGCCAGCCTGGTCTATAAGAGCTAGATCCAGGACAGGCTCTAGAAACTACAGAGAAACCCTGTCTCGAAAACCCCTCCCCCCAAAAAGAAAAATAACATAGAATGTTGCAATGATGGTTCAAAAGTGGGTTGGTAGTAGAAATGAAGAGAGTAGATCAATTTAAATGGACTAAATAGGGAAAGGATTTCACTATCAGTTAGATGTTATAGAGAAGCAGGTGTTTAAAAAATTTTTAAGTTTCTTTCTCCTTTTTTCTCTGTCTCCAAGGCACAGGGGGAATGAAATCACAAATCTCATCACTGGACCAACTATCCTGGATTTAAATCTTGGTTCACATATTTACTGAAAGACTCTGACTCTCTGTCTTGAAAACTCTTACAATGTTTGTGAGAGAATTAACAATAAAGAATGGAGGCGACTCAGATACTTCAGGCTGACAAAGTCTGAGATTCAGGTCTTTCTTTCTTTCTTTCTTTCTTTCTTTCCTCTCCTTCCTTCCTTCCTTCCTTCCTTCCTTCCTTCCTTCCTTCCTTCCTTCCTTCCTTCCTTTCTTTCTCCAAAACATGGTTTCTCTGTATCTTTAGATCCTGTCCTGAAACTAGCTATTTTAGACTAGGCTGGTCTCGAACTCCCAGAGATCCTCCTGTCTCTGACTCCTGAGTGCTGGGATTAAAGGCATGCACCACCACCACCCAAGCTGAGATTCAGTTTTTAATAATAATGGAAAGTGGAAAAATTTACATCACAGAGGAAACAGGAAATAAGGCTCAGTAGTCATCTAGATGTCAAAAGCCACCATATTCAGGAAGGGCACGGAAAGTAAGGAATAGAAACGCAGACAGAGAAGCAACATAAGGCGTCGGTGATGAACTCTGATACGCAATTGCACTTAAGATTTCACACCTTGCAAGTGTCCTTCCTTTTTTATATTTTCTATTGTTTTAACATTTGTGTGTGTGTGTGTGCGTGCGTGTGTGTGTGTGGTATAAGTGTGTGTGTGCACACACTACAGAGAACAGAGGACAGCTAATGGGAGTCAGGTGTTAACTTCTATCATGTGGCTCTTGGGATTGTGTTCAGATTGTTTGGCTAAATAGCAACCTCCTTGACTCTCTGAACCATCTCACTGGCTCCAGAACAGTCTCTTTTCTGATCTCATCCTTGAAGGTGGTCACAAGTCAGAAGGATTCTATGCCAATATAATTCAAAACATATAGCAACATAGGAAAAAAGACAGCCATGTTTCTCTGGCTCAGAGATCCTCTATAATATAAAATTCTGCTAAGTGGTGTTCTCCTTTCTACATGCTGACACCTGGCTTAAACTCCTAAAGTTTCATGCTGGTTTGGGCACCTGTGAGGTTGTTTTGATTTCCTAGATTGATTTCATGAAGAAAATGAAGAAAGTATATACTGTTCACTTGAGGAATACTGTTCACACGCTTGTTAAATAACTGGGTACTACTGGCTCTTTTTTTTGTATCTGGAGATAAATCAGTTTCTTAAGTCAGAGCTATTTCTCAGCCTGGAGAAGGAAAACACTTTCTCAATCTGTATTTCCCCACTTGATGTATACATGGAAAACAAACTAGGGAAATAGCAACTGAAAAAAGCATTAGAGTGTGACATTTATTCAAGACTCAAAATACATCAAGCGCCTTATAGAGTAGAGATAGATGTAGTCTCTTAAGGCTTAACTTTATAGAGTAGAGAGATAGATGTAGTTTCTTAAGGCTTAACTTATGAGCACCAGGTTTGACTAGGCCAGTCTCATTTACTGTTTTCTAGGAGGAATGAGGTTGAGAAAAATAACTGTAATCATAGAGAAAAGCTCAAACAAAGACTGGCACAATTTCTTTTTATTGAATTTTTACTTGGCATGGTTTCAAAACATACCAATCATTTTGAGTTATTTGACAGTGTGACAAGATGTTACACTCTATGGTCATTTAGAAATTGCCCCAGGTGAAAGAACCCCATCTCATATTGTCATCCAGTACCATTTCATGAGTTCCCAGTGACTGATGTTAGTTAAGGCTATTCTGATACAAACTACATCAGATGGAATCTAGTGTGCAAGGAGAGGACAGTCCTAGGGAGCTAAGGGATAGGAAGCGTAGCTGGGCCCATGAATGCTTTGGCATACACTCCCAAGGCTCTTCTCTCTGGGGCTCAGCTTCAGAAAGCGTCTTCATTTCAGTAAAAGTGCATTTTAAGTTAAATTAGGGAATGGTATAGTTCTTGCGTTGACACAAAGTTATTGCAGACAAGACAGCTCTCTCTATCACATTCTATTTTTAGACCTAGTTCAGCCATGTATAATATGAGTGTGGCTTAGACACAATATGGGTGGACATCCCAAGGTCCTCTATACCTTTACGGTCCATTGCAGAACAGGAACTCAAAAAAACATTTTTCAAACAAAAGGTAGAGGAACACGTTTGGTGTCGTTTTGCAATTTTAAATCATGATAGGAGATCTTTATGACTTAGTTGCTACCGTAATCAGTGAACTAATTGATTATAATTTGTTAACAATTGTATTGATTTTTCAGTTTGGTTATACTGTTAAAACAATATAATTTCTAGGCTGCCTTATCCATTATTTTAAACCACTTCAAATTTCAAAAGAAAAAATTTTGTGACAGCATTTGGGTAGCAACAATAATTATACTTACTCATCTTAATAGTGTTTCTCTCCCCCTCTATTTTAAAAACATGTCTCCGTCATGTAGACTAAGCCTGGAGTAATTCGCCCAGTTCCTGTAAAATCCAAACTGTTACTGAGAAAGGAGGAAGAAGTCTATGAACCCAATCCCTTCAGTAAATACCTTGAAGACAACAGTGACCTGTTTTCTGAGCAGGTGAGTATACACATAAGACCGTATTTCCTATTACATATAATAAGTACCTGTATAAATTAACAATAGCGTATGTGCAAGAAAATATGTTTAATAGGTTCTATCACTGGTAATGGAGAAGATCATTTTGTATACAAATAGAAATTCTCTATTCAGCTATTTATCATTATTTTGAAACATCTCAAAGCTTTTCCTAAAAGAAAACACTGTCTACCCCATGAAGGTGCTATGTGGGAACCTGCAGCATTCATCTCAAGACCATACGAGCGTGTTGTGAATAGCCACATGCCACTGAGTTCTTCTTTCGGAGGCGGCTTATTTTTTTAGAATATATGATAGTTTAGATTTGTTAGAGTTGAAGAAAATACTATTGTCCAGATTCTTATTAACAGTAAATTTGAGGGGTGATGCAATTCTTCTAGTTCGAGGGTGCTAATTACTTTATAGGGCAAAAATCATGTCTCTGTTGTCTGTAGAGTACACATGCTCTATTTGCATTTTATGTCCTGAATGCTGGGGAAGGGAGAAAAAAAAAAACGGCCAGTGGCAACTTTCTATAATCAAAGGAAACTATGGCAATGTGTATGTACATATACTATAAAACTTCAGGGCCTAGAGAGATGGTTCAGGAGTTAAGAGCACTCATTGCTGATGATGAGGGCCCTGGATCATTTTCCAGCACCCACATGGTGGCTCCTAACTGTTTGTAAGTGTATTTGTCGGGATCTGATGCTTCCTTACAGCTTCCTGCAGTACTGCATGCACATGGTGCACCGACATGTAGCAAGTCAAACTCTTCTGTACTTAAAATAAAAGTAAGTTAAATCTTTAAAATCTATATAAACTTCATTTTCTCACCAAAGACAAATTATACATCTCTATTTGTCTTATTCAATGCAACAAATGGGCATGGGCTGTACATTTTTTTAAAATCTTAAATGTTAAGTAGATAAGCAAAATAAAATGAAAAATGCTGGATACAGCAGTACATGTAAATTAATCTCATATCATAATCTATAATGAGTAAATTAATAAAAGAACATAGGTATAATATCCTCTTTAAACATTTAATTTAAAAGTGATAGCTAGCAATATTCTTTTTAAAATTTATTTAATTTGATTAATTTATTTTACATACCAACCACAGTTTCCCACCCTCCTCTCCTCTCATTCCCTCCCCCACTTCTTCTCTACCCCCTCCCCATCCACTCCTCTTCTGTCTTGCTTCAGATGGGGTAAGGTCACCTATGTGCTTCAGATGGGGTAAGGTCACCTATGGGAGTCAACAAAGTATGATATATTAAGTGGAGGCAGGAATAAGATCCTCCCCCTTATATCAAGACTGGGCAAGGCATCCCACCATAAGGAATAAAGGTTCCAAAGACCCAGATCATGCATTAGGGACAGGTTCTAGTCCCACTGCTAGGGACCCTACAAAAGACCAACCTACAGAACTGTCACCCACAAGCTAGCAATATTTTTAAAATGTTAATTACATTTGCATTTGTAAGAGGTAAGGGATGTTTTGTGGGCCGTGTGTGAGCTCCTTGACCCTGGAAAGATGTTTTCTCTACAGCTTCTGTTTCTTAATATGTACAGAAAGTTGTGAGGATCAAGCCCTCTAATGGATCCAAGATTTAGGTTACTTTAAATGATTGATTAGCCTTGAATGGATCTTAAGCCTTTATGTAGCTGAGTCCTCATAGTTTTCTCATACACGACCCATGGTTTTATTCCAGGAATGAGGTGGAGATGGCTGAACTCTCTCTCTGTTCCAGTCCCCTGAGAGGCTGAGGTGGCAGGACCTCTTGATGCTTGAGTTTACGTCCTGACTGAACAGCTCAGTGAGATCTCATTTCAGAAATGAGAGGAAAATTAATATTAAAACATTTTCCAGTTTATTTATGATCACTTTGTGGAACTGTTCTGGTCTTATGAGTTTGAATCTTTAAGGAGGTTTAGAGACAGTCTATTTACATTTTAGGGAGAAAATTTATTGGTATGGAATTTATCATGGTTAATTCTATACATTACAAAATTAGAAATTTCTGTTAGCAAACCAAATTTAATTGTCAATAAAACATGTATAAAATACCTACTGCTTTTACAACATTAATATTTTTAAAGATTAATGTGACGTTTTGGGTTAGGAATTCATTGTATAAAGGTTTTTAGAATATAATGTAGTATTTATGTGGGAACAAACTACAGATGTTAAAATAAATTTCACATATTATTATCCATGCAATTATATTCCTCAAAATTTGCTTAACTGCTATAAAATAAAGATTTTTACTTTTTATCTAATCTTGAAACTTAATTTTCCTCAAGAAAGCTCCTTTGTAGCATATAAGGTTAATTTGTCTGTAATTATCCCCTTCATTGTCTTGTGGAATGATGAATTCCATTTATAGTGCAGGAGATTCTTGTCATTAAAAAGAATTGACGTTTTTCCTTTTTCACCATTTTTTTGTGGTTATGCAAGTCTAAAGCTTAATTTTTGTTACAATTTACACCTGTGTATTTCCAGATAATTGTATGAAAATATCTGGATTTTTTTCAAATATTTGTGGACTGCAGGCATAATTGTGTTTATGCTTTCTTTCACTAATTAATTCTCTCATATATCCTTGTTTGAGGGTAGGACATCGTACTTAGCAGGACACTACAGGATGGTAAGAACTAAAAGAAATCTAGCATTCTATTTACATGTGAATTCCAAAGCTCTCGGTCTCATTTGCGGGCTGTGTGGAACCCTGAAGCCAGTGCACAGCCAGGAAAGGCACATTTGCTCAATTGCCTTCTAGATGTTGAGCACAATGTAGAAATCCTTTGTGTCCAGAATCTACAATGAAACAGATTGCAAAGTTAGCTCACAGATGTGCGTAGTTAAGTCCACTTAAAAAATTGGTATCAAGGGCTCATGGTGCTCATTGCTCTTTCACCAGAACTTCATCCGAAGACGTTCGTGTTCAGCTCCACTCACTTCTGTTCTCACTCAATCTGCCATAGAACAAATCGAATGTTTCCAAACTTGGTTAATCTCATTCGCCCATGTAATAGAAAATTCCTTAGGCAGAGAGCCAGCCAAATTGAAGCAGCTCACATTCACTAATCTCTCTCGTACGGGGGCAGTTCCACATGACAGGAGATGTTGGATGGGATGGTTAAGTTCATAAATTTTCCTTAGCAGGTTCACTGCCATAAAATATGATTTCAAAATGCTGTTACAAAGTGTCAGATGCTAAAGGTGATGGGCCTAAGCAAAGATGTATTTATCGTAGCTCAAATGATACAGCTGGGCAGCCTATTGAACAGATTAGGAGCTGAAAAATTGTCTGCAAATAGCTTCTTCGGCTAAAAGCAAAGTTTGAGACTAATGCAAAATCTAGTAATTGAGACTTTTTAATTTAATGGTTTTTACATCAAAATGTCCTACGGCAGACAGTATCATTCTGCATTAAATGGATTAAACAAAACAAAACATAACATAACAAGTAAAACTCTTTAGAATGAAGCTTATGTTTTTTCTGAAATTAACTCCAAATCTATTAGTGTATCAACTTATGGTCCTTTTGAATTATTACAAAGCATCTTCACATTCTACCCTGAATATGTGGATTTATAGGGACTTACAATGATGACCATGTATCTTGAAGAGTACTCCCATTGATAACTAAAGGCAGAGTTAGAAATAATTACTGGCATTGATTGGTCTAGTGAGCATGCTGCAGGTGCAGAGATCTGAGAGAAAATGGTGTTAAGTTTGTTTTGATGATTTGTGAGCATGCAAAATAAACAATGACTCGCTGATGATGGAGCCAATCTACTTAGGTAAAGGTGTTTTCTCTGCCAAATATTTTCATTTTAATATTAAAAAACTTCATTCATTTTTTACAAAGAATTATGTGAAATATTTTTCTTCTTTATATTAATAATGCAATCCCTAACATTAGATATGTTATTCCCCTGGTGAAGTCTTGGAGAGCCAAACTTGAAGGTCTGGACTGAAACAAAGTACGACTCCTATTGTTTGACTTGACTTAGCCAAAGACACCTTCTTTTTCTTTATGAGAAAGGGTGTTTCCTAGCACATAAGCCCTTTTCATCTCATTTTCCTTCTGATGTGTTTCAGTGGAGAAGAGGATGTGTTTGGTTAAAATGATTATTTTGAACAGTGGTTTTCAACCTATCGGCCACAACCCCTTTGGGGTTGACTGATCTGTTCACAGGGGTCATGTATTAGATACGTGATTGTAATTCATCACAGTCTCAAAATTACAGTTATGAAGTAGTAATGAAAGTAATTTATGGTGGTGTGTCACCACAACATGAGGAACATGCACGAAAGGGTCACAGCATGAGGACAGTTGAGAACTACTGCTCTAGAGAATCTCTTCCTTAGCATTCACAGAAACATGAAAAGATCACTGTGAGGAAATCTCCTCTTTGTATTCATCTCATTCCTTTTCTCCTCCTGATATTGTTAAACATTCAACTTGTCTCCCTTCTGTCCCAATTTCCCTCTCTTTGATATTCCAATTTGATGATGATGTGAGCAACTTTCAGGTTTTCTATTTAATTATCCATCAAGTTATATATTAACTGTGACCTCCACCTGCCCTTTCTGGCTCCACCCAGGTGAAATAACAGGCAAATATCTTTGTCATGGATAAGGTGAACAATGCTTCCTTTTATAGAGAATGACAGAAATTACAACTTTTTCAAAAGTCATTTTCAATCAAGGTGGTTCAGTCTCTTCTGTTATAAATAACAGTCAAAGTATGATGAAATTTTGGCTTTTATTTTCAGGTAAGATGTTTACATGAACTGTTTTAGGTATAGAAATGACTAAACAACTGTTTCAAGAAGTGAAAAACAGAATCTTTATGTAATGTTACATTCATTTCGAAAGGTTAATCGATAAGGTTTGGCTTTTCTCAAATAGTGCTATCTTTGTTGAGTGTTTCTCCCCCCATCCCCTCCCTCTAGTCCTCTCTTCTTTACACTCTTCACTTTATATAATTTATCATGTAATAGATAATGTAAGAAACCAAAATTCTCACTTGTATTTATTAAAACATGTCCCTTTGAGATAGTGACATTTCTCCTCCAGTATATAATCAGATATGCTCACTTCATATTTAAACTTTCGTTACTCTTTTTGGGGGATCAAATTTCTCTTGACCTTGTTTTCACATCGAAACTGTAAAATCATAATCAAAGCATTGTAATTTTTGTTTCCAGCATTAATATTGCTAAGAGAGACTTCTTTTTTTTAAGATTCCATTTTATCTGATGTAGGTAGGGGTAAGAATCTTTAAGTGATTTTTTAAAGTAAATTCATTAAGAAGTCTGACTTGCGTACTTCTGTTGCCACAGTACAAGGCCTTATTAAGGAGTAATTGGTGGGGCGTAGCACCTGATAAACCCTCATTCACCAGGAGAAGACTATCTTTGTGAAAACTTTACATAGATGTGTCCTGAAACTTGTGTTACCCATCTTTATTCAAGGGCTTGGCCATTGCCATATTTAGAATATCTCATAGAAAGTGCGATCCAGTTTTAAAATAAGCGCCTTGTTAAAATAGATTTTCTAAATTCCATTTTGAGTTTGTTCCTAAAAGAATTAAACAATAAAACTTCAGAACAGAAGACAGTTGTATGAAATGGATGCTATTCACAGGTTAGATAGAGCGTTAGAGAACTTGTCTGGTCTTGTGGGAGGATGCATTCTTCCCTGTCTCTTCACAGGAATGTCTAGGTCACCTTGAACTGAGAGTCAAGGCAGCCTATGTCTAGCACGGCAGAAATTGTGATCACATGCCTTTGGTACAGTTATGTCTACTGGCTTAAGACAGGATATGGCCTATGCTTATCTCCATCTTTGTCTGCACAGTTTCTGACTCCAGCTTCCCTGTGAGATTTGTCAGATGACCATTGAAAGTGTGGGTAGTGCCAGAGGATCAGGGAGCTTGCTGTGAAGTTGTGTCTCCTAGTGATGTCAGAAGCTACACTCACCATGTCTTATCAGCATGACTTGAGTTCAAGCTGCAAAACACATTTTAAAAAGCCATGTGTATTAGCAGGGACTTGCAATCCCAGCAGGGACCGTGGGGACAGACATGCTTCCTGGGACTCCCTGGTTGGCTTGCCTAAACTAATGGTAAGTTCCTGGCCAATGAGATGCTCTGTCTCAGTAAAGCAGGTGGACAACTCCTAAGGATGGTACATGCATGTGCACACTTGTGCACCACACATACACACACTGAGACAGACAGACTTATACACACAACTTAGGTATCTGTGTGGGTTTAGGTTCACTTTATATTGTATTCTAGTGGTCTCTATACCTGGTTCTATGCCAATAAGATGCTGTTTTTTTTATAACTGTGGCAATAATATAATTTGTAATTAGCTGTCTGATGCTGCAAATATTGCTTTTTCTGCTTGGATTACTTTGGCTTCTCAAGAATTTTTATGCCTCCATGTGAATTTTGGATTCCCTTTTTTCTAAGTATGTAAAGATCATTTGGACTTTGATGCCTTTAATGTGTAGGTAACTTTTGGTATTATTTCTGTTTTTACAATATTAAATTTGCCAGGGCCTAAGTCTGTAATGGCCTTTGCCTTTTGTTTCTTTCAGTTCCTTTTTTCAGTGTTTTAACATTTTTATTCTATAGGCCTTTTGCCTCCCTGGTTAGGGTTATTCTGAGGTATTTTTTCTTTTTATTAGTTTTTTTCCCCATACACTATATTTTGACCATATTCTTTTCCCTCCTCCAACTCCTTTTAGACTCCCCGCCCCAACTCACCAAACTTTGTTCTTTCTCTCTCTCAAAAATAATTCTAACTAAAACAAACAAAAAGCAAAAAGAAGAAAATCAAAGTCAAAACAAGTAAGCAAACCAAAATCAGTAAGATAGAAAATGCCCAAACTAAACAAACTGAAAACAAAAAAACTCACAGGAAAACATGGGCAACAGCTCCTTTTCTCCATGTTTGATAATACAAATAAGTAGTGTCTTCAGCAATAACCAATAGCATCGACAATCGTCTACGATATTTACAGGGATTTATGGGACCCCTTTATACAATGAATGAACAGAATGTAACCTAGTTCTGGGACTGGAGGTTTTACTTGGTGGCATAAGATGTCTGGTTAGGTTATGGTGTCCCCCAGTGTTATCAGTTTAATATTCCTATCCATTTTTTTTTGTTTTGAAACTATTGTGAGTGGAGGTTCCCCTTTCCTGCCCTAATGTCTTTAGTGACATTTTTTTGGGTATTATTTGTTGATTTTTAAACCTGTCCAGAGTATATATTAGACCTTAGCGGATTCTGGTGGAGTCTTTAAGAAGTTTTAAGGACGACTAGATTATGTCATTTAGAAGTAGGAATAATAAAAATAATTTCTATTTTTACCTTTTTTGCTTTTCTTTTGTTTTATTGCTCCAGCTTAGAATTTAGGACTGCATTAAACAAGAGAAGAAAGACTTGCAAGCGTTCGTACTTCTGTATTTTAGAGACAGTGCTCTTACTTTTTTACCACTTAGTCTGATGATGGCTATAGGCTTGCTGTTCGTAGCTTTTATCATGTTGAAGTACGTTCCTTCTATTCCCAGCTTTTTCTTTTTTAAAAAAAAGTATTTATTTTTTAATTTTTTTTAATTTTGATTTTCGAGACAAGGTTTCTCTGTAGCTTTGGAGCCTGTCCTGGAACCTAGCTCTTGTAGACCAGGCTGGTCTCGAACTCACAGAGATCCGCCTGCCTCTGCCTCCCGAGTGCTGGGATTAAAGGCGTGTGCCACCACCGGCCGGCCCCCAGCTTTTTCTTTTAAATCATTAAGAGATTATGATTCTTGTCAAAGGATTTTTTTTAATCTAATGAAATGGTCCCATGGATTTATTCTTAAGTCTCTGTGCTGTATTTTACTTACTGTTTTGTGTGTTGAACCAACCTTGCATACCTGGAATGAATTTACTTTGGTCATGGTGTAAAAATCTTTTTAATATGCTCTTGAATTTGGTTTGTGAGAATTTTTATGTCTCTGTTCATCAGAGAAATTGGTTTATTATCTTTTTCCCATTGTGTCCTTTTCCAATTTTAGTATTAGGATAATGCTGATGTGTAGAATGAGTTAGGCAATATTCTTTTCCTTTTTACTTGGTGCATCTCTTTGGGGAGCATCGGTATTGACTCTTCTTCAAAGGCTTGGTAGAAGGTGGAAGTGAAGATCTCAGGACATTTTTTATTTTTGCCCCAGCCTCATTCATTGCTGTGGGTCTGTATGTTTACATCCTCCTTAATTAATATTGGTAGGGCACATGTGTCTGAGAATTTACCCATTTCATCTACCGTTTCTAGATTTTTATAATACAAGTGTTCAAAATACTCCCTGTTGATTCTCTGTATCACATTGCAATCCACAATACTCTTATTTTATTTCTAATCTCATTAATCATGTCAGATCACTTTTGGTTGTGGTTAGTTTTTGCTACTAGTTTGTGAATACTGTTAATTTTTCCAAAGAATCAACTATTTGACTGAATCTATATTTTAATTATTTTGATTTAATTAATGTATATTACTTACCCCCATTCTCTTTCCCTCCTTTTCCTTTTCCACCTCACCCAAATTCCCAGCCTCTTTAGCCAATGTTTTTTCACATAAATCTAAGTGAATAAACACATCAATGCAACCTGAGTTGTTCAGTGTTGCCTGCATGTCTGTTTCTAGAACTAACCAATTGATATTGAATAAATAATCAGAGGACTCAACCTTGGAGGAAGACTAATTCTCCTTCTAAAGGTGCAATATTGGTCCTTCTTTCTTTGCAGTAACCAAAAGTTGTCTTTATTTCATTAACTTCTGCTCTGATCAAGAATGTTTTTTCATTCTTAATGTATTTATGTAGTTTCAGTAATTTATCTTGACATTGATTTTTTAACTTTATTGAATTATGGTCTCATAAAATACATGATTTTTTCCCCAACTTATTTGTGTTTGGTAAGATTTGATTTGTGGTATAGAATTGCACTTTGATACTCTGATCTATCATGTTTCTTCAACAGAATTTTCATATTCAATGTTCTAGATATTTGAAACCCAAATACTTTGTATCTCAAATATTACCTCTGCCATGGGTCCTCAAAATGTACTTTGAAACAAACAAACAAACAAACAAATGGCTATTTTTTTGTATGCAAGTATGTCCTATTATTACCACCTTAGCATTAAGTTGAAGTCCATTTTTAGCTTTCTTGAATAGTAGCAAGGACAAACGTGAAAATACTGTTGCCTGGCTAGTGGTCCTACACATTTGGGGGGTGTTGTGGTTCCTGATAGCAGGTGTTGCTGTCTTCCTCCACACCTTCTCTTCTTTTCCTGTTAGTACTTGTGTTAGTACAAAGCAGCATGACAAAGGACAACTTAAGGAAGAGTTTATTTTGGCTTATGGCTCCAAAGGAATAAGAGTTCATTACTGGGAGGAGGGATGGCAGCAAGCTTTGGTCATGGAAACAGGAAGACAAGAGATTGTGTAACAGCAATCATGAAGCAGAAATCCAGAGTTAGTCAGAAACAAAGTGAAGCTAAGAAAATTCTCAAAACTGCCCCACCCCATGACATTTTTCTCTAGCAAAGCCCCACCTCCTGAACTTCCGTTCACAGTATCTCCTGGGAACCAAGTGTTCAAGCACATGAGCCACCATCTTCCTAACCATCCCCACCATGTAATACTGGACACCATTGTTCTGCTCTTTCTGTGAGTTTGACTTTTTTGTATTTTATGTGTTAAGATATGCAGTATTTATTCTCTTGTGACTGATTTATTTCACTTGAAATAATGTTATTTTTGCTTCATTCATGTTGTTGAGAATGGCAGAATTTCCTTTGTTACAAATGCTTAATATTTTATTGCCTTAGTTCATATATTCTTTATCTATTCCTCATTGACAGCTCCTGAGCTGCTACCATATCTTGGTTTTATGAATAAAGTTGCCATAAGTAAATGAAATGACTGTGACCCATGGGTTCTGGATGCTTTGGAGGGATATAGTTTTAAAATGTCTGTTTAAAAGTCATTGTAATTGTGGAAGAAGGAGACTGACTTCTTGTTGAGAAATCACCGAGTGTATCTCCTTTCAATTTTGAGGGATCACAGCAGCTTTCTAAATAAGTTACCTTCTTGTTTTCTCAATCTAAAAAATTCTCTAAATATGTGAATAGTATAAGACGTGAAATAAATCATAGAAATAGAAAAGCAAGAAACTCAGTATATAACCCTCTTTTGCTAATGCGATAAGGAACGGTTTATTTTCTCCTTCTGTTGATGAGTGTCTGCATCAACAATCTTCATACTGATCCATTTGCTTTGTGAAATTGTCAGACCCCACACACTTTAAATACTGTGACCCAAAGTCTATCTTGAAAGTTAGGTTGCACATCTCTATATGTATGTATAATTAGAAGTAGCTAAACATATGCTAAATTTTTCTTGATTCACAAGTTCATATATTTTTTGGTTCCCATCAGTTTTCAAAATAGATGTGTTAGTTTAAATATGTCTGCTTTTAAAATGCAAATGACTTCATCAAGACTGAGGTCTGTGAACCAGAAGTAATGCCTCACATTTATAGTTAGGAAGCCTTATTTGCTAGACAGATCTTCATAACGTGTAGCCAGTCAGAATCTCTTAGTATTGTGTATATAGTATTGTGAGTTTTGTGATGGTATCTGTAAAGTAGCGAATTTATTCTGGATAAAGGATTCATTCTTACAGAAGATACTATAACCGTCCTTGACTTTAACTGGCCGCTGCCTTAAATTAAAAGAGAAGACGGATTTTATGATTTTGATTTTGAACAGTTGCTGATATAATTTACTGCTCCAACAAAGACCTGGCGGATGCCTAGAGCATGGAGTTTGGGCTCCAGCACTCCACCACTGCCCTGGGTCACACACTTGGCCTGTGTTCTGTAGATAATGTTCAACATGAGGGGTCAGCATCATTGCAGAAACAGGGATTTTCACAATCACTTCCAAGCTACAGGGAAGGGATTGACTTTTAAAATGCTAGGAACAGGACAAACCAGTCTGAGATCTGCAGTCTCTAATGAGAAGTACCCAAAGTGCCTTAAAATGCCCCTTTATTGCCATGGAAGTGGCTTTTGAAGTTAAGAGTTTAATGGTTGAGGAGAAGGTGACCTTTTCCTAGAGTAGCCAGTGCCCCAGACAAGACTGTGACATTAATTTTCTGATGTCTCTGTCAATTAGGCTGAGCCAAATCAATTTGCTTACCACATATTTCTCTGCTAATTTTTCTTTAATGAACAGGATATTATTGCTCCGTACTCCCATGTCTTCTTGAAATTTTGCAGTGTACTGTATCAAAACCAATGAAAATAATTTGCTCCTTTTCAATAATCAAACTTAAATAAGGCTTAAAGTTTGGTGAATTTTTAAAAAGTAATTTTGTATTGAAGAGAACAATTATTGGAGAGCAAGAAGTGGCTTGAAACATTTTACCAGAAATAGCTACACCGCCTATTTTACTAATAGGAGCACATATGAATTTTGTCCTTTAGGAAGTAGAGCTTGAAGATTCATATGCTGAATAGTGAGGTGGAGGGGAATGACAATCCCTTCAGATCATTTAGAAAACTGATTTCTATACTGACAAACTGAGTACAAGATAATTCATTAGGGTAAGACAGGATGTGGATGAAACCTGAGAGGTTATTAATGTGCTTTAATAATAAACTGAAAAAGGAGTTTAAAAAAAGGGTCAAAATCTGGTCCACCAGCATCTTTATACACAAGTTTATTGGAAGATGATTGCTCCCATTTACCTGTGTTTTGTCAAGGCTGCTTTCACACGATTGTTGTAATGTCAAGTCTTGGAATACATAGGTGTGCAGAGCCTACAACATCCATGCACTGATCCCTTACAGTGTGCTGCTTCCACTTAAAGTAGGGAGGTTTGTGCTTTTTTCATTATCCTGTGTAGACTAAGTGCTAAAAGCTTGGAACTCAAAAGGGTATTCAAAGTGAAGCCTATTGGGATGCCAGGGCTGTCCGGGTGGGCACAGTATATTTTTCTTAATCCTGTTGCATCTAATTATATTTCATTAGAGTTACTCCTGTATTTGTCATTTTAATCTTTTAACTAAAATAATTCCGACAAAATAGATTCCCTTTTTTTACTGTCAAACAAAACTCTGCAATAATCTAGATGAAATTAATTACTACTGATACAAACATAAATAACAAGAAATACTATGTGCAATATAAACTTATCAACCATAAATAGAAATTTAAAATATTGAATTTGACAAGTAGACTAGTCTTTTAACTATATCAATCATTTGAAATATAGACATTTATCTACATCCTCTGCGAGTACACCTAGCCCTAAGTGTATAATTTTGTCTTGCATTGTAACCAATAATACAACATCACAATAAGATACTTACAGAGTCGAAAACTCAGGGCACGAAGGGCCTATGAAGACAGCATACTCAAGATGTATAACATTTAAAGGAATTATTGAGGTAAATAGAATTCTTTTTATAGGAATTTATTTACAGGAAAAACATAAACATGTGGACAATGTAATTTAGTAAGGGATAAATCTATTCTTCTTGCCACAATAAATACAATATAGAAATGTGGAATGATTAATGGAAATCTCTTGTAATCAAACATTAAGAAAACACATAGGAATAAACCTTAGAGATCTGTGGGAAAATGAGTAAAGAGGAATTTAACTATACTGAGTTTTATTATGTGTCTACATCAGAATATACACTTAAAACATTTTCATATTATCACATAAAATCTCTAAATCTGAAGCACACAAAAAGTGACATTCTTGAGCCTTAAGGGAAAACTAGCAGAAAGCACAGGCTAAAGTAAACAGCCTTATTAATAAAGGCACTGTTTATAGAAAAATATAGATCATGTTGAGTATATATTTTTTATTCTTTTTTATTACAATCCAAGTTCCTATTCCCTCTATCCTCCCATTCCCTTCGCACATGCTCCCACCCACCCCCATTCAGTCCTCAGAGAGGGTAAGGCACATTGCTTTGTGGAAGGTCAAAGGAAGATTGTAGTAAGAAGGTGCAGTTATATTAAGAACCACTGATAAGAATGATAATATAGAAGAATTGGACCAGGGAGATGGTGCAATGGGTATGGTACTGACGCCCAAGCATGAGGTCTTGAGTTCAGATCCCCAGAGGTAAGGTAATTGTGACAACATGGCCTGTAACCCCAAAACTGGGGCAAAGGGGCAGAGGGGAGACGGGTGACTCTTGTGGACTTGCTGCTCATCCAGTCTAGCCAGTAGGATGATGATGATGATAAAAGATAAGATGGAAATCCAATTGAGGAAGACATCATAAAGTCTACCTCTGACCTCTGTATGCACTTGCATACACACCTTCAGAATGGGCCATATTTCCTTAAGTAAGTCAACATTTTTTCCTAATGCTAAAGGATAAAACTCAAAAGGAAAATATAACCAGAGTATCTAAATGCTAAATTTAATATCCATATATAAAATTTTGATCACGTGAAAATATATTACTGACAAAACTTTTAAAATTAGTTTTTAGCTTATGACAGAGAAAAATGGCAGACACAAACACTGATGTTCTTAGTTGCATCTAATAAATAGATTTTGAATTATGTAATCTCACAACCAATGCCAAGCAAGACAAAAAGCTGTTCTTTAATATTGTAAATCTTTATGATAGGACAAATAGAACTTTCTACTAATTGTCAAAATTGAAATGAGACATGCAAATTTGTCAGACCACAAAAGTTTACGCATTAACAAACTGAGAATCCCCAAAAGTTTCATGACATCTGTTATATGAAATGTTTGCTTTGCAATGAATTTTTAACTAAGGAGAAAACTCAAAATAAAATTTCTATTTTTCTTCTTTATATTCACTTTTATTGATTTCTAAATAACAAATAAAAGTCATATATATTTTAGGTATCAAATTTGATGTTTTGATATTTTTATAGATTTTAAATTAGTCTCAATCATAGTACCATATCCATTACCCCACATATAACCCTTAATCCTTGTTGTTATTGCTATTTTGGGAAGAATGCTTTGGATTCATCTCTCAGCATTTTCAAATATAGTACAGAGTTGCCAGTTATAGAAATGTTGTATAATTTAGACCCCCCCTAACTCATTTAATTTGCTTAAGTGAGGCTATATGACCTCTGGCCAGCATCTTACATGTATCTAACTGCTGACTCTAGTCAGCCTACATTGTAGCAGTGCACCAGAACTTCTTGTTCCTCTCCAACTGTAGCTCAGTGCCCACCAATCAACATTTCTCATTACACATCCTGCCTTCTCCCCATCCTTTGTTAATAGACATTCTACTCTTTGTTTCTATGAAACAACTCTTCCAGAGTGCACAATATATTATTGATATAACTCATTGCCTGTTAGTATTTCGCTTTTTCCCTGAACAAAAACAACAACAAAAATCTGTTGTCTGAAGTTTCTGTCCTGCCCAGTCCTGCAGCCATTAAGTCCCAAACAAATCACAAAGAGGTCTACATTAATTATAAAATGATTGGCCTATTTGCCCAGGCTTCTTTTTAACTCTTATAACTTATATTAGCCCATAATTCTTGTCTGTGTTAGCCATGTGGCTTGGTGCTTTTTTCAGTGAGGCAGTCACATCTTGCTTTCTCTGTGTTTGAATGACAACTGCAGACTGACTCTTCCCAGAATTCTCCTGTTCTCATTGCCCCACCTCTACTTCCTGCCTGGTTGCCCTGCCTATACTTCCTGCCTGGCTATTGGTCAATCAGTGTTGATTTAAAATACAAGTGACAGGGTACAGACCATTGCCCCACAGCAAAAATTTGTGCCACAAATGACAGGACTCTGTTCTTAAAGGATAGATAGTGTTTCATGCTGTGTACATATTATGTTTTCTTCATCTATATATTTCATTTATGTATCAGTTGATGGTTATATATACAAAAAGTCATTGCATAGGCCTAAATACTTTTCTTTTTTAAAAATACTTTTCATTATAATTTTTCAGAATATTTATTTGAATTAATTTTTGTAGATGATATAAGGGTCCAGTTTCATTCTTTTACATGTGGCCATATTGTTTATACTTTGACATCTTTATCAAAGGTCATGATGGATTTAACTTTGGGCTCTCTACTTCATTTCGTTGGCTTTTTGCATCTCCTTTACACTGTTATCACAGTATTTGATTATTAAAGCTTTGTGATTTATTGTGAAACCAGACAATATTTTGGCATCCTAAAAGTGATGTTAGAGACTGTATCTGGGTTCATAAAATAGAGAAATGTCTTTTACATTCTTTTTAGATTGTTCTATGTTTTGATGTTTTAAATAATTATTGGTTACTTTATAATAATACCAAGGCATGTTCTTAAATAACAAAATAGAATACAATTAAAAAACAGTTTAATGTCTATCTAAGAAAACATACTGAAATCTTAGTACTTAAAACTGTTATTTATTAGACTACTCTAGAGGTTGTTAAAATAGTCTTTGAGAAAACAATGTATAATTGTCAATATGCTTAATGAAGAAAACAAAGAGAATAAAAGATAATTGATTATTCACTTTGGAAAATCTAACAATACCAAAGCAAAAACCGCAGAGACGTTTAAAGAAAACATTTGTTTAGAAAAAATGATCATTATCTGCTGCATATATAAAGCAAGAGAATGGAGTTAAAATTGAGACTAGATAGTTAAAAAGGAGGAAACTATATAAACAACAAACATGAAATTTACTTTTTGAAAGTTATATGAAATAACAAGCTGTTTTTAGGAGAGTAGTAAAATGGGAGAAAATATAAAATACAAAATTAAAAGTGAACGTGGAAATAGCTAACAGAGCAGAGGCCACTAGAAGTTCAATACTCTTCACCTTTTACTGTGGCGAATCCAAAGGAGATAATTTGTGACAGATATGTAAAAATTCAGAGCTATATTTCCTAGAGTAGTCCACCAAACCAGTTACCAAAAGAGAAACCAGGAAAGTGGCGGCGTAAGTTGCTCTCAGGAGCACAGACGACAGTGCTGTAGACAGTGGTCTACATCCTACGAATGGCCACTGAAGTATTTCATGTAGCCAGCAAAGCCTTGATCACCACCCAACAGGGAGTTCACAGAAAGGAAACTGTCCACATTCAGCTATGAGCAGCCATGTAAATATCTCCCTTTCACCCACACAGAATCCAGTAGTCCCTTAAGCTCCACCCAGCAGGTAGCATTCATTCTAGATATGTAAGGAGGGAATAGAGTGTCTCTCTGTAGAATTGTAAGGGTCACTTTCATCAAATAGAACCTCTTAGGGGATTCAAAAGAGGATGGAGAATTGAACACCATATCTAAATTTGCTCCCCATCAATATTTATTTATTTTTTAAAATTTACTCTGTGGATACTCTGTTTTTGTAACAGTGTTCACAAATTCAGGAAAACGAAGAGGACACAGGACAGCAGAATGTTAGAGGCTTAACATCATCTTGATGTGGTGAAACTGAATTGACAGAGGTAGAAACTAAATCCTGAGCTGGCTTTCTAGATATCCAAGCCTTGTTTCCATCCCTGCCTTAGAGCTCTCAACAGGCTAAAGATTTAGATGTGCCTGATGATAACCTCCCAGAGGAGATAAAAGAACAGCCGATAAAATAAGAAATAATAAAACCAGTTATTTCAGTGTCTACCCCTAAGCCCCTGTTTCTCAGTGGCTGGGATTCTTCCTTCCTTTTAGCTTAGAGAAAATTGGGTTTCAGACTGAAGAGACACCTGGCACAACACAAGGCATTTGGGCTTTCCAGGAAATGGCACAGCCCGAAGCCTTGTGCCTCATGTTGATACCCTTTCCTCTTTTCTCCTACTGTATCTCAGAATACTATAGCCCATCCTGTTTTATCTGCTGGTAATTGTTCTTTTGACCTTCAGCCTGGTGGTTTGGAAAGTTTCCAGTGAGCAATCTGACCAGCCCAAAGATGAAAACCCAAAAATTATTGAGATTTTCCATATTCTTGAGAATTTCATATTTTGGACAGTGAACTCAAATGTCAGTGTGTGAACTCAGTATCTCTAAGAAGCTCTGTGCCAGACTCAAATGACATTAGCAGCCATTAGATAGATATTCATATATGTGGAGAAAACCTTCAATGCTAAACACAGCACAGCAAAATTAGCCACAGCACTAAACCATAAATTAAGCAAATGAACACTAATATTTCCAGAAGCTAATGAAACAAAGAGCTTTGAAAAATTAGAACAAGGAACTATTTAGAGAATGGAGCAAAGTCTGGCAATTAATGGAGAATAAATCACATGATACAGTGTCACAGTCAAGCAGTCCTGGTTTCATTTGGTAACACAAGTCTCAGAGCTTGAAGAAGTGTCTCAGGTGTTAAAATTTCTTTCTATCAATCATCCTTTCATCTCCATCTACCTCCCGGATTGCCAAGGACCCAAATTAGCTTGGCCAAAATCAGCCTTCTCTGGTGTGTCCATAGTGATCAAACTATGCTTTTTTTTGCTTGACTATTTAGACAAGATGTAGACAACACCTGATCTCATAGAAGTGTGCAGATATACCCATTCCTTAGGCTAGAGATTGGCCAGATGGAGAAAGCATGCAGGCAAGTGTTTTCTATCAAACTACAAAGAGCTTGACCCTATTGTATTTCCGAACCTGGTGGCCACATGACTTCTCACAGATCTCGACAACTCCTGACATTCAGAGAACTGGTACTTTACCTTCCAGGAAATCTAATAGTCTGCAGACAACAGACAACTCAGCCACCCTTTTCCAGGCTTTCTCAACTATCAAAAACGGCATCACCCTCTTCTTTTACAGTTTTAAAGGCCTATCAGAGAATTAAAAATATATTGATTAAAATGAAGTAAATGAATATAAAAAATCATTATTTTGCTATAATTTGGGTTTACCTGTTAATCAAATGTCATTTTAATACAAGTGTATTAGTTTATACTAAATTTCTTCTAAGAACAAAAATACTAGTTTATTGCTTATGCAGCATAGAAGTAATATAGTACAACATTGAAGTTGCAAGAAATATCTTTTATTGTTGGATAATCAATTTATCTTCTGGAATGTAAGATTTCAGAAATATAAAACATTGCTATGTATCTATAAATATTAGCCTTTTGTTGATGCAGATTGGTGTGGGAGGTCCTTCTGCCATGTGTTGCTTTTATTTATTAATGAATAAAGAAACTGCTTGGGACCTATAGCAAGGCAGAACTTAGGTAGGCAGGGAATGATAGACAGAATGCTGGGAGAAAGGAGGCAGAGTCAGAGAGATGCCATGGAGCCATGGCCAGATCAGACATGCTAAAAATTTGCGGGTAAGCCACTGCCACTTGGTGATACACAGATTAATGGAGATGGGTTAAATTAATATGTAAGAGTTAGCCAATAAGAAGCTAGAGCTAATGAGCCAAGAAGTGTTTTCATTAATACAGTTTCTGTGTGGTTTATTTTGGTTCTGGGTGGCTAGATGAACAAGTGGCTCCCCTACAACAGCTGGTTTATTCTTCAGTATGGTCAGCATCTAGTTGCTCTTTCGAGTCAGAGTACAAATAATCATAGATTAAAAGGAATAAAGAAAAATAAGCCTTGTAAAGATTAATAATTCACAGAGAGTCTAGATTATGTATATTATTGTGTTATCTTTGAATTTTTTCCCTGTGAATGAGCAAAGTACAGAGAGACATTTTATTGTAAGGGCTGATAAGCTAAACCAGCATGTTTATTATAAAGGTATCATGACTTCCAAATTTGGGTCTAAGGATATGTTGTTTTGGAAAAGAGGTTCTTCCCTTGTTTCCACAGAGGATGAGAACCTGTGGATTGCTTCCAGACTGGTGTGGTTTGATGGAATAAGACCCCCTGAAAGGGTCATCTTTAACACCCCTCAAAAATTACTTTGCTCAATAAACAGCAGGAAGAAGTTTGGAGAGAACTGCGTCCATATTCCCAAATATTGTCAATAAATGTTTGTTTACATTTAAAGGGGGAGATGCTATAGAGTTGATACTTTGCATTGGTATGGATCTTGACTTACTGACATAAATTTAAGGTCAATTTCATTATATGTATATTTCTGCTCTTGATTAAGTTTTTGCAGCTCACTTAAAATGTAATATATAATTAAGTTGTGTTTGTGCAGCTCATTTAAAAGGTAATATACAATTAAGAAATATAAGTTAATGGATACTCATCTATAATAGGCAAGCTTGTAGACATGTTAGTTAGATTTTCTAGATGTACAAAGATGTATTTCAGATAGGTAGGTATTTTTCAAACCTTTCAAAGACTACAGAATAGGGCATTTAAAATGTTTTAATAACTTAAAACTTTTCATGACAATGAGATACATCTGCTCCTGGTAGCACCAATTACTTCAAGAGGAAGATGGGCATTGAAGAGTCTCCTTATGGATTTTGCTAGTAATTTGGGTAAGAAACTGCTTTTGCCCGGATTACTTAACTGGACATGCAGGGCCCACAGGGAAATTACTGCTGAATTTGCCTAAATGTGAGATGGTCCTTCAGGGTTCCTGCTATATGAAGGAGTCTGCCAGATGTTCCTCAGGACACAGAAGAAACTTGCTGACAAACTTCCAATATAGGTGGAACTGTCTTTGAAATTTCCTGCTTCATGGAAAAGTCTTCTAGATACTATGGGCCTGAAGGCTGAAGTTGGAAGCCCCAATGGTACAGAAGAACTTTGGTTGACTGTCCAGGTAGTGAGATGTCTCTGTCAATTCTAGAGTTTTGGAAGTTGCTTACAATGTACTTCCTATTTACTTAGGTAATATTATTTCCTTCTGGAGTGTCTGATGGAGTTGAAGAATAGACAGTAACAATATAGTTTTCCTTAGTTATGATAAAAGATAAAGTAGATATAAATATTGTAACTGTAATTCTTGTTTGATACCTGTTTTGTTATATGTAATTTTATTATATTAAAGTTAAAACCTTCCTTTTTATTTAAACAGAAATGAAATGGGGAGGTAATGTGAGAGTCCCTCTGTGTGCTGTGATTGCCATTAATGAATAAAGAAACTGCTTTGGACCTATGGCAAGCAGAACTTAGGCAGGGAAAGCCAGGCAGAATGCTGGGAGAAAGGAGGCAGAGTCAGAGAAATGCCATGGGGCTGTGGCCAGAGTCAGATGTGCCAAAACTTTACTGGTAAACCATTGCCATGTGGCGATACACAGATTAATGGAGATGGGTTAAATTAATATGTAAGAGTTAGCCAATAAGATGCTAGAGCTAATGGGCCTAGCAGTGATTTAATTAATACAGCTTCTGTGTGATTATTTCAGGTCTAAGCTAGCTGGGCAACTGGGAACCAGCAAGCAGGCCTTTCTCCAACAACAGATATTTATCATATACACATGTTGGCTCTTTCTAACTTTTTTTGATTCCTTGTTCCTTTGCCACAATTCATGTTCTTATTTACTTGCTCACTCCTTCAAGGTCTTCCATTCATCCCTTTTCTGTGTTAATAATAGTCCATGTTAATAGTACATCAATAGTAATGCCTTTTCTACAACCGGCTCTCCTGTTTGTGGAACTGTCAGACTAAGACAACAGGGCCCTAGAACTGGAGATGGTCTTCATTCCTTTCAGACTTATCTCTGACAGATCCTTTATTTCTTCTCAGCTCAGCTGGACAAATGAATACACCCCCAAGCTTCTGTGCCTCTGCTCATAAATTAATTCCTTCCTGTTGCTTCAGTAAATTCTAGACCAAATCAGCTGCATACCTGAGTTATTAACTTCAACTACTATATCCTCTTCACTGGGCCCAAGCAGCCCCCTGAGGATAGGTTCTGCTCTTTCCTGTCCATTTCTCCTCTCAGTACCTCCAGGAATAACAAACAGCATCTTCAGGAGATATGTTGCAAGCCCCTATTTTGCTTGCGGGAAAAACTGGAGGTGGGGTGGAAAAGACTATTTAAAAAGACAATATATTTACTATGATGACAAGTATCTTGTGAGGAAAGCCTTATAAGGAGTATTCTTTCTACTCATACGCATTCTAGCATACATCTCTCATAGGTAAGTTGTGGTGCACCTGACTGTCATACACTAATCTATCCTGTGCCTTTTCTTCCTAGGATGCAGCCATCCCTCACAGGCCTGTCTCTCTCCATCCTTTATATCAGTCTAAACACTACCCTCCTGATAAGTCCCTGCTGCATCCACAGACCTTGTCTCATGCTGACTGTCTTACCCCAGGACCCTTCAGTCATTTGTCCTCCTTCTCACTGAGGGATGAACAGGAGAAGTCCCCCACTCTCCTTAGTCAGGACACATACAATAAGGTGAGAATATGCTTCCCAAATGAGAATTGTTCTTTTCTATGAAACGTTGGCATGCTTAACTTCTAAAAGTTATATATAAGTCTGGATAAAAGCTCTAGATGCTTATCTTTTTAACATTTAACTGTATCAGAACTATTAAAAACATGTATTGAGTTATATTACTTTAAGTAGATAAAAACTTACTGGGAGAAGTAACAGACAAGTATTCTCTTTTTAAGTCTATCCCTGTTCTATGTTCCTCATTATTTCATGGTCTAACCCAGTGTAGACATGTAAAGTAAGTTTCTAGAACTTTATATAGTGGCTTGATTAATTTATGTTCTAGTCTTATTTCAATAACTTTAAAAGTTTAATTAATTACTGTGACTTGTTGAGGAAGCATAGCTACAGACATTGAGCAAAGAAATACTTATGATTATTTCAGGTGTCTGCAAAATAATAGTTTTATTATATAATGTGCCCATTTGCCTAATAATTTCTTATATATATACATATATATATATATTATAAAGTGTTCAGCACCTGGATATATGTATATATATACTAGTCTACTATATTTACTATAATATAATTATGATTGGCATTGGAGAACATTCATGTGGCCTGATAGAAGTACACAGCCCCACTGTGTGACCTTAGAGTAAGTACCTGTTCCATTTCAAGTGTTATCATAACAACCTGGTTATACAATATAGATTTGTCGGGCAGTGGTGGCACATGCTTTAATTCCAGCACTCGGGAGGCAGAGGCAGGCGGATCTCTGTGAATTCAAGACCAGCCTCGTCTATAAGAGATAGTTCTAGGACAGGCTCCAAAGCTACAGCAAAACCCTGTCTCGGAAAACCAAATATATATACATACATACACACATATGTGTATGTATGTATATATATATATATATATATATATATATATTTAGTTTAGTTTTTCCCCATCTAGTTCTGTTCCCCTGTATAAAAAATATACACACATACATATACACACATATATGTGTATATGTATGTATGTATAAAACAACCCTTGACCTTCAGTTAAATAAATAAGATGTCAGAATTTTATTTAAAAGAAGTTATCTAAAACCTCTCTTCCATGTCCAATAAAATGCATCCCTGCTATTAAAAATAAAAACAAAAGTATTTCCTAGGAGATGGCTGGACAAAATCCCTTGATCCTTGAGATTTTATTCACTTTTTAAAGAAATAATGTTTATAACTTATTACAAACACAGTCATCTGAAAAGTAGGCATGGTTGTATAAGGAAAAATTAGCTTTTCATATTTTATATCATCTTCGACTAATAAACAATCAGTCTTGAATTACATAGCTTTTATAGGACCAATTTCCTACTAACAACATTTAGGATGATATTACTATTGATTTTATGTGTGTCTTGCTCCTTGTATTTGATAAAAAGAAGTATATACTATGAAAGTAAGTTCTTAAAATGATTTTATTTGAAATGTCTATGAAAAATTATTTTGTTATGAAAGTTATTTGTGATAATATTTGATGTGGGATTCCCCTCTGTATGCTGTGAATATCATTGATTAATAAAGGAACTTCTTGGGGCCTATAGCATAGCTATAGGGGAACAGAACTAGGTGGGAAAAACTAAACTGAATGATGGGAGAAAAGAGTCTAAGTCAGAGAGAAACCATGTAGCCCTGCTGGAGACAGACACTGGAACTTTAGCCAGTAAGCCACAGCCACATGGCAACACACAGATTAATAGAAATGGGTTAAATTAAGATGTAAGTGTTAACCAATAAGATGCTAGAGCCAATGGGCCAAGCAGTGTTTTAAATAATATAGTTTCTGAGTGATTATTTTTGGAGTCTGGGCAGCTGGGAAATGAACAAGTGGCCTTCTCCAACAAATATTGTAGCTACTCTCTGCTTATAAATGATCATGCATGATAGATTATGGTCATATTTTATATTTTAGTTATATTAAACAGGTTCATCTTTTGATACCTTTGTGGTACTAACTGCAACTATCCAGCAGTATTAGATCTAGTTTAGCTTTGCTTATCAAGACTATGAAAAGCAACACACAAGAATCACAAGCATTCAAGTTTTGCAGACTTGCCCATAGTAGCCAGTTTATACTGGAAGGGCCACTTGACTCCCTCCCTCTGCTTCCCTTTCCTTTTTGTTCTTTGTTCTCTGTTGTGGGAGCTCCTTCCGCTCCTTCAGCCAATAACTGCTGAGATACCAGCCCATTGAGGCATGGTCTCTCCTTTAAAAAAGCGGCACCTGCCCTCTGCTTGCGCTCTGGCTTCCGGCTCCAGTTCCAGAGACTAGGCTCCCTTCCTGATTGCGCAGAGGTCTGCTGTCTTGGACGGTGATCTGTAAGTTTTCCCCTTTAAATAAATAACCATTCTATTAATCATAATTCCAAACTGGTGTGGGATCGTTTGTGATTTATGCCTTCAGTTCTCATAATGGGCAGTAGCCATTCTCTCCGTGTCCAGCTATGACTAAGTCATTCTTGAAAACATTCTAATTTTGCTCCTCCCACTGAACTGAAATTACTCTAACAAAGTTAAGTTGGTTGTTAGTGAAAGTTCTCCAGACCTCTGTCTCTTTTCACCTTTGTAGTGATTAATTGCTTTTCTTCTTTGTTGAGTATCTCTTGTTTGCTTGTTGCCTTTTCTTTATCTTCTCCACGACTGGCGATTGAACCAAGTATTTATCTATACTGGGAATTTTTCTACCACTTAGCTACACCTCAAGTCAATATTTTACTTTATTTTGAGAAAGTGTCTTGCTAAGTTGCTCAGTCTAGGCATTAACTTCTGGTCCTCCTATTTTTTGTCTGCCAAGCAGCTGGGAGTGTAATCTACAGGTCTGCTGTGCCCCATACCAGGCTAGGTTGTTGCACTTCAGATATCTGACCACTCACAATTTTTTAGTAATTATCCCAGTGTTGTGGGTATAAAACCCACATTTCCAGTTCTTACTTTGCATTGATAACAAGTTTTTAATCACATCAATAGAAATATAGCTTGAAAAACAAATTGGCATTTCACCCTCATTCATTTTATTGGAAACTAGTTTGTATTGATTCCTTACTTCTGTCATTAATAGCATAATTCTGAAGTCCTCAGACTGAAAGTTGGGCCCATCTATTACAATTCTTCTCCCTTTCATTTTGTCCTGGTAGCTGGTAAATTCCCAGGTTGAATGGGATCCTCTGGCTGTGCAGTATTATTTCCCACTCTTCTGCATTGCCAGGCTATTTTATTTGAAATCTAGGTATACCGTCAGCACCCCTTACATCCAGTTCTACACAGATTCCTCCCTTAGAAAATTATCTATTTTCTCCCTGATGGGTATGTATGAACATTTGCATATTTTGAATCAAACAAATCATGCCCCCTTTTTAGAGACGTTTCTTCACGCAGCCTTTAAAGTTTTTATTTCCCTGTTCAGTCTCTACAATCCTTGTCTATGTCAAGCACTTCATGTGCCATTATAGATTGACATGTTTCTTGTTTGAGCTTTGCTTGTTCATCTACAACATGTCACACTTTGACATGATGTTTTCCACCTTATAGGCATTACTACAAATGTGTGTTCATGTCTCAAAATGACCCCTTTTCCTCACTGCAAATCCCAAATGCTAGAGTAACCTCAGCATACCCTCACAGGATTTCAGTCAGCTACTTCTCTGCCTCTAGAGCACTTTGTTTCCTGGATACTGGAGCAGGCAACTCTAAGACTGTCTCACCCATCATCTTGGTTGCACCACGTGTCCTTCCTTTCTCTGTAATTCTGCTCTTGCCGCCAGAATCCACAAGTATCTGCACCCGTGACTGCACCTAGCTAAACTTTATTTGTATTTGAAGATGAAAAGGAATGCTATTTTGTCTGTACATGACATTTGTGCTGGAGTGAGTGCTGTGGCATGGAAGTGGAAGTCAGAGGACAACTTAGGGATTTGTTTCTCCCCTGCATTCTTTACGCATGCTCCAGGGATCAGACTCAGGTGTCCAAGCTTTAAAACAGCAGGTGCCTTTACTCACAGGCCAGCCCATCAACCCCTAAACTTCATTACAAGTGGCCTCAAATACTATTTGCACTTTATTTGTTTTTCTAGTTGTTTGTGGGCATGCCCTACAGAGGAAAACTCATGTAATTAATGCATCTTCTTATAACTGATCTTCACTTAAGTTAGGATCCCCTCTAGGCTTGTGTGAGTATGTTTAGAGATGGTTATCTGAGTGTAACACAAATCTAATTGCCCTTATAAATTAAAACTCAGAATCAGATATTAGAGGGTGAAAGCTGAAAGATGAGAGAAGCAGAGCAACCAGCAACTAGTACTTACCTCTACCTCACAGCGAATGGGGAAAGACCCTGTCTCCACGAATCCTCAGACTGAATGCCTTGAGCTCCCGTCTCTTCCCGCCTTATATTCCTCTCTCCGCCCACATAGCCCTCCTGTCTCCACCTCCCTAGTACTCGTATTAAAGGCATGGGATCCCAAGTATAGGTATCAAAGGTGTGAGATTTGTTTCTCTTTTAGACCGATTCAATTTTGTGTATCTCAGAGTGCCCTTGAATTTACAGAGATCTTTCTGCCTCTGTCTCCCTGGTGTCGAAAGTAAAGGTGTGTGTGCCCACTGCCTGGCTTCTATGGCTAACTAGTATGACTGGCTTTGCACTCTGATCTTCAGGCAAGCTTTATTTGTTACAGGACAAACAAAATATCACCACATCTGAGGATGGAGGACCCACCCTTAATATGGTCAGCATGGGTAGTGTATCCCCTAGGCTGGAGTCCAGGACTGAATAAAAAGGGAAAGGGACTGTCAGTCAAACTGCAGCATCCTTTTCCCCTGCTTCCTGGTCTGCATCACAGACTAAGTTGTTCTTATTATGACTTCCTTTCAATGATTCATACTGTTCTCAATGGGGACCCAAAATGAACCTTTGTCTCCATAAATGTGACTTGTCAGATATTTGGTCATAGCAATGCAAAAAGTCACTGGTGCACATGAGCTCCCAGTTGATGCTCTGCTTCCTCTCACATACTATGCTGGGGTGTTCCTTCTGGTGATCTGCCTGGTGTGGTTTATTGTACACCATTCCCATAATTCATGATTTTACTATTTAGAATGGGCCCTAAATCTAGTGTTGAGGGTCTTACATAAATAGGCAAATTAGCTGAGTTAGACTTTTCTTTGTTGTGTACTACAATGCTGTTGGCTGGGAATTTATTGTCAATGGATCAGTAATATATAAATTTTAAGAAACAGGAACACATATAACACAAGTTATTTATTGATAAGTTAACATAGGTGAATAGCTATAACTGTCTATTTATTTAGATTCCACAGAAGAGAATTCACATATGGGGAATTATTTTGGGAATGAATTCCAAACAGGTTGTAGAAATGGGAAACTGACATGAAGAAGGCATCCGGTGAAGGTTATATTGGCAAACAAGTTGTCATTGTGGAGGAACTCTAAAGAAAACAAACAAACAAAAATCAGGGAAGGGCACATCGCTTGGCACAATGCCTACTGAGAGATGGGGGCGGAAATATTGAGAAAAAGTGGTGGCTGTACCAAGGAAGAGGAATTTGGTTAAGAAACAACACTAATTCCTAGAGAGAGTGAGCGGCAGGCAAAGAAAGGCCCAGGTGAACAGCATGAGCTCATGTTAAAGAGGGAGAAGATGCTGTGCTCAGAATGGATGTATCTCTACTTACTCGTTCTTATACTTTGTTTATTTTCTTTTTTCCAAGACAGGGTGCCTCTGTAGCTTTGGAGCCTGTCCTGGAACTAGCTCTAGTAGACAAGGCCTGTCTCTGCCTCCTGAGTGTTGGGATTAAAGGCGTGCACCAACACTGCCTGGCTACTTTGTAACTACATTTGAAGTCTGAAATAAAATGAGATGAAATTTATGCCCTGGCAATGCTGAAGCATGCATGGGAAATTTGTATATGGCGGTTCTGTTGAACTTGTCCAAATTGGGTTTCATGGTCTAAGTTCATGAGGACAACTGACCAGGATTTTTCCTCAAGGGGGCACCAGATCTCATTACAGATGGTTGTGAGCTACCATGTGGTTGCTGGGAATTGAACTCAGGACCTTTGCAAGAACAGATAGTGCTCTTAAGTGCTGAGCTATTGAAGTCTAGGCTTCCTCATATCAGAACTCTGGCTATCAAAAATCAAGAGTGGGTTTGAGGATATGGCTCAGTGGTAGAATCTACAAAATCACCTCCAAATCTCAGGAACCAAAAAAAAAAAAAAAAAAAAATCTCATGGTCATTTCCTTTGTTTTAGGTGTATTATTCATACTATTGGTCCTGCTAAACAATGAGGGTGACAGGGATAGATGTGTCTGAGCATACGATGTAAAGCTACATCTTATCTGCCGTGATTTCCTCCAAGTTTGTTTCTCTTTTGCAATGGACTTTAATATTTTTACCTTTAAGGGCAGAAAGGTGTCATGTGTGACGTCTGGGCTTCTGTCTTGATTGAGGCTTTTTGTGGTAGGGTCTCTACTATCCTCCATGCCAGAAAATTCAGGCCATGAAGAAGATGACACTTAGTAGGGCCATTCATATGATTCCATGGCCTCTTCCCTGCTCTTCTCGGCCCTCCGTTGAAAACATGCAGGAAGTGGTTAAGCAGACAATTTATCATCCTGTATAACTCTTACTGTTTTCTCTCTCCATCTCCTGCCTTATCTCTCCTGCTTTCTATTCCCATAATCTCATAATATGTCTACCTAACTTTATCAGTCAGCCTGAAATTCTAATTCTTCTGGCCTACTTTAAGCTCCTCACGTCCATCACTCAGTTGTCTGCACTCTTTTTTCATATGCCAATTATTTTTCTTCCTTTAATTTTTGCACAGCGAAGGCAGCGTGGGGAGAAAGTTATACCTCATCCGTGTTTCTTTCAGGTCCTACAACTGTAGATAGCAACAAACCAGAAAGTTGTAGCCCCTGCGTGAAGCCCCTGCTGAGTGAGAGCTAAACTCGTCCAGTCTGCATGGGGCTCCTGATCTGCCCGCAGGGTGGCAGTTAGGATTTCCTCAGCAGTAAGGTGCCATTACTGGGAAAACTTGAATGGTTTACAAGCAGGGATAGGATCGACAGCTTTGAAGCCACAGGAGAAAAAAATCCACAGGAGAAAATCCACAGGCACTCTTGCAAGTATCTGCTCTTTCAAAACTACGTCTTACTTTTGTGTCTCGGTAATGACCATGCAACCATTTTACTTCACTTCCATTTCTAACAATACATCACCATTCCTTACAACCATGCTCAATTTTGTTTTATTGAGTTTGCTCATATCCCACCAAAGACATACAGATGCAGAGATTTCTAAGTATACATATATTCCCCTTAAGCAAACTGCTACTGTAATCTGTTATATGTACATTCTTGATGTGCCAGCTAGCTCTAGCTTTCCTACTCCTTTTAGCTTATTGTCTCTGGAGTAGCCTGCTTGGAAACAACAACCATGGAAACCCAAAGGAAGAAACAAAGACTGAATACCACAACTTTCACCTCAGGACCTTGGAGTCCTTCACACCCTTGATCATAACCACCCATACTCCTTTAGCCCCTCCCTACCCTCCCCAAGCTGAAGACAGTAGGATTTCTCAAATAGCTGGGAAAATACATGTTACTGTGTTGTTGATAATTTGTGTTCTAATCAGTTTGGGGCTTTGAAAAACATAAACTAACATGTGCATTTATTTTGAGAGAGTTTATATTTAGAAATGTTTGATCTGTTTTGTAACAAACCATTTCTCTCAGTAAATACCTATTTCAATAATGATAATGTCAGTTACTTCAGAGTCCCCTTTTGTTATCATGTATTCTGGTTTGATTAGTAATGGCAATTACTCTTAGTGAAATGTGGGTTAAAACTCAAGTGCAATGACTGCTTAAGATATATGTTGCTGAATTTCTTTTGGTGAGTCATTAAGTTATTTTATATCTATATTTGAAAAAGTGATTCAACCCCTTGGGTTTAAAATCTGATTGTTACCAGGATCAAGTGAAATTTTACTTGCACATTCCAATGTTAGTATTGAATTTAATTCACATTTTCAGAAATTACTTTATTAATATGAATTTGCTGCTGGAATGAAAGAAAACCCATCAATTTAACTGAGAAGACGTCTTTTCCCTTAGTGCAGCATATTTTTCCAATACTACATTTATTCACGTGTCTCTTGTCATTTGTTCACCCCCTTTTTTGGCCTCAGAAGCACCCCCCTGAGGACTTGAATTTTAAGTTCTCCTTATTGACATTTGGTAGTTCTCTTAGTGTTTTCTACACACACACACACACACACACACACACACACACAAATCCATTCTTACCACAAGGGAAACAAAGATGGCTTTTTCTGAGGCCAAATTGGAGTGACTGTTACCTGGAATCACAAACTTAAGCTACCCCAAATTTGATGGAAGCTGTTTCATGAAACTTTTATAGTAACAAAACACAGAAAGCCATAAATGAATCCATTTTTAGAAACATATTGGTGGAACTCTCAGAGAAGCAAATTACAGTCAGGTGGAGAAATCTAGCTATGTTGATAGCAGTCTTAGCATTTTGATTGGTGGAGAAAAGAGTTTTGCTAATACTGTCTAAAATTTATATCTGTTTATCACAATGCTTCCCGAGGTGGGCAAGAAATAGCCCTTTAGAAGCTCCAGACAGCCCAAGATGCATAGTAACTGGCTCCAGCCCTGCACCGTTCCAACCACTCCACAGTCATAAGCTTTAACCAGCCCTTCAGCCTTTGCAGCTACAGCCATTTTCCAGGGATTCTCCTTCACAATATAATTCAACCCACACAAATGCCATTGGCTACATCATTCTTTAAACTATAATTTCTCTCTTCTGGTTTATAATTTCAGAATATATGGCTTGGTTTTGAAGCGCTACCCTGACCCCTAAATGGAGACAACTGCATCAGAATTATTGGGAAAACTAGAAAACCACAAGTTCCCAACCCACATAGAATTTTTGCAAGTGGATTATAATATGAATATTACATGTGCATTATACAAAGTATGAGTTAAATGGAGCACCTGTGAAAGGAGATTTCTTCTGATATTTTAACAAAAAGTATTGATGAACAGTAGAGACTGGCTGGAAACCCCTATAATAATCCAAATCTTTACCTACTGGTGGTTCAAAGGCTTTGGACAGCTTTGAAACTATTTGACTCTTTAAGGTAAAATGTACATATTTAGATTTAGAGACACAAAACACAGTTAAGAGTCAAGAAGAACATTGAGATAAGCTTTGCTTCAAGATAATAAAATGAATGTCAAGGGAAATAATCAGGTTCAAAATCATGAAAACCTTGTCTAACTCATAATTTAATTCTCTTCCCAAACAAAGAGAATAGGTGGTATTTATTTTATACTGAAATCTAGGAGCCTTGTAGTCTAGAAGTAGACAAAACATAATTATTTATTTGTGTCACAAAGATTTATGGAATCTACAGTAGGCAAAAGCCCTGGCTGATCAGTGCTGCCCATTCCAGGGGAAGCAAGCAGAAAGAGGCAAGTATAGCTTAACTAGGAATTTGTTTTCTATGTAGGAAAAAAAAACAAACAAAAAACAAAGTAAGAAATTAAACAAGAAAAACAATTGAGGACAATCACCATGCAGATGCTCTGGCATCTGTGAGGTCTCAAACTCTTCTGAGGAATCAGGACTGACTAAGGAAGGGTGTGACCCAGGATGGGACATGAGATGAGAACAAATCAATGGCCTGACCCTTGCTGGGTGGGAGGGGGCAGCAGGAGGGGAGACAGCAACTCTGAGAACTAAAATGGTTCACCTGAGAAGATACCAGCAGGCTGGGTCTGGTGTGGAAGGAGCAGGTTCTCAGGAATCTTGGGAGTGGGGATCAAGAAGTCAGATTCGTAGATGGACTTCCACATTTGTCAGCTGTTTGAATGGGAAGGAGGGTCTGGGGAGAACATACCAAGCATGTTGTTTTGGTAAAGTTCTCCACCAGAGGGCAGAGACATTTCAGTATCATACGTGTCTCAGTGGTGGTTTGGCATGTATTGAAGAGGCTCTGAAATGTGATAAAAAACCTAATATTAGAAAAAAAAAACCAATTTGATATTTACTATACAGACTGGTACTTTATTTAAATTTCGAAGCAATTGTGAGGTGGGTTTCATTTTCCCTATATTTGAGGAAACAGGAACAGAAAGAATGGACACTTTGCATAATATTCTACATGGCAACAAAATCTGGTGCTGGATTAATTGCTCTTCAGAGATTCTCCGACAAACCTTGTCATTCAAACAGCTTCACTATCTCACGTTGCCATGACCTGCAGATCATAAGCTTCCATCTGCTCCAGCAAGGCACTTTGTTTGTTGTATTTAATTATTACATCCCAAGCAAAGTTTCCCCTCCCTCCCCTCTTCTTAGTCCTTCCCCCCGACTCTGCATTCACTTATTCTCTACTGTTTCTCTTCAGTGACAGGCAGGCCTCTCATGGATATCAGCCAATATTGGTATACAAGTTGCAGTGAGACTATGCACCTCTTCTTTTAAGGCTGAATGAGGCAATCCAATAGGAGGAAAGGGTCCCAAAAGCAGGCAACAGATTCAGTGACATCCCTTGCTCTCACTATTGGGAATCTCACATGAAGACCAAGTTACACAACTGTAGCATAACATGCAGAGGGACTAGGTCAGTCTCATGCAGGTTCAGTTTCTGTGACCTTCTATGAGTCTAGGTTAGTTATTTGGGTTTTCTCATGGTGCCTTAGACACCACTGGGTCCACAATCCTTCTTTCCCCTCGTCTGCAGGATTCCCTGAGCCCTGTCTAAAGTGTGGCTGTGCGGTTCTGTCTCTGTTTCCATTAGTTGTTGGGTGAACCCTCTCTGATGACATTTGGGCTAGGCACCAATCTATGATTATAACAGAACATCATTAGGAATCATTACATTGTCAGCCCCTTCTTTTCCATTCGTGTTTGGTTCCGTCCTAAGTTTCTGGGGTATCCTGCCTCTGGGTCCTGACTCTCGGAGTTGGGGATTCCCTTTCTGGGTATGGATTTCCAGCTGTGCCAGTCATTAATTAGCCTCTTCCACAATTTCTGCATCATCTTTACCCAGCACATCTTTTAGGCAGGACAAATTGTAGGTCAAAGGATTTGTGCCTGGGTTGATGTCCAAGGCCCTCCGCTGAAATCTTACTTGGTTATAGGAGATGGTTGATTCAGACTCCATATCCCCTATTGCTAGGAGTCTTAGCTGGGTCACCCTCATGGATTCCTGGGAGTTTCCACTGCTCTGGGTTTCTAGCTCATCCCTGAGATACCCCCAGATTCCAGTTGTCTCTCCCAGCACTCTCTCTCTCCATCTCTCACCCGATCTCTCTCGTTTCCATCCCCATTCCCCCTTCTAGGCCCCTCCCTCTCATCCACTGGCAATGCCCATTCTATTTTCCCTTCAAAATGCTCTTTAATGGCTCTAGGTCTGTGGGTTGTAGAATGATTTTTCTTTACTTTAAGGGTAATATTTACTTGTGATAGAATACATATGAAAAAAGCAGGATAGTTTGAAATACTCCCATACAGTAAGAGAACTTCTGGAGGTATCACTATGAAGGTGTACTACAGAGAAATACTAATAAAAATTGCCTGGTATTGGCATAAAAATAGACAGATTGATCAATGGAATCAAATCAAAGACTCAGAACTAATCCACACACCTATGGACACCTGATTTTTGAAAAAGAAGCCAGAAATATACAATGGACAAAAGAAAGCATCTTCAAAAAATGGTGCTGGCATAACTGATGTTCACATGTAGAAGAATGCGAATAGAACTATATCTAGCACCCTGCGCAAAAGTCAGTCCCAAGTGGATCAAAGACTTCAACATAAAATCAGATACACTGAACCTGATAGAAGAGAAAGCGCAGAATCATCTTGAATGCATCGGCACAGGAGACAGCTTCTTGAACAGAACACAAATGCTCAGGTACTAAGGTCAGCAATTAACAAATGGGACCTCATGAAACCGGAAAGCTTCTGTAAGGCAAAGGACATCATCAATGTGGTGGACAAACAGGCAACCCACAGAATGGGAAAATATTTTTACCTCAGAGAGAGGGCTAATATTCAAAATACATAAAGAACTCAACAAACTAAACATCAACAAAAACTAAACATCGACAAATAATCTAGTTAAAATGGGGTACAGATCTAAACAGAGAGTTCTCAAAAGAGGAGTCTCAAATGGCTGAGAGACAAATAAGGAAATGTTCAACATCCTCAGCCATTAGGGTTATGCAAATCAGAACAGCACTGAGATTCTGTCAGAAAGGCTAAGGTCAAAAACACAAGTGAAAGTTCATGCTGGGGAGGATGTGGAGCAAGGGGAACACGCCTCCACTGCTGGTGGGAGTGCCAACTTGTATAGCCACTTTGGAAATCCATACAGTTTCTCAGAAAATTGGTAATTGATCTATTTCAAGACCCAGCTATACTTCTCCCGGTCATATACTCAAAGGACACTCTTCCATATCACAAGGACACTTGTACAACTATATACATAGCCAATTTACTTGTAATAGCCTAGGTATCCCTCAACTGAAGAATGGATAAGACAAATGTGGTACATTTACACAATGGGCTATTATTCAGCTATTAAAAACAGTGACATCAGGAAATTTGCTAGCAAATGGATGGAAGTAGAAAAGACCTTCCTGAAAAACAATGCACCTTTTAACATAGGACCGGAACTCAACGGAGACCACTTTCCTGCCTTCAACAACAGAGAACTATGGGAGCAGATAGGATAAAGTGGCAATTTTCAATCATTGGTTGCAACTTTCTTGGGAGTTAAACTACCCTTTCCCAGGGGTTTCCTAAGATGATCAGAAAATTGATATTTGTAATACAAACACAATTCATAACATTAGCAAAATTACAGTTATGAAGTAGCAATGAGAATAATTTTATGATTTGGGGTCACCACAACTTGAGGAACTGTATTTAAGGGTCACAGCATCAGGAAAGTTGAGCTCCACTGTTGTACAGAGACACCCAGAGTTATGGCATGAGCTCTGGACAGGGTCTGGGGTTGTCATCAACCCCAAAATACTTCCTACACACTATCTCCAGACCCCAACCTCCAGTCTTCTTTGGGTAAGAGAATGTATCAGGGGAGGAAGAGGTGGGAAGATTCTTGAGCTCAGGACTTTAAGAACAACTTACACAAGAAGACTGAAAGAAAAAAAAGAAATAAATACACAAAACAAAAATAATATACTTTGGCAGTCACTTTATTGAAAAAGGTCATTTTGTAAGTTGGAGGCAAAACTGCCTCTAACTACCTCATTAATCATGCTTGCTTCACTCTGCCTGTATACACAAGTAGAGACCTGTCTGAGTGAATACACCAAGGTAATTTGTTTTTGATCAACATAGAGATAAATGGCCTTGCTCTCAATTTGAAAACTTTTCTGACAATTTTTGGAGATAATGGGAATTGGATGACTATTAGGATGCTTCAGAAGAGAAAAATCTTTGTGGTGGGTGGAATAGGACATTTTATCAAACTCAAAATGGGTTTTTAATGTTCAGAAGTTTTCAGGAAAGAGGAGCAGAGGCAGTGTTTCAGAATGGATGGACTCTTTCAATGCGCTCATTAAGAACACTCTGTTCAACTGGCTAAATCAGATGAATTGGACTTTTAACATTTAAAAAATGAATGTCAATGAGCAGATATTTTTAACAGATGCACTTGTGCAATTGATGTTATTACGTTAGGTTCTTTGCCAGAGGGCAGAGTGAGTATGTCAACATAGTAAAAAAGCCTTCATAACAGCTTGCCATGTGAAATGGGAGTGGCTGTTGTCATCCTGCCTGTTGACATCCTGAAAATGTTCTTAATTTAATTACAAAATCATTGACTTTTACATTTCTTCTGGGAAGCTGAGAATAATCTATTCTTTAATTCATATTTCTCTTTTTGGTTTAATTTTTGTGACAGAAACATCTGTCACTGAGACCATTTGTTGTGTAGCATTAGGCATGTAGTATATATCTAAAGTATTTCACTGTGGAATTTATTTTTGCTTTTATTCTTTTTCATTAAAAATAGTTTTTCCATACAATATATTCTGATTACAGTTTTGTTTCATCAAACTACTACCAGATCCTCCCCTCTTGCCTACCACCCAAATCCTTACCCTTTCTTTCTCTTTCTTTCATTAGAATAATTGCTATTTTGCAATAATTAGAATAAAAAGGCATCTAAAAATAATATAACAAAACAAACAAATAAATCAGAGTAGGACATAACAACAAAGAATGAACAACAACAACAAAGAAAAAAGAGGCAAGGATAAAGCTCACGAAAGACATATAGATGCAGGGGACACACTCGTTCACACACAGAGAGACATCCCATAATTATGCAAGAACAGAAACCATACTATATATAAAATGGAGTTGTAAATAAAAAAGTTTTGATCAAGAATTATGAAAGAATTGACTGTCAAAAATACCACTGAGTTTGTTTAGTGTTGGTCATTTCCTGCTGGGCATGAGGCTTGGCCTTGAGAGTGCTTTGTGTACTCTGTGAGACTCAATTGGAGAAAACTAATTTCTCATTTGTGAGCAGTTATCAGTTGGAGATAGATTCTGGCTTATGGATGGGGGCTGTGTCCACTTCCCTTTCAGTGTTGGGACCCCATCTCTCCATGACTTGTACAGACTCTGCATGCTGCCACAATCTCTTTGTGTTAATATGTGTATTGGTCCTGCATATTTAGAAGGCCTCGTTTCCTTGATTGTCATCTATTCCCTCTGGCTTTTACATTATTTTTGTGTCTTTTTCCATAAAGTTTCCTAAACCCTGAGGGGCGGGTTTTGATGGAAACATCCCATTTAGGACTGAGTGTTTCAAAGTCTCTCTCTCTCTACACATTGTCCACTTGTGGGTCTCTGTATTTGTTCCCATCTACTGCAGGAAGAAGCTTCTCTGATGATGGCTAAACAAGATACTGGTATAGCAGAATGTCATTAGAAGTCATTTTATTGCTATGATCCTTTAGAGGAATGTTTTTTAGTTTTCCCCTAGGTCCTTGGCTCTCTAGTCTCAAGTTGTTGGCCATCTGAGCAATGCCATGGATAGGTTCTATCTCATGTAGTAGACCTTAAACCTCATCAAATATTGGTTGGTACATCTCACAAGTTTTGTGCCATGATTGTAGTAGCATATCTTCTTTTCTCATCACACACACACACACACACACACACACACACACCACACTTCATACACACTTCATTTATTCATTTTATATCACAGCTGCAGCCTTCCCTGCATTCTCCCCTCACAGCCTCTCTTTCCTATTCCCCCACCCCAATCCTTTGCTCTTCCATCTCCATCCAGGAAAGGGAAGACCTCCTATGTGTACCAATAAAACATGGCATATCAAGTTGCAGTAAGACTAAGCATCTCCCCATGTATTAAAGCTGAGCAAGGTACCAAGTATGAGAAGTAGGGTCCAAAAAGCCAGTAAAAGAGTTGGAGACAACCACTGTTCCCACTGTTAGGAGTCCCATGAGAAGACCAACAACACAACTGTAATATAAATGCAGAGCGCCTGTGCCAGTCTCTTATAGGCAGGTTGCTCTTGTAGATCAAAGGTTTTATATCTGGATTGTGGTTTTCCTTTCTTCTTTGGTAGCAAACAAAAACATATAAAAAAGATCATCCACCAGGATCAAGTAGACTTTATTCCAGAGATTAAGAGATAGTTCAATAAACTTAAATCAATAAGCCTACTTGATCATGGTGGATGATCTTTTTGATGTTTTCTTGGGTTTGATTTGTAAGAATATTTTTTGAAAATTTTTGCATCGATATTCACCAGAAGCATTGTTCTACAATTCTCTTTCTTTGTTGGGTCTTTGTAGTTTGAGTATCAGGGTAACTATGGCCTCATAAAACGAATTGGGGCGAGCTTTCTTCCGTTTCTATTTTGTGGAATAATTTGATGAGTATTATCATTAACTCTGTAAAAGTCTGGTAGAATTCTGCTCTAACACTGTCTGGCCATGAACTTTCTTTCTTTTTTTTTTTCATGAACTTTCTTTTAGTTAAGAGATTCCATTACTGCTTCTGTTTCACTAAGGCTTATAGATCTGTTTAGATTGCCTATTTTTTGTTTGTTTATTTTTATTTTATTGATTTCAGACTTGAGTTTGATTATTTTTTGCCATCTAATATTTTCAGGTGTGATTTCTTCTTTTGTTTTAGAACTTTCAGCTGCATTGTTTAGTTACTAGTATAAGATCTCTCCAATTTTTTTTGTAGGAATTTAGTGCTATGAACTTTCTTCTTAGCACTGCCTTCATTGTATCCCATAAGCTTAGATATGTTGTATATTCATTTTTTATTCAATTCTAGAAAATTCTTTAATTTCTTTCTTAATTTCTGTCTTGACCCATTTTTTTATTCAGTAGTAAGTTGTTCTGTTTCCGTGAGTTTGTAAGCTTTCTGTTGCTTCTGCTGTTGAAATCCAATTTTAATCCTTAATGGTCAGTTGGGAGGCAGGATTTATTTTAATTCTCTTGTATCTATTGAGACTTGTTTTGTGTCCAAGTATGTGGTCAACTTTGAAGAAAGTTCCATGAGTTTCTGAGAAGATAGTATATTCCTCTGAGTTTGGATGAAATGTTTTATAAAAATATCTGATAGGTCTACTTGGTCTGCAATATCAGCTAACTCCAGCTTTTTCTTGTTGAGTGTTTGGATGACCTGGATGACCTGTCTATTAGCAAGAGTGTGGTATTGTGTGAGGATCAGTGTTATTTTAGTTGTAGAAGTGTTTCTTTTATGAGTTTGGGTGCCCTCAAGTTTGGTACATAGATGTTCAAAATTGCAACATCTTTTTGGTGGATTTTTCCTATGAGTATATAGTATCCCTCCCTGTCTCTTCTGATTAGTTTTAAATTGACATTTATTTTGCCAGATTTTTGATAAAATTTTCTTTAATATTAAAAAATGCTATTTGGAGAGAGATACTCGGCTGGAGGCAGGCAGGAGAGCATTTTTAGTGAGGCAAAGTCGACTTGAGAAAGATGAGGCTTTAAAACTCTCATAGATAACACACCATCCCTCCCTGGAATCCATTGCCTGTATTTGTACTGTGTGGGTGTGGAGCCATAGGCATATGGCAGCAGTTATACCTTACTCATAGGGGAAATGATGGGAGGCAGAGCTTGCACTTCATAGCATGTACCTGGACTTAATTCTTATGGCCACTAAGATCAGGTTCTTGATTGAAGGAGCCTAGAATAAGTTGTAAAGTTTTATTAGGATATTGAATAAATGTTCTTCATAAATGCATACTATTAGCAAGAAAAAAGTCTTAAATGGAGGGGGCAGAGAGAAAGAACAAATGTGCTTTCACGAAAAGGCCAGCTTTGGCCTAACTCATAAACAGATGGATCTAGGACATAAAAAGAAACTTGCCTACACATGAAATAGGAGCCCCATTCAGGCAATACTTTTGGTGGCATCAGTTTAGGTGAGCAGTTTCTCAATTCAGTGAGACCTGGATGGAGGCATTTCACTTCAGCAAGTCAACTGTCTTTGAATTATATGTATATATACATCTTATGCCCTTACTTCCTATATTTCTTTTAATATCCTTCTGCATTTCCCTTTTTAAAAACTAATACAAAGAAGTTATTAAGGAGCTTCCTTTTGGCAAATATTCTGTGGTTTTGTACACTTTATGTCGTATGGTCCTTATCTGAATGAAATTTTAACAGGTGTTAAAATTCTGTGTGATACCTTAGACAAATGTGGTATTATAAACATTTCTGGTTTTGATACAGGTACCTCATATACCCCAGGATGGCCTCAGACTTATTATGTGTCCAAGGGTGTCCTTGTCGTTCTGACTTAATTTTTGCCTTTCCTTCTTTAGCGTGGAGTTATTAGCATGAACCATTGGGCTTGCTGTATGTGGTGCTAGTTCCCACGGCCTCACCCATGCTAAGCAAACACTCTATCAGCTGAGCTAGTGTCCTCAGCCCATAATATTTCTATTGTAACTTTATGGATCTTACTCTTTGAGATTGATTAAACCTAATGCTAACGTGAAATTTTCCTGTAGGATGTCTGTAAGCAGTAAACACCCTACTTAACTTATGGTTTGAGTTTGAATGAAAGCTCACATGGTTGTTTTTTGATTTGAGAGAAAGCATAGAAATAGAAGAAGGTAGAAGAAGACAGATTTTTTTTCAAATGGGAAATTTTAGACTCTTTCAAATGGATTCAAGGCCAAAGTGCAGTGTCTGATGGCAAAATACACTTAAGGAAAGGTCTGTAGCGACAAGGGATACCTGGTGTCCTGACAGTTCAAAGGTGTATTATCTTTAGTAAGGTGTTGGCTAGAGTTTACATAAGTTTTAAATACAGTTTGAAGCAATGCATGGAGATATATGAATGGAGGAGTGGGTGTCTAATGCCAAGTCAGGGCTGGTACGTACTTTATTTAAGGCAACCCTTCAGTTATTGGTACTCACATTATCCTTAGCTTACCTTTCTATTACCCATTCATATACACTGTTTCTCTCCAGCACTGCTCCATTCATCCTCAATGCTGCTGCTGGAGAGGAGGCCTTAGCAGACACCCGGGTAAAACCTGATATGAGTCAATGAAGAGCGATAGGAGATAACCTGAATCTATCATTTCATATGATTCTTCCTAAATAAGACTATTGCAAATACCCATGACACCTCACTTTATAGGTGTTGACAAGGTGCCAAGCTCTGGGACTGATTTCCTGCAGTTTTCAGGGAATTTGTTGTCAGTTAAGAAAAATCTACATTGAGAGTAAGGAGAGAAAATAGGACTGGAAAGTTTCTGTAATTGAGACTTTTAATATAGATCCATTTACTTTATATTATAGGTCACCCTGGAATAAAACAGTAATATTTGTATGATACAGAGATAAAGAATAGGGAGAAGTCAGCTTAACAATATTTACTTTGTGAAGAAATAGATACTTGGTTTATGATTGTAGTAGAGCACTCGGGTATAAAAACGATTGAAAATAATATTTTATGTGTAATTCTAAGCGACTAATTGTGCCTTTAAAGGACAGACAAGAAGAGCAGCAAATATGCTTCCTATTCAATTGCAGTCACAATTTCTGGAATCCATTTTTAACCCTAGGATGATGTTGGCATATAGATTTTCTTTTGCTCAATTTTTATTATTGCCTGGAAACTCTATGCTAAGATAAAGAGAATAGTGCAGGTCATCCCCTGAGGAAGTGGTTATCTGCCTGAGAAGGAAACAACTCCAGGTAAAATGTGAGTAAACAAAAGGAAATGGAATTTATTTTCACACAGCCTAAGTATAGCATGGACAAAAGCATTCCATTGTGCTAGAAGCTGTCCCTTAGAGAACAGAGTATTGTCTTTGGAGAAAGGTAATGTCCTGAGTTTTACCTCATAGCTTGGAGCAGAAAGGCAAAGAATAAAACAACTCTATGTGGAGAGTTTTCATATCTGCTGCTGAGACCAGAACAGAAAACTTGTTTTCTTACTGTACTTCAAGAATTGAGATTGGAAAATGATAAAACTAATTATCAAAACTCATCAGTGAGAATTCTGTGGGCACATAAAACAATGAACATTTATTAAAATGATATGTGTCAACATGTCATCAACTGAGCAGACAACACCCATGGAGTACCCAGCAGAATTCTATAAAATTTGATAGTGTTTATTAAAGGCCCAAACAAGGAGACAGCGGGAGAACTAAAAACAGATATTAAGTCTTCAGGTCATGTTCTCAGAGGGATTCCTTCCCTTCATCTTATGACTGGAACTTCTAGCTCAGCCATGGCTCAGAACTGGACACTTTAAAAAGGAAAGAGCTTTCATCTAGAGATTGTGTCATTTATCAAGTAATAGGATATCGCTAAAGAATCATAGGAACAATAAATCGGCCAGATGCAAAAGAGACTTGAGAACATCTACTTAGGGCCTAGTGTTTTTTTTTAATTGACATATATTAATTTTACAAAGTAATAGCCTTCACAATAACTTTTTTATACATGCACATGATATACTTTAATTATTACCCCCTACTGCCTTCTCTTAAACCAGTTCTCTATCCCTATTCCTAGTATAGTTCCATTAGGGTCAGTATTTTATTTTAGTTGACAAATTATTTATAGTAGCTATTATTATTATTTTGGTAGTGATAGATAACAAACTCTCACAAATATTAAATGAGCACCTGCAGCCTGCGATAGACTTTAAGAAAGAGGAAACCGAGGCACAAAGAGAGGTCATATAGGGTATCAGTGGATAGACACATTTTTAAACCTTTGGGTACCACCAAAAGTTCATTTCTTTCAAATGCAAGAACTAGTTAAGCTACTTATGTTTCCTATCTTGACTTCTATGATTCTGCTACATCAAATGAAATGTTTAGGACATGTAGCTGGCTCTCTTTTCGAAGCAGTGGCATTTTCCTGAAGTACACAGAAGCCAGTCTTTCAGTGTAGACATATGATGTACTGATTTTCATAAAGACAAACCCAGAGCCCTGATATGTTGTCGCATTGCCCCCAGGGCTGGAATCATGAGTCATAATTGTTTGGATGCACAACTGCTAGGATATGGCAGGGCCTATCATCTAGCAGCCTGTAGTCTTTGGGGGAAAGGAAACGAACTCCCATTTTACACAGCTCGCCCATTTAGCAAATTGAAGAGGTTACTCATCGACTATGAAGTGGGGTCAGTGCTTGCAAATATCCGAGCAGCCATTCTCCTGTCATTTTCTCAATCACTCGTGTTCTGCATCCCACTGAATTTCCTCCCTGGTTTCCAATCATCGTAATTACGATTTCTGCTTAGTGAGTGGATCCGTGTGCACATTTCCTGTTCCTGGCTTCTAGCAGGTGACTTGGTTCATTGAGGAGTTTCCCTCATATCCCTCTAGACTGGCTCAGGTCTATTAGTAATAAACCCTGACAACACTCAGAAAATTATTTCCTAATACATTATTCTATTTTCAATTACCATTATAGTAATAATTAATATTTAATCATATAATATAGTGAACACAAACAATATCATATTAGTATATTAATTATATCATATTATAATGTATTATTGTATTACTAATTTTATAGATTGATTATGTAGTTGTTATATGATTAATCATTAATATACTAACATAGGAATTTAATAAAAATATTATAATAATATCATAGAATAATTGTATTATTTATATAGAATAATATAATTCACATCTATTTCTCCCACTAGACTGTAATCTCCAGGGTCAGGATAATATTCACTGCTGTGATCACAACATCTAGCCATATGGTTGGCATATTAGTAGGTATAAAATCTGAAAGATCCATGGCCAATAGTTTTATTATACAACTGTCATGTAAGTTAATTGATTGGGACATTTGAGTGCAGTCAAATGGAGGTGTGCCTGCGCAGTGCATGGTGCATACTTTTCATCGGAGGTTGCTGGTCATGGACTTCTCACTTGAAAGGCAGGAGCAGCAGCTGTCAGAAATGTAGTCTCATGGCTCTCTTGCCTCTTCCTGTGCACATATGAGAAATGTATGGAATGTTCTCTGCACCATGGAATGTTTGAAATCATAGACTAAAGCCCCAGATTTTTTGATTGGCCAGGCAAATCTCTAAAAACAGAGACACAATCAGATTTATGAGTTTAAGTATGATGGCAAATAGCCCCTGACCTCTGACCCTCTCATTGTAGGATTTTCCTACCTGTGTTGCCACGGGAACCTTTAGTGACTTCTATCAGAGGCAGGCTGCTTTGTAGACCCAGAAAATACAAACCTTGTGGCTAGACCTTTTAACAGTTCTGGAGAAACCAGCAATAAGGAGCTTTAGGGAGCATCTGTGGAGTTCACCAGTGACAAATGACGTCTCCTTTAGCACAGGAATAATTAAGAGTCCAGGGGAACTCACCTGTCGTTCTCTCTGCTGTGCTCCTTGTGTGAGGCCTCATGTGAGACATTTGAGAATGCAGTGAACTAATCCCAAGAATTCACAAGTTTGGAACTCTTTGGCTTTAGAAACAAGAAATTTTTCTCTCTACAATGTGATTTATTTTTTTAAATTTATTTTTACATATCAATTTGTTCTCTGTGCTGGGTGAGCTGTCTGCCAGGCACAAGCAGCTTACAGATGAATGGCCCGTAATTCAGGACTCTCAGGGACTTGCTGTCTCATTTCAACAGCCGTGTAATAAGGAAAGAGACTCTGTGGTTCTTGCTGCAGTAGAGTTTCACAGCTACTTTCTAGAGGTATTATTATGAAGGTCACATTCTACCTTGAGCTACTAAGTGTAGAGAAAGAGAAGGTGCAGGTTTCTCTAGATGCATGGTATGGAGAGGGTTTGTAAGAGATTGGGGATGCACTTGGAAAAGCAATCTTAAAAAGGAAATTATGAACACACTGTCTTCCCTTGATGAGTTCAAGGTGTTAAAACTTCCTGCAAAAAAAAAAAAAAAAAACCTCTTTAGGGTCTCTGGCAGTCAAAAGACTCTTCCACCTCCAGACAGGAGCTATTCCACGAGTATCACGGGCCTGAAATCTACGTAATTTGGACAGAATTACTACAGTTTGCAAAACGTTTTCCTCTGAGTTGTTGCATTCTCATTTCTCCATATGGCCTGGGAAGAATTCATCTCTTTGTCTTTTCGTGCAAGGTCATTTGGCCTCCCAGGGAAGCAGCAGCATGCTTGCGAAAGCCCACAGGCGGTCAACACTTTATAATGTCTTGTGCTAGTTTGCCGACAGTTGATCAAGTGTAGCGAAAGCAAATTAGTATGCTATTTAAATACGGCAGCAGTGAGTGTTCAAAGGTCGAATTCAGCTGCTCTCCTGAACCCAAGACCGAAGTTTCCACCTGAGATGGAAATACACGTGTCCCATCTCACCTGCATGTTCCCCTTCACACACTGTCCTACGTTCAATAATGCTGAGGTGGGAACAGTAGTTTGTCAGCTCTATTTTTATTTTTGAGGCAAAATAGTAATTTGGTTTTTCGTTTACGAACATTACTGCTACATGTGAAGCTTGGGTTGCCCTTGATCCCACCATGTGCATCTTCTCTCTGTGTTGCAATGATGAATTTCTTTTTTACTTGTTCCTGTTCTGACCCCTTAAGAGTTTTCTGCTGTGTTGTATCGCTCTCATCACTCAACATCTCTGTTCTTCCCAGATCGCTACACTCAGCAGAGGGTTTATTATTTATTCCTTCCTGATATTTCCCAGATAACCTACCCTAGTTAGCACATTCATTTCTTGCTTCTGTGAATCCTAGAAAGACACATTGACTCAACCGCGATCCTTTGTCTTTTCCTAGATAACATGTTCATCTGAAATTCCTTCTTCCTTTCCTCCACCTCCCTTTCTCCCTGCTGCCCCACTTCTAATGGATTTCTAAAATGTCTTCAGGCAGCCTTGATACTTGTGTCAACAGTGACAGTGGGTTCTGTTGAAGCTGATCTTTCCTACCGTGTGCCCCTTGCTTGCTCACAGTACCCAAAGGGCTTCTGATGGACACGACCCTCACATTTCTTCCAATTGCCCTGTCTCTAGACCCTGTCATTGTTCGCCATTTCTACTTCTGGCTCTTCTATACATTACTCTTGTCTTGGTGCTTTCACTTAACTGTGAAACAGGGTTAGACATGCGCTACCTAAATGAAGAGACTGCTGTAGCGGCTTGTGCTTCTAATCCTAGTACTCCAGAGGCTGAAATGGGAGGCTCAGAGTTGGATGAACGTGTGGCCTATGAAGTGAAGAGATTTCCTAAATCCAAAACAGAACAGAACAAAACAAAACATCAAAATACTTTGGTGTAGGAGTTCCTTCTGTTTGTGTGTTGCTTTCATTGGATAATTAAATAAAGAAACTGCCTTGGCCTGGTTGACAGGACAGAACTTAGGTAGGTGGAGTAGACAGAACTGAATGCTGGGAAAAAGGGCAGAGTGGCAGACACCATGGATCTCCTGCCTGAGATGGATGCTGGTTAGAATCTTGCTGGTAAGCCACAGTCATGTGGTGATACAGAGATTAAAAGAAATGGGTTAAATTAAGAGTAAAAATTAGCCAATAAGAAGTTAGAGCTAACGGGCCAGGCAGTATTTAAATGAATATAGTTTCTGTGTGATTATTTCGGGTGTAAGCTAGCCGGGCTGCCAGGAAGACAAGCAGCCTGCTTCTCCTGTTACAATACTTAATGAACAAACACATAAAAGTGACTTAGCACAAGTATAAAATGATTCGATATGACTAACTCATGAACTTTATAAGATGCCAGCAGACTTCAGCTGTCTTGAAGTAAATGGAAGAACAAATCTACTCTGCTGAAAGTTCATTCTCAGGCCAAATGAAGTAATTTAGGGCTTAATAATTATTTATGATCAGTTAGTTACTGTTCCCTTTTGTTCATTAGGGAATCACTACACAGGTTTTGAAAATTGAAGTGATAATGTATTTGATCTAAGTTAATGAGGGCCTCTGCTGGAAAGTAGGGAAGGAATATAAATGTAGGCGCCACCTCCTGCCTCGGTTGCCTCCGTTGCCTTTTTAATCTCATCAAAATGCTTTTTAGGGAATTCTGAAGTCTAAAGTTTTCAGGTTGATTCTTCTTGTAAGTATTAGGAAATTAGAAGAATAATGAAATGTATGATTTCAAAATCGTGGAAAGTCGTATAAACGCTGCATCACCTTGTCTAGGCATACTTAGGAGTCTGCTGTGTCCAGGGCCGATTACTCAGGCTGGAAGTTTGAACAGTACACGGGGACTGACCCTGAGTCAAGCTTAGTGTCCTGGACACCATGCAACCATGTGGCAGCAGATGTTTTCCGCTGCTTCCCAGACTGTGACTTAGGGCTGGGACTGACTCCATTCTCTTCAAGAGGTTGCACCGAGGAAAACTGACGTCGGGATGCGCAGAGGATCTGTAGCTGGGATAGAGTCAAGACCTAGAATTCAGTGAAGATAGAATTTTCTATAAAAGCAGGCTCAGTTCCTTAAAGCTACTGGAACTGAGAGGGGCCTGAGAAAGTGCCAGGGTGGCATGGGGCGGGGGTCGGGGGACACAACTCCTGAGCCTGTTCAGAAGCTTGGGCCAATCGCTCCCCGGGACTGCCTCACTTACAGGCTTTGAACTTTCTTTGAAGTTGCTGTCTCACTGTTAGTTCCAAGCAGGACCGTGTTGAAAGTGAAGGGGTGCAGGCATTTCTGTCACCCAGAGGTGCCTCTAACAGAAAGGAATGTGCCTGGCAAATGATTTCAGAATCTTAAATTTGGAGCAATAAAGGCGACACAAAAGAGGATGAATGAAGCTGCAAGTGGTAGTTTATGCCTCTAATTCCAGCACTTGGGAGGCTGAGGGAGATGGATTGCTATGAGGTCAAGGCTAGCCTGAGCTACAGAGTGAGTTCTGGACCACCCGAAGTGAGACTGTCTTAAACAAAAGAGGAATGGTGGGAAGTTGAACTTCAGCACAAGTTCTCTGTGTCACAGTCTGGCCTTTAGTGGTATGTTGAGGACTTTTCATCCACCTTAGTGGGTTTAATGGTATGCACAGCGCTGAGAAAATCTATGCAATAAAAAGAAACATTCCCACACATGGGAAGAACTCCCTTTTTGTTAAATGTTACTCTGTGGCATTACATTATAATAATATTAATCTGGTGAATTACATGATTTATGAAGTTTCTGTGTTTTGACACTATTGAAGTTCCCAACATTGTATAATATTTTACTGTCCCAGGAAATATATACTGTCTTGAGACATATGTATATTTATTGTGAGTCTAACATGAGTTGTTGTTTTTGCTTTTGAGTGATATTTATCAGGGGCTAGCTTATGAGGTCTGAAACATCAATTTCACTTAGCTTCTTTTCTAGGAAAAATAAGTAACCAATGACAGTGTTTGCTGTATTGCTGAGGCTTATTAGAGTTGACGTGTGACAGAAAAGTAAGTAAGATGTGGTCTTATGCAGAATACCCATCATCTGCCCAAATACTTCCTGTACATTTGAAATGACAGTTAAGTCCCAGTGCTTACAGCTGGTAAAATCTACTACTGTTTGCAGTGAACTATTAGATGTCATTATATAATTATATGTTGGAATGAAATCTAAACATCTGTTTCTCACCTTTGGTTCCTGATCACAAGCTGGGCATCTTTTCTGTGAAGCCGGATCATCCCATGGTGGCAATTCCTGAACATGACATTCTTGATTCTAAAGAGGTAATGTAAGATAGGTACAGAGATCTATGTCTCTAGAAGTAATTCTGGCAATATTAATAAAATCACAGCATTTTAGTTTTGAGATGATATGTAATTGAAACATTTATAAAACTTTCCTTTTCTCCCTCCAAACCATCCCTCATACTCCTCCTTGCTATTTTTAAATTCATATATGTGTGTATGTATTCCCAAACATAACTTTCACAATCTATATAATGTTGCTTGTATGTATGATTTTAGGAAGACCACTTAGTATCAGATAACCACCTGTGTGCTCTTCCCTGGGAAGACTATTTTTCTGACTTTTAGGTTTCCTTAGTTGTGGGCAGTTCTTGTTTGTTTATTTATTTTTAAAAATTATTTATTTTATTTTATGTGCATTAGAGTGAGGGTATCAGATTCCATGGAACTTAGTTACAGACAGGTTTGAGTTGCCATGTGGGGGGCTGGGAATTGAACCCAAGTCCTCTGGAAGGGCAGTCAGTGCTCTTAACCACGGAGCAATCACTCCAGACCCTGTCCGTAGTTCTTTATGTAGGGCTAGGGCTGCATTTGCATTCCCCTTTCCTCTTTTCTGTGTCTATTGATGTCATTCCCATTCAGCTCATGCTTGGTAGTCATGTTGGTGAGACTTCATAGGTGTAGCTTCTGACATTACTAGGAGACCCAGTCTCACAGCAAACTGTTCCATAGTCTTTCTGCTCCTTCTTTACCAGTGTTCCCTGAGCCTTAGGTGTGCTCGTGTTTGTACATGTGTCTATTAGAACTGGCTCCACAGCATTTTCAAGGTATATTTTTCACAATTCAGGATATACTATACATTTTTCATAAAGTAACATTTCTATTTTACAGTTTAGGGAAAAACCTGAAATCTGGATTATTGTTTTATGTTTAAACGACAGTTTATGTAATTTGATGAGGGTTCATATGCTTTTTATATTTATCTACTTATTTACTTTGAGATAGGGTCTCATGTAGCTCAGGATGGTCTTGAAGCTTTTAATCTATCCAAAAATGACCTTGAATTCTTAATCCTCTAATCTCTGCTGGGATTAGAGGTGTATGTCCTTATTCCTGATGACATTTATTTATTTATTGTTAGCATTTTCATTATTAATAAATGTCAACATCATCATTATTATATTTTGGGTAATAGTAATAATTAAACCAAGAGCCATATACATGATAGGCAATTGCTTTTATAGCCCCCCCCCCCCCTTTGGACAGATTTTGAAGCTATTATTGTGCAAAATCTTTTAGGCTTCTTGCAGGGACAATAGTGTAAAATGTAAAGGTATACTGTGAGTGGTCCATATTAGTGCCTTTAGGTACATTTCTGGCTGTCTTTAAAGTAATCCACTAAGGATGGTATTTTTGGTTCCTTGAGTATATACTTATAGAGACTTACATTACCTCTAACACATGCATACACTGCTGTACTAGAAAATGGTACAACTGGTCTTCCATGGGTATGGTACAATACCTGTCTCCATATGCTCTTGCAGGAACTGACAAGATTATACACAACAATTTATGGAAATCATAGTGTATGTTGTAAAGAAAAACCACATGCTTCGTTTGTCACAGAATATTCTTAAGTGCTTTTGTTATTCTCGTTTTACAGCAAGCAAATGAGGGCTGAGGGAAGTCAGTCTACTGGAATAGCTGGGAAATTTAGGCACAATTCAGTATTAAATCTCTACTGATTGCCTAGCAATTTGGTTTAAGTGCTCTCTCACTCTCTGTCCAGCATTTAAATGAAGAACATTAATTTAGACAAAGGACTTTATAATTTTTCTGTCTCTAAGTCTCCTCCTGTGCTATCTAGTTTCCGCTTCTCTTATATACATTGTGGAATATTTGCTAATTCCATTCATAAGAGTTGAAAAATCTGTATTTTGCTTGTTGTTTTGCATGGACTTGTGCTCTTATGATCCACTGGATGGTGACATTGCTATTGAGCAACAAACTTCCTTTATACGGTCAGGAGAGTAACCTTGTCATGTGTGTCACCACTTTTAGTATAATGATGACAAGTTACACGGAAATAAAAATTTGGACCAGAGTGTATGTACCCAAATAGAAGGATGGTTGAAGAAATTTTGTTCTTTTCTAATGAATATTTTTAAAAAACAAAATATTATTGCCTGTGTTTCAAACCATATGTTTGACTCAAATTCACTTATGCCACATCTATTCACTATCAGTGTTGCTATAAAATAAGGTTAAATTAGATGTTTATTTGAAAAACCAAAGCATCCAGTTCAGGTAGTAGTAATGAACTGAGAACTTATAAAATTTAGTTTTAAAACACTGGTTTAAATTTCCTAATAGCATAGGGTTGATAGAACTTTTTTTTATTGCATTGTGTATATGTTTATGAAACCTTGTTTTCCCCCTTTTTTGAAACAGATTTTGTTCTTACAATATATTCTGCTTACAGTTTCCCTTATTTCTCCCCATTCCTTCTCACTGCCCCTCCCATCTGGATTTACATTCTTTGTCTCGTTAGAAAATCAACTGGCATAAGGAAAAATAAGATAAATAAAAAACTAATTGGAATATGACAAAACAACCAAACAAGAAAAAAAACTCAACAAGAATCAAAAGAAATATATATAGCTGCAGAGACACAAATGATCACACACACACACACACACACACACACAGAAATCCCATAAAAAACACAAAGCTGGTAGTCATAATAAGGACATGTATGGTAGAGGAAAGAAAGAAAGAAAAGAAGGAAGGAAGGAAGAAAGAAAAAGAAAGAAAGAAAAGAAAAGAAAAGAAAGAAGGAAAGAGCAATCATCCCTGACTTAATTTAACATTATGAGACAAAGTACCTCCAAAGATGCTGTTGAGTTCATTACTGCTGGGCATGGTATCTATCCTTAAAGAGGTGTTTCTTTCCCCATTGAGACTCCCTTGGAGAAAAAGGTTTTTTTATTTGCAAGTGGCTATCAATTGGAGATAGCTTCTTCGTCAGGGATGGGGTGTGCATGTCTACTTTTCCTTTCAGCTTTAGGACTCTAGCTCATACTTCCTGCATACTGTCTGCCTGTGGTCTCTATTTGTCTCCATCTGCTTCAGGAGAAGCTTCTCTGAGAAGGATGGCGGATGCCATTAGGATTCATTTTATTGCTACATTCCTTTAACAGAACAGTAGTAATGTTTGGTTTCCCCCTAGTTCTGTGGTGTTGGGTTCTTGGCTTTCTCAGCAGCTTTGGGTATGGGTTCCATCTCATGGAATGGTTTTAACTCAAATCAGATATTGTTTTTTTTCCCCAACAAGCTTTGTGCTACTATTGGACCTGCACACCTAGAATCTTAGTCACTATTGTATAACTAGGGTTTCTCCTTTCTCCTTTGAGAATGTGTATAGTACCTTCTAGCATTGTGATTAGTAGTCTGTAGTGGTGAAGGCACTATAGGTAGGTAACAGGTACATGTTCAATGAGTTGTGTAGGTGCTGTCATAAGTAATAGGAACTTACTCTCTGTGGAGAGCCACCAATAACCTTGACAATAGCCTGGATTAATTGGGGATTTCAATGGGATCCATTATTTTTTTTTTTAATTTTGAGACTGGGTTTTACTGTGTTTCTCTCACAGACCTGAACTTACTATGTAGACTAGGTTAAACTCAGACTCAGAGAGATCCATATACCTTCACCTCTGGAGGGCTTGTAGTCCTGCTACAATTTGATTCTTTGAAATAGAAAGTATCATAACCCTGAAGACAAGACTTAAAACTAGGCCACTGGGTAAGATTTAAAGAACAATTTTGAGTTAGATATAGAATATATGGAAGCCCTCATAAAAGAAGATAACTGTTTACATTTGTGAAAGATAGACATAGCCCCTCTAAAGGAAACAAATAATGAATGAAGGTCACTGTCTGCTTTTAGTACGGCGGATGTCTTACTAGCATTGGCACATTGCGAAACAATTTAACAACATTCTAAAACTTCTTAAGCCATATATTTTTCCAAACCCTTGCCTTATTATTTACTTATCTATATAACATCGACAGATTAAAGAAAAACCTTCTGTTTTTTTTCCTCATTTTTTTATTAAAGATTTCCATCTCCTTCCCTCCTCCTCCCCCTTCCCTCCCCTCCCTTCCACCCATACCCCCACTCCACCCCTCTCCAAGACAAAGAGCCATCAGGGTTCCCTTCACTATTTTAAGTCCAAGGTCCTCCCAGCTCCCCCTAAGTCCAGGAAGGTGAGCAACCAAACTGACAAGGCTCACAGTGAGCCCGTCCATGCTGTAGAGTTCACGTTCATTGCCGTTGTCCTTGGTTTCTCAGTCCTCCTCCACCGTCAGCCACATTCAGAGAGTCCAGTTTGGTCCCCTGTTCCATCAGTTCCATTCCAACTGGACTTGATGGTCTCCCGTTAGATCTGTCCCACCGTCTCAAACCTTCTGTTTTTATAAAACAATTGTCATCTTATGACCATGTGCCTGGGAGATCATAACTTTCTAGCTATGTGCCCAGTGCAAACGAAGAATTATGTGTCATGCTTTGACTTTACTTTCTAGTCCTAAAGATGCTAATTTGCCTTTCTTACTGTCACATTCTCTCAACTTTTGACCCAGTCATGTTTTTTTTGTACCTAAGAGATTTTAAATTTAACTATCTAATTCATATCTTAGATTAAGATATTTGGGCTTACCTAATGCCTTTTGCTACATGATTTCTAAGGATCATCTTAAAGGAGCTAACCCCAAGAACAACTGCACTTACTTTGGAGCCCAGGTCTCAGCAGTGCTGGCCAAAGGACAGAATCATCAGCAGTGACTTGTGTGGCCAATGCTGACCTTCCCCTCACTCAGTCCTGGACCAGAGGAATGTAGGATCTCTGTCATACAAAGGCCTTGGCCAGCTTCAAAATTATTCATTGATTCCTTTTCATATCTATTGTTGTGCTTGTACAAATGTCTGTGTACCGGGTACATGTTGATGCTCATAGAGGCCAAAAGATAATTGAGTATTCTGGAATTGGAGTCACCTACCCTTGTGAGTTACCATGTGTGTGCTGGGAATAAAACCTGGGTCCTCTGGAAGAGCAACCAGTGCTCTTAACCATTGGGTCATCCCTTAGGCCCACCTCAGCCAGCTTTAAACTAAGTGTCCCCCAGTGATTGAAATGTATAAATGTGTAGCACTGCACGGTTAGTCTCTTCACCAGTGGCGTTGGCATGCCAACCAAATTAGCAATTTAATTTTGAATGCACAAAAACTAAAAGCAAGAAAATTGCTTTAAAGAGCTGTCTCCGTGGATGTTTTCAGTTACTAAAACTTTGGGTCACATTTTCTGGCTCAATAGTGCAATGTTATAATGTGAGCTTTAACTTGTGTGTGATACAATGATTCTGAGAGAGCTGCATCATGAGGTTCATGATTTAATGTGAGATGAAACACTTCATTTTTTTCTTGACAGTCTGCACAAAGTTTGGGAGTTACTTGGCCTGGATGTAATTTACAGTGCAGTGAGAGAACTTAGGGCATTTGATGCAATGTTTTACCCGTATTTTATCACACACACATACAGAGGCATATATACTCTTACACACAAATACTCACATATACACATAGAATTATACACTAACACAAAGTACACATACATCTACATATGGATACACAAATATGCACATACATATACATACATGCACATACCCACTCAAATATACACACATACACTCATGCACACACACATATACAGACATATACTCACATAAACTCATACATACTCAAGTACACACATGCACATGAATACTCACTAATATACATATACTTACATAATATACATATACACATATACACACATACACACATGCACAGAAACACGCAACCATGGCATTGTATGAATCCTCTGATAATCAGATTAGCTTTCTATATAATCAACTGTGTGTCATCTGTCTGAACAATTTTGAAAAAAATTCAATTTTGTTGATTTCTGTTGTCCATGGTAAAATAATAATTTCCAAATAGGAGCATAGTTAGCATTTTTCAAGAAGCATATATTCCCTGCCTGAGATAACAATGTCTGAGTGGAGTTTCAGAGGAGACCTTTGTATTCTACTAGAAATAATCATTTCTGCTTACATGTAGCACTTCTTGTGAATTCAGCATCAGATATACATACATGCATAAACATATATGTGTATTCTTTGATCCACATTCCACCCTGTTACTCGTTTCTCTCTTTCCAGGATTAATTGTGAAAACCACAGTGCAGAGCAGCACGTTAGCAACCACTTACTTGTCTTCTGCTGAAGGCTACCTAGGATTATTTCTTTTCAGCTTAAGAGTCAGAAGACCTCAAGTCAGATTTCCTTCTCAATGACACAGCAGCTAATTATTCACCAGTTCTCAGAAAACACATGCTCTGCAAATTCCTCTGCCAGTTGCATAACCATTTGTGTGTGAGGTGCTAGGGATAGAATTTAAGGCCTGAGCATACTGGGAAGCACCCTGCTATTGAGCTATAACCCTCAAAGTTCTGTTTTCTTGTTCCTCCTCTTGCAGATTTTGATAGAGATTAAGGATAGCCAGGGTTCTGTTTTTGATAGCAAGGAACATTGATTGATTTTTCTGCTGAGTGGCAAAGGCAAATGAACTTTGTGTGCTGATCTCACAGAGAATTTCAGAAGCTTTATGGATACCCAGGGTTCTTCTCATACAGGCAAGCACATCCCCTTTTTGCTCTAGATGAACAAAGAGGGGAAAAGTTACCACTTTCACATATGGTTTGATTCAGGGTAAATTAAAATCCTTAAGAGGATGGGCTCAATTTCTTCTTTCCCTCAGATAATTTCCCCAAACTCATATTTCTAAAAATCAAGCTTGGATAAATGTTGGAAAGATGAAATTTCAAGGGTAGACTTGAAACCTAGCTTATCTGATTGTTTTAAAAAGCACGCTTTTCATCTGCTCAGATAGCATTGGCGGAAAGAACTACAAATTGTCAGGCATTCCAATAGCAGAGTCACCGAAGGTCTTAGAAAAGAAAACAAATGAGATCTGTTTCTTTGAATTGCTTAGTTGGGAGAGTCTCTAAGATTTCAGTTCAATGATTTTCCAACAAAATCTACAAACAAATGGAAATTTAAAACACAAGCTTCGCCCTCCCTGTTGAACATAAGGGAATATTTTCTCCCCCCTCCTTTTTCTTACGGCATGCATTGTAGAAAATGTGTTAGCAGTACTGTTTATTCTTTGAACTGTCTAGAAATCCCTTTGAGGGAACGAGATGGGAGTTTTGTGAGACCACAGGAGGTCTTTTCCGAGGCTTTAACCAACTTTTTTCAAAGTGCAAACATCCAAGGAACTTGACATCTCTCTTTCCTGGCTCCCAGAGCAGAAAAACACCTTATGCTTAGCAGGTGCTCCCTTCAGAGGGGGTCTGGCTCTATGTTGTAACATTACTTCCTAAAGATGTTTAATTCTTTTTGAGTAAAAATAAAACACAGATGAGTTCCCAATTTATCAGATAAATCTAGGACAAGCTTTGGCTTACAAACATTACATCGATGCTTTACTTAAAGGAAAAGTGACTTATTTTATCTGGAGAGCATACACATATTGAACTATGTCTATGTGCCTGTCCAATAAGAGATTCCCAGGGTTTGCATTCTCTTAATGGATTAGCCAGGTGCAAATCACATTCTGCTGAGCCAATGCTGCCCAATACTAAATATGAGGTCACAGTATCTGTTTGTTTTAGAAAAGAATTGGAAGGCTTACAGAAAGAGAGATGGGGAAAGGGCACGGGAAGAGTTGGGGAGGGGAGAAGGTGAGGAGGAAATGATGCAAACAACAGGATTCCTAGGTGGAATTCTCAAGAAGAAATCTCAACAAAGGGTTGATTTTACCTACACAACAATAACAACAACAAATAAGGGAGTAAGGTCAAGCTTAATTATTTGGATCTCAGATCGTCTAGAGACCAGTAATTTTGAACCCACCCAGATTCACTATTGAGTTCTTAGTGTCCATAATATAATACTGGGTTTCTCTGCCATGCTACATATTGAAAGGACCTTAATTACTGAAGGCTATAATGCCACGTCTCTATATAAAGTGAATAGTTATAAATATGTGCAAAGGACTTAATCTCATGGGAGAAGATTATTGTCAGTGCGTGTGTGTGTGAGTGCGTGCGTACGCATGTGCATTTCTTGGAAGTGGTTTTGGATTCTGGATGTTCAAAGTCTAATTTTATATTTTCAATAACAATTATACAGATTGTTTTCCCTTTCTTTTGCAGGAAGATGTATGCATATTTACATTAAAGGAGAATAGGAACCTATGTACACAGCACTCTCTTTTGACAACATCCTTTCTGTGACACTGGTTTTAAGTTTCACAAGCTATGCTCATTTATTAACAAAGTCAGCTGTAGAGAGAAGTAATGGGTTAAGTTTCTCTTCAGAATTATGATGTTCCAGTGCATTAGGTTCTTTCTTATATATTTTTAAGGCCCAAATAAGTGTATTGTTCAGCTGGCAATAAAACATTGGTTCTGAGCTGCTAGAGTGTCAGTTTAAAAGATGTTTTATTGCTTTATTTAATTGTCTGCACCTTTCTTAAGTGTTTATTCTTGCCCCTCTTATGCTTAGTTTTTTAGCTATATGGAGATTGCAAAGGGATATAGAAATGTCAGAGTGCATCTAAAATGGTGACTCTACCTGTCCTAGTATCATCTGTCATTTCTAACCAGATACCAAATTGTAGTGCCTAACATGACCTTGCTCTCCCAGCAGCATCCAGGGATGATGACGAGCCTGGTGCTGAGCTGTTTGTACTGTGTCAACCTCTTTAATCATGTACAGAACAGCAGTATATTATATTTAGAAAGGAACTGAGAGGACACAGGGTGTATGATATTTTGTTTAAAGTAAACACATGTACACACCTTTCTGATGACAGAACATAAGCCACACTCAATATTTCCTTTGGCATGACTAAGACAGACTAACTTGTGGCCATAACCAACAATGAAAATACGTAGAAACACTGACTAAACTTAGGTTAAATGGACTGGAGAGATGGCTCCGCAATTAAGAGCACTGCCTGCTCTTCTAAAGATCCTGAGTTCAGTTCCCAACAACCACATGGTGGCTCACAACCATCCGTAATGAGATTTGGTGTCTACTTGAGTAAGAAACCTGGTTAAGAGTTCTCATCAGCTTAGACCATGAAACCCAACATGTACAAGTTCAACAGAACCGCCATATATAGGCTGCCCATTCATACTTTTTAAAAAAATAAAAACAAAGAAACTGTGACTAAACTAAGGTTGAATATGTACAGAAAAGTGTCTATTTAATCTTCTCAGACTTTATTTTCATTCTCTGTAAAATGGCATCAAGATATTATGTTATACAGTAGATCAGAATATATATGTATATATATGGTTTAGCTTGTAAATGTCCTAACATTTCATAAATGTGAGCTATATGATGAGTTAAAAACTATTTTTAATATTAACTACTACATGCTGTCACCTTGATGAAAATTTGATTGTTATTTTTGTTTGTTAGCAATATCAAAGATCTATAATTTAGTCATTTCCTTCCTTTCCTGGATTGATTGTTTCAGAGACTCTCAGACGGTGAGTGCTCTGCTTCTTAGCTCACGGTTAATGGTTGTCTGTTGCTGGACTCCACAGTGCTTCACAGAGCTACCCTTTGGCTCAGTGCTCTTCCTCCTTTCTCCTTCCACGCTGCTGAACACCGTTTACCCTAAGGATGCAGAGAACACACACTTTCCACAATGTTACTAGATTTTCTTTCTGCCTAACTTACTCCTTGAGCAGAATATGTTTCTTCATGGAGCCAGCTCCAAGCCACAGGTCTTTGGGGCCACAACTCCTGACCATGATGAAAGCCAGGACAAAACCAAAAACAAAAGAGTTGCTTATGAAAGAGCAACTGGCCTCCTTTATTCGCCACTGGCCATGTTGGATTGTCTCATTCTCAACCATGAGTTAATACCTGGAAATAGAAAATTCTAGTCATTTCCTCCTTTGTCATTGTATCACAGTGTTCTATCAGACTATGTTTTAGAAATTAATTTTCTTCCCATCTCATCTTTGATGCTTTCTTTTGTCCACTTGGACTCACTGCTGCAAATGCCCATCTTTATTAGTCAAGTTTATCTTATCTGTTCCAGACAGTCTCGCCGTATCAAATGGGAACAAACAGAAGTAAACAAATAGAGACATTTTTGCAATACCTCCTCTACTGCAGAGCAGTATTATAAAGCCATGAAAAGAAACATAGAAAGAAAGGCAAGAGGTTCTTTGCTCTCTCTCCTTTATCCCATGGTGCATTTTACAAAAGCTGGGCTTTAGTTGAATTTCTTTCCACTTTTCCTTCTTGTTTTAGATATTACATTTTAGAGAATGATGCAGTTAATGCAACAAAAACAGTAAAGGCAGCAGTTGGAGATCCTGAAGAGCTGTGGGCTGTACAATTGCACTCCTTAAACAGCACCTGCCCTCAAACTGTGCATGACTGTTATGGGATCTGAGCTGATCTGCCGAGCTCTCTGACTAGCACCTGATTCAGAATTCTATTTTCACTTCTGTTACTATATCTACACATTAATGTATAATTTTCAATGCATTTCCCTAGAAGTCCTCATCTTCATCAATCTATTGTTTATTTTGCAGTAACGAATTTGGACCGGAAGTGAAAGGAAGTCTGCTGAAGAGCTTCGGAATGCCGGTGCTAACCGGTGCTAGCTTCCACTCATGCTGTTTTCAGGATGATGCTCTGTTGCTGAGCTCAGTCCAGCAGAAGCACCTGAAAGGTCTGCTGCAACCACATAGCATCAGCACACTCACGAAACCCAGAGCAGGATGGTAGACGAGTAGCTTCTTGCATCGCCGTTCAAGCCTATAATGCCTTCTATAAAGTTGACAGCAATACTAATGCTCCCTTGTGTTTAGCAGCAAAATAAAGAGAAATTATACCTGGATACAAGAATGACTGTGACTGTTTTTCCCCCAATGGTAGTTTTGTTTAATGTATACATTATTAACTGAATCAAGTTTCATTATTGAGAGTGTATCTGTGAGTCAAAGGATGCTGATAGTTTAGGGTCCATCAGTGAAGCTGTAAACAAGAGAAAGGTGGTAATTACCATAATGCATTTCTACTTTCTAGGCTTCTGACATGCTGTATGGACTCTGTCCAAGGGACAGCCTAAGGTAATGGCCAATAATTTGCTGGGATGCCTTCAACAGCTACGTCCCTGCTTAATTCTGCATGAGTCCTGTGAAAGCCATCTCATAGGGAATGCTTCCTCAGAGCAAACCCACACTATGGTGGCAATCCTGAGAGCTCAGCAGGATCATAACTACTGCCAGCCCCATTGAGATGTTCCATTTGTTTCCCAGTTGCCACCACAGCCATTGTTCTTAGTTTCTTCTATTGATTTCCTTCTCCTAACTCCTTCAGGGAAGACCAAGACAACACCTACCAAGATCCTCAGCAATTCTCAGCAGCAAACGTCAGGTAGCAAAGGAACATGTGCAAAGTCTTTTCTGACTTGTTTTTGTATGTAGCTCATACTTCCTGAGAGCCAGATCTCCACTATTGCTTCTCCTTACCACTGCTTCATCAGCCCAGACACCCCACTCAAAAGAGAATGCTATGAAGGAGCAACCGCAATCCGAATGCTCCATTATCAGTCATCAGTTGGTACCTGGAAATATAGCTTCTTTTGGTTTCCTTTACTAGTATTGGAAGTGCATATCTCCTTGGTATAGATTTCTGCTCATCCATCTTTCCCAAACAGCTACATCATCTTCATGAACCACTTAATAGGTCTTACCATTCATGGTCTTGTAACCAGTTACCACAAGTTGTTAGGATGAATTTGACAATCTCACAGAGGATGATTTTTTGAAGCAAATAATATCATTACTTATGTTTTGTGTTTGCAAAAGTAAGCATATCCAAATAGTTTAATCAAGCTAGTAAATGGTAGGGGTAGAAAGCCAGATAATTTGATTCTAACATCAATACTTTTTTAATGTTTCATTCATTCATTTATTCATTTACATGTTCATCCAGTTTTTGAGTTGGTATATTCCTCAGATCACACAAAATTGTTTTTATTGGGACAAATTCCTTTTTATATTTAATTATTAATTGGTAACTCTTATTTATAGTATTTTCAATTTTCCCTTAAATGCAAATATCCTTGTATGTTTAATGTTTATGTATGTTTGAAGATGAAATTGGTTTGGGGCATTTAATATTTAGTATTTAATAAGTATAAATCATATTGTTTTATTGCTTCTCATATAGGTACACCCATTTTTTTCCTACTAGATATTCAATACCTGTAAAGGCAATTTTTAATTTGCAAAGGTTGTTTGAATTTGGTACCCTATTCATCTTGAATTTTCAAAGGCTTGTGTTAGTCATTTTATGTTGCTGTGACAAAAATAACTGACATTAGCAGTTTAAGAGGAGGAGTGAAATTTATTTTAGCTTATGTTTTCTGACATTTCAGGTCATAGCTCTATTGATTCTATGTCCATGGTGAGGTAAAATATCATGGTGACCGGAGTGTGCAGAACAGAGTGAGTCTGTTTACTTCATGGGGGATAGGAAGAAGAGAGAGAGAGGAACAGATAAGTTGTCATAAAGGCACAATGCCCAGTGTGCTAGGACTCGCCTACTAAAATGTTCAGAACCTCTCAAAATAGAACCATCAGCTGAGAATCAAACATTCAATACATATCCAGTACATGCATGTTTAATTCATTGTACTGTCAAGAAAATATTGTTACCTTTATTTTATTGGTAAAATCCTTGAACTTTTTTTTTTACTGAGCTATCAAATTTATGATCTCCAAGTGTATCATGAAGCCTTTTAATTCTTGTACTATTTCTAAAGACTCGCATGCATCTTAACATCATCTTCAAATGTGCTTGTTCAGCATCTCATCAAAGTTGAAAGTCTTACTACTGTGGAGGCAGGACGTTTTAGGGAGAACATGGAACATGGAGAATCAGTTGCTTTATAGGCTCAGGGATGTGAAATTTGCTGTCCAAAGGATGTTGAAGTACAGTGGATGTTTCTGAAGAGGAAAGGGGTAGGGACAAGTTAGTTTAGAACAGACAAATATTGAAGCTGTGACCCATCTCAATTTTGGTTTCGCAGAAAACAACTGTAAGACAACGTTTTAATACAATTAGTTTGTTTCAGAGGTGACTACCCTCAAATGATGCTAAGAGAGTGAGAAATCACCAAGTGCAGCGTTTGTTATAAAGCACTTACCAAGATGGCCAACTGGAGCACAGTTGACCAAGGAATTCGGGAATACAAAATTGAATGAATGATGGAGGAGTATCTATGTGTTAATTTCATTGGTTAATAAAGAAACTGCCTTGGCCCTTTAATAGGACAGAAAATTAGGTAGGTGGAGTAAACAGAACAGAATGCTGGGTAGAAGGCAGTGAAGCAGATGCTTCAGGCAGTTGCCATAAGCAGTCGCCATACTTCTCCTCTCCAAGACAGATGCAGATTAAGATCTCTCCTGGTAAACGACCACCTCGTGGTGCTATATAGATTACTAAATATGGGTTAAGCAAGATATGAGAATTAGCCAATAAGAGGCTAGTACTAATGGGCCAGCCAGTATTTAAATGAATACAGTTTCCGTGTAATTATTTTGGGTGTAAAGCTAGCTGGGTGGTGGGACACAGTTCCACCGCTCCTACTACAAATGAACATATGTTAGAACTAGTTCAACTTTGAGAAAAATAAAGGATGTCCCTCTTCTATAGCTTGAGTATCAACCCTCATTGGTCACTAATTCTGATTATGAGGCATTTAGATTATGAGGCATTTAAAAACAAACAAACAAATAAAACATTTAATTGTGCATATCCAGTAAGCCTCATTATTTTATTGTGAAATTTTTCTTTGGGAAAAATGAAATGTGTGGTTTGTTGAACTGTGGTGTTTGTTCTGGTTTCTGAAGTAAAGAACAAGAAATAAGAGACAGGTGAGTGCTTACGTAACAGAGACTATTCTCAGTTCAGTGTCCTGGGCAAGTAGAAAATTCTGCAAGTAGCAAATGTAACAACACTCTCCCTAGAGCTGGGCTTCTGTGGATTTCCACATTTGAAAGCATCTTCTATTGGAAATTAAATCCTTTAGTGAGTGGATAACTTCTTTAGAAAGAAAGCTTGTTTGGTTTAGATTAAGCCCATAGGATTTAGAATTATAACCTAGGAATTATAAAATATTTTTCAGTTGAAAAAATGTTACATTTGGAAGGTTTCCTTCAGTTTCTGTGATATTCTGTAAAATTAGCTATTATAGTTCCTTGAAGTTTTAGAAGCTCAATTTGCTTGAATGGAATGAAATTTTCTTTACTGCATATTTAATGAGTATTTGTTGATAGATTTTAAATGAAGGTTTTGAAATGTGTTTTTAAAAGGTTTTTTTTTTTTTTTTTTTTTTTCAATTTCTCAGCATCAATTAAGCACCAGCGCCTAGATTTTTCATTGACTGAACTCTGGAGGTAAATTAAAAAAATAATACTATACAAGAGTAAAGTATGTGAATATATGGTGTGGTGTGTCCTTGTGTTTATGTGTTGCTTTTATTGGTTAATGAATAAAGATCTGCTTTGAACCTTTGACAGGGAAGAACAAAACTAGGTGGGGCAAGCTAGGCTGTATGCTGGGATAAAAAAGGGCAGAGTCAGAGAAAAGCCATGGAGCCGCCATGGAGACAGATGTGCTAAAACTTTGCTGGTAGGCCACAGCCTTGTGGTGATGCACAGTTTAATGGAGATGGGTTAAATTAATATATAGGTGTTAGCTAATAAAAAGTTAGAGCAAATGGGTCAAGCAGTAATTTAATTAATATAGTTTCTGTGTGATTATTTCAGGGCTAAGTGGCCAGAAACAAACAAGCAGCCTCCATATATATATATATATATATATATATATATATATATATATATATATATATATATATATAATAAAATAAAGGCAAATTTTCTAGGGAGCCACAGATAGCAATTAAAAAATATTAGCAAACTATCACTCTAAGAACAATAAAAGCCAAGCTAGCAGGAGAAAGACACTCTTGTCATGTCAGAGCATGTCACTGGGACGTGTTGTGGAAGAGTTCATGCACTCTGAATAGACAATGAGATGATTCCTTCACAGGCTTGGGAAGTCTTTCCAAATTTAAGCTGAATTAAGTCATTGATGTAGGAGTCAAAAAGTATTTGTCCATTCTGCTTTTGGGTCTCAGTTGAATATTTGTTTAAATAAATATTATATTAGGAAAAATTGTGGAACAGTTAAATTAGCATTTTTGTTTTTTAATAAATATAGTTTATACAAAATTCTTTAAGCCACTTTTCATTAGAAGAAAATGTGTATTTTCTTCTCTAGGGTACTGCTGCGAGGACTCTGTGGCTGAAACCTTTGGTGTTGAAACAGTAGGGTCTTACTGCAGTTTCTTAATACCCTAAAAGCCCAGTGAACTGTTTACAGCCTCAGCAATAGAAGGTGGAGAACATCAATCCATGGAGCTTGATTTTCGCCAGAGTAGCCAGTTGGTGAACTCCAGGCTCAGTGAGATCCCATCTCAAATGATGAAGTGGAGAATGATTGAACCCAATGCTGATCTCAGGCCTCCATGCAGAAGCACCAATGTCAATGAACAACCACACATCTTGACATCATATCCTGGTTTCCTTGATACATTCAGTGTGTGGGTGTTCGTGCATGTGTGTGTGCGTGCTTGTGTGCGTGAGTGTGTATATATTCATGCTTGTACATGTATGTACTAACAGACAACAAATAAGTAAACAAACAATACATACTATTATATGTTAGGCCATGCTCTGGATTTTCTTAGTTTGATCCTAGATAATAAACACATTAACTAGGTCCAAAAGAATTTGGGAGAATCCTCAAACAAGTAGTCAGGTTTTGTCAATTATAACAGGTAATGCTTGAAGCCGGGGTGGGACAAAATAAAAAGAAAAAAAAATACCAATGCCAGTTTCCCAAGATTTCATCCTGCAGTAAACTAATAACATTTACCTAAGAGGGAGAAAATTGAAATAAGGCTTCCTCTAAAGTTTCTATCCTGTCGCTAGCCATAGATATTATCTCATTATTGCTGCAGTAATGCCAACACTTTCTGCCAGGGTGCACTACTATGGGACTTGTTCCTGTATGTCTTCCTAAGGAGTGCTCTTACAAGGGCCTTTCAGCTTTCTCTGCTACATGCCCTCTGTGCAGGTGTATCATTGCTAGTTATTAAGTGGAGATGAAAGCCAGAGCCTGTCTACCAGCTGAGACAGCCTCGAGCCTTTTATTTCTCAGGTTAATAGTTCAAGTCTCCACTTGTGCAATCAGCAGGAAATCTTAATGGCTACATCTTGACATTGTACTTTGGGTCCCCTAGACAAGGTCGGCGTGCAAGATGAAACAAGCCTTTGAGAGCTAAGTTCTCCCGGGCTGTCTGGACACTGTACCACTCAATCAATTCTCAAAGTAACAAAATCCGCTGCAAGGTGATGTGCTTTTTGAACTACGGTCAGAGCTCTGCCTTTCTGTGCTCTCTTTTGAGACATTCTGCTTTGGCACTCTGTCACTGTGTAGGAAGCTCGCCTGAGTAGACTTCAGGTATCCCTCAGGCTTCACTACATGCTAAGGCTTCATGGCCTCATACAGAGAACTTCTACCTCACACTGTCATCTGGAGTCAAGGGAGCCTAGTGTGAATTGCTCACCGTTTCAGAACATACTTGATAAGTTTTGATCAATAATATATAGAAAGTGCTGCCCCTAGTTAAGGGTGGTTTATATCTGTACCTTCTTGCTAAGAGAAATCCAGTGTTCTCTCTAAGGCATCCATGAATTTCTAAAGACTTAGGTATTTCTTTCTTTATTGATTTTATTGAGCTATACATCTTTCTTTGCTCCCCTCCCTGCCTCTCCCCTCCCCCTCAGCCCTCTCCCATGGTCCCCATGCTCCTAATTTACTCAGGATATTGCCCTTTACTACTTCCCATGTAGATTAGATCCATGTATGTCTCTCTTAGAGTTCTCATTGTAAAGACTTAGGTATTTCTTAGCCTTCCATAGAACAAAAAACCCCAGCATCCATGGAACCTTTCTCTTACTTTTAACTTGTCCCTATGATCTTAGAGTATTCCTTCTGTGGGCACAGTCTTTTACTTGAACACCTTCCCTTAAAATTCTCTGCAACAGGGTAGAGCATGGGTTTCACTAGAGATTTGTTTGAATGGTGAGAGTTGACAAGGTCATTTAGCTTTGTATCAACTGGGTGTTTCAGCTGAGTTACAGAGTTCCCTGTTCCTAGAGGAGAATAGCAGATTGGTGTTTGGGGATTCCATCTTGGGGACAAGGGACTTTCTTAGTTCTGCTCCATTTACAAATGGCGTCCTAATATTGATGCACCTGTTTTAATATCTGTTTCTAACATCTCCCTACCATTAAGTAGCATGTAGCTTTTCCTAAGTAAAAAGTTGACATTTCCATCAACAGTTTATAAGGGCTCTCTTTTGTCTGCATACGGTTTTGTTTTTATTACTTTTCTTACGGATTGCTGTTCTGATAATATAAATTTGATTTTCAGTGTAGCGTTGATTTTCATTCTTCTGTTGGCTAGAAAAGTTAAACAAATGTTTACACTATTTTTAAGGAGAATATGTTTAACCAGAAGTCATCATATTTAGTGAATTAAGCTAGTCACTGAAGAAGAAATAATTTTTTCTCTAATTCATGTATCCTATATTTTGTATAGTTACATAAATCCATGCATTTATATGACATGAAGATATATGTGAAACTGTTTGGAAGAACAAAGGGAGGAAGTAGGAGTGAGAAAAGCAGGGGAAAGGTCAGGGGGTAATGTTTAATGTTCTTACAGTACATTGTGTGTGTGTGTGTGTGTGTGTGTGTGTGTGTGTGTGTGTGTGTGTATGGAAATGAATCACCCCGAGTAAACATAAAAACAAAAAATAGCTTCTTTCCCAAGAATCTCCCCAGTGGAAATATTGTTACATTATCAGAAGATCAGATTGTAAACAGCAGTTAAAAGCCTGGCTCAGCCTTTCTCCTTTTGCCTGTTTTTACAGAAGGTGGAAATATCCTGAAAGGTAAGCAAACTCAAAGCAGCACTATTAAAATTAAAACAAAATTGATCTCCAAACCAAACCACAACTGATCGGGTCAGCTCTGAACTTGCTGACACAGGCGTCCTGTTTAAGGTAGCAATGACTGGTGGATACTGAATTTCCATTATAGGAGGCCTTTCTGCATCTTTGACCTGCTCAAACCTCTTCAGCTTTCAAATTCTCTTGGTCTCCACCAAGACCCAACTCCCCTTCTTTACCACATATTCCTTTATCTTTGCAACTTGGCTTTGAACCAAATCCTGGGTTTGACCTGATGGTTCTCTGAGGGTCAGATACCTTAGTGTTAAGAACTCTGACCCTGCATGGGTGCTTCTGCAGTCCTGGTGGTCTCATGCAGCAGGAACACTCTATACAAGAAACTCAGGGCAAGAGTTTAGACTGAAATCCACTGGAAAAGAACATTTGTGGCCAGGAATTGATTAACAGTCATGGTGAAGGTGACCCATGCTTTCCACTATCTCTTAAAAATAGAATAGTGTTACAGAAAACACCAGCAAGTGTTGACAGCTGAAAATATACTTGATTTTCCAGAAAAATGCTCATACTTTTAAAGTTTATATTGATTGCCCATAGAGAGTAAGATACACTGTAGAGGATTTACATGGAAAAAATGTGTAAGTCTTGCATGTAGGCTTCAAATCCTAATGTAATTTGTTATATAAAATATTTTTAGGCTTGTTAAAATACTACATGTAGTTTTATTCCCTAAGTAAGCATCTCATCTCTACATTTCTCAAAGGAAGAAAAGGAAGCTTCCTGCTCACAGAGAGTCAGAGTGAAGCCAAGAAATGTTTCTACCCTGAATGAGCTTCTGCTATGGAAGATGCCCAAGGGAGAGCATGTGCTCTTTTCTACAGAGAATTTCCTATTGCTATTGTTCCAGCCATACATAACCTGGGTGAAAATTCCTGGCAAACACTTTTCTGGGCATGTGGGATCAAACGGCCAACTGGTTAGTCTTCTTAGGCCTATGAACCTTTTCCTGGTTCACTGACAAAATCAAGGAACAAGGGAAGAGAAAGTGAAAATCAAAACAAAACAAAAAATAGACATATCAGTTTTTGACCCACCATACTTCCCAATAGATATAAAGTATGCATGCATCACACACACACGCACACAATTCATATAAAAATACACGTTTGCCTATCACTGTTATAGACAACTGTAAGCATTGATTTGTTGTTCTGGTTGGTGTCTTAAGAGTAGTCTGAATCTCCTGCACACACCCTTGAACACCAAGGTGGTGATTTGTGTAAACCCAGCACTTCAGGGGATGAGAAAACCTATTCCAGTTACAACAAACTTCTGACATCACTCTTCTCATTTGTTGACCTATCACGGCAAGATCTTCCCGTTCTGTTGGAAGACTCCTCTACAGTCATGAGAGCTAGAGTGTCTAGGTTCAGTTTCAGCATCTACCAGATTCCAAGGTCTCTTCTTCCATTATTATTATTATCAATGACATTCATATAAAAATTCCTGAGTCTATTTAGTGTCACTTATATGTACCTGTGCCTAGGAGCGTCATCTTTTCCATGCTGTTGCCTGAACCTTAGGTAGAAGGGGTGTGCTGTCGACTTACCTATTGGTGCCTGGTACCCTGTAGTCCCTTATTCTCAGCATGCAGGCCAGTGTGGATTTCTGTAATTGCTTCTGTCTGCTGCAAATAGAAGCTTTTCTGATGATGGGTGAGAGCTACACTTATAAGTGGCTAGAAGGCTGTTTAGAACACAGTTAAAATTATATTGGCTTTGAAAAATGGCAGAAGTAGATTCTCCTATCCAGTTTGTAATTTCTCCAACTCTGGGTATTCCAATAGGTTGAAGTACTAGGCATAAATTCCCTTTTATTATGTGGGCCTTAAGTCCAATTAGACTCTGGCTTTCCTCCAGAATAAAAAATCCACAGTAGTATCTCTAGGAGTATCTTACTGGGCCGATCACTGGAATGGTTCATGGACATTACAGTTGGGCAGGACTAGCGATTTCTTGTCTCCCTTTGGAGTTTTTCTAGAACCTTCAAATGCTGTGAGAGTCCTAAGGGAAGGGTCTTCCAGGTAGTGTCAGCAGGATTCCTCTGACCTAAGTGTGGGTGCCGTCAGTGAGGTAGGAGAGGCAATAGCCTCATTTGGTTTGCGAGTTACTTGGGCTCAACTCTCCACCTCCACTGTGAGCAACTATCTCGAGAGCAAGTTTTCTATGCTTGACTCTATGTCTTTGTTAGATACCATAAAACTTTTGCATGAAGCATCACCCCATTTGTCATACTTCCATCAATATATTAATATATGCGTGGACTTTTGTGGATTATAAAATGTTTTTCTGAAAATTTCAGGCTTGCTTCATGCTACTTATCCCTCCTCTATTCATGCCACGCTGCATTATCCTGATTTCCCTCTCCCTAGTTAGTGCTCCTGGATGTTTTTCCCACTTCTCTTTTTATCACACCTGTGCTCTATGATCTCTTCTTCCTCTAGAGCCCCCTCTCTTCCTCTTACCCCACGGTCCAGTCTTGTTTTTGTAGTTGCTTCAGGTTATAGGTTCACATATAAAATTTCAGAGCTACAACCCATAAGTAAGAGAGTACATGTGATATTTATATTTTATGGTCTGGGTTACCTCACTCAGCAAAATATTTTCCAGTTCCAATCATTTACCCACTAATTTCACTTTTCTGTAACATGATGGGGCCTGCTTGTCGGGGTTTATGTCCTGCCCAGTTTTCCACAGCCAGCAAGCCCCAAAGAAAATCACACAGAGATCTCTATAAGTTATAAAACTGATTGGCCCATTAGCTCAGGCTACTTATTAGCTCTTGTAGCTTATATCAACCCATTATTCTGATCTGTGTTAGCCATGTGGCTCAGTACCTTTTTCAGTGGGGCAGATCACATCCTGCTTCTTTGGTCATCTGGGCAAGAGTTGAAGGAATGGGCTTTCTCCTTCCCAGAATCCTCCTGTTCTCATCACCCTGCCCCTACTTCCTGTCTGGTTGACACACCTATACTTCCTGCCTGGCCAATCAGCATTTATTCAAAATATGATTGACAGAATGCAGACAATTCTCCCGCATTACTTTTCTTTGCAGTTGAATAGTATTTCATTGTGTGTGTACCACATTTTCATCATTCTGTACTTCACTTAGGAATTTACTCTTACTCTCTTTAAATTCATTGAGCTATGTCTTCATGTCCTTTCTAAACACCTTGAATTACTTAATTATATTTATGAATGCTCTTTTAAATTCTGTATTCTGAGGTTCATTTAAGTAATTTTCTTTATGAAACATTTCTGTAGGACTAAGCAAAGGGTGGTATTCCTTTGTGTTTTTATATTGTTTGTATTTTTGTGGTTTGAGCTAGACATACATAGATATGAGGATTGGCTCAGCTAAAGAAAGCCAGTCTAGCATTGTGAGGCCAGGGGTTCAATCCTCAGCATGGATAATCCAGACAAAGTGTTGCATGCTTATAATCCTAGCATTTCAAGTAGGAAGATTAGCAATTCAGGTCATCCTGGGCTACATAGGAAGTTTGAAGTTGGCCTCAGCTACCTAAGACCCTGCCTCAAATATAAAAATAATTCTGTACCTGCTCTCTTTGTGTATAATCAAGAATCTAATCTGATAAATAGGTCATTACATCCAAATTAGGCATGGGAATAGCTATATCCAATACAATAAGAAAATAACACTTCTCTCTGAATCCTATACCCATGCTGAATGAGAAACTATGAGTGTTCATATGCTCCTGTATGACTTTATGATTCTTTAAAATTACATTGTTTATTTATTATTCATTTGTTTATATGTAGATGCAATGGGGCTGTGCATGTTCCATGGCACAGATATACAAGTGAGAGGAATACTTTGAGGAATGGTTCTCTCTTTCTATCAAGTGTGCTCCAGGTATCTCTAACTCAAATCTTCAAGCTTTGCAGCAAGCCTCTTGACCTGCTGAGCCATCTCACTGTATTATGTATGTATGTGTGTATGTATGTATGTATGTATGTATGTATGTCTTTTCAAGAGGATTTCAAAAGGTTTATGTCAGTTGTGAACCATTGATGAGATACAGCACAACACAAATCTCTGGGAGCCACTGTAAATAAAAAAGAGATGGGCAGCATGCTGCTGCTCCAGAAAGCTCATGGTGGGCTGTGCAGCTTGATGCACTCATCCACAGCAGGTGGTTCAGGAAATTGGTTTCTGTCTCTCTTCCTTGAGGAATGCAAAGGAAAAAAATATATATCAAAGCATGCAACCACCACAACAGCTAAACCAAAACAATGAGCGACAGCAAAAGAGGTGAATAAGAACAAATGGCTACAAATCAGAGAATTAAAATGAAACACCACTTCTTCATCAATAATTACACTAAGAATAAAAATTAAGCTTTTTAATGAAATATAATAGAATGATGGACAATAAAAACAAACAAACACAAACAAAACCCCCGATAATCATAAGATCTATCTTTGTGTTCTATATTAAAGAATTGTTTTAGATTTAGATATGGTGAAGACATGGTGAAATATTCAATGTGAGTGATATCTCAAACTCATCAGGCATGGCAATGCCTGTATTAGACAAAGTTTAAAGGCTGTGATAATACATAGAGGAGGCATTACACTATATTTTATCATTATATCATGTTAAAGGGTAAATTCACCAGGATGGTTGATGATATATGTTCCTAATATCAAAACACGTAAATATAAGAAGCAAAGAATGATAGAATTGAAGAGAGAACTCAGCAGCACCATAATAACAGCAAGGTATTTTCATATCTAACTTTTAATAATGAGCAAAAACATAGAATGAAGATCCATAAAGGAAGAACACAGCAACACTACAAACAAATGGAATTAGCTGACACATACTGAGCCTTGAAACAACACAGTACAAGTTGTATGATTCTGAAGTACATACAGGACTTTCTCCAATATACTATCCATGGTAGATCATAGAAAAGTCAACAAATTTAAGGAGTTTGAGACTCTATCAAGTGTTTTTTTCTAATGTAAAAGAATAAATCTAGAAGTCAGTAGTAGATGAGAATTGGAAAATTCACAAGTAAGTGATAATTAAAAGCACAAACACTTGAGCAATATTAGATACAAGAAATTAAAAAATGACATGGGAAAATATCTATACACAAATAAAAAATACACATCAGAATTTATGAGAGCCTGCATAGTCACACAAAAAAGAAATGTTTAATAATAGATGTCAACATAGAAAGAGAAACATCTTGAGAGAATGGTCAGACAAGGGACTAAAACAAAAAAAAATGAACAAGGACATAACAAAGAGAAAGAAAAAGTAATATTAGAGAAGACAAAAATGAAATAACGAAGAACAAAAACATTAGAAAAAATCCACTAGTATAAGATTTGGAAAGATGAATTGCATTGTCAAAACATTAGCCTTACTATGAAAGGCAGAGGATTAAAATAAATACAACCCAAAGCAAAAGAGGGACATCACAGCTATAGCACCCATATATAAGATATCTTCACACTGGATAACCTAAGGAAAAATAATAAACTGTAACATACAAACCACAATGACCGACTAAATAACGGAGAAACAGAACATCTAAGCAAACCTGTAACTAGGAAGCAGATTGAATTGATACTCAAAAACCTCTCAAACACTGAGAGCCCAAGGTCAGATGGCTTCACTGATTATTTTACTGAATTTAAAAATGAGATTTCATGTAAAAATGGAAAAGGAACAAAGTCTTCCAAATTGGTATGAGATTGGCCTTTCCTTAATATCAAAGCTAGACTTTATTAAAATAAAGACTCAGGAACAATATCTCTGATGAGTGCATACAGAAAAATCTGCTACAAAACACTGTCAAGGAAATTCAACATCATGTTAAAGAAATCAGACATTGTGTCTACATTTAATTTATCTGTGGATGACAAAGATGTTCTAACATGTGAAATTGCACAATGTGACATATTGATTAACAGAAGATGCATAAAAATTATATAATCATCTTCTGTAGGTTCAGAAATGAAAAATATTCTGTGACCTTTCATGATTAAAAATATTTTATAAACCAATATAAAAAATTCTCCCCACATGATAAAAACTATACCCCAAACACCACAGTTTAGGCCATATTGAATGTTGAAAAATATCTAAAATTATTTTTTCTTAAATTGAGATAACATTAAAGATGCCTGCATCATTCTAGCAGTCCTAGCCAGAACAGTTTTGAAATAAAGAAATAAAAATATTATAATCAGAAATGAAACAAAATTATCTCAGTATATGACATAATACTGCACAAAATAAAATTATTTAAGTTCTATACATATTTTAAACTATAACGTAGGGTCATCAAGATGGCTCAGTGATAAAATCACCTGACATTAAGCATAAATAACTGTGTTGAATACCCTGGGTATCCACAAAGTAGAATTGACTCCTGCAAGTTTTATCTCTTTAAAATAAGTTAAACTTCACACACACACACACACACACACACACACACACACACACACACACACGCATTCTATCTTCTATCAATATATGTAATTTTAAAAATTAAAATTAGGAGTGAAAAATTTAGAACAAGAAAATTCATAAAAGCTACAGGTTAGCAAACCAATTTAATGTCAGCCATATTTATGTACTCACAAACATTTATCAGGACTCGAGTACTTTTTAATTACAAGTATTCTATTAAATGGGTACATTGCATTTGTTGAGTCATGTAAGCTGATCTCATCCTCCAGCTATTCCATTATAAAATTATTGTAATTAAGAATCTTACACAACTTTATTAACATATGTGCTGATAATTTTGTCATGTAGTAGATGATTTTTATTTTGGTTGAGTCCTTTTTGTTTTCTTCTTAAACTGTGGTCTTAGTGTGATGCATTAAAACACTGCCAGAAACAATACCATAAAGCTCCTCTGACCCATGTGTCATGTGGAGGGCCCCCTGGATATCAGGAGCTGGAAGACCATAAAAGATGGTCAGGCACTATTGAGTCAGGGTCTTTACAAAGTTGGGCAGGATTTGACAGTTGTACAAGACTCCGACAGCATGTACGGTGTCCATAAAGTGACAGAGGAACCTAGAGGATATAAGAGAAAGACAAAATTGACAATGAGTTCTCTCTGGGTTATTTGAAGGTCAATGTGTCAAGCTTTGCTTCAAGCAGGAGTTCCTAAGGTGATGGGAGAAATGGACAGAAAGCCAAATTATTTGCTAGGAAGCTTTGGGAAGATGTTAGAGCCCAAGGAGAAGTTCCCAGAAGGACTCCTAATAAAGGGACATTCATTAATTATAGATATTAATTAGGTTTAGTAATAGATTTCAATACATAATTAAAATGTGTAATAATCAAATATAGGCTTTTATTATCTACAACATCCCATTTTCAAGCCTATAATGATCACTATTCTATATTCAGGTGACTTTCCTTGTATATTTTTTCTATTTATTTATTTATTTATTTATTTATTTATTTATTTATTTATTTATTTTGAGACTGGGTTTCTCTGTAGCTTTGGAGCCTGTTCTGGACTAGCTCTTGTAAACCAGTCTGGCACCAAACTCAAAGGGATCCTCCTGCCTCTGTCTCCTGAGTGCTGGGATTAAAGGCATGTGCCACTACCACCTGGATTTTCCTTGTTTATTTTTACAGCAAAAAAATGTTATACAAGTGACTTCATTTATCTTGTTTGCCTATGTTTTTGTTGGTAGTGTTGTGAACCTCAGTTCTTGAAAAAAATGAATTCATCTTTCAAGGCCAAATTCAAATGCCTGTCCCATAGAGTGTAACTTGGTTCTTCCTTCACTTTTTCCTTTTTTGATCTTACTAAATCCTTTTCCATGACACATTCTGCTTTTCAATATCCAAATTACAGTTTAATATTGATTTGGAACAAAACAACTACAGAGCTTTGCATAAATGTATTCTTACAAATGTTGTGTCTGAATCAAGCAAACTGAAATCAGTCACACTCCCTAAAGGTAAAGAGTATCCAAAATTCTTTTGTAGTAGAAAGTCCTATTATTTGGGCTAAAGATATAGCTCTGTGGAAGAATACTTGCATTGTGCATGCAAGTAAATGAGTTGAGTCACAACAATAGAAAAAATAAAAAAGAACTTTTACAATGCAGTTTCTAACAGAAATGAAACTGTCAGTTCTCATTTTTAAGTGTCATATTGAAGAGTTAGGAAGTTAATTATTTGATTCTAAGTTCAATAGTGAAATACAAATTAAGTACAATTAAGTAATCATATTAGATGATAATTAAAATACTGTCTGTCTTTTTATTCCCATTGGTACTTTTCTAAAAATATTGCCTTAAAAATTTCTTATACATACATAGATCTAATCTACATGGGAAACAGAAAGAGACAAGATCTCCTGAGTAAACTGGGAGCATGGGGACCTTGGGAGAGGGATGAAGGGGAGGAGAGAAGCGGGGGGGGGGGGCAGAGAAAAATGTAGAGCTCAATAAAAATCAATAAAAATTTCTTATACAGAAAAGAAATAATACAACATATTTGAATATATGTAAAGATGGATAAAGTGTAATGAACTTCCTAGATAGCCATCATTCATGTGCAATATTTTAAATTCCAAATAAGTAAAGGTAATCAAGACCCTTTCAGGGCAGTGGGTGATTGTCCCCCCCCCCCATACTAAGCAAGGTGTTTCTCTAATCTAACAAAAGGTTATGCTAGGTTTGTGTAAGTCTTCCCCAAGAAGGAATTTTAGCAAGCTAAGTCCTTATTTACTTTTATATTCCATTGTTCATTGATGTTGTTGTCATTTTACAGGTAAAAAAATGAAAATGAGTTGTATGGACGTGAAGTATCATTACTAAGGCTACCCTGTTACAGAGATCTCTAGAGCCTAGAATTATTCACTCAAAGAAATGTCTTAGCTGGCTCTGGCATCAAAAGGGGCTTCCAAGGGGGTATAGTAAAAGCCCATAATCTATCAGTCATTTCACACATTTTTGTCATGTTGAGTAACTGATGTGGGTAGGGTCTGGGTTGCAGACCCATGATTTTCGAATGCTAAGTTTGTCCTGTAAGCCCAGAGGATAATAGTCAGAACCTCATAGTCCATGCCTGTTGGTTGTACCAGGAATGAGTTACCTTCTTTTGAGTTGTTTGTGAGTGGTGTGAGTGGTATCCCATAGATACCCAATCTATTACAATCATTACAGGCTTTTGCTATTGCTCTTAGTACCCTACAGAATTTGACAGAAAGACCCTATTTCTACAAGCACCAGAAACATGAATCATTTTTGTTACTATTTGATGTCTTAGTATAATTTAAAAATTCTGTACATCTAAATTCATAATTAAAATCAATATTCTGAAATTACTTATATTCTCAAATATGATTCCTTTGCTTAATGTTCTTATGCATGTTGGATGGTATTCTTTTAAAATGATATTTGGAAGACTTTAAGCTAGTCAAGAACAGGTAATAGAATAAGAAATAAGGTTACTAAGCATTAGAAGTTGCGGTCTAATGGAGTAGTTAAGACAACATCTAGTTGGTGAAAAATAATTAATAAACGTCAAAAATATACCTGATTAGGATGTATACCATCAGTCAAGTTAGTAATGGGTGAGGATCAGTGTGAAGGGATGATTCATGTGGCATCCACAGGAGAGGAAAAGTAGCCAAACAGAACTTGAGTGGCAGGTAGACCAATTCTGAGTGACCTTTACCACTATACATGACGATATTTACTAGATTAGTCATCCAAATTGCCAAGGCTAATGAAACGATCACTCGCAGAAAGTGCACACCCTCGGGGAAGAAACATAAGAATAACTGTGATGGGGGCAGTGAAAATTCCTTACAAATGTTAACCCCATGTTTGCTTGCCTGTAGTCCTTTTCTTTAGGATGAGTCATGGAGCTTTCCTTGGAAGAACCAGAGCTTCCCTAGGGTGAGCCATGAAGCTTTCAACAGTATGAGGCATGTAGCTTTCATCCTGAGCCACAGAACTTTCCCCAGGATGAGCCACAAAACTTTCACCAGGAGAGCTTTCCCAAAATGAGCCACAGTGCTTTTCCTAAGAAGAGCCATATTGTTGGGAAAGGTAACTCTCCTGAATTTACATCTGGTTGTCGTAAATTTTACATCTTAAGGAGGTCAGAGCTCTGTAGTAGGTCATAATGAAATAAGATGTTTTCCAAATCATTTTATCCTCCTTAGAAAATTAAAAATATAAGTGGAATAATGAATTAAAAGGGCAAAGAGATCTCGGAATACTGGAGAAGACTAGCTTTAAGGATTATGAGAAAAAAAGGAAAGATGTGAACAAAGAGAAAGATAAAAAAATCCCTGTGATAGCTGGGCAGTGGTGGTGCACACCTTTAATCCCAGCACTTGGAAGGCAGGGGTAGAAGTGTGTTTAAGGACTGACTCCATGCTACTGAGAAACACTTTCTTGAAAAACAAAACAAACAAAAATTCCTGCGATGATGCCTTTTGCTAGGCTGAAGGCTTCTAGGTCAGTAACTACATTATCTATCATCTATCTATCATCTATCTATCTATCTATCTATCTATCTATCTATCTATCTATCTATCTATCTATCTATCTATCATCTATCTATCTATCATCTATCTATCTATCTATCATCTATCTATCTATCTATCTATCTATCTATCTATCTATCTATCTATCTATCCATCCATCTATCACTCATCTATAAGCCTTCACTTAGTTCTCACACTTAGTCACTACATGGTTGAGTAAAGATGCAGCAGGTGACATATAGGTAGCTTTGTCTATGAGCCAAGTTCTGGTGACCCAGTACTTCACAGGTCAGAGATACCAATGATCCCATAGAACAAGCACAGGCTGATTTTCAGAATAAAGAGTCTATGTGTTCTGTGCTTCAAGCTGAAGCCAAATGACTAGATCACAGATTTAATGATGAACCTATCAGGTTACCTCAAACACAGGGCTTTGTATTTCAATTTTTCAAGAAGAATGAATTGCATGGAGTCTGAGTAAGGGGGGAGAAAGGGAAGGGTATTTATGAAGTACTGAATATGAAATTCCTAAGAGGGTATCTTTGTTGATATTATGCCAAGTTGTAAAGGATAAGTAGGTCTGCTCCAGTGAAATTTGTGAGGTGTGAGTGACTTTCTGGTCCCCAGACACACATGAAGTGTTTGTAGGGAAGAATAGTTATTTTGGAGCTATGGGAATTTTTAATGGCTGTAGAGCAATGAAATAGAAGCTTAAGTCATGTCTTATACTCCCCAGGAAACAGCCGAAGATAGTTTTTAAAATTAGATTCATTTACTTTTATTTATATGTGAACTGGTACTTTGCAGTGTGTATGCCTGGTGCCTATGCAGGCCCCAAGGTGCCCTGGAACTGGAGTTACAGATGGTTGTGAGCTATCATTTTGTTACTGGGAATTGAACACTGGTCCTCAAGAAGAACAGCATGTGCTCTTAACTACACACCCTTACCTCCAGCCCCAAGGTCAGATTTCATTGCAGGGAATTATATGGAAGTATTCTCAAAGAAAACAATCGCCAGAGACTGAAGGGCCATATTCTAGTTGTAACCAAGCTCACAGAAACAATCAGTAGTGAATTATGGAATGAAAGGACTTTTATTTACCTTCCATAGACCTTGAATAAAAGCTCAAGATGGTGGAATAATCAAAAGGCACTTACTTTCTTTTCAGAAAAGAATTTTAGTTGTGAGGTATCAGATGTTAATAACACAACAGCTAGGGAAAAGGTAACTAGCACTTGAAATAGAAATCTACACAGCACACAAACTATAAATTATGACTAAATAAGGCTAGAGTAAAAATGCATAACCAGGAAAAACAGAGATTTATAAATCACATTTATCAAACTGAAGGATAATTTTAAACAATGGGATGTTAATGATTTTGAGTTTAAAGTTAATACAGTTAACCAGTGTGGCTTAAATGTAAGTTGTTTTAGGGTAAGGTTAACAAAAGCAGAAATACCTATCTTGAAATTGTTCCAAGTGACAAAGAGAAAATGGTGAGCATTTAGTGTTAGTAGGTGGAGCTTTGAGCAGATCTTTCTTTGGATCACCAGCTCCCAAATGATGAAACAGAAACTTCTTATTATTTACCAAAGTTTGGTAGCTTGGACTTGTTCCCAACTAGTTCTTTTTTTTGGGGGGGGAGGGGAGGTTCGAGACAGGGTTTCTCTGTAGCTTTTTTAAAGCCTGTCCTGGAACTAGCTCTTGTAGACCAGGCTGGCCTCGAACTCACAGAGATCCGCCTGCCTCTGCCTCCCGAGTGCTGGGATTAAAGGCGTGCGCCACCACCGCCCGGCTCCAACTAGTTCTTAAAACTTAAATGAACCCATTTATATTCATCTGTGTTTTGCCACCTGGCTCGTTACCTCTTTTCTTTGCTGCACGTCGACTTCCTCCACATATTGTCAGTGTAATCTCCATCCCTCCTTTTTGTTAAAATAAAAAGGAAAAATATTAACTTTAACACAGCGAAACTATACAAAATAAGAACAACTATCTGGTAAGAATTACACTTACCACGTCTACTCCGTTTGTATTTGGCAACATCAGAGAAAGTACTGTATTACCTATCCAGCTTGGTGAGTCCAAACTTTTATGGCTTAGACATTTTCTATCATAAATGGTATTACCATCATAAAAACACCCTTTTAGACCTTAAAATTTTTCTTAAGTAAACAATTTAAGCTTTTATATCTCTCAACCTTTATAAATGTTATAGCCCTTTTTAAAGTTTCTCTTTTGAATTTGGTAAACCAATCAAAAGGCGCCTTAGCCAGGCGAGGAAGGACAGACGTCTTTACATTGTGTGATTAAATATCCTGCAGCAGAGCTTGGAATGAAGAAGATGAACTGGTTAAGATGATATAGAAATATTGTAACTGTTGGTTCATAGTTCACATGAAAAGGGTGCAGGGTGGTATCGAAAGATGGATGGAGGCAGTTTCTGACTTGGGAATCTGAATTCGGGAATTTAGCCAAGGTTATGGAACTTTCATTTCCTATTTTTTTTTTCTGTGTGGCCAGTAGGAAATTGTGCTTGGCAGTACTCTTGAGTTTTGGGGAAAATGTGTAACCATCTCTGCCTAGTTAAGCATGGCTGGAAATGATGCACATTACCTCTAAGATGAGGCACCAGAAAATCATCAGATATACTGTAAGCTTTTGCTCTCTTCTTTGGCAGCAAGCAGAGAGGCCATATGTGAAATTTTGAGCCCAGAATCAACGTGCTGAGAACAGTGAATTCTCTCCTGGAGGGCAGCTGCTTTGGGATGTTGCCCAGTCTAGAAAGGACCTTGTATGCACTAGGAATATATATGGCATACATTTAAAGTTTGTCACTGTTGTTCCTGAAAATTAGGACTAGCCTATCTAGATGTATTCCAGTAAATAGATAGAGTGTGCATGTCTCTCTCTGTGTGTATTTATGTGTCTGACACTCACGTGTTCAAGTATGTGATTGTGTGCATGTATGTGTTCATATAGGTGTGCATTTAAGCACATGTGAATGTAAATGTGTGTGTGTATGTACAGTTGCAAACAAAATGAGTGGGGGAATAAACAGACACCATATGAATTAGCATAGAAACACTGAGTTCAAGGGATAACTAAGATATTAAATGAACATATTTAGAATATAGTTAAGAAATATGTATGATGACTTTGAAGCAACTTCTGGACTAAGGTTATAGGTTTTGAAAGCAATCACAGCCAGTGCTGAATCTCATGGGAGGTGATTCCTAACCTAGGTAGCAGAATATTCAGTAAACACCCTCACAAAAGAAAAAAAATCAAATCACTGTCATTAACGATCTGTAATTCATTCCCCTCTTCATTGTTATGAAATTTTAAACTCAAATCAGGAATTGCATTTGAAAATTTATCCAAGGGAGCCTTCAGTCACATTCATGTAGAACAAACCAATATGGCATTTTCAATAATTATAAAGTGATTTCAATGACATTACTTTAGGAACAGAAAGTAGGATAGCTATTTGGTGGTCAAATTTTACATGACTAAGCCAGACTTTATTATGTTGCAGATGCTGTTGCATTGAGGGAGAGAAATGTATCAAAGTCAGTTATGAGTTCAGCCTCCTTTAGACTTAGCATCTAGCTCAGTTGTACATGTGTGTTCCCACCCAGTACTTAGCTCTTAGACACTTGAAACTCTGTATTCATCAGGAAAGTGTAAGGTCCTGAGGTTCACACCATTATGCAAATGAGATAGAAACAGAGAAGTTATTTGAACTTGCCCAGGTTAGTGTGGTCTGAAATGTTGATGTCTTTCATTTAACAACCTAAATGTATGTGAGTGGGGACGAAGCCCATACTGAACTGATATATTTATGTAACCTCTAAATAAGTTGAAAAGGTAGGAAAAGGTCAAAACCTCAATTGAATTCTAAACGGAATACCCTGCAGGATAAAACCAAAGCCCAAATTCAAACGTCAGTTTCCTTGATTCCAAGTCCCCATGCTTCCATTTTGTCAGTACAGCCTTGCATGATAAGGGTTTCCATCTATGTCATGTGAAATTCCTTCCGTCCTTCTGTCCTTCCTTCTTTCCTTCCTTCCTTCCTTCCTTCCTTCCTTCCTTCCTTCCTTCCTCTTCCTCTTTCTCTTTTCCCCACCCTCCCTCCCTCCCTCCCTCCCTCCCTCCCTCCCTCCGTCCCTCCCTCCCTCCCTTCCTCCCTTTCTCCTACCCTCTCTCCTCCCTCCCTCCCTTCTTTCTGTCTTTTTTTTTGTTTGGAATTTTGAATCATCTTAGAAAGATATTGGTCTTTGTGTTTTCTCTCTCTCTCTCTCTCTCTCTCTCTCTCTCTCTCTCTTTGTGTGTGTGTATGTGTGTGTGTATGTGTGTGTATGTGTGTGTATGTGTGTGTGTGTGTGTGTGTGAGAGAGAGAGAGAGAGAGAGAGAGAGAGAGAGAGAGAGAGATCATTACAATAGTATCCTTTATTTCTTGTTTTTAGCTAGAGTACTGCTAAAAGTAACTTACATTTCAAGCAGTGATGGTGTGTGTTATGGCGGGAAAGACTGACAATGTACCACCTCTTTAACCATATGCAGAAAGGTCCATTCTGGTAAAACAAGGAGCTCTGTTGCCCTGGCTAAAGCCATTAGCAACATCAGCCCACATACATCGGTCTCATCCAGTCTCTTATTTCATCTTGCTCATCTGTTCTGATTGAACACTGTCATTTTTTGAGTGGCTTGTTATCATCTTTATGAGTTAATGGCGAGTGAATACCCCGAGGATACCACTCATGAATACAAATTCTCTTTTATTCTACCTAGAGACATATAATGCTGCCGAATAATAATAACCCACCAGAGATTAGAATTTAAGATTCTATTCTGCTCAATGTATTTATTATCTGAAGGCGAATGATAGAAAAGGGAAGATAGAACAAGGAAACGATTTAGAGGAAGTGGCAGACACTGACTGCCTATTACCCATCTATTACCCAGAGCCTTTTAATCAGATACACTTTTAATTTATGGACTCTCAGTAAGCGAGCAAAATTATACTGCAATTCAAATTATCCATCACCATTAGAAATGGTTAGGACAGTGTTGCGGCATTATAGTTATTGTGTTTCTAGACTCATGGACAGGAAGTAGGCCACATGCACAATTTTAGAGGTAATTTATTACCATGGATAACCCTATATTTTTGAAAAGTAGCAAATGAATACCTAATTGACAAGGCTTATGGGACAGAGAGGAGTGAAGTTAACATTTATAAGATAGATGATGTGTTGATTAATTATGTACACTTGTGGGTGGTGACTTATTTTTTCCTCAAACAATGAATCCTATGTGTTATAATCAATCAAGAGATAAGAAGGCCTGAGCCTATACCACTGGATTTGATAGGCAAAAATGATGAGAGAGTGACTGACAAATAAATGAGATTTTGCCCCAATAATTGCTTTTCACCTGCCTGTATCATTTTCCACACTAATGGTGTAGAGTGTCAATTCTTTATGCTTCCTTGTTAATGTTGTTCCTCCACCAGGAGGAAATGGACATAGTTCTGTGTGTTCTTTTGCATTTCTCTATAATAAAAAAAATAGGAGATAATTCTCATGGCTTGTTTCCATGGCCACACTGGATGGTCCTTAAGTACAAGGAACAGGTTTCATTCATCTCTATAGCCTCAGATGGATCACCGTGCCTGACATACATTTGGGGTTCTGTTTCTCGGGAAGAGATGTGAGCTAACAGTTTATTATGTCATTTACCAGTGGATTCTAACCTGCAGCTATTCTGAAACCATTACATTAAGGTTTCTGGAATGAGATTGATTTTCTAAATGAAAAGACTTTAAGCATCTAGCAGTTCCGATGAAGTATGATTTCAATAATACCATCATCATTCCAGTGATAATTATGCAGGGTCAAAGCTGTTTGATGTAGACATTAAAACCAATGAGAAGTCAGGGATTGTTGACACTGTGTGCTAAGAAGAATTTTTCATGCATAGACATCATTGGGAATTTGATGATTCCATTCATGTATTTTTGTACATATGTTTCAAAAAGCTTATTAATTGAAAGAAGATATTTTATTTCATTTTAAGTCATTTTAATGAACTTTATCTAGAGATCTCAGTTTTTAATATTCTCAGTCTCTGGACCTTAGGATACATTAACTTTATATTCGCCTTTGTGAAACATGATTAAATAAAATCTTAGGTTCAGAAATTGGAGTTCAATGTGAAGATCCAAAAAGCACAAGAGCCAGTCACTGGCTCTTACCTTGACCACAGTCTGAAATGCCTATCCTGCCTCCTGGAATCTCAGAAAGGGACTGCATGTGAGCTGTCTCACCCCGTCTTATATTCCTCTCTAAAGCTGAGATTAAAGGCATGCACCACTGGGATTAAAGACATTCACAACCTGATTTCTATGGCAACTAGTGTGGCTACTGAAATTAAAGGTGTATGTTACCATAACTTTGCCTAGAAGGCTGATCAGTGGGACTGTTTTACTTTCAAATCTTCAGGCAGTCTTTATTAAAATACAGTTGAAATGCCACTACATTTCCCTGTTTTGTATAAAAAATAAAAAAAGGTTTTAGATAATATAAGAAAACTACATACAATAAGTGCAATGACTACATACAATATATACAGGCAATAAATACATCAACAAAGTCTAGTCCATTTGCATTTGACAAATTCAGAGAAAATATTTCAAATCTATCCTTTTTTTGTGAGTCCAAAATCTTATTCCTAATTAACTTTCTATCATAACTTGCTTTATGTGTCTGGTAAACTATAACTATAGCTATCTAATCTTCAACTCACTCAGAGACCTAAGAAAAAATAATATTAACTGAGTAAGCAGGAAGTGCAAGCAAGCGAATTCCAGAAAATGTGAGTAATGACAGAAACAGCTGGCTGCCTGGACAGTCATCCAAAGTTCCTCTGCAATTTTGGGACATCCATCTTTGGCTTATAGGTCTAGCATATCCGACAGACTTTTCTGTAAAGCAGGGTATTTTGTATTCTGCTTGTCTTCTTAAGACAGCAAACTGTCTGCTGTAGGAAGGAATTCCTACAGCCAGTAGCCTTTAAGTTAACTGTCCACTTGGGCATGGCCTCTTATGCTATTTATGCTGATGTAAAACATGTGTCTGGCCTATCTCTTCTGGCTGCAGCTTTTAGTTGCTGTTCCCCATTCCAGCAGAGCACTGTGACCTGTGAGTCTACCCCTAAATAAATAACCCTCTATTATACTCAATTCTGAGCTAGTGTGGGATGTCTTTTAAGCGTCCTTCTTTATCTGATGCCCCATGTGGATTCAGACTCCACACCTACCGGTTCACAGCCTAGAAAGTCTCCCAACCCTGCCCACTTGGTTTGCTTTTATCTAAGCATTTTGTAACCTCCCCCCTCCCCCCACAACCACAGTAGAACTATCTTCATGCGGCCACTGTTCCCCTTTCATGCAGAGGAACTGTGATCTGTGAGTCTACCCCTAAGAAATAACCCTTTATTATTCTCAATTCTGAGCTAGTGTGGGATATCTTTTTAGCATCCATCTTCACCAAAGAAAATTTAAGAATATGTCAAGTCCTTACTGGAGTGTTCCGTGGGGCTGGATCATTTCAGTCAGCAGTCTTAAAGTTGTTCTAGATGTAGAAGTCAGAGGAAACTGCAACAAATGTTATCTGAAATGTGAGGTCATCTGGGTCATTCATTTCCACTGGAGAATTTATAGGGGTCTTCCTTGATCAAACCTTATTTTTCTTAACCAAGAATGGGTCCACAGCCTCTGAGTTCCTGTGGAAAGAAAAACAAAACCTCTCCTCCAAAGTAACATATTTTGATTTCAATTTTGAAGTCAAGGCATTTTGATCAAACCTTATTTTTCTTTAAACCAGAATGAATCCACAGCCTCTTACTTCCTTTGGAAACAAAAGTAAAAATCCCTTCTCCAAAGTAACATATCTTTTGACTTAAATTTTGAAGTCAAGGCATTTTCAAAATATACAAGCTGGGTTAATCAAACAGCATTGATAATCAAATGTCTCTTAGCAGCTTTTGCTTCTTTTTCAGTAGTCAAACAATTCAAAGATAGCACAGTAATATAGAGTATCCAGATTCTCTGTGTATTTTTCCATCTAAACCTTGGTAAATGGAAGCTGGGAGCACTAGTTTTTCTCCTGAACCCAGGTGGATAGATTTGGGTCCAGCTCCTAGAGCTAGAATTCCCATATCAACTCTGACCTGGGCCAGTGGCTAAAATACCTCAGGCAAACAGCATTTTTGTGAATTCGTACCCCAAAAAGTTGATTGCCAAATGATGCATGAATAATAAAAACTGAATGATATGCAAAAATAATATGGATACCATCAAAATTAATAAAGATTAGGTTTGAAAAAGAGAAACCTCTTGAGACAGAGAAATGATGGCTCATTTGCACAGGTGACAACCATACAGGTGGTAGGGAAACCTCACAAGGGTTGGGGCAGGGTTCTGTTCTTGTCTTTGCAGGAAAACCTCTTCTTCAAAAAGTCAAGAGATTTGCATTTCCCTGATTGCTAAGGAGGTTGAGCATGCCCTTAAGTGTCTTTTGGCCATTTGAACTTCTTCTGTTGAGAATTCTCTGTTCAGTTCAGTGCCCCATTTTTTAATTGGGTTAATTAGCATTTTAAAGTCTAGTCTCTTGAGTTCCTTATATATTTTGGAGATCAGGCCTTTGTCTGTTGCGGGGTTGGTGAAGATCTTTTCCCAGTCAGTAGGCTGCCTTTTTGTCTTAGTGACAGTGTCCTTTGCTTTACAGAAGCTGCTCAGCTTCAGGAGGTCCCATTTATTCAATGTTGCCCTTAATGCCTGTGCTGCTGGGGCTATACGTAGGAAGCGGTCTCCTGTGCCCAAATGTTGTAGAGTACTTCCCACTTTCTCCTCTAACAGGTTCAGTGTGTTCAGATTGATATTGAGGTCTTTAATCCATTTGACCTTGAGTTTTGTGCATGGTGATAGACACGGATCTACTTTCATTCTTGTACAGGTTGACATCCACTTATGCCAGCACCATTTGTTGAAGATGCTTTCTTTCTTCCATTGTGTGCTTTTAGCTCCTTTATCAAAAATCAGGTGTTCATAGATTTGTGGGTTAAGATCTGGGTCTTCTATTCGATTCCATTGGTCGACTTCTCTCTTTTTATGCCAATACCAAGCTGTTTTCAATACTGTAGCTCTGTGCCATCTTACACCTGTCAGAATGGCTAAAATCAAAAACACCAATGATAGCCTTTGCTGGAGAGGATGTGGAGTAAGGGGTACACTCATCCATTGCTGGTGGGAATGCAAACTTGTGCAACCGCTTTGGAAAGCAGTGTGGAGGTTGTTCAGGAAATTTGGGATCAACCTACCCCAGGACCCAGCAATCCCACTATTGGGAATTTACCCAAGAGATGCCCAATCATATTACAAAAGCATTTGTTCAACTATGTTTATAGCAGCATTATTTGTAATAGCCAGAACCTGGAAACAACTTAGATGCCCTTCAGTGGAAGAATGGATGAAGAAAGTGTGGAATATATACATATTAGAGTACTACTCGGCGGTAAAAAACAATGACATCTTGAATTTTGCATGCAAATGGATGGAAATAGAAAACACCATCCTGAGCGAGGTAACCCAGGCCCAAAAAGATGAACATGGGATGTACTCACTCATAATTGGTTTCTAGCCATAAATAAAGGACATCGAGCCTATAATTCGTAAAAAATCCTAGAGAAGCTATATAAGAAGGTGAACCCAAAGAAAAACATATAGTTATCCTCCTGGATATTGGAAGTAGACAAGATTGCCGGACAAAAAATAGGAACATGGGGGTGGGGTGGGATGGGGGGATGGAGAGAGAAAAGTGTGAAGTGGAGGATGGGAAGAGCTTGGGGGAATAGGATGGTTGGGATATAGGAAGGGTGGATATGGGAACAAGGAATTATATATCTTCGTTAAGGGAGCCATTCTAGGGTTGGCAGAGACTTGACTCTAGAGGGGTTCCCAGGTGTCCAGGAAGACACACCCAGCTAGTTCCTTGGGCAGCTGAGGAGAGGGTGCCAGAAATGTCCAGATCCTATTGTCATACTCATGAATATCTTGCATATCACCATAGAACCTTCACCTGGCATTGGATGGAGAAAATAACAGAGCCCCACATAGGAGCACCAGACTGAGCTCTCAAGGTCCTGATGAGGAGCAAAAGGAGGGAGATCATGAGCAAGGAAGCCAGGACCGCGAGGAGTGCATGTACCCATTGAGATGGTGGGACAGATCTAATGGGAGACCACCAAGTCCAGTCGGAATGGTACTGATGGAACAGGGGACCAAACCGGACTCTTTGAATGTGGCTGACGGTGGAGGAGGACTGAGAAACCAAGGACAATGGCAATGAACATGAACTCTACAGCATGGACGGGCTCACTGTGAGCCTTGTCAGTTTGGTTGCTCACCTTCCTGGACTTAGGGGGAGCTGGGAGGACCTTGGACTTAACATAGTGAAGGGAACCCTGATGGCTCTTTGGCCTGGAGAAGGAGGGAGTGGGGGTATGGGTGGAAGGGAGGGGAGGGAAGGGGGAGGAGGAGGGGAGGAGATGGAAATCTTGAATAAAAAAATGAGAAAAATAAAAAAAAAGAAAAAAAAAAGTCAAGAGACCTTGGACATTCAGATTCCTAAAAAGAAAAGATAGCTATATAGAAAGAACCACCAAGCAAAGAGAAATCTGACTTCTGGTACCATATTCTATATAGGATAAATTTTCATTACTTTAACATATATGTATCTATTTCTAAGTATAATAAAAGTGTAATTTTTTTAAAAATCAAAGCAGGCTTTGGAGTTGGACAATGGCTATCTGTCTCTAAATACAAGCAAGTTGTTAATAGTAATAAAAAAAATCAGAGTTTCTGTCTCATATCAGGAGCCATCTGATATGGGACAGAAAGAAGAAAGTATTTAGGAAAGATTTTACTTTTCCCCATAAATATTCTTGTCTCTATCATACCTTTTCTTGAATATAATATCTATATGAATAATGTTTAAGTTTTCCACAATGAACAATAAATTTTCCTGCAGTAATCCTTGAAGTTCCAGGAAGAAGATGGGACCCCACAACAATGATTCCACCTGGCTGTTATAACATCATGATGCTGATAGCACTACTTTATGATTGATTTGGTACCAGCTGCTCAAGATGGTTCTAACTGGGTTATCTGATATGGTACACCTTCTTACAACATTCTGGCCATAACTTCAAATAAGAACTTCAGAAAAACCCTGTTGATGACTCAGAGACTATTTGCAATTATAGCAGACAGTAATCTTGAAACTTAACCATCATTTTAGTTTTACAGGGTCCCATAAAAAAATCATCGCACATTGGGTGCCAAATGAAGTACAATTAAATAAAAGCTCAGGATTAGAAATTGGGGTTCCCTCTGAAGATCCGAAAAGCAAAACATGCAGCCACTGGCTCGAACCTCAGCCTCAGTCTGATATGATAGTCCTGCCTCCTACTCAGAAGGGGACTGCCTGTGAGCTGTCTTGATCTATCTTATATTCCTCTCTAGAGCTGAGATTAAGGGCATGCACCAGTGGGATTAAAGGCATGCACAACCTGATTTCTCTGGCAGTTAGTGTGGCTACTGGGATTAAAGGTGTGTGTAAACCTGCTCTGTAAGGCTGACCAGTGGGACTATTTTACTTTCAGATTTCCAGGCAGACTTTGTTTATTAAAATGTAGTTGAAGTGCCATTGTGCTTTTGCACATTGATCTTTTGCAAGTGCAGAACTTTCTGCCTGGTTCCAGCACATTTGCCTGTGCTGTTTTATTTAATCTTCAAAGATGCTCTATTAGTTTGACATTATACTTCCCACTTTGGTGTTTGAGGCTGTCAAATCTATAAGGATATCATTAACTTGATCAATGTCCCCTGGCTGGTAAGGAGAGAATGAATTCAAGGCTGAGAACCATTCTATTATATCACGTCTCTCTAAAATAGGTTTATGAGGAATGTTGGAATTTTCATATAATTCGAAGAAAGAATTATAAAGCATTTTAGAAGAGCTTGTGTGGTATTAAAATATAATTCTTTGCAGTTGACTCTTATAAACACACTTGCTGTCTAAATATCTTCATGACCAAGTCATATGTCTCTGAAAACAGGTAACACCATTCATTTCTACAGCTTTCAGTATCAACAGTATGCTTAGAGCTCCCAAATCTACACTCTGGTAAAGATGGAAGTTTCTCATTACACATCTCCATCTGGATAACCCAGCAGAAGGTCAGCCTTGGTACATCGCAAACTGAGTTCCTTTTTGCCTTAAATTGCTTTTTACAAGCTCCTGCCATCTACTATATAGTCATTCATGCAAGAAAACTAAACCTCACCCTAGGTAACCACCATTCTCTTTCCATCAGGTCTGAGTTACTGTCACAATCCTCAGCTTCTTACTGTGTCTCTTTATTCTAGGATCACTTCTCAAAGGAAGGTTCTCATTATTTTTCACATCAAGTACTGCAATATTTTCCCAGCTCGTCTTTTAATCTTTAGTTTAACCATTTCAGAACCTGCCCTCTATTTTGATGACATGGCAATCTATTTAAAAACAGCATTCTACCATTTAAGCTACTGCATACCAACAATAAGCAGACCTTGGGAGGTCGAAGTAGAGGGATTGTGAATTTCTGGACCTGAGATACATAAGCAAATTCTTATCCAAAATAAACAAATAAATAAAGATTTTTGTTTCCTTTTTTTGAGAGTATATTATAATTACACCATGTTTTCCGCTGATTTCTCCCATATGTTCCTTCTTGTTCTCTTTCAAATTCATAGGTTTTTAAAATTATGTTGCATGCATATATGTATTGGTAAACACATATATATCCATGAATATAATTTGCTTAGTATATACAATGATTCTTATATTTATGTTTTCAGATCTGGTTATTTATTTGTTGTTTAGTTTGGGAATTTTAATTTAAATACTCCATTTCTCCCTTCCATTTTCTCCCTCCAAAACCTCCCATATAACACTCCCCACTATTCTTCAAATACATGGCCTCTTTTTTGTTGTTATTGTATGTATATACATATTTGTATATGCACATATATTCTTAAGTATAACTGGTTGAGCCCATGTGATGTTAGTTGTGTGTATGTTTTCAGGGATGACTGTTTGGCACTGGACAATCAATTTGTGTGATCTTCCCTGGGGAAGACCATCTCCCATGCTTCCAACTTTATTCAGTTGCCAGTAGTTCTTCGTGTAGGGTTGAAGCTTTGTGGGCTTCTCTCTGTGGAGTTCGTCATGTTCATTGATGTCAGCCTTATTCAGCTCAGGTTTAGCTGTTCATATTGGTAAGATTTTATGGGGATAGCTCCTGATATTACTAGGAGACATGATCTCACAGAAAAGTCCTTGATTTTCTGTCTCTTGCAATCTTTCTGCCCCCGCTTCCACAATGTTCTCTGCATCTTAGGTGTGAAAACATTTTATGAGTGTATCCACTGGGACTGACTTCATAATTCTGCATTCTGATAGGTTGTGGTTTTGTGGAGTGCTCTCCATCTCCTGCAAAGAGAAGTTTCCTTGATGAGGGATATAAAGACAAATATTTATAGATTGTGCTTAGGTATTATGCTGGTTTTAATATATCAGGGAATGTAGATTCTTCTCCAATAACCATGATTTCACTAGCACTGAGTAATTGATTAGGTTTACAGTTCTAGGCATGGTATGCTTCTTGGTGAGTGGGTCTTACGACTAATTAGACTGCAATTGATTATTTCCAGGTGTATGTTCAACTACTGTATCTATAAGGTTATTTTGACATTTTTGTTCATTGACATGTTCCATAGGCATTATAGCTGGGTAGCTGTTGGCTTCTTCCCGCCTTTGGAAGCTGCATGGTGCTTTCTGACACCATAAAAGGGCACATTCAGATCAAGGGTTTCTGTGTCATGTTCTGAAGTATATTGTATCTTCAGAAACAGGGATTTAACTTCTACATCTGGATAACCAAGGGCAGCAGCAATAGACTGTGTGTTTGGAGAGTCTCTTAGCTCTGTCCAACAATTTAAAAGAGGGTTTCTCTGTCTGGTGTTGAGGTATTTGTTAGGTGGTCTTTGGTTCTTGGAAGGATCACTTGCCAAGAGCTTATTGTTTTATTAATTTTTTTTATTGAGCTCTACATTTTTCTCTTCTCCCCTCCCTGCCTCTCCCCTCTGCCCTTCAACCCTTCCCTAAGGTCCCCATGCTTCTAATTTACTCAGGAGATCTTGTCCTTTTCTACTTCCCATGTAGATTAGATCTATGTAAGTCTCTCTTAGTGTCCTCATTGTTATCTAAATTCTCTGGGATTGTGGTTTGTAGGCTGGTTTTCTTTACTTTATTTTTAAAAACCACCTATGAGTGAGTACATGTAATAATTGTCTTTCTGTGTCTGGATTTTTTAAATGACATTTTAAGCTTATTCTTGTTAGAAATTTGTGATAGTTTCCTGTCTCCTGAACTCTTTCTTTTGGGGTAGAGGGATTGTATATATGGATGAAATTGTTAAAGAAAAATAGGAATATTCATAAAAGATGATTTTTTTGGTTACAAATAACTAAACTTCCTGCTGCTAAATAAAAAGAAAAATGAACGTTTCATCAGAATATTATCATTTATAGAATTAAGGAAAAGCTGTAAGTGTATAAGTCATGATTAGGTTTGGGAGTGTTGTAACTGAATGATCAACTCTGCTATCTATGCAGTCATTGTCCTATGGGATCTGGGTGACCAGAGAGAATGCCTAGTTTACCCTGAGGTAGGAAACTTCTGAGGTGTGGTGAAGGTAAAGACCTGAGGCTAACAGTTTCCTAGAACATCAGGATAGAAATGGAGTAGAAAAAGCCTCCAGGGAAACTACGTGCTGTTACATAAAACATGATAGCAAGAACAAAACAGAGCAAACTGTTTTTACTTTCAAAGCTCCCACTTCTTAGGACATATATGTTGCTCAGGGTACAGTTATGTGGCCAACCAGCTTTGCAGCTGTGCTGTGTGTTATACTTCTTTTCTTTAGTTTACAAATTGTAGACTAAACAGCCTACTTGCTTTTCAACCTCATGTGTAATATCACTTACTGTTTTTTTTTTTTTTATATCCACCAGAAGGGATAGACAGAACACTCCCTTCGCCCTTGTGCAAACCTTTTAAATGCCCAGCAATAGAAGCTAAGGGGAGGGGGCTCACTGAAATGGGTTCTTTACATGTTTGCTTCTTGGCTACACTGGGCTTGTCTTTAAGGATTAGTATCATTAATCCTTGTACAGCATTATGTGGCATGGCATCTGGAGCATGCTTGAAATTAACCTTTTTTTTTTAATATTTATTGGGAGTTAGCCCCAGGGCTCTTTGAACACTAGGCACACACTCTACTTGATGAGCTACATCCTTAATGCCCAACATTTTTTTGAGGAAAACCGAGTGACTAATATTTACCTTCTTCAAAGTATTAGAACACTTGAAGTGTTGCATATGTTTAGTTTGAGATAGCAAACCTATTTCTTCTTTTCAAGTGCTTCTTGTGAAATGAAGTATTAATTAAACATTTTCTTAGCTCTAGAATAAATTTCACTGTTTTCTCCATTACTTCATTTCCAATATATTGAAATTCAAGTTGTGAAGTGAAACATCTGACTCATTCATGGAGACTTGCTCTGCAGAGAGCTTTCCATTGGCCTTTTCTCTTCTGTTTTGTCTTTGCTACGTCATTTGCCTTTATGCTTTTCCCTTCATTTTAATTTCATTTTGACTTTTTTGAGGGATTTGTGATTATAGAATTTGAGTGACAGCTCCATAGACCACAAGGAAACAAAAGTTAGCAATACTGTCTCTTTGGGAGATCAGTCAACAAGAGTAGAATCCAGGAAGGAGGTGAAGCAAGGTTTCAGGGAATCCCTCTTCTTTCCAGGCTCAGAAGATATCATATGGCTCTATTAGAAGTTTCTGTGTTGATGACCTAGCTTGTCTAAAAATACAGTTTCACAAATCAAAATGCCACATGCTGCCGCATACATGGGGGAAGAAGAGGTTGAAAAAAAAAAAAAACAAGAGGAAAGTGGTACCCAAAGTATCCATGAAACTGTAACGAGATACGAGGAGGCTATGAACAAGATTGCTAAAAGCTCAGTTCTCAGCCAGTATCCTGAATTGTACTTAATTGATCTTTTTTTTTTTTTGCATCTTAGGGGTCTATGAAGTTTTTAATATTTTTCTATTGTCCTCAGCATTTTATAATTAGACATTGAATCTGTATTAATGGTCATAATTCGGCAGGAGAATATCCTTTCATGCCTTGAACATTTTTATAACACAACCAATCATTGACAGGTCACTGTTCTTTCCGAAGTCTCTCCCTGTGCCAGCTGCTTCCATCATAGTCTCTCCCGCTCAAAGAGCACTAGCTTGGAAAAAGATATGGAACATGCACTTTCTGATGCCATGGATGGAGGCCTGGCTTCAGACAAGATTCTCAGACAGAACACATGGAGCAAAGAGATGTTCTTGGGGCCTCAGTGTTTAGTTGATGGGTCCGTTTGTGTTGATAGATCCCTTCACTTGCAAGTCTCTAGATGTCTTTCCAATCCAACCAGTCTTCATCAACTCAGGAGCCATCCTAGATCTCTTGTCAAGATAAAGGTGAAGCCCAGCATGCTGAAGTGAGTTCACATTTCCTGTCTTCCCTTACTGAAAATACTTCCAATCAGTTGAAAGCGTTTACCTAATAAACCAATACTGATAGAATGTAAGCCCCTTAGGTCTGTTATTTTATCAGGTCCACCTTTCTGTTCTATCACTCTGTCTGTCTCATAACACTTTGTTCCACATAAAAAAAACCCATCAATTCCTGACACAGACACAGATAAGGACAGGCAGTTCTTCTTGCATATACACAGCATTTCATCAGTCATTTTCACGATGAGGCCACTTGTCGGAGGTCTATCTGCTGGAACTTCACAGAAGCCCAAAATGAAAATACGCATGTTTCAGATTCCTTCTTTCTACTGTAGGATGCTTAGCACTGTCCCTATCCACTGCCCACTAAACAAAGGCAGCAGCCTCTCCACAGCCAGGACAGTGATAATGTTCTCAGACATTCCCTAACTCCTACAAATGAAATCACCCTCTGCTGAAAACTACTAGCTTAAGGGAATCAAACTGTAGTCGAACATGCATTTCTGAAAAATCTTCATAACATTGGTCTAGGTAAACATTTAACAGCATATTCTATGTTTTATTCATATGTAGGATTATACATACATATATATACACATATATATATATATGTATATATATATATATGTATATATATATGGCATGAATGTAGAATGGAGACAGTCTGGGGAGATGAAAGTGACCAATGAAAAGGGGAGAGGAGAATACATAGGGTACCAGTATCAAGAAATCTGGTATGGTGTAAACTAAAAATCTTCAGGGCCTAATTTGACCCCACCCATTTTCAAGCATATTTTACAGGTCACTCCTACTGTCTGGGCCAAGACCAACCTATAGAGGGGTCTCCAGATAATTCCATCACTGGAGAATAAGGATAATCAAGGCACATGATATTCATATATACAATTGTCATAATGAAACCCATTAATGTTGTAGAGAGCCGGCCACTTTTTTGTCCTGGCCGCCCGGCTAGCTTACACCTGAAATAACCACACAGAAACTGTATTATTTAAAACACTGCTTGGCCATTAGCTCTAACTTCTTGGCTAACTCTTACATATTAGTTTAACCTATCTCCATTAATCTGTGTATCACCACACGACAGTGGCTTACTGGAGATTCTAACTGGCAGCCATCTCTGGGGAAGGATCCATGGCTTATCTCTGACTTTGCCCTTCTTCCCAGCATTCAGTTCTGTCTTTTCCGCCTACCTAAGTTCTGCCCTATCAGGCCCAAAGCAGTTTCTTTATTCATTAACCAATGAAAGCAACACATGAACAGAAGAACCTCCTATACCACATTAATAAAAATTTTATGGATTAAATATTATGGGAGAATTTAATTCTTTGTTAAAATAAAAGGAAAATAAATAGGAAAGACACGAATAAATGTTTCTTGAAAGAATACAAATAAATGACCAATAAATACAGAAAACAGGGTTAAAGTTATTAATTATTATGTAAATAAAAGGTATAATCACGAGTGGTTGTGGCAGTTTGAATGTAATTTGCTCCTATAATCTCACAGGGATTAACACTTTTAGGAGGTATGGATATGTTGGAAAATGTATTGCCTTGTTGGAGGAAGCATGCCACTTTTGGGGGCTGGCTTTGAGGGTTCCAATGCTCAAGATACTACCCAGTCTCTCAGTTGATTGTCTATTGCTTGCAAGATGTAGGACTCTCAGCTATTTCTCCAGTATCACATCTACCTGCCTGCTGCTATGCTTCCTGACATGATGATAATGGACTGTACTTCTGAAACTCTAAGGGAGCCACCCCAACTAAATGCTTTCTTTATAAGAGTTGCCATGGTCATGAAGTCTTTTCACAGCAGTAGAAACCCTAACTAAGACAGAAGTTGGTACCAGGGACTAGGGTATTGCTGTGGTAGGCCTGATCATGTTTTTGTTTGGAGAAACATGGACTTTGGGACTGTGTATTATAAAAGCGGTTGAACATTTTAAGTGCTGCTTAATGGACCGTACTGGTAGGAACTTGGAAGGCAGTGGTTTTGAGTGTGATTTGAGGAACTGTGGGGTGCTCACTCAAGAAGTTGCAGAGGAAAAAAGTTTTAGTATACTGCTGAGAGATTGTTATTGTGATATTTTGGTGAAGAAAGTAGCTGCTTTTTGCTCTTTTCTGTAGTGAGAGGCTGCAGGCAGGCCTGCTTTTCATCCCGCCCGTCTCCCGCAAAGCTAGCTTAGCCCCGGAAATAACAACACACAAATTGTATTCATTTAAACACTGCCTGGCCCAATGGTTTCAGCCTCTTATTAGCTAATTCTCACATATCTTGCTTTAACCCATATCTAATAATCTATGTAGCACCACGAGGTGGTGGCTTACTGGGAGGATACTAGCATACGTCCATCTTGGGCCAGAGCTTCATCGTATCTGACCCAGAGAGGAGAGGCATAGCTATTGCCTGAGGCGTCTGCCTCACTCCCAGCATCCTGTTCTGTCTACTCCACCCACCTAAATCCTGCGCTATCAAAAAGCCAAGGCAGTTTCTTTATTAACCAATGAGAGTCCTCCATCACTTGTCCAAAGAGTCTGCCTGAGAGTTTCTAATTCCATTAGAAGAAGAAATCTCAAAACAGCCTACCATAGACTCTGCCATGTGGTTACTAGTGTGCATGCTTAAAACATTTATAATAAGGAGTAAGCTGAGTAGGGCAAATTACAAAATGTAAATTTTGAGGAGCAAAAGAACATCAGGAAGTGGAATGGAGCTAAATTCTGTGTTCAAGGAGATAAATGGATTAAGAAATGGAATAAAGAGAGGGGTGAGATCAGGGCAAACTCCCACCTAAGTTTCCAACTTGTAGGAAGAAACTAAAAAAAAGCTAAGAATCACGGGTGGTGGGGCACACCTTTTATCCCAGCACTGAGAATTCAGAGGCTAGAAGGTCTCTGAGTCTGAGGCCAGCCTGATCTACAGATCAAATTTCAGGACAGCCAAGCTTGGCAGCAAAGGACAAAATGTTGGTGAAGATGTAATTGAATAGGGGCCATGCTACAGCATTATTAAGTAGCAGAACTTGGTAGTTCCAGTCATGTGGTTCTGGTTTAGAGTTAAAAATAGAAAATAGTGAAAGAAGTGTGTTTCAGTCAACAAAATTGAATGGAGTTGGAGATCTAAAGAGTGTTTTGACATCATTTATGAAGATTCAGAGTTTGGAGTTTCCCCAGCTAATTTTTGGTTTTGCGTTGTTCCAATATTTCCTCACTATGCTCCCCTTTCTACGTCTGGAATTGTAATGTATATACTGTGCCATTATATGTCTGAAGTATGTGATCTGTATTTTGTTTTTAATTACAGTTAAGAGATTGCATGAATCTCAGAAGAGACTTTGAATGCTGGCTTTTAAACATAGTTGATACTGCAGACTATGGAGACTTTTGAAGTTGGACTAAATGTGTTTTGCATTATGATATTGTTAGAAGATTATATGGGCCAGGGAGTAGAATGTGGCAGTTTGAATGTAATTGGCTTCCATAATCTCATAAAGAGTGGCACTATAAGGAGGTGTGGCTTTGATGGAGTATGTATGGCCTTTTTTTTTTTTTTTTTTTTTTTTTTTTTTTTTTTTTTGGTTTTTCGAGACAGGGTTTCTCTGTGGCTTTGGAGCCTGTCCTGGAACTAGCTCTTGTAGACCAGGCTGGTCTCGAACTCACAGAGATCCGCCTGCCTCTGCCTCCCGAGTGCTGGGATTAAAGGCGTGCGCCACCACCGCCCGGCTATGTATGGCCTTTTAGGAGAAAGTGTGTCACTTTGGAGTAGGCTTTGAAGTTTCCTATGCTTAGGATACTGTGCAGTGTCTAAGTTGATTTTCTACTATTTTCAAGATGTTTTTGATTCTCAGCTGTTTCTCCACTACCACATTTTATTGCCTGCCTCATGCTCCATACCATGATGTAATGGACTGAACCTCTGAAACTTTAAGCGAGCCATTCCAATTCAACATTTTCTTTATAAGAGTGGCTATGGTCATTGTGTCTTTTTTACAGCAATAGAAATCCTAATTAAGGTAGTGATCAACTCATATCTGCTAGGATGGTTACAATCAAAAGAAAAAATTAGCAAATATTCATGTTGGTATGGAGAAAAGGGAAATTGTATGCTGTTGGTAGTAGTGCAAACAAAATGGAGACCCTTCAACATAAAAATAAAACATAACTGTTAGATTATCTGCCTTGTATTGAGATGTGTGTGTGTGTGTGTGTGTGTGTGTGTGTGTGTGTGTGGTATGTATACAAAGATTGTGGGTATATTCACAAAAGAAATTAAATTGGTATGCTGAAGAGATTCCAATATTTAGAATTAGCAAGTGTAAAGATGAGGAACACTGAGAGAATTAATTCCTCATTCCAAACTTCTGTTCTGCGGTAGAAGTAATAGTTGCATATTTGTCTTCTTCTTTTTTTGAGGCATGTTCTCATATGTCCCAGATTATGTAGCTCATGATGGTCTTGAACTCCTGATGCAAGAGCCTCATCTCCTGAGTTCTAAGTATCACCACACTTGGGTGATTGGATTCTAGTGATAGTACCAAGGCGCTCATACATGGTAGGAAAGTTTGGTGACTCAGCATAAGGCAAAGGGTGGAATCACCAGCTACTGGTCAAGAAGTAGGATGGGAGATAAACCAGTGATACCAAGATGGTGAAGAATCTTTTAAACATTTAGGAAGAATTACACTTGTTTTGACCCAGAGAGTTGACTACCTAAAGGAAGTGACAATGAGGAAAAGGATGAGGAGAATAATAGGCAGAGCAAGGTCTGGAAATATGCAGGTGAAGGGTCTAAGTTATGAGCTAGCAGAGAAGAAGAACCCTTGTTTTATAGGGAAATAACTGAGAGATATATAAGTAAATAGTGATTCCCAAGCCCTAGAACCAGTAAATTGCTTGGGGACGCAAGTCCATGTTTCTGCCTGCTAAGGGAGATCCTTTTCAACAGTCCACTTGGCCACTCTTGCTGAATCATTACCTGCTGGTTATTTATCCCACATCCAAAGGCAGTTACTGTAGTTAATGAATAAATAAAGCCTGGCAAGATCTGTTGCAAACACATAACTTCACAGAATACCAGACATCTCAACCTCTGAGTGTCCCCTACAGCTCCCTCCCCTGCAGTTGCTTAGCAGACAGACCTGACATTTCTTGGCTGCAAATGCTTCTCAGAATGTGCAGTTTCTCACTAATGCTAGGTAGAGGGCAGAAGTAAGGTCAAACTCAGAGTACTCTTGCTGAATAGGACTTTGGCAAGCCTAAAAATTAAAATGCTTTTGGTAGGTAAATGAGGTGCAGATTGGAAATAAAGCCACTGCATGAGTGTATAATTCACTGGAGCTGCTGTCAATGGGATATATCTTAGCAAGTGACACTGGGAGAGCTTGGATTTAGTCACTATTCGAGTAGGTAAAATGACTAATTGTATTTTTTACTTTTCTGCACGTCGCTATACTTTGGGACATGCATATACTAGAGGTTTTCTTAGATTTAGACACCTAGAATTTCTGAGGGACAAGTAATATCCCACGTAGCATTTATACTTAAGATTTTAGATGGATTGCTTTTCTAATGATCATACTTTGTAACATTGTATAAAATATACATTTTTGACTTTAAATTATAGTAGTCTATCTAACACTTATATTATCTTGTGCAAACACCGAAAGTTTTTATTAATGTTTAACCATAAGAAGCTCAAGTAAAGAATCAGTCTCAAGGTCCAGGCTGAGGTGTTCTGGTGATTAGAGATCAGACTTCAAGGGAAAAAAACCTCAAGACTGGAAACAGAGATAGCTGAAAGTGGAAGCTGAACCTTCGTCCAGAGAATGTGGACCGAATATAAGATCTTAATCTTTTCCTATCTGGTGGCAGAACTCTGTGCCAAGACCCATTCCTTTTCGCAAAGAGAAGTGGATTCAGGACCATATTTCCCTAGAAATCACACCATTTCCGAAGGTGCTCGGCACAAAAGGGCCATTTTCCAAGGGCAATACTGTAGACTCTTCGGCTGTTGTGAAGACAGAGACGATTCCTGTGTCACTCCGTTCTATGAAGTCAATGCATTGTGTTACTGTGACAGCTTTTGTGAAAGGGAAAACCCTGATTGCTGTCCTGATTACAAGTCATTCTGCCGTGAAGAGAAAGAATGGCTTCCTCTCAAACAGCCTTCAGATCCGGAAGGTAGGTTTTTGGGAATGTGTTTGAACATTTTCCTAGTCATCAGGTCTGACAGTTTTATCTATCTTTTCTCCTCTCCTCTCCTCTCCTCTCCTCTCCTCTCCTCTCCTCTCCTCTCCTCTCCTCTCCTCTCCTCTCCTCTCCTCTCCTCTCCTCTCCTCTCTTCTCTCTTCCTCTCCATTCTGTCCTTCAGTGGAATGAAAATGATTATTTCAACAATTTTTTTGGCTTTCTAAAGTGTCTTTGGTTCAAATACAGGGCTTCTGTACCACACTGACACCATTGGGAAAGTGCGGGTCTGAGTGTAGTAAGCATGGATTTGGATTCTGTCTTGAAATTTCTTTCAACATACAGGCTGTTTACAACTTCCAGTTATGTACTCATCGTGACTCTCGAGCATTTGAGTGTAGCTTTCATAGAGAATTTTGTGAAGTTTAAAAATCTGATCATTGGACATTCTCCCCATGTAACATTTTGCTTATTGTTTTGTCAGGCTCATGAACCAGTGGCATTAGAGGACATGGTATCAGCAATTCTATTAAAACAAATTAAAGCAAAATAGAACTAGGCACTATCCTTACCTAGGGATAATAAATTCGTCAAATATGGTTTTGTCTTGTCCCACCACGTTGGAAATTTTCAGTCTCCTGGAGAGAGATGTGTGAATATGATTCAGTTGGTAGAATGGTTGCTTAGCTGGGGTTTGATGTCTTGGGTTTGATCACAGGCACCATACAAGTGGACATTGGCAGCACACTCCTGTTAGCCTAGCACTCCAGAGGTAGAGGAAGGACGATGACATGTGCAAGGTGACCCTCAGCTACACAGTGAGACTGAGGACAGAATGAGCTGCATAAAAGGCTAATCTTTATTTTATTTTTATTTTCTAGTTTTCCAAGACAGGGTTTCTCTGTAGCTTTGGGGCCTGTCCTGGAACTAGTTCTTGTAGACCAGGTTGGTCTCGAACTCACAGAGATCCACCTGCCTCTTTCTCCTGAGTGCTGGGATTAAAGGCGTGCACTACCTCCGCCAGGCTATGACAGCCTGTCTAAAATAAAAATCATTAAAGGGAAAGGGAGGTCACATAGACTAGTCTTATGAGCGTCTAAGACCCAGATAGTAAATAGAAATGATGTGTGGGAATGTAAGTAGAATATTGGTATTTACTACCCAGATGTAATTATACAAGAATGGATATTAATCTTCGGAAGTTGCTATAACAAAACGCCATGGACAAATGTACCCTATACACTTCCCTAGATGAAGATCTCATAGTACCACATCTTTTCTTCAGAAGTCTTTGTTTAATCAGAGCTCTGTCACACAATTATAAATGGCTCTAGAACTTGGAGTCTCTAGACGACTAGAACTTATAGTTAGAAGGAACTTTAAGACCCTAATTTAATATGAAGATAGTATTGACTGCTCTTATTTTCATATTAAATTCATTTTTAAGTTTTAAAAATGTTTCTTTCAAAATATATTTATCGTTTCAAATTGTCCACAGAATTTCCATTTAGTCCAGGTTTTCATTTTACCACCAGACTTCTCAGTAAATGATTACTTTATTTTACAAAGTGGCAGATACTCTACTGTGCTTGAGACGTCTAGTCTTCCTTCAATAATTCTTCACGTATCACTGTTGTGTCAGGCAATGTGAAAGGTCTTATTGTTATAACATTAGTCAAATTGGATGGGAAAAGAAAAAAATGTAGGAAATTTACTGAGAGGCTGTAAATAGTGATGTATTCTTTTGAGAAAAAAATGGACTTTTCTATGGACTGAGGAAATAGCTTCAATAATTAAAGCACTTGCCTTGAAAGCCCGAACTCCTGTGTTTGACATCTAGAAGCCAAATAGAAAAACAGGAATGGTGGTATGCGTTTATGGTCTCTTGACCAGAAAGGCAGGGGTAGGAAGATATCGGGGTTCAGTAGTCAATTGTACATGTTCCACAACAGAGACAGACCCTATCTTAAAAGTAAGATGATAGTTCCCAAGGCATGACATTGAGGTTAAACTCTGATCTACACACACACAAATATGCCCATTTCCATGCACACACACACAAATTGAGAGCTGTGAGAATATTAATATGTAGACAGCTATATGCCATCAGTCTCACTGGATGATGACTAAACAAAAACATTCAAACTCTCTCATAATAAAGAATGGGTTGAACTGGAGAAAAGTTTACACAAGAGTGTTACAGACCTGAGTGTGAACACCCTAACACTGTTTAACAACTGGAAGGAAACCACCATTTCTAGAGAGTCATGATGAGGGAATGGAGGGACACAGGAGATCAGTTTGAGAGGTGACTATACATTATTGTATGTCAGATCATTTAGGTCATGTTGGGCATTTGGGATCACACTTGTTTACTAAAAGTTATCAAGAGATGCTACTTTGGAATGGGTATGAAGTGTCTCAGACGTGTAACCATGTAATCAAAGAGCTTCCCATTCTCAGAGGACTCTCACGCTCAGTTGGTGCCATCTTGAAGCTCTTGATTATCTTTAAATATCAGGCCTCAGTCCTAAGTTTTGAGCTTGTTCCTCAACTAACCTGTGCTTCAGACTTGAAGTTGGATGGGACGGTGAGGAAACAAGTGGCATGGATAAGCCTTGCAGTATTAGGACCAGACGCTGTAAGAGCAGGAACTTTGAAGACATGGTCTTACCCTAGAGGAACTCAGAAAAGGTGCGGATACCCGAGGGCAGTATTTGTGAGAGGAATGGACTGAATCAACTAGAACCCAGGACAATAGAACTGAGACAAGAGATAAATGGGTCATCTAGAGGATGAGTGAGCCGCCCGGCAACATTTCAGTGTTTTACGGGGTTGATGAGTTTGTAAGAAACTGTATAGTGCAGAACCAGTAATTAGGCAGGAGGGAAAGAAAGATTAGGTAGGAACACTGAGCACTATGGACAAGTGTTCAAGGTCTTAGACTGCCTGTCTATAGAAAGTGATTTTGCAAAGTGAAATATGTTATTTCTCCTCTGTACCAACTCTGGATGGAGAGAATTGAGTTAATTAAAGTTATTTAGGGTACACTGTATACTTATATGCCATTATAAACCATGTGGACTGATTTTATATATCTGAACTATGAATTTTAAACTTCCTTCTGTTAAAGACAATGTTGGTTTTTGCTATTGTCAGACCGCATGATGTCTAAGGGCCTGGGTGTGTCTGTGCGCATGACTGGACCTCTGTGGTGCCCCTTTCTCGTTATTTATTTCCCTTCTGTTCTTTCCGTAATGAATGGGTACCTGCAACCACAGCAAAGCCTTGGGCAGAGCCTCATGTAAAATTTCTCTTTCAAAAATCAGTCTTAAAAAATTGATAATTAATTTTGATAATTAAAAAATTATCAAAAAATCAGATAAGTTTTGTGTGTTACAGAGGCATAATTAACATTCCTCCATTTTTAGTGTGCATATATGTAAAGGGTTCTCTTAGACATGCTTTCAGAAGTTTTTTGTTATAACCCATAGTAACAAAATTTATAGCAAAACTGGGTTACTATATAGGTTTATAAAAATTTTAAAAATTAATTGAACTTTGCAATTGTTGCAAATCATCCCATTCTGTTTTACTCTATCTTATAAATAATAATGCTTATCTTAAAAATAAAAATGCTTTTCCTGGTCTCAACATACTAAAATAACTTAATTTTATTTAAATTACTCTTTTACAGTGTCATAGTATCATGTACTTTTATCAGAGTCTCCTCCAGTTACCCTCTTGTCTACTTTCCCAACTCACAGAACCTCTTCTTTCCATCAAATTCACCTCCTGTGTTCATGTGTGAGGGCCCACTGTGTTTAGTTACTGTTGCCTTCATTAACTGTTGCTTCAGTAACTTAGTTACTTAGCCTGGGTGTGGATTAATTACAGAAGTAGGGGGTACTCACTAGAGTCTGTGTAGCTGAGGGGACTGTGATTCTTTATCCCAGGTAGACACTGAAGTCTATAGCTCTCAGAGACAATTGGGGGCCTCATGTGTCCTTCCCTGCTCTGTGATAAACTGTTAACATGCCCAGTCTTGAGCAGGTCTCATGCAAGCAGCCACTGCTCCTGTGAGTTTGTGGGTACCACAGACACCACGTCCAGTAGACAGCGAATTACAGAGCTCCTCCCACCTCTGGTTCTTATATTTCCACTTCCTTCACATGTCTACTCCTGAATCTGTATGCCAATAAACAACAAACAACAAACAAACAAACAAACAAAAAAACACAGGGGATCCTAGGACTGGAACACGCACTGCTTCCTGGGGCTCAAGACTGTCTATTCCAGTCTGTTAGTCCCAATCTGGCACCATATACAAATTCATTTACCCAATATTTTAAATACCCAGTATTGCAACCTTTCCTTAGAGGAACAGTAGAAACTGGCTTCTCCCTGATTACTGATGGGTCTGAGCTTCTCTTCCTATCTCTTATTGGACTTTCTTCTCATGATTTGCTTCCGACCATGCACGCTTCTCACTTTGTCTTACATATCTAGAATAGCAAGTTTCCTTTCTCTTTTTTCTTTCTAGGAAGACAGGATAGGTACTTAGTCCTTTAAAATAAGTTACTTTTCACTTAAAACAAGTTAAGTCTATGAGAATAATTGCTTAGGGTTTGTAAATTTTATTTCAGTTAAACTTACTTTTTAAATGACACAAAACATAAATTATAAGTATTAAGGGTGTAATGTGATATTTTGTACACATCTATATTGCACAGTATTTAAATCAAGTTTAGTGTTTATCATTTGTTTATGTTTAAAACATTCAATTGCCTTTCTTCTAGTGAATGTGACATACAGGTACATTGCTTTTGTCTGCTGGACCCCCACTGGGCAATAGCACACCAGGACTTCCTGTTCCTATTTAACTATGATGCAACACCACTGATCAGCACTATCTACATCTCACTGCTCCTCCTCTTTCACATCTCTGGTAACCACAAGATCATTGCGCTTGTCAAGCTTGATATTCTTTTTTTAATTCTTTTTTTTCTCTTTTATTATTATTATTTTTTATTAAAAATTTTGGCCTCCTCTCCGCATCCTCCCCTCCTCCCATTTCCTTCCCTCTCCCCTCACTCCCCTCCCCCTCCCTCTCCAGTCTGAAGAGCAATAAGGGTTCTCTGCCCCGTGGGAAGTCCACGATCCTCCCCACTCCATCCAGGTCTAGGAAGGTGAGCATCCAAACAGGCTAGGCCCCTCCAAAACCAGTACATGCAGTAGGATCAAAACCCAGTGCCATTGTCCTTGGCTTCTCAGCAGCCCTCATTGTCTGCCATGTTCAGGGAGTCCGGTTTTATCCCATGCTTTTTCAGTCCCAGTCCAGCTGGCCTTGGTGAGCTCCCATTAGATCAGCCCCACCATTTCAGTGGGTGGGTGCACCCCTCGCGGTCCTGACTTCCTTGCTCATGTTCTCCCTCCTTCTGCTCCTCATTTGCACCTTGGGAGCTCAGTCCAGTGCTCCAATGTGGGCCTCCTCTGTCTCAGTGTGGCGGTTTCTCAGGAAATTCGGGATCAACCTACCCCGGACCGAGCAATACCACTCTTGGGAATATATCCAAGAGATGCCCTACCATATTACAAAGCATTTGTTCAACTATGTTAATAGCAGCATTATTTGTAATAGCCAGAACCTGGAAACAACCTAGATGCCCTTCAATGGAAGAATGGATGAAGAAAGTGTGGAATAGATACATATTAGAGTACTACTCAGCGCTAAAAAAAATGACATGTTGAATTTTGCATGCAAATGGATGGAAATAGAAAACACTATTCTGAGTGAGACAACCCAGACCCAAGAAGATGAACATGGGATATACTCACTCATAATTGGTTTCTAGCCATAAATAAAGGACATTGAGCCTATAATTCGTGATCCTAGAGAAGCTAAATAAGAAGGTGAACCCAAAGAAAAACATATAGTTATCCTCCTGGATATTGGAAGGAGACAAGATTGCTGGGCAAAAATTGGGAACTTGGGGGTGGGGTGGGATGGGGCTAAGGGGAGATGGGGAGAGAAACGTGTGAAGGGGAGGATGGGGAGAGCTTGGGGGAATGGGATGGTTGGGATACAGAAAGGGTGGATATGGGAACAGGGAAGTATATATCTTAACTAAGGGAGCCATTTTAGGGTTGGCAAGAGATTTGACTCTAGAGGTTCTCAGGTGTCCAGGGAGATACCCCCAGCTAGTTCCTTGGGCAGCTGAGGAGAGGGAGCCTGAAATGGCCAAATCCTATAGCCATAATGATGAATATCTTGCATATCACCATAGAACCTTCATCTGGCGTTGGATAAAGTTTGATATTCTATCCAATAGTAGAGAGTATGTCTCCTCTTACTAAGATTATTATAAGAAGTCTTTAGATAAAATAATTTCACAGTGGCCATATATATTATGCTAATTTATGATTTTCTTGCATTTTTGGAGGATGAGCCCAGGACCTCAGGCATACTAGATAAGGCCTCTACTACTGAGTTGTAGGCCCAGTGATATATGTAGATTTAGTTCTTGCTATCTTAGATAAATGCTATTTTCATATTTGTTCAGATGTTACCTGTCAAATTTCCCAATTCTCTTTTTTTAGAAACAATAATGCAACTAATTATTGCAAGGAAAAAATTACAAAATAAATGTCACAAATAATGAGGAAATGTTAGCTCTATTTTTTCATGACTAGTAACAGGTCCTGTAGATGTATTATCTTCACAACTACTAAATAAGAAGTTCCCTGATAATACTTTAAAAAATATGTGAAACAAACTGTAAAAATGAAATTAATTATTGGAGTCAATGTGATTATATAACAGAAAATACCACTAAGATGGATTACAAGCACTTGAAATCAATGTTTTCACTATGAAATATAAATTACTAGCTACCCATGGGGATCTGGAAGGCTTGGTGATGCTGGGTCTTTCTGCTGGTTGTGAGAATGGGTGCCACTCTTTGGGAATCATGTAGTTTCGACTCAACCCCATCCTACAGTCCCTATTTCTTCCTTGACCCTCTTTTCTCATTCAATGCAATGGCAACTATAGTTTCTGTGATTCGAATTCTGGCTGTGTCCAAAACCCAACTAGCGTAACTGTAGACAGTAGCCCTGGGACACAACTGTATGTATTTTAGGCTTGAAAGGCAGTGATTTCTGGGAAAGTATAAGAAGCTTCAGAGCTCCCTTTGTAGTTGAACTTGTTTATTCTATCACATTGAAATGATTTCTAAAGGAACTATTAAAGTCAAATTACATGACAATCTATATTAATAACTCAATGATAATGTATGGGCTTTTTATAGAGCTCTATGCCCAGAATCGGTCAGAGGTAGGATTCTTTTTGTAAGCATTATCCCAAATAGTATATGTTTGAATGTTGTATATAAGAGAAATTCACTTAATGCAACATGGTAACTTACAACACATAGTAGATGTTTACCAGACCTTTCTAAAATACCATGCTTCTTATTAACCCTTCTATTCCTCTTTCTAATAGTAAGTAATATTATTGAATACTTACTATATTGTATCAAAGTTCCTGTACCCTTCAGGCTTTAATATGTACATTATTTTCTGCCCCCTTGTTTAATGGGGGAGCTACTCTGCATGGATTGTGTAAGTAGCTATGGAAAGGATGCGGTGCTTATTTTCTGTGTTCTAGTTACAGCACGTGAAGATCACCTGAGTACCCTCCTAAATATTGGTTCATTTACTATCAAGTGATTCCCAGAAAGTTTTTATTTTTTTTGAATGACAGATTTATGAAATTAAATAATAATCTTATTTCTGTATAATTGTAAAGAATAAATACATTTTAAATTATTTCTTTCAAGTTTTTGAGAGTATAATATAATTACATAATTTTCTTCTTAGGTTTTATCCATTCAAACCCTTCTATCTATCTCTCTTTGCTCCTGTCTAAATTCATGGTCTCCTTTTTTCATTACTTGTTGACAACTTCTATATCTATATCTGTGTATGTATATGTATACACACATATCTATATCTGTGTATGTATATGTATACACACATATATCTATATCTGTGTATGTATATGTATACACACATATATCTATATCTGTGTATGTATATGTATACACACATATATCTATATCTGTGTATGTTATGTATACACACATATATCTATATCTGTGTATGTATATGTATACACACATATATCTATATCTGTGTATGTATATGAATACACACATATATCTATATCTGTGTATGTATATGTATACACACATATATCTATATCTGTGTATGTATATGTATACACACATATATCTATATCTATGTATGTATATGTATACACACACACGGACACATTCCTAAATACAACCTACTCTGTCTATTGCTACTTCAATGTGTATGTTTTCATGACTATTTGGTATTGGATAGCCAATTGTTGTACTCCTCCCTGGGTATGCCTATTTCTCCTCCTCTCAGCATCTCTTAGTTCTCTATAGATCTGTGTGTAGGGCTGAGGCTTCACAGGCTTTCTCCATTCATGTTAGCATGTCTGTTTGTATCATCCTCGTTAGGCCCATGTCTAGGCAGTCATATTAGTGGGCTTGACATCCACATTCTCAGGAGACAACCTCACAACAAACTCCCTGGTCCTTTGGATCTTATAATCTTCCACCCATCCCTCACAATGGTCCCTGAGCCTGAGGTGTAGGAGTTGTGTTGTAGATATAGTTGGGACTGGGCTCCATCCATAACTCTGCGTTTTCATCAGTTTGGTTTTTCTGTTATGGTCTCTGATGCAAAGAGACATTTGGTAGATGAGGAGGGAAGGCCCAACTTATTGTGGGTCTAAGGACAAATATTTAGAATGAAGTTAGAGGTTATGGTGATTTAGTAGAGTTATGGTTCTCCTTCAAGATCCATTCCTATAGAAATAGATATCTAGAAAATTTTTATGTTTTTGAATGCAATATTCATCAAGTAATATTTTGACATAGTTTTAACTTTTTCATTTGTTTTAGATTTGAGATAATATAATTACAACACTTCTCCATTCCCTGTCTCCCTCTACACCCTCCCAAACACTCCTTCCTTCAAACTCATGGCATTATTTTCATTGTTATTACATGAATGCAATATATACATATTCCTAAATTCTCAGTCCATATGAAGTTTTTTTGTATGTGTGTGTTTATGACTTCACAGCTGACAGTTTGGCAGTGGACAACCAGTTGGCTTCCTCTTCCTTGGGGAAGACCTTTCCCACTCCCAGCTTTCTTTTGTTGCCTATAGTTCTTTATCCATATAATTTTAATGAATAAACAAGTTTTAAGAAGCATGTTTTTTTCATGCATGAGGTAGATGTTAAACTGTGTTAAATAGTGAAAGATAATTTTCTTATTTTCAGGTAACTCATATTTTTTTCAAGGTGACAGTTTGGTAAAAGCTATTGATAGTATTTAAAGCTTTTAGTGTATCCTTGAAGTAAGCACTGATGTGCATAATAAAAGAGTATTATAGTCTTAATTTATATTATATAAATTTATTATATTATATTATTTATATTATAAAGTCTCACCTCTTGAGAAACATATAATCTGTGTGAGTAAGAAGACTGTAGCGTATGAAATGATAAGCGTATAAAATGATAAGTGATATTGAGAACAACCACTTCAGTCTCTGAGAAAATTAAGACTCATGTAAGAGCATGCCTATCTAGGTGCTTGCATTTTTTTAAGTCACAATTTCAACGAAATATAAGTATCTCCTACTTTGGATTGGGTTTTGCTTTGTCTTCCATTCTAGGCTTTAATTCTTGGACTCAGTTAAATCTCTTGCCTCAGTTTCCTGAGTACTAGGGATCCAGGTATACCTTAGTTCAATTTACTATCAGTTTGCATATTAATATTATAAAATAAGTTATAATTCACTCTCTTCTCTTACTGACAAAGGAGACAGGCTTTCACCTTGTAGCCTAAGTTGACCTCTATATATCACACAGGTCTTAAAGTCAGCAAGCTTCCCCACTGAAGCCTCCCTCCTACTCACAGGGATTACAGGTATGAGCTTGTAATAACTGACTCAGCTGCAGTGCTGTAGATACAATAAAGCATATTCAGACTTTTCCTATTTCAAACATGTAGTCCAGTCTGAAAAGTAATTGCTACCTCTTCAACACCCATTTTTCTTTGAGAGGGGAATATTTCAAAGATTTCAACCCAAAGATATATTTTAGGTAGAATTTATGTTTCAGAGAGAACTTTTACTCCATTCATTATGGATAGGAGCAATTAATTACTCATTTCAATTAGTAGCAAAAAGTTCACATTAGACTATAATTGCTCTCAAGAAAGATAATTTTCCCTCGTTTTGTCTTCCTTTGGAAAATAATTTGTTGAAGAGAGCATATACGAAATTGAAGAAATTTGTGAAATAAACTAAAAAAATAGTTATGATTTACATTAATTTTTCATGTGCAAAGCAAATTTCATCTTTGTTTCCAGGTTTTCTCTATGTTGTATGTTTCCTACATTTTTACACAGTGATTTATTAGCTTCACATGACCAAGTTACATGCTGGTTTCTATTTCTGTCCTGAGAAGTGTTTAAATAAAAAAACTTGATATTTTGCATATTTTAAGGAATAAAGATAAATATGTAAAATTTTATATAAGATGGAAGCAGGACATACATTAACTACATCCTTTCCTTCCTTATGTGCAGCATTGTATCTAGTAACTTGAGAATTTCAAATTTCAAATACAAAAAGCAGTGATAGTGACAGACTTTAAAAAACCACCAACATGGGCAAATGGACCACACACACACACACACACACACACATGCACGCACGCACGCACGCACGCACACATACATGCACGCGCACACACACACACACGCACACACACGCACACACACACGCACACACACTCACACACACACGCACACACACACGCACACACACGCACACACACGCACACACACACGCACACACACATGCACGCGCACACACACACGCACACACACACACGCACACACACATGCACGCGCACACACACACACACGCACACACACACACGCACACACACACACACACGCACACACACACACACGCACACACGCACGCACGCACGCGCACGCACATGCACGCATGTGTGTTTATCACTGATATATTTGAATTTTTCATTTGGATGAATTCCTGTATCTCTTTGCAACCTCTTTAACAATATTAGAATGAAGATCGATTACAATCAAATTCTTAAATTCTGCTACACATATCGACCATTCCAAAAAAAAAAAAAATGCATTGGTGAATAAACACGCAAATTCACATAACCTCTCTGAGCTAGGTGAAATTTCAAGTCTTTGTCCTGTTAGGAATTCATTTCTTGAAAAAAAAATTACTGGAGGAATACATGCTCCTGTTACAGAGGTTTTATTACCATTTGAGTAGGTATCAAATTGGAAAATCTTCTTGAATGATGTGACTGTATGCAGGAAAAGACCAATCTGAGGGTATGAGGTCCACAATTGTGTACAATTTGTCCTTAAGGAAATATAGATAAGTATGAACTCTGAGTTGAGAGGTACAATGCGACACTGAAATATTTTAGCTCACCACATAAATTGGACACTATTAACCAATGTGAGCTATTTAGATCCACTGTGCTTATTAACAAGCCACTACTTTTACCAATAAAATCCCATTTTTATATTCACTATGCTAATTCTGGTGCTGCAGATGTGGATAATGTAAGCATTCAAAGCAGCTAGCCTCAAGTCTGGCTTGTTAGAATGCATGCTAGGGCATACCCCTGGGGTGCAGTTCCTGATGACAGCAAGTGACTGCCTTTCCTCTGTGCAGCCTCAGCCCGCACAGATATTTATAACACCAGGTGATGAAGCGTCTTAAACTAAATCACAGATACTATATTATTATCTTTCCTTAAGGCAACAAGACCAACTATTTCCCTCTTCAAACTTTTGATTTACCTAATTCTAGAAGCTTAAAGTTGTAAGACTCCCTTAATTTTAGTAGTCATTAGATTTATTTTTAATTTAATGTAATGTCTTTTGACAAAACTGTTATCTAAATGATATGTAAAAATAATTGGGCGAACTCGCTTGAATATACTTCATATACATTTTAACTGAAAATGGTATTGTTTCCATCATTATAAGATTAGCCCTGTTTTAGTTCCATCTTGGTTCTCATTTCAGTTGAACTGATTCCCTCTTGTGACCTTGGAGTCCTGGAGTACCTTTGTCTTCTCAAGTGCTCCTTTGAATTACAATCCCCCCACAACACACACACCTCAGTCTTCTAAATGCAATTAAAAAGTCTTTTAATTTAATTTTAAGACATTTTCTTTTCTCTGTTCTTTATAATTTTTTTGTTTTCTCCATTTAATGACAAAATATCTGAAAGAATGATTTTGCTTTCTTTCAAGTTCTCATCAACATATTCTGACAGGCTTTCTCTCTTTGCTATTCTTCTGACCCCTTTCTAATGAGGCTGTTGACAACTTCTCCAGCATTGAATGATATGTCCAGATTTTTGCTTTCTTGCTCTTGATCTCTGGCAATGCTATGCATGACTGGCTGTACTGGTTTGTTTCCCATTACTTGATAAGCATTAATGAGACAGCATTAAAAAAGCTTGGAGAAGAAAGGGTTTATTTCATTTGACAACTTAAAATTTATCATCTCAGGGGGTCATAGCAGGCATTCAAGGCAGAAACCGTGAGGCAGCAATCAAAACAGAAGCCATGGAGGAGTGCTATTTGCTGGGTTGCTCCTCATTGCTTTCTCAGTATTTTTTATGCCCTCTGTCTATTGGCACTGCCCACTGTGACCCTCCCACATCAATCATTAATCTAAAATTGTCCCAAAGACGTGCCTACAGGCCACTGTGTTGGAGATAGTTTCCCAGTTGAGGGTTCCTCTTCCCAGATGACCCTGGGTGTGTCAAGTAACAAGAACGACACCACTAGACCCCGTGTCAGCCATTTTGCTCAAAAGAAATTTTTTCTTTCAGATTCAACCTCTATTGAATTCCCTGTTGCCTTACAGGCCATTCATTCTTAGTTTCTTCTGAATGTTTCCCATCTGGTATGCTTTGAGATAAGTCCTGGACAACTTTTTCTTGCTTAAACATACTGCTAAAATAGACATGTAGTCTCAGGTTTCAAGAAATACATAATGTATATTATCATTCCTGGATTTCTATATACTTCTATCAATTACCCTACTGAGATGCCTAGTCTAGATTTAATAGAAATCTAAAGTATACTGAGCAGAACTGAAGCCTTCCTGTGTCTAAGGAAGTACTCTACTTCTGACACATACCTCCAGCCTTAGAAATCTTTATCTCATCCAGTAATAGCTGGACTGATTCATTATCAAAACTACTTCACCTGTGTAGTAATTAAACTCTGTATTTAAAGTCAAATCCCTCTTTTATTTGAGTTTATCTTTTTGAAAAATGCCTGGTCAATGATTATAGGACATTGAACACTTTCCTTATTATCATGATTCATCATTGGTCTCTTTTGGATACTTCACATAACTTTATAAGCCAGTTATCAATCAATTTCAGTAAATAGTTAAGAGGCATTTGGATCTCTTCTTCTTATTTCTCTTCTTTTCTTAAATATTTTTCACTTAGTATATTTTAATCATGTTTCTCATACGTAAATTCCTCTCACATCATCTCTACCTTTGTACCCATCCAACTCGGTCTCTTTGCTTTCTCCCACTGTCAAAAAAAAACCCATAGAAATAGAAAAATCAAAGAAAACAAACAAATACAATAAGACTAAAAATGGTCAAGCTAAACAAAATGAAACAAAAATCTCACATGCAAATATCATGGTGTTCACCTTGTGTTGCCTAACTACTCTTGATCATAGGGCTTGCCCTGAAGTGTGATTGATATTCTCAGTGATGTATCATTGTGGAAAGCGTATTTTTCCTGTGTAAGCAGCTATAAAGTGTAAATAGCTTCTTGGTTAGAGGTGAGCTCTTGTGCCCATGTCCCTCTCAGTGCTGGGACTTGGTCAGGCTTGAACCTGTACAGGTGTTTGCATGCTGCCGTGCTCTCTGTGGATGCATTTGTGTGTTAGTCCTGTCATGTCTGGAAGATACTGTTCTTCTCAAGTCATTCACAACCTCTGGCTCTTATTATCTTTTTGCTGCTTCTTCCTCACAATTTCCTGAGCCTTGAAGGCATTAAGAAAAAGGACTGAAAACTATTCTCTTGCTCTCTGCAAATTGTTCAGTTGTCGGTCTTTGTAGTAACTTTCATCTTTTCTGATGGAGGACTGAGCCAGGAACTCATCTATGGGCAGAAGAATTTGTCAGTAGGAGTCACTGAATTACTATGTTTCTTCAGCAGACCAATAGTAGTGGTAGTAGGTTACTCCTAGGACCATGGCCTATATAGCCACAGGGTTTTGGCCTCATTAACATTATCAGGGTTCCCTCTATTAGAATGGACCTTAAATCCAATCAGAAAGTGGTTGATGGCTACTCTTACATCATTTTGGCAGGCTGCTATTGTAGACTGCAAGTTTTTTGGCTGAGTGACATTGAGCATTACCTTTCTTCTCAGGTAGCACGTGGAGTACCTTCCAGGACAATGAACTCTAGTCAGTAGGGGTGAAGATTCTATTTGGGACACAGCTTGATTCCTCTGTGTTTGATCACATAAGGAAATATTGTCTTCAGTAATAGGGTCTTACGATGTCTGATAAGACTGTGAAGAATGATCGATAGCCTTGGCAAAAGCCTGTGATTCTTGGGAAGGGATCCTTTTGGCTAATGACTCATAAAAGTATAGCCTAGGTCTTGCCCTGTAGGTTTTACTTGGTGGCCTATGATATCTACTTGGGATATTATCTCCCGATATTCAGTATTCATTTAAAATCCTTTCATAAATATTTTAGGAGGCTTCTGTGGTCATAAGTTCCCATATGATTTTTTTTAGCAGAACTTATGTTTATTTAATATACACAAATGATAAATGAACGGAGTATGCTCTGCAAAAATATGAACCTATATCTTTGGGGGTAATGTACTTTATTGATTTTTATTGAACTCTACATTTTTCTCTGCTCCTCTTCCTGCCTCTCCCCTCCTATTCAACCCTCCCCCAAGGTCCCCATGCTCCCAATTTACTCGGGAGAAATTTTCTTTTTCTTCTTCCCATGTAGATTAGAACTATATATGTCTCTCTTATGTCCTCATTGTTGTCTAAGTTCTCTGGGATTGTGATTTGTAGGTTGGTTTTCTTTGCTTTATGTTTAAAAATGACTTATGAGTGAGTACATGTGAAAATTATCACATGTACCTGTATGATTTTTCCAAAGGCTTTCAGTGTTAGTTGTTCCTCCACATAGTCCCTCCTTTACCTTGTCCACATATCCTCTCCCCATTTAGATCCCCTATTCTAGTTTCCTCTATATATCTCCACAATGCTACATTTTATCCCCCTTTTCTTGGAAGAGCCTTACCTCCTCTCCTCTCCTGTCCCTTTCCCAAGTGCCCAACCTCAGTGATTATTTGGACTGTAGCATACATACTGAAATCTGAAAATCTAGAATCTAAATATAAGAGAGAATATGTGATATTTGCATTTGTGGGTCTGTGTTACTTCACTCAGGATGACCTTTTTTCTTGCTTCATGCAAATTTCCTAAGTTTGTTTTTCTTAATAGCTGAACAGTATTCTTTGTGTAAATATACCACATTTTCATCATCCATTGAGCAGTTGATGGGCATCTGGGCTGTTCCCAATATCTGCTTATTATAAATAGAGCAGCAGTGCACATGGATGATAAAGTGTCTTTCTAGAAAGATGGATAGTCCTTTCAGGATGTGCTTAGGAATGTGTCAGCTGGATTAAGAGGTAGATCTATTCCAAGCTTTCTGAGGAGCTACCACATTGATTTCCATAGTTTTTTTTTTTAAATTCAGGATTGTTTTAACTATCTGATATTTTGTGTTTCCATATGAATTTGAAGAATTTTTTTTCAATTTCTGTGAAGAGTTGTGTTGGAGTTTGTATGGGGGTTGCACTGACTCTGTAAATTGCTTTTGATAAGGTGGCTATTTTCACGATATTATGCCTACTAATCCACAAACATTGAGCATCTTTCTATTTTCTGGTGTCTTCTTTATTCTCCAAGGTTCTTGGTTTTTCATGAAAAATGGCTGCATTTTTACTGATTTCATGATTTTTATTCTCATGAGCCAAAACACTGGAGAAAAAGTATTTGTCAGGTGAATTCAGCTAAACTCTATTTTATTGGGTCATTATGATTTTGAACTCAGGTCATTTGTCAACTGATAAGATCTGATAAAAATTTAAAAATAGAAAATACCATAAATTGACTCATGTTTATACACTACCAATTTAAACATTTTAAAAGCAAAGTTAGTGATTAATTTCTTGATAATCTAGTTTTCACTTCTTGCCATCCTATTTTGCAATGTAATGCCCACTGTAAAAACAAAATCTCACAGAAAGAGCATAGAAGAATTTGATATATAAACCTTAACACAAACCAAATGGAGACTGCTATCAGATTGGCACTAACTAGCTTTCCACATTCTGTCAACTAATGACCATCATAGATGGCTTGTCATGTGAATATGGTTTTTTCAGTTCAGAATTTTCACTTGTTTGCTTGTCCTGTGATCAGGTTGCTCCAGAGGTAACCGACATTATGAAGAAGGATCAGTAGTGAAGGAAAACTGCAACTTCTGGTAAGGAATCTAAGCGGCGCGGAACAGAGCTCTATCGTCTGAGTATTTCTTCAGGAATGAGGACAGCTTCTAATTAAAGCATACATTTAAATGCATCTAGACAAAAAAAATCACATGCTGTAAGACATTCATTTTCAGAAGCATGAAACTAATTTTGGAAATGTAATTATGTGTGTATTTAATGCAAGCCTTAAATTGGATGTTTTATAGAAAGCCTTCTCCATATATCAAGTACTCATTAAGCATATTCTAAATTATATATGTTTTGATAGACTGCTAACAAAGTGTGGTTTTGTTTTTTGGGATTTTTTGAGCACAGTAAGTACACATGAAAACATGCTGCTTAAATTGTATTAGCTTGCAGGTACAATTTCAAATATATGTATATCAAAACTATATTTTAATTTGCTTTTAAACTTCAGTGAATATGGGGTCATGCATTATGTAGTTACTTCAGGGGATAAGAGCACATTGACTAGCACCTAATTCAAGCTTTATGATTTATTTTCTCCAACAATCAAACAACAACATGGCTAACATTAATCAAGAAATTTGTCCCATGACTTACTTAACAATGTAACAATAGTAACTCTTGTTCTGGAAACATATTCTGTAAAGATCAAAGGACTTTTGTAATTTTTTTTTTGTCTTTATAGTACATGCTCAGGACAGCAATGGAAATGTTCCCAGAATGTGTGCCTTGTTCATCCAGAGTTCATTGACCACATAAATAAAGGGGACTATGGGTAAGTTTATCTTTCAGTATAGGACTCTTGTTCTCTCTTACTCAGAAGACATACTGTGTGTTGTTTACTTCTAACCATGGCTATTAATTATAGAGAAAGATTGGGAAAGAAAACGAGAGTTTTAGAAACATGTGCATTTCATGTGTACAAGGTGAACATTAAATGGTTAAAATACAATGTGTAAGATGAACGCATAGGTGTTAGCCTTAGAGCACTAGGAAATATCAGTGCCGTTGTGTGGTGGTGAGATACTGAGAGAACATGCGTAGCTCATGTGATAGGTAAAATTAGAAAGCTGAAAAGGTTGATGCAGTTTAATCATTTCCTCCCTGTTGTTGCATTAAGCAAGCCAAACCATGCTCAGCTTCCCTAGGTAGAGTGTGAACTCAAGTCAGATGGTGCTCTGCCTTGCCAACACTGTAGTGTAGCACTAATCACTAATCTACAGTTTCTTGGAAAGGACTGACATTCAACCAATTTTACTTACATTGACATCAAACGGTATGTGGAGGTGTGCTATGTTGCTAGCAATTTTAAGATAGAAAAATGACCAGGAAATGTTAGGGAAAAACTGCGCTCAGCTGAAGACTATTAAATTTGGTTGCTTCTCCACTTACATATATGGGAATCTGCTGTAGGCACCCACATTTGCTTTTATTCCAGAACTGAATGAAAGGTAATAGCTTGGAGAATCTATGCCTTAACATTTTTTCCACTGCCACTTACCAGTCTATATGCCATCGATAACATTATTGACATTCTGCAAAATGCCAAACATAAAAAGACCATGTTGAAGCAACTAGAAAAGTGAAGTAATACATTTTTAAGGACCTTTTGAAAATGACAATTTTAGAAGTCTGTGTGTGTGGATTAGGGTGGGAGTAGGACTGTTGTGATATTCATGCTATAGCTCATGTCTGATATTAAAGCAAAACTTGGAGAGTGGGCTTTCTCCACCATGTAATCCCCTGGGATTGAGCTCCCTATATCAGACTTGGTAGTAAATTCTGTTACCTCTTGACCTATCTTAAAGGCCCCTGAGATACATTTTTTAAAATATAAGTACTATTTCTTTCAGGTATAAAATTTTATGTCCCTCAGGACAATGCTAACACTGAATTTCAATGTACCTAAAGTATTTTCTTGGAAGACACAAAGTACAGAAAGTCACATTTTTTGACATTAGCATTCTAAAGTCATTCTCAAGCTCTCTATGTGATGTGTTTGTTTAACCAGTGTTTTAGGTGATAACTTGATGACATTTGAGTATTTCTAGGGAAACCAATTATGGTTTCCTGTGCGGAAATTATATCCAAATCACTGAAAAGACATAACAAACACAAGAGTATGTGTCATCTTGATAAATGACCCTAGTCAGTGTTCTTAAAGGATTCCAATGCTGTACCCAAGCTGGACAAATTTCCCAGAAACCATAAGAGAACTGCACAGCTTCCAACTGTTCCAGCATGCACGGGAGCCACTGTTAAGCAGGGTGGAAATCAAGCACTCTTAAGAACATGGGTATCTTTAGGCAAATGCCTTCTTGGAAGTAGAGTTTTCTTTCCCTTATTTGCTTGTTTGAGTATAATGGAAAGTTATTTTGAGGCATAGGCTTTCTACTTTTGTAGAAAACATTAGTATATGTGTTTTTACAAGTATATAAGCTTTGCTTCCCCAAATCTTCACTGTATATTAAACTCAGGTCTGTATTGATTGTACATAATATACTACAGTGCATATTTATCCAGTTGATTTATTATTTATTTATTTATTTGTTTGTTTGTTTATTTATGCAGCAACATTTTGCTGCATAGTGCAGGCTGACAATCTTTCCTGTTCACCCTCCCAAGTTCTGGTATTACAGGCTTAAAACACTCTGTCTAACATCTCTGTATTATTTTTCACGGCAATGATTAATGAAAAATGTCTTTCTTTCATGACATTGCAGAAAATATAAACAAATATTTTTGCCTCAAATTAATTTACCCTCTACTTGAAGAGCCAACATATCATACCATTGTAAAGGGACAGTACATAAAGCCAAATAAAGTTTTACAAAAAATCCTGAGTGAGAGAGAACAAATGGAGATTTCCACCTGCCATATTTATCTGAGGTTGCGAAGCAAACACTCCAGACTCAACACTTTCAAGCTACAACCTCAATCATGCTTGGTAGCTCAAGCCTACAGTCCCAGTAACTGAGAACTGAGGCAGGAGGATCACTGTGAGCTTGAGGTCAGTCTGAGTATTAGATACCAATCTGGGCTACAGATTGAGAGACTCTGCCTAAGAAACTAAACTAAACTAACAACACAGCACAACAAAACACATTCTCTTATTTATACCTGTCAACAGTTTGGAATGAATTCAACTGGGGCTTTTCATTTGAAAGTTTTATTAGTTCTTTGTATATTTTATATGTACTTTGATCATATTCAGTTCTCCCCAACAAATCTAAAATATTCTTGGCCATGTAGTCTTCTACTGGAGAGTGGTGGTTGACTTACAAGGAACTATGCTCTTAGGGAAAAGTTTCTTCCAATACCTAACAATTGCAAATAGCTCCACAGCGAGGGGTCAGACTATGTGGCCATCACCTCTCTCCTTGTTGAGGTTTGGTCTGTTTTGGGCTTTTGTGGGTTTTGTTTATGCTGTTGAAATTCTGTGAGTTCATGTGTACAATTGCCCTTCTGTGTCTAAAGATTATGTTTTCTTGTCACTATCCCTTGCTCCTGGCCCTTCCACTCATTCTCCTCTGTAGTAATCCCTGAAACTTGGAATGCGGGTTGTAGTATGCTATGTTTCCTTTGGTGTTGAACATTCTGTGTAGTCTCTTATTTTCTGTTCTTTGACCAGTTGTGAGTTATTGTCTTAACCACAATCCACTGCAATTAGGAACATCTCTCATGAAGAATAAGAGAAATATTAATCTTTACATATAAGTCATTATGAGTCAGTTTAATACCAAGTCCATTAACAAAATTTCTAGCTTTTTTATCTCCTATGGCCTATGATCTGCTTAGTCATAGGTTCTGAGTCTGAGTATGATGTTAGATGTGGGTTTTATCATGTGGAATGCAACTTAGACCCAAGCAGAAAGTGATTGATTACTCAGCTGATTTTTTTTTTGCACCACTATCATATCAAAGAGTGTGTCTTGCCAGGCCAGCCATTAGGGTAGCTCAAAAGATGAGCTGGTATTATTGATCACTTTCTTCTCTGGTAGCATGTCTAGCACCTTCTAGTATTATACAAGCTAGCCAGTAAGTATAAAGCTTTCAGGTCTGTATCAGGTTGATTTTTGCAATGTGTGTCAAGCATCTGTTATTTTTAGAAATAGGGAATTAGGATTTAATTCTGGAGTGTAAGAAAGGGCAATGGACATAGCCTGTGATATTTGTGGGTCTATAGGACCTCACTGGCCAAGAACTCCAAATGAAGTAATTCAAACATAGTACAGAGCTTTTTTTTTTTTTTTCTTTTGTTACCCTCTGGTTGGTGTTGTGTAAGGGTTTTTGGTTCTCTTTTAGGCTCAAAAAATTTCTAGGCTGAATTTTTTCTTAGTGTTTTAAAATTTTTTCTCCTAGTTACTTATTCTTTCACTCACTTTGGTAACTTTGTTGTCTGTCTTTATGTCATAACTGTTTTGTACACATCTTGATATAAACTCATATGTTTATTTGAATTTCTTTTGGTTGGGGGACCTTATTTTTTAAAAAAAGTAGAACTCTGAATTTTTTCCTCTGGAAATTCTGCTAGCTTACTATCTTTATTTTACCATACCGAAAATCTGTTAAGTGTGTGTATGTCATGGTGAAATGGTACTCCACGTTTTTGTTTCTTTATGTGATATTCACCACCACTTGAGAGGCTATGTCTTCAAGTTTTTAAATTTTCCCCCTTCCCTTTGCTATTGTTTATTTTATATGCACTTTCCTTGTGTGCTAGATTCATTAGGTACTATATTTAGGAGAAAATCAGCTGTAGTAAAGAGACTGTGATGGTTTCCTCGAGGTCTTGGAGACAGCTTAGCTCTATTCATCAAGATGCTACGCTAAGGTCCATCATACCCATCATCCACACACCCTCTTTGTAGCACGGTCTGGATGGGAGTGTTAGTAATCACTATCCTTGCTTGCTTTTGTGTTGCTATAATAAAATTCTGATCAGAAGTAACTTGAGAAGGGAAGAGTTTATTTGGCTTATAGCTCACAATTCGTTGCAGAGGAAAGCCAAGGCAGGAAGAAAGGCAGGAATCTGAAGGCAGGAACTGAAGTAGAGACCATGGGAAAACACTGCCTTTGGCTTTTCTCTCAGGTATACCCCAGGTATACCTTATACACCCCAGGATTACCTGTCCAGGAATAGCACAGCTCACAGAGGGCTGGATCCTCCTGTATTGATTTTAAACAAGAAAATTCCCCATATTCAATTGAGACGATTCTTCACTGAGTTTTGCCTTTTCCCGAGTGGTCCAATTTAACACCAAAGCTATCCAGGATGTTCCTCTCTTCCAGATCTCACAACATATGAGCTTCTGTACACCATTTGTGGTCTGCTTTGTAAGCCACACAATGCTCTAAGCTCTGTCACTTTCTCCTCTGAAGCCCAGTGGATCTCTTGCTCTTGTTGTAATATAGAGGGTGTAATAAAACTGTACAGATGTTCCAGTTTTAGGGTCCTTAATCCTTTCTCTGGGGCTATACCTGAGGGCTGATTGCCTCTGTTCCTTGGTGGTAGACTTGGGTAGGCTGAGCTTGATTTTTGTTTCTCATTCTTGAATCTTATTTCATTTTTATTTTTTCTCATATAATACATTCTGACCATAGTTTCCTTTTCCTAAATCTCTCCATCTCCTGCTGTCATCCATCTCCCTCAGATCCATCCCTCCTCAGTTTCCCTTCAGGAAAGAGCAAACCTCCAAGGGATATCAACCAAACAGCCATAACAATATACAATAAGACTTGTCATAAATTATCACATCAAATCTGGAAAAGGTGTCCCAGTAGGAGGAAAAAGGTGCCACAAGCAGCCAAAAGAGTCAGAGACACCTGCCTTTCCATTGTGAGGAGTCCCACAAAAGCTTTTTGCACAGCCCTGAGCTATTCCCTCAGTCTGGTTCTGGGGACCCCAGTCTGATCATGTGCTTCTTCAGGCAGAGGCAAGGCTGGAACACCATGAGCACTGGGAATCTCTCCATTTTAGATTTTCCCATACTCTTCTGGTGCTTGGTCAAGGTTTCTGTCCACTTTCCTCTTTAGTGGTTAAGTTCAGCATGTTATTTGGGTTTCAGGCAGAGTCAACCAGTTCTTCAAGTTCTTAATAGGTCAGGTGCTTAAGTCCTCATGGTTCTTCCTGGTAGGATATGGCTCTGCACTACTACTGGGTGTTTCTCATTGCCCTGGCTTCTTTGTGGACAAAAGCCCACCTAGTCTTAGTTCTTTGCTCATATTTCCTCTATTGGTACAATGCATGGCTTTTTATCTTGATTTTCTTCTACTTACCTAGTCTCAAAGACACTATTTCTCAAGAATTGAACTCAAAGATGCCTTGTGCCTTGAGGAGCTCTAAGGAAAGTGGAGCCAGTGCATGCCCTCAGCTAGCAAGAGGAAGATCACCTCTATCTTATTAGGTTTCTTTTGTCTTTTAGATTTATCTATTTTTTTTTACATTTACCTGTTTATGCAAATGAGTGATTCGGCTGCCTGTATGTATGTATGCATACCACATGTGGCCTGTGGTCTCTGCATAAGTCAGAAGAGGACATTGCATCCCTGGGATCTGAAATTACAGAAGGTTAGGAGCTACCATGTGGATGCTGAGAACTGAATTCTGGTCTTTTGCAAAAGCGGCAAACACTCCTATCCACAATAGAACTATCTCTTCTGTTTTACTATATATCCTTGGCTGGCCTAGAGCTCACTGTGTAGACCAGACTGACCTTAAACTCAGTGAACCTCCTGAGTAGTGGGATTAAAAGGCTGGAGCCAGCACCCCAGATGAACCCCTCTATCTTTTATTTTAAAATGCTTCTTCCTTTCGTTAAATTGAGTTCTCAGTTAAATAATCCCTGGATGTCTCTTACATATTTGGAGACTACTAATACAGGGAACCTCCCCCTAAAAATCACTTTGCCCAGCAGTTTCTGTTTGTTTTATAAGTAACATTACATGTGCAATACAGATCTGGAGGTTACCACCTTGAAATTCCTTAGGTGTTGCAGTTTTTGCTTTAAAAATATTACTGAGAATTGAGTTGAATTTCTAATAACTCAAAATATCTTACCACATTATAAGTAATTTTGATGACAAACACAACAAAGTATAGTATAGACCTGATTTTAGTAATGAAAACATTTGTCTGTAGGGTAGAAGGTTTGGACTAGCAATGTTTAGAATCCTGTCTGGTGTCTGGTGTTCAGCCACCATCACCTACTGGAGAATTCAAATTTTCTTATCAAAATTTGAAAATAAGGCACTTTTTCCTAAACAAGGTGAAAAAATAAGTCTCTAAAAAACAATGCATTTTAATAGCTGATTTCTAAATAATGGACTTAATAAGTTTGCCAGTAACTATTAGTGGTTAACACTGGATACAAATTAACTCACTTATTGTCTAAATAACATTTGAGGATATAAACTCTTTAAACTAGAATGATGAAGATTGCCAAGAAGACACTCAATGGTAGAGCACTCACCTACCTAGATTCAGTCTCCAATACTGCAAAAATAAAATGTATGACTAGCTAGCTTTCCATTTTTCATAGACAACTTCTGTTTTGCTGAGAAACTTCAAAAGAAACTTCAAAACTGAGAAAGTTCAATTCCAACTGGACTTGGTGGTCTCCCGTTAGATCTGTCCCACCATCTCAATGGGTACATGCACTCCTCACGGTCCTGACTTCCTTGCTCATGATCTCCCTCCTTTTGCTCCTCATCAGGACCTTGGGAGCTCAATCCGGTGCTTCTATGTGGGGCTCTGTCATTTTCTCCATCCAATGCCAGGTGAAGGTTCTATGGTGATATGCAAGATATTCATGAGTATGGCAATAGGATCTGGACATTTCTGGCACCCTCTCCTCAGCTGCCCAAGGAACTAGCTGGGGGTGTCTTCCTGGACATCTGGGAACCCCTCTAGAGTCAAGTCTCTGCCAACCCTAGAATGGCTCCCTTAATTAAGATATATAATTCCTTGTTCCCATATCCACCCTTCCTATATCCCAACCATCCTATTCCCCCAAGCTCTTCCCATCCTCCACTTCACACTTTTCTCTCCCCATCCCCCCAACTCCCCATCCCACCCCACCCCCAAGTTCCCATTTTTTGTCCAGCAATCTTGTCTACTTCCAATATCCAGGAGGATAACTATCTGTTTTTCTTTGGATTCACCTTCTTATATATCTTCTCTAGGATTTTTTTTTATGAATTATAGGCTTGATGTCCTTTATTTATGGCTAGAAACCAATTATGAGTGAGTACATCCCATGTTCATCTTTCCTGGACTTAGGGGGAGCTGGGAGGACCTTGGACTTAACATAGTGAAGGGAACCCTGATAGCTCTTTGGCTTGGAGAGGGGCAGAGTGGGGGTATGGGTGGAAGGGAGGGGAGGGAAGGGGGAGGAGGAGGGGAGGAGATGGAAATTTTCAATAAAAAATGAGAAAAAAATAAAAATAAAACTGAAAAAAAAGAAAAAAACTGAGAAAGTTCAAAAGGCACAGTTTGTCCTCTTTAACCTGTAAAGTCTGTAAAGTCAGGTTTCTTTCTAAAGAGCAATTATGTACATTTAAAGGAAACGACATATATTAGCATTATTATACTTAATCTTTTTATAGTATATAAAGATGTCATATTCTTGGGTTCAACATATAATTATGTGGACTCACATTTCTTATATCTATCATAACAGAAACAGACCAAATCCAAGACTAGTGTTTCATGCCCTTGATTTTTGAAAGATCAGTGTTTGCAGCCTTATGAAGACTATTCGCTCTGTTCTGATAATTCACATATTTTGATATCCCATTACTATATAATTTTCAGATCTAGAAATAAGAATGTATTTATGAGTGATATCATGTAACCTATACATATTTTTTTCTGCTTCATTTGTAAGGTAGATGGACAGCACAGAACTATAGCCAATTCTGGGGAATGACTTTAGAAGAAGGGTTCAAATTTCGCCTTGGCACCTTGCCACCTAGCCCTATGCTTCTGAGCATGAATGAAATGACAGTAAGTGTTTCTTTCTGATTCATGGATGTACACGTGTTTTTGCAGGTGAACTTATGTATATATTTAAAGAAATCTGAACTATAACGTACAGTTTTGATTTTTCAGAACCATGAAAATGAAACATAAATTAAAAAGAAAATCGCTAAATATAAAAACCATTACCTACCTATAAAATTTGTGTGTCTTTTAAATGATGACTGGGTGTTCTGTTTCATTGTCAGTGACTTTACAGGAATACGTATTTCTACTAAAGGGTTTGATATTCCATGTTTTCAGTGGCAAGTCTTGATCGTCAAGTTGATTTGACTAGGAGGGTATGTTTGTGAGAGTGCTTCCAGAAAATATGAACTAAGAAAGGAAAGCAACTACATACAACAAAAACAGTTAACAAGAATTGCATTTTCAATATTCAGTCCATTTTCATTTAGCAAATTCAGAGAAAACAGTTCACCATCTATACCATTGTAGTGACTCCAAAGTTTTATACCTAACTTATTTTCTTAATTAAGAAAAACTGCAACAATAATTCTCCATAAGACCCTGGAAGGATATAAAATTACATACCAATGGAGACATTTGACTGCCTTGTCAGTCACCCAACGTTCCTTTGCAATGTTAGAACTTCTATCTTTAGCTTACAGGCCTAGAGTATCAGGCAGACTTTTCAATGAAACAGGAAATTTGAAGGTCTATCCTGCCTTGTTTTAGCAAAGTTCAATAGTTTCTTTCCTCTGTGTCTTGCAGAATGTCTGTCAGACTCTTCTATGAAGCAGGAATCTCAAAGGATTTCCCTGCCTTATTTTGGCAAAGTTCAGCAGTCTCTTTCTTGTGGATCATGCATGTCTAGTTTGCACAGCACATAGTAAAGCAGTCAAGGCAAAAGCAGTTTCTTGTCCATTGAGTTTCTTCAATGGCCATCACCCTTTTAAGAAGTAGAATGGTGCTGACAGGAGCAGATGTGTCTCATTGTCATGAGAAACCCATCTTAGGCACACACTCCATGATGATTAGAAAAGATTTGTTCTCCTTTGTCCTTGGCTACTCAGTCAGCCTCCACCGTCGGCCACATTCAGAGTCCGGTTTGGTCTCATGTTCCATCAGTCCCATTCCAACTGGACTTGGTGGTCTCCCGTTAGTTCTGTCCCACCGTCTCCATGGGTGAACGCACCCCTCACGGTCCTGACTTTCTTTCTCATGTTCTCTCTCCTTCTGCTCCTCGTCAGGACCTTGGGAGCTCAGTCCGGTGCTCCAATATAGGGCTCAGTCATTTTCTTCATCTATCGCCAGGTGGAGGTTCTATGGTGATAAGCAAGAAATTCATCAGTATGGCTATAGGAAGTGGCCTTTTCAGGCTCCCTCTCCTCAGCTGCCCAAGGAACTAGCTGGGGGCGTCTCCCTGGAAACCCGGGAACCCCTCTAGAGTCAAGTCTCTTGACAACCCTCAGATGGCTCCCTAAATTAAGATATATGCTTCCCTGCTCCCATATCCACCCTTCCTGTATCCCAAGCATCCCATTCCTCTGAGCTCCCCCCATTCTCCCCTTCATGCTTTTCTCTCCCCATCTTCCCTTGGCCCTGTCTCGCCCCACCCTCAAGTTCCCAATTTTTGCCCGGCGATTGTGTCTACTTCCAATATCCAGGAGCATGGACGGGCTCTGTGGGAGCCTTCTCAGCTTGGTTGATCACCTTCCTGGACCTGGGGGGAGTTGGGAGGACCTTGGTCTTAGCATAGAGTAGGGAACCCTGATGGCTCCTTGGCCTGGTGAGGGAGGGAGGGGGTATGGGAGGAGGGGAGGGGAGGGACAACTTCTTGATGTCCTGGATACCAGCATCACTGAGTGCTTTAATATCAAACAAACTACGATTGAGTGAGCCTAAGTTACACTGAGACTGAACAAGCAAATTGTTGCCTTGGAATTCATTACATTGCAAAAACCTTGTTTGTTGCTCCTACCACAGGAGTCTGTAGTATAAGTATGTCAAGATAACTTCAGCCATTTCACATTCAACATAGAAAAGATGTTTAATATACCAACAGTTATTTTTCATAGATATTCAGCTTAGAAAGTGTTCGGAGTCTTCTATAACTAGTATGACAAAATCTTTAGCAGTATGGTTCATTTCATGGTTTTCAGTAACTTAACTTTATACACAACTGGAAAAAGTATATTTTTTCTTGTAGTTTTTGTCTTTCCTTTTGCCCCTGGTATTGTTTAAGAAAATACTCCATTATAACAGCCATTCTTTCATTTTCTTTCATTGAGTGGCAGAGTGAGCTCAATATTTATTTTTAAATATTAATATGCTTTTCGTTGATATTTTTACAACATTTTCTTTTAAAGCATAAACTTTCAGAAGCTTCTGATAACTTACTGTAGTCTAGAAAAACACATGATAGAGTTTTTCAAGTTGCTACTCACCACAGCAGACAGCAGACCCTTTCACTCTAAACCATTTATTGGTTCTTGGGTATTTGCCTAAAAATTTCTGTGGTAATACATAAATGAAAAACAATTTTAATGATTAGTGTTTTAGGAAAGTTTAAAGCTAAGTAGTTCCAAGAAATCAGCAAGGACAATTCAACTGATCTCCAAGGGTTCCATTGCCTAATTATGACATACCCGCTTGGAAATAGATTCTGATTTCTTAAGCACAGTAGCTGAGGGCTGTTTCTAAGTGTTCGAATTGTCTCCAATACTAGTCAAGAATAGTTTAGGAACCAAAGCAAGTATTTATGGGAAGGACACAAGGGCAACACAAACTGAGTTGAAATGGTAGTCTTATATGGGCTAAAGATGAAGCCTCTTGGGTACAAATTAATACCCAATAAATGATATCAAACTGACTCAAAGTATAATACAAATGGACAATTCATAAAGTTGTACTTTTGAATAACTGATATTTCCTTTACTTAATTGTTTTCAAAGGGGTAGACTATATATGTAAGAGGGTTATTGGTAGAAAATCCAAATTTACATTTAGTGTGGTTATTATCTATTATTGAAATATTTGTAGTTGCTGAGCCATGATGTGATTCCTGGTATGCTAAAAAATGCACTGTACCCTAACCTAAAATCCCTCTCATTCTTTGGCCACATTGCCTAGATGAGTGTTGGAACTCAAAAGTTTTTACAATGCAGAGAATGTTGAGAGGAAGCTGGTCTGTACTTCTGCAACTAGGATTCCTGGGATAGCTGACAGCTAGGAGACTGTATCTCAGCTGCTGCCAGATAAAAAGAACATTATATCTGTCTTTTGAAGATTCATAATACTCATGAGAACACAGAGAATATTGCAGTTTTAATTTTTAGCAACTTTTTAGTGCAGCATTATCTAAATTCACAGATTAGATAAGTTTTGGGTTAGTAGTCAGGTCTTAGACTCCACACAATATAATTTAAGAAATACTGACTTCAGCTAAAGTTTTAAAATAAAAGTATTGCAAAAAGCAAAAGTATATTCTTGGAAAAATACAACATAGTCCAATTCCTTAGGAAAAAATTAGAGATGACCAATTATTATGGCTGTTTGTAAAGCTTAAATTGATGGAGTCTCTTCTGAGCTAGCAGAAAAATTACTGTTGAAGAGATGTTAAAAGGTATATCTGGGTTTGGTGATGTGCTTAGTGGTGGAGTGCTTTTCCAGTATGTACAAAGCCCTATACAAAGTATTATACACATGCACAGATATGTGCATGCACTTGTACATCTAGCATATATATATATATATATATATATATATGCACATGGGAATTTATCAAGTACTCCAAGAAACTTCATTGCATGATATTTATTTATAAATATTGAAAATGCTTTGTATTAAAATTACCATTTTTGCTCAAAAGTCTAAAAATAAGTGTTTATTTGCATATTTGTTTCAGTTTAAATTTTTAAAGGACAGCCTGGAGAGATTGCTTCATGCTTAAGGGTACTTTGTGCTGTTTCAGAAGGTCCAGTTTTAGTTACCAGCACCTTTATGGTAGTTCACAATCATCTGTTAACTACAATCCCAGTCAATTTGATGCCATCTGCAGACACCAGGCATGCATGTAGTACACATGCATGTAGTATACATGTAGGAGAGACATCCAAACGCATGCAAAACAGCTCAAATTTAAGAAATGTGCAGTTTTATTATTGCCACTGTTGATTGCCCTAAAAAAATAATTTGATGTTATATCGAAAATAGAACTCTTCTAGAACTATAAAGATGTTAAGAAGGACAGCATGTCAATTGAAACCCATAGCCTTACTACTATATTGGATGTCAAGATGGTATAGGTAAAATGTTCAGTTACCCTAATGAGAATCTTTATTCTGTTATTCAATATAAATGGACTTAGTTGGAAAAACTCACAGATAAAAATGATGACGTAAATTTTCAATTCTATGTTAAGAGTAATTAAAACTATCATTTTATGAATTACATATTAACTTTAGGCCGCTAAAATTTTTGATGAGTCAACAAATGTTCATCTGATCATCTGAATGTTTCATCACTATCTAAGTGGGACATAACAGTTGATCGACTGTTTTATTTCTCTGGTCATTAGATATAATCCATGTATTTTCCATCAGTTTTTGATTGAAGCCTCTCTGATGACTTTAGGGCTAGGCATCAATCTATGAATATACCAGAATATTGTTAGGCATCATAATACTGACTTTTTTCTCCATGCATTGTCAGGGGTGGGCTCCCTCCCATGGCATGGGTGTCAGGTTGGAACAGTCATTGGTTGGCCACTCCCACAATATCTGTGATACTCTTTCCCCAGGACATCCCATAGGCCAGACAGACTGTAAGTCAAAAGTTATGTGGCTAGAATGGTGTCCCAATGCCTCTACTGGTAGTCTTGTCAGTCTTGCCTGTTACAGCTGGTGGCCAGTTCAGGCTATATATCCTCTTTTGCTAGGAGTTTTAGCTGGGGTTATCATGTAGTTCCTGGGAGTTTCTCCTGAACTAGGTTTATACCTGACCATGAAATGACCCCTTATCTAGTAAGCTCTTTCAATACAGTACTCTTCCACCTACACCACCCCATCTGATCCCTCATGATCCCATCCGGATCTTCCTCCAGTCCACCCAGGGAGATCCAAGTGCCCTCTTTGTTACCTAACCTCTCTGGGTCTATAGATTGTATCATGATTATCCTTTACTTTCCAGGTAATATCCGCTAATAAATGTATTTGTTTGTTTTCCTGGATCTGGGTAACCTTACTCAAGATATTTTTTTCTAATTCCATCCATTTGCTTTTGAATTTCAAGATGTCATGGTTTGTAATAGCAGAGTAATACTCTACTGTATAAATGAATCACATTTTCTTTATAAAGTCTTCAGTTGAGGGATATCTAGATAGTTTCCAGCTTCTGACTATTCTTGCTACTATAAACTTAGTTGAGTATGTGTCCTTGTGGTATGATTGAGGATCCATTGGGTTTATGCCCAAGAGTAGTATAGCTGGGACTTGAAGTAGGTTGATTTCCAGTATTCTGAGAAACCTCCATTGCCACGCGCTGTGCCCCCTCCCCCCCCCCCTCGTCTGTGCTGTATGCCCTAGAACCCAGTTAGTGAGCTTCAGGCAAGGGGCTGGAGGTTGAGGAAACACACGCAGAGACAGACTGGCACACAGACCTTCCAACACTGGTACCAAAAAGCCCTCCTTTAATAGCACCATGGAGGCTTAAATACCCTGCAGTCAATGGCCAACAGGTGAAAATCCTATCCTCTGATCCTCTAGGTAAAGCACAGCTTTTAGTAACTTCAATTAGAAGGCTCTAGACAAGGAAGAGCAGCTGAAGGCCAGGACTCATTAGTTCCAACACTCCATATTGATTTTCAAAATGGCTGTACAATTTGTACTCCTACCAGAAATGCAGGAGTGTTCCCCGTACTCCACATCCTCTCCAGCTGCCTTTGCCTTACAGAAGCTTTTCAGTTTCATGAGGTCCCATTTTTAAATTGTTGAAACATTTTATTTGAGTAAAAATAGTCCTTTCTGAAAGAAGATCTTATCCTGGCACCAAAAGCACCTGTGTAACAGAAAACTTTGTGGAGACCAAAACACTGACAACAAAAAGAAAAACACAGTTAAATATCTTTATAATTTACATACTATTGGATAAAATGGTCTGTTTCCCCATAAAATGGTTGTTTGGCTCCAACACTCATGTAAAGCAGCTGGCCACAACACAGTGAGTGTGAATGATGCCAGAGAGTCTGGGTCAGATGTTGTGGTGGAGCTTGTGCTAATGTGTGTTCACCTCAGAACATTCTCATACATGTTGACAAGGGCAGGAGCAAACCAGGAGAGTGGACATTCTCACTGACACTGGCTAAAGCTGTTAAAATTCTAGCCACCACTGTATGCATAATGCTGTGACGGTGACTGAGCACAACCAGAGCAGTGGGGAGCCTAACTGATTGACACAGATAGATCCTCACAAGGGTGTTTAAAAGTATATTTTTTATTAAACTGGCCTTCCCCTATAAGCAGATTGATGACCACCTCAAGTGCCATCATAGAACCTTCACCCAGCAACTGATGGAAGCAGATGCAGAGGTCCACAGCTAAGTTCTTGGCTGAGTTTCCAGAGACCAGTCCTAGAGATGGAGGAGTGATGTATGAGCAAAGGGGTCAAGATCATGATGAGGAGATCCAAAGAAACAGCTGACCTGAGCTAGTGGGAGCTCACTAGCGGACTGACAGTGGGGAAACCTGCATAGGACCAAACTAGGCCCTCTGAATGTGGGTGGCAGATGTGTTATTTGGGGCAGTCTTTGTAGATACTGGTAGTGGGACCAGGATTTATACATAGTGTTTTAATTGGCTTTTTGGACTCCATTTTCTTTGGAGGGATACCTTGCTCAGCCTAAATATAGAGGGAAGGGCCTTGGTCCCACCTCAAAGTGATGTGTCAGACTTTGTTGACTCCCAATGGGAAAGTTTACCCTCTCTAATGAATGCATAGGGGTGGGGCAGGAGGCAGTGGGGGCAGCGGGAGGAGGGAAGGGAGTGGGAATGGGATCACTATGTAAAATGAGAAAAGATTGTTTCAATGAATAAATTAGTTGATTTTAAAAAAGTAGATTTCTAAAGTAATCAGAGGAATCTATATACTATATACCACTGTCTTTTGAGTGTCAGGCTCTTTTTTTCTACTCTTATTTCTTCCACAAATCTACTGCACAAGACATTAATTCTTTGCTTTATCACTAGCATGAAATAGAAAATGAAATAAAATGAAACAATCTGCATTGAGTCAAATGACAAACCCTTAAAACCATGGAATACTATCCATAATTTTTAGATCCTCACATAAATTTTAGATACCCTTGGCACTTGCTAAATAAAATATTGTGTTGAAAATAGAAACCAATTAAATTAAAAAATGGTTCTTATAAACTGTTCAAGTAAATCAACTTCCTTTAAAATTACCTGCTTCAAACTTGTGTTCTAGGTAAACCATTTAAGATATATTCATCTGTACTCGTATGCATCGTTCTAAACTTTTAGTACCTCTGAAATTGGGACGCTTTCTTACATTTCATAGATTTGGTTCAATGAAATACAGCATTGACCTAGAAACTTCAATGACAATTCTTTGTTCTTTAATAAATATGATAAGGCTCAACTGTGAGTGACAAGACTGAAAATGGCAGTGGCATAAGCACAGCATAAATCACCCCTCCAATTCTGCAAGCAAAGCCGCAGAGGAAGAGGGTCCTGGACCCAAGCTGCACTCCTGTTGCTCCTTCATTTCTTGTTCCTTCATTTCCAAGGTGGGACAACAGCTCACGGAGATTCCTCCATGCCTATCTATAACACCTGATTTCTGGTAGCAGAGAAAAGCAGGAGTAGAAAAAAAAAAAGCCCGAGTAGTCTTTTAAAGAAAATTCTCATACAGTACAAGTGACACTTCTGTGTATTGTACTGGAAATAGTAACAGCGGCACCTGGAGTCTGGCCAGTGTAGTCTCGTTCCTCAGCCTGCGTGTGCCATGATAAAAATTCTATGACTATGAAGAAAGGATGGGACTGGAGACCTGGCACTAGCCACGGAGCATGAGGTACCAGAGAATCATCAAGGGATTCCAAATGCCAACATGCAAATTTAAATATTTGCGAGGATGAGAAATATCCACATATTCCCCGGCTATCAGAAAAACACCTTTCTCCTTCTCAGAATTAAATATTTTTGAGAAATGTCTTGGTATTCTTCACCACTGATCTGGAACTGTGAAATGTTGGAATAGGCTCAAGTTTTTGGTTTCATTATTTAAACTTTAGATGTTTTTGGTTATCCAAATTAAAATGGGAGGGTAAAGTTGGAGCTGATGATAGGAGGGTGTTCCACATAGTGTGTGTCCTGTAGGTATAGAAACAACATATAGATTCATCACGGTTTTCTTAAGAAAACAAATGTGTCTTAAGGCTGTCTGTCATTGCCTTTCCATTCTCCATAACTGGACTAAGTGCAGAGGGTAATGTAAGTCTCTGGTGATTGGCACTGCTGTGGATTTCTACATCTGTCCATAGCATCTTCAAAATTTATAAATAAAATGTTGAATTAGGGAGATGTTCATATTAATTCTCAAATCTGGCAAATGTTGGTTTGGGAATAGAATTTAAAAATAACAATATAAACAATTAAAAATGCCCTTATGGAAGAATACATATTCTGTTTGAAGACAAATTTCTTCCTTATATGAGATACTACATTTGAAATTTCTGACACTCTTAGGTTGTCCTCTTGATTCTTTTAGTTATTAGGTAATATTTCATCAAATTAATTAATTAGAATATATCATTTATTAAAGCCAGCATTCTTTAGCCAGTTCCTGAAAGTTATTATTTTGGGATATTGTTTTTACTTATTAACTCTGAAAACATTTTGGTATCTAATGGAATGCAATACTTTGGGGATCATGGGATGTAACATTTTCTCTGTGTTCCTTAATTAAATCATTTGATAGCATGAGGAAAATACAATTGAAGGTAATTTCTCTGATGAGCTTCAGGTCACAGAGGCTTCCTTTCATGGAAACAATATTAAAAGTGATAAAAAAATCTTTATAAGACCAATACATGAATTTCATGTATTGTACGAAAATGTAGTTAAATACGTTTTCGATAAAAATCATTATAATTGATTTGTCTCTATCATGTTATTTTACCGAGGACTATCACTTTTTTTTTTGCAATTTTTAGTTTCAAAGAATGAATCATGAAAGTAGCAAAGTAGTGGCACAATAGTTTAATGGGACAAAGGGGAATCATATTTCAAGAGATGAAATCTACCTGACTTACACCCCTCCTCTCTCTGTCTCTCTCTGTCTCTCTGACTCTCTCTGTCTCTGTCTCTGTCTCTCTCTCTCTGACTCTCTGACTCTCTGACTCTCTCTGTCTCTCTCTCTCTCTCTCTCTCTCTCTCTCTCTCTCTCACACACACACAATCACACACAGATACACAAACTTTTATTATTATCACACAATCTTGGGCAAAACAGTCTGATCATCTCGCAAATGTGGAAGTTACATTCTACATCACTAAATTCTGCTGGATTGTACTATAAATGATGGATCTTAATTGCCTCAACAGGGAAGAAGAGATGTATCCTAACTCTCCTCTTAAATTGTATTTCAAAGCCATAAAATAACAACTGGCATTCGGACACTCAAGTTTTCTGGATACTTGAGGCAGATTAATGTAATATGCACTTAAATGCACACTGATAAGCTGATGAGAGAGATATGGGGAAGCACAGGTGATGTATAAGTCGTGTTTTTGTTTGCCATTTAGAAAGACACCTTTGAGACTGAGTCTCTTTGGTCACTCCTCTTAGCTTAAGCTGTTCCAGCTTCTGCTCTCTGGTCCATTGAGCAGCGCTGGCATTTCAATCCATTTCGTCACCGATCCCTGTCATGCTGACCCTTCTCATTGAGGCTATTTGTGGTAACCAACAGTATGTCCTTCACTCTTCCGTCTAAGCAGCGAAACTTTTTGGAATGGACTCAATGTTTCTTACTCTCTCATTGGGTGGTAATAGTTCTCTAAGTCGAAAGTGAATTCTTTCCCCAGTGCTCTAATTTATAAGTTATTTTGGATGAATGCATTTACTTCATAGAGACAGATACATTTTAAATTTTGCCTGCTTTAGACTTTGAATTTATTTTATAATTGTCAGAAGTAAATTTTTGTAAGATGTCAGATTAGTAGCATCACTAGCACAAATCATAAAACTATTAAGTCAATGAACTTTTACCATTTACCGACATTTAAGTTCTGATACAAGGTGCTGCATGCACTCATTTCTCATAAAAATGACATTAATGGAGCATGATGTCAGAAAAATTCTAAGTCAAGGGTCTAGTCTGAGGAGAAAGTCCTGTTTAGCTGGGTCTTTAGCATATCCATCAGCTTTTAGAAGTCAGTTACCTCATTTATTGAAAAGGGTTGCAAATATCTCCTCTTAGTATGTCACCTAGACATGTTGAGAGAGTAGCAAGAACTGACCCTGTTGGGAATTTAATGTGGGTTTTTATGACATCATGGTATTATATCTTTGGTATTATACACATTTTAAAGTTTTCTTTAATCTTTTGGAATTTAAGAATATGAGCAAATTAACTTCAGTTTCATTTCTCATAATGATGCAAAATTGAATGATTTCCTGTGTTAATATGAATTGCCCTGAAAGCCTTTGTTTGAAATTCTTTCACCTGACAATCATATACACTCTCCAAAGGAAGAGAGATATAGAAGTAACATTCTTTACAAGGGCTGATTTTTCACAATCTCATATGTCATTTCACGTGAATGAGCAAGCTATAATTCAAAATGACAGGGACACTGGTAGAAGGGTCCTTGCACTACATGGCAACCAGAAAAAAGCATCCAATCCATGCTGTGATTCCTAACATGCAGCTGCCTTTACACCCAAGCAGAAAGAAATCCCCTGTAGCTATGCTTCCCTCAGAAGCCTTAATGCATAAAATAATTTAAAATCATTATAAACACTGCAAGAGGGCATGCATGCATCTTTCAGTGACAGTGTGGACATACTTGAAAACTTCTAATATATCTGTCTCCTTTCCCTTAGGCATCTTTTCCTGACAAAGCCGATCTTCCTGAGGTTTTCATTGCTTCTTATAAGTGGCCTGGATGGACTCATGGTCCATTGGATCAAAAAAACTGTGCTGCATCCTGGGCTTTTTCCACTGCAAGTAATGACATTAATTTCAATCGCTTCCTCATAACTTCTCCTGTTTTTAGAGCATGGTAGAGTAGTTGGACAGTTTATAAGCTTGGAGAACGTAAATAATAGTAAACGGTCAGTTTAAATATTCTGGACAAAGAAAGGAACCTGGAGGTTACAAATTTTAATCTAAATCTTGGACGTTAGTATCTAATGTATATAGATAATGAATAAATTAGCAAAATTAACTTGATTTTGAGTTTAGATTTTAATTTACTTTTATCATAATGTCATCAAGATTTCTAATATTCATGTATAAATTCACATAAAATCTTTACATTATTTATTTTTATAAGATTTATAAAACTATAGTTGTTAAGCTATTTTGAAGAAAAGTTCAATTCTAGATTAAATCATAGTAGACTGAAGTTTTGCATCTCATTCTATACAAAATAAATCTATAGGTTTTAAATTTAAGGTGATATAATACCTTTTAATAAGATTGCTTTCCAAAATAATGTTAATATTCATTTTAAGTTGTAAGAAACATCCCTCTAACAGCTATTTATTGGTCTAAAGCCAATAAATAAGATACTCGGATTGATCCCAATATTTGATCTCCAAAATTACCCCCGAAGACTTTTCACAATTAAATAGAACCTACAGTGATAATGTCTGGATACTATCAACATCTTCATAGAGCTATGTTCTGGTGCTTTGATGTAGTCCTAAAAGAGCACTCAGGAGTAGGCTAAAGCATCTCAAAATTTTCTACTGAAATGGTCCTCACCCTGATTTTTTTCTTCTCCTTTTACATTTGACTACTATGTAAGTGTTGTCACACTGTAGTACACTATAGTCACACACAAGTTGATTTTTGCTACCATTGATCCATTTCCCATTTTTCTATGAGGGCAGAGATATGCCATCTCTTTCTTTTTCTATTCTTTGCCAGTTAATTTATATTTATTTTTCACATTAAAATTTTAAAATAGTATGCATGGTATTGTCATGACATTCCAACAACAACAATAAAACAAAACAAAAACAGAAGACGTCCACACCTAGTGACACATTTCCTTCAGTGAGACCGTATTTCCTAAACCTACCATAATGCTGCAACCAGCTGGGAAACAGGTTTTCAAATTCTGAAGACTACTGGGGACATTTATCATTCAAACAACTATGAAATACAGCTAATTACTTTTAATAGTAGTATAGTAATGCTGGTTATAACCACAACTATGAATACACTCACTTAGTTGCACACACATACAATATATGCATATATGTGTGTGAGTGTATCTATATTTGTATATATAGAATTAACTACATGTCTACTAAAATAAGATTATTTTTAATCACATAATGAATATAAAAGTATGATTTAACTACTTAAGCTATAATATAATGGATTTGTAGTACCTTAAATTAACAGAAATATGACCTCCAGGGAAGTTGCAACAGAAGCCAATGTAAAACTTAGGGATTTGGTTTACTTTAGTGTATAAAGTTACACTAGATTAATGGATTAATTAAAAATGAATTAAATTATATTTAATATTACTGTGTTAATTTTTTTCATATAAAACATAGATTTATCTGCAACTCTAGGGAAGATGCTCTCCCAGGTGCAAGAGTTAGACAATTCAAGTACATAAATCTCTTTCTTTCAGAAACTCTGCCACTTGGCAGGTTTCTTAATGAAAAACGGGTTCAAATATATATAGGCCATAAATGAATAAAGAACTAGAAAAGCCTTTGAGAAGTGAGTTACCGGAGCAATATCAATTTTGAAATGTAGTTGAGGGTTCAAATAAAAAAGTATTAGAACTATGACATCACATGTTATTTGAATATTAATCAGTATTTTGTGTGAAATAGGTGTGGCAGCTGACCGGATAGCAATTCAGTCCAACGGTCGCTACACGGCCAACCTCTCCCCTCAGAATCTGATCTCCTGCTGTGCCAAGAACCGCCATGGATGCAGCGGAGGAAGCATCGATAGGGCTTGGTGGTTCCTGAGAAAACGTGGGTAAATAACTGCTCGGCATGTGTCTCTAGGAGTCTTATGCGTGTTTTCTTTCTTATGTGAGGATATAGAAAAAGACTGGCTTCAAGATTCTATTTTACAACAAGAAACTCTAAAAAAACATGCCACATCTATATAACCATGAGTAAATGCCACACTTAAAAATATATATTGCACTTGGCTTCTGCTAACATATCAGCCACAGGAAATAGTGTTGGAAGAAGGTCCACATTTCTAGCTAAATTAATATGAAGACTCAAAGAGTATTTGTTCCTGTTGCTCTGAGCCAAATAGTTTTATTGGCTTTTCACAAAGGGAGTAACATTGGTCCGTGACACTGATAAATCTGGTTTTCCATCTGGTTATCCAGATTGAGGAATATAGAACTCCAGGAAAAGTCAGATTAAACACAAGAAAAATACAATAAGTGAAAAATTTAGAGTTTTTAATGACCCATTAGTTTCTATCCTGTTGGATGAAAGTGGCATTGTTTCAGTCTCATGTAGTTTGATATCTATATAATATCCTATGTCTAATGTATGACAAAATTATGAAAGAACAAAGGGAACTCTAGCTGATAGACAGAGATAGTTGTTCTTTATCATATAAGACTAATGTGCCTGCTATTTCATGGCATCTGATCACAGCCAGACATGAGTAAGAGGTATGGCAGGTATTAATGGGAGCTAATACAATAAGTTATTTAATATATTTCACCCAGTAAAGAATTGTGAATTGAAGTTGCCTAATTTGGTATCTTCCAGTATGGTTAACTTTTGCTTGGTCTTATGATCAGATGAAACAGTTAGCATATCTACAATGCAACCCCTACACCTAGGTCTTAGAACAAATTACAGAAGAGGGGGCAGAAAGATGAAGAGGACCAAGATGCCTACTATGAGACAGCATATATATCTAGCCTATGATATCAGTACAGGGAGTCAGAAACAGGAATATAGCAGGAAGTCACTTGCCAGACAGACTAATCCACTGGTAAACACTAAATTCAGTGAGAGACTCTATCTAAAAAAGACGGGAATGAAGAGAAACCAACGTCAATCGCCATCCTCCATATGTGTAACTAAGAACACAAACACCATCATACATGTGTGTACACATACGTCACACCCAAACTTAATATGTGTATATTAAATATATTATACATAATTTGGCACTGCAACCCAACTATATATGATTGTGTTTATTTGTTTAGCCCACCATGACCAAATGACATAAACAATGGACATTTTATTCTGGAGTTGCAAAGTCAAGATCAACATGGTGACTGATTCAGTGCTTTGGAAGCGATGTTTTCTTGGCTGGCAAATCCCTACCCTTTCATAGTATCACCATGTAGCAGAGAAATAGTTTCTCTTTTTATGAGGAGAATAATCCTGTCTGTAAGTGGCCTATTCTCATGATCTCACTTAAACCTGATTATCTTAAGGCCAAAGTTCAGATATCATTACCTAAGCTTTAGAGATTGAATAATAGCTTAAGAAAAAGAATATATTTCTAATTAAAATAGAATTATATAACTTCCTTTATTTCCTTTTCTTTGTTTAGCCTCTCCCAACTTTCAAATATATAATTTTACCCTGCTTATTTTTGTTGCACATACACATACACACATATATTTATACACTATGGAATTTATGTACTTATACATAAATACAACCTGGTGAGTAGGTTTTTGTTGTTTGCCTGTATGCAGTTTCAGGGCTGACCATATTTTCTTTGATAGCCAATAAAAAGGCTCTTCCCTGGGAGAGGTTAATTCTTCTCTCTCAGCACTCATCAGTTGCTCATAGTTCTTTGTCTAGGGTTATGGTCATCTTGGTATTGCTTATTTATATAACTAATTACATGGTTTTCTTTCCATACTATCCACTTCTCTATACAGTAAGGTAATGTGAAATTTGGAGGCAAGAATTTTGGATCCAAATAACTTATTCGTGGTTCAGTTTCAAAATCTATCAACAATGGTTTAATTTTTTATATAATATACAACTTAGAACAACTTATTTTATAAATTTTAATATTATATGAAAATTATACTGTTTCCCCACAGACACTTATTCAATGAAATATTAAGAAAAAAGATAGTGTAATTGAAGGGTTGACAAAATACAAAATCAATTTTAATTCTAACAGTGAAGTTTTCAGAATAATCCATCAACAAATAATCAAGTAAATGTCTTCATATTAACCCAGATTTATTGCAGGATACTTTTCTTCAGGAAATTTCACGCTAAGTATATAGTTATTTATCAAAAATGGATTGAAGTAAGAGTTCAAAATCATAATTAAGAGTAAAAGAGGGAAGATTATAATAACGTTAGGCTGCTGTGTTATGTAGGTGGCTGACAGTTCAGAGTTATGCAGACAAATAAGCAGCAAAATCCCCAAGCTTGACTATAGAGAGGGTGCTATGGCATTTTTCTGAATGCTATCCTGTTTTTTTCTTATTCCTCTTAGACTGGTATCTCATGCATGCTACCCACTTTTCAAGGACCAAAACACTACCAATAATATCTGTGCTATGGCAAGTCGATCAGATGGACGGGGGAAACGGCATGCCACAAAGCCATGCCCCAACAGCTTTGAGAAATCCAACAGAATCTACCAATGTTCTCCCCCATACAGAGTCTCTTCCAATGTAAGTCTAAACTGCAAGGACTAACAAGGATGCCATTCTCAAAGTAGATAACTCGGCCATTATTCTTACTATTTTTAATTTATTGTAGACAAGCAAATGTTGTGTTTGCAGATATACTTTTCTACTTTTACTGCATTTGTTTATGGTGTGTGTGTGTGTGTGTGTGTGTGTGTGTGTGTGTGTGCGTGTGTCTGGGATGAGTGTACTTCACATGTGGAGATCAGAGAACAAGTTGGCCCATCTCCTTACATCATGGGTGTCCTGGAACTTGGTGGCAAATGCCTGGATCTCTGAAATAACCAATGAATATCCCTGTCCTGTTCACATACAGTTGTTGCTATTCTTAAAATGCCCATTAAAAACTTGCATTTTGATCAGTTGTAGGGCAATGTAGTTGTTACAGCAAAAATTGCAAGGGATTGGCATAGAATTTAGAACGCCCCCCATAAACCAAGGTTTAAATTCTGGCTTATTTAATACACATGTGCAGGAAACTGAGATCACAGCTAAGTCACTGCATTTTGGTGGCAGAAGTTCATTTTATTGATCTTGTTCTTTAGTTCACAAAAGAGGACCTCCACATAGTGAGAAAAAGATCCCCTTAGACTCCAGATTTTCATGCTTAATGCTCACCCACTTTTAACACAATCTCCTCAGGGTTATCTAGACTCATTTAAGAAACATATGAACCTTTGATTACCACAGTTTTTATGAGATTATCATCCAATGTTTTTATCTTGGTGTACTGGCCTTTTATGCATGGTTGACCTACAACGTACAGAAGTTAAGGTCTTGCCAGTATTTAAACCTCTACTTACCTATAATTATCCTAATAAATGAGATAATTCTCTATTGCCTGCATAGATCATGCCTTCTCTATCTTCTTTACTGACATAGGAAATATTTTCTCTGAGTCAAATGGTTATTCATTCACCTTTCCACCTGAAGAAACTTTAAACAAGGGTCCAGACCTATGGCAAAATTTTGTGGGTTTTTTTTTTTTTTTTTACTTTGTGGGATTATTGTCTTCATATTAACCTGGATTTATTGTAGGACACTGTTCATCTTCAGGAAATTGTAACCTGGCATATAAATATTTATTAAAAATAGATCGAAGTAAGAGTTTAAAATCCTAATGAAATTGTAAAAGGAGGGAAGATAAGTTTCCTTAAGCTGTCGTGTAATTTAGTTGTTTTCTGTTTTTATCAATGGTTCTTTAAGCTTGTCCCTATAATAGAACATATTATATGATTCTGAAGTTAGCTGTTTTATTGCCTGTATACACCACCAACATGTCTTAAAGATTATGAAGCATCCAAATTTGTTTCTATTGGAGTTTTTATTTAAAAACTTTGTGTTAAATGTACATGTAAGACTGAATGAATGAATGAACTGCCTCCCTCCTGAGGGGACACTAAGTACAAAATAGGAGTGTTTGTAATGAAGTTGGTGTACAGCTTCACTCTTCAGTTTGGTGCAGCTGCTCTTGTGATCGAAATACCATAGGAAACGTGAATATTCACTAGCTCAATCTTCATTTTCTTCATTGCCATAAAAAGTTAGTATAATTTTGTCCATATAATTTTGTCCACTCCAAAAGTATTAAAATAAAAATCAATAAAGCAAATGGGCATGCACTGGTTTTAGCAGGGTCATCAATGCATTATAGTGCATATGGTCATTGAAAAGTTCATCAATGCATTACAGTGCCTATGGCCCTTTCAAAGTTCATCAATGCATTAGGGTGCATATGGCCATTGCAAAGTTCATCAATGCAATATGGTGCGTATGACCACTTCAAAGTTTACCAATGCATTGTGGTGCATATGGCTATTTCAAAGCAGCACCGCAGCAAGCTGCAAGTGGCCGAGTATCTGAGGATTATGTAATCCCTAAATGGATTGTCCTACAGGTCATATTATACACCAGACATTAGCTTTAGTATTTCTCATTAATGCTCAATGATATTTTTCATTCCAGGAAACAGAGATTATGAGAGAAATCATACGAAATGGACCAGTTCAAGGTAAGATCAGATAAAATGTCATTTTCAGTTATGAATTTCTTTTTTTTTTTTTTTTTTTTGTTTTTCGAGACAGGGTTTCTCTGCAGCTTTAGAGCCTGTCCTGGAGCTAGCTCTTGTAGACCAGGCTGGTCTCGAACTCACAGAGATCCGCCTGACTCTGCCTCCCAAGTGCTGGGATTAAAGGCGTGCGCCACCACCGCCCGGCTCAGTTATGAATTTCTATAGTAAACAATGTTACATGATATGACATCAAGGGAACATAATAAAAAAACGAAAATCTTAGGTATCTTCCAAAGAGTTCAACACTTCTAGTCTGCGCAGTTGCAGAAAATTAACTCATCAAAGCATATCATCAGCTTCCATTTTACTTTAAGAAGATAAACTTGTTTGTTGCTTGAACTCTTAGATGATAGTGGCACATTGAAAGAAAGCTGGCTGAGTCTTTCCAGAGTTATCATGGAGCACCTGACAGGCACCTGTCTTGCAGTAATTAATCCAATGGAACTCACATTATCCACTTGGTAATTTGTAAGAATCACACTTACAGATAGATATTTAAATTTATTTAGATACAATTAAATACCAATATTTAAATTCAGTTTAGGTGGCTATAGGAATATGTTGACAAAAACCACAGTAAGAATTGCTATAAATAAAGTAAATATTTCCTTTTTATATTAGGTCAAGGAAAATCAAACAAATTAGATGACTTTTGTGGCTTACACAACCATTTTATAATTTTAGCTACTTTTTAAATTTATTATTGGTAGTAAAATACTATTAAATAATATAATTTTACAGTGGTATACTAGATATAGATTTGACTTAAATGTATATCTGATTCCTTTTTTCCTTATTGGAATTTGTCTTGTACCAGTAATGCTGATAAAGATAAGTACACAAGATGTATTTTCTGTATAACATTTCTCCTGAAGGGCCTGGGAAAACAAACCCAATGAGGTGTGAAATGGGAATTCAAGTAGTGAACATAAAAGGCCTGAGTATAACATCAATACAGTGGGACACAAATTAAAAACACTTGTTACGTATTTGAGGGACTCCTGGTTAATTTTCCCCTTTATTTCTGAATGTTGATCTGATTAGTATTGATATAGGAGCTATCATGGATTTTAATATTTATGTTGAAATTATTTATCAAAAAATCAAAGCTTATGCTAAACATGTGCTAAATTTAATTTTAAAAAATACTAAAACTTTACATTAACTTTGCAACCAATAAATAAGGCTCCTTTTTTCGAAAACGTGTGAAATTTGTTGACTGTTATAACAGAGAATTTGTGTGTGGTTTTCCTATGTGCTTTGACTGGTGGTACCTGAGAGACAAATATGAAAGACAGAAGAAATTTTAATTAAAGGCCAAACTCACAAGCCCTACTTTGACATTTCCTTCTTAAGTGGCTTTGGCAATTCATTACGCAGTAAATTTGGCTTAAATCATCCCGAACTTCCGAATCATTGTAATACCCCCCAACCTCTGTTCTCAGTCAAAATAAAGCAGGATCTTAATTTTTTTTAAATGCTGTAGAAAACTGAGGTTTACTTTGCTGCCCTACTTTTGTAAATTTCACTTACTAAATTATCAAGTTCATAGAATACAAAAATTAAATCGGTGAATTCTCAGTTTGAAATTGTTGAGAAGATATCTCTTGGCAGCCTTAGCCACAGTCAAGATAAAGCACACACGGGGGGGGGGGGGGTCTGTCTTCTACGCTCACACGTCTTACAGTTCTGTGCAGTAGTTGACTGTGCGCAGCTTTCCAAGACTCAGAGTGCAGAGCAGGGTCTTACATGCTCACAAGCTTGTAGATTCATCTCTTTTGGTTTAATATCAGAGACTGAAGGAAGATGGTACTTTGTTATTCATGTTGACTTCTTAACCTTTGCTTCGGCTGGCAGTGTTTTACGGCAGTCGTAATTTATCTTGTCCAAGTACTTAAAGCAGAGCTGACGGTAAGGGTTAAATGAGTCAATGGTTATATGGAGAGGAAAATCATTGGGTGAAATATCTTCATATTTTTTTTTTTTCGAGACAGGGTTTCTCTGCAGCTTTTTTTTTAGAGCCTGTCCTGGAGCTAGCTCTTGTAGACCAGGCTGGTCCGAACTCACAGAGATCCGCCTGCCTCTGCCTCCCGAGTGCTGGGATTAAAGGCGTGCGCCACCACCGCCCCGCATATCTTCATATTTTTGTGAATGAAAAGAATGCTATTTGGTTCTTTCTGTACATGCAATTTGATTGCCTGCTTGCTGTAGCTTGGTTTAACTTACAGCATTTCTGTCTGCCTTGGGACAAAACAAAATGTCAAATGGATTGAACCTCGAGTAAATAACACTGTGAGCATTTCTCTAAAACCTGCAGAAAGCAGAAATTTGCATAGAGTACAACCTAAAAAATTTTAAAACCCTGTGGGGGATGTGTTTTATAGTGGGTAAAGAAAATTCAACTTTCAGTGACACTTAGAGCCCCCCCCCCCCCCAAGGCCCTGAATGCTGAAGAACGGAGCTAAAAGCAGAAGATGAAAAGCCACATTTCCCTGTGCAGCGTGAGCATCACCATAGGATCTAGCGAATGCAGTGACCTTCATTCTGACTTTATTTAAAACACATATTGAGCTAAGATAGGTAAGCTTCATTCTTAGCTAGCACGATAGCCATAGCTAGTCCTAATTTAAAAGAAAATCTTCAGTAGATGCCTACTGAGGGAGAAGTTTAAAGTCTTCAACCTGAATTGCACAAGCCCTTTTTCAAAGCCCCACATGAAATAGAAAAGAAGAAATGTAAGAGAAGGAATGAAGGAGGGTTTTAGGAAGCACGGGCTCCGGTTTTTTAAAGAGTGCAGCACAGACTCAGATCTCCAGAGCGGAAAGGATGAAACTCTACCAGAATACTCCTTTGTATATGGTTTTCTTTTATTAGCACCCAACAAAGAAAAGCTTGAACTACATTTTAAATGTAAAACTTGTATATAGGTAATGTTCTATGTAGCTGAGATTGTTTTTTAAAAGTAGTAAGAAAGGTGTGTAGCCAATGGATAAGAAGAAAATTAGGTGTGCTCTCTTCTTAGACCCCACTCCCCACAGCTTAACTGTTGATTGTTCTGGGAGAACTTCTGAGATTTTGAAGATGCACTTTTGTAACCGTGCTGTTCATTCTGTTGGGCTTATTTCAGCCATAATGCAAGTCCATGGAGATTTCTTCTACTATAAGACAGGGATATACAGACATGTTGTCAGCACAAATGAAGAATCAGAAAAGTATAAAAAACTTCGGACACATGCAGTTAAACTCACTGGGTAAGGCAATTGCTTTCATCTTTATTGTTTGGATTTTTTAATTTTTGAAAAATAAAGTCAAGAATAAGAGGAAACAACTATATAGCTTTGATTGATTGATTGTGTATTCATATTTCTTTGAGCCTGTATCTGATATCTCCAGGTTGCCTTGGATAACTAATTTTCTTTTCTTTTCTTTCTTTCTTTCTTTCTTTCTTTCTTTCTTTCTTTCTTTCCTTCCTTTCTTCTTTCCTTGCTCCTTCCTTCCTTCCTTCCTTCCTTCCTTCCTTTCTTCTTTCCTTGTTCCTTCCTTCCTTCCTTCCTTCCTTCCTTCCTTCCTTCCTTCCTTCCTTTCTTTTTTCTTTCTTTTTGGTTTTTTTGAGACAGGATTCCCTGTGTGGGTGCTGACTGTCCTGGAGCTCATTTTGTAGGCCAGGCTGGCCTCAAACTCACTGAGATCCTACCTCTGCCTCCCAAGTGCTGGGATTAAGGTGTGTGCCACCACGTCCCATCCCGATAACTCATTTTCATGTGTACATTCTCTATTTGCCTTTTCATCATTAAATTTAGGAATTCAATTTCATATATCTGTATTCCCCTCTGACTAGAATTTCTCTTTTTTCCAGTTCATTTCCTTCTCTATCTTGGCATCCAACAGCTCTATTATATCATAATAAATCCATTCAGTTTGACTCATATTCAACCGATCCTCTTCTAAAGCTACATACTTACTTAATTATGACCTCATAGTAAATCTTTATAATCACCCTTACACACACATTTCAGCAGTAAGAGATCTTTAGAGGAACAGAACAGATAGTATGAATGTGTGAGAATTATTCATCAGACTTATATAAAGGTAATAACTACAGTTTTCTTGCACCAGAGAGGCTGACAACTCAGTAGTTGTTTAGTCCTTGAGGCTGGGTATCTCAGAACTTGGAATAGACCCCCCAATGACTGTCTCACCTCAGAGAGAACAAGAATCTAGTAGTAATTCAGTCCACAAGGCTGAGTGCTTTAGCAGTCCCAGTGTGACCCCTAAAACTTGAATGGTTCCTGGAGAGCAGGCTGTCAGTCAGTTATAGAGTCTAGGTGCTGGTTCTGATATCAATGATGGAATTATTACTAGCAGCATCAACAGGATAAGTCAACTCAGTAGCAAACAAGAGAGCTGGGCAGGCAAGAGAGAGGACAAAATCACATCCTTCTGTTATGATGTCTCCTTTGAAACCAGAGCTGCTACTGAAGGTTCTGTATATTCTCGGATGATCTTTCTGCATCAATAAAGCAATTAGGATAATTCTTTAGTTGCGGCTCCCTACTCAAGGTGATTCTAATTTGTGGCAGGCTGGCATTAAAACCAACCATCATTATACCATTGACTCTTCCGTGCCTAAATGTTTGTGTTATCCCACCAAACAATAAAAAATGTTGTTTTTACTTTTATATCATTTTACAGTGATAAATTTCAATTAGATGTCTTATGCTACCAGGCATTTGCATACTAAACACCTATATTCTTTGTTTTCTCGGTTTTCAAATGAGTTTCTCAAAATCCCAGGGCTTCTTCCTTCCTGCCCTTGGAGGATAATCATGTCAGATATCACTGAAAAGTTTGAAATCATTAAAGCACATTTCCTGGCATCACAAGCGCATTTGCTGCTTTTCTGCTACAGAACACACAGAGAGACCGTGCCTTGTTCTCCCTACACTCCTCTTCTTGCAGCAAGTCCCCTACACCTCACAACATTTCAAGGACTCATTGAGGAGTTTTCTCTATTTCTTCTCTGGATTTGATTTCATTTGAGTAAAGTATCTCAGCTCACGGCTGTAGGAGCAAATCCTTTACTCTTAGCTCACATTCTTCCCAATTTACTAATGTTTTCTCTTTGCCTTCACTCAATGTCCTCAGGACTTCCTCCCCAAGTCTTCTTAAACTTACAAAGTCCTTTCTCACATTTCCTTGCTCCATTACCTTTCTAAAACCTGCATATTTCACAGCTATCAACTGTTTCTATCTTGTTAACACTATTTGTCAGACTTCACACTTGCTTATTCCTCCATCCTGGTGTGTCTGTACTTGTTGAGACTTGTCAGGTTTCTTTTCCCTTCTTGTTTTGGCTTTTCATGGCTGTAGTTGTCGAACTGTGGCCTCTCCTCTCCCTACTTTTCTCAGTCTTTCTCTGGTGAATTTCTCTGAACTCTTTCTGGCTTTCAGCACCAGATAAAAGCTGGCGTCAGTTAAATGATATATTCGGGTTACATCTCTCTCTTGAACTTCAGACACGTATATTTTGTGCACTACGCAACATCCCCATGCACAAGATGGATGCTCCAAACTTGGCACTTTCAAAATAGAGCTCTCTATCTTCCCCTTTCTCTGTACAACAGCATCATTTCCCCACTGAGTCAATGAAAGCCACTGTCCTAGTTTGGGTTTTTATTGCCGTGAAGAGACACCATAACCACAGCACTTATAAAGAAAATATTTAATTGGGGTGGCTCGCTTACACTTTCAGAGGTTCAATCCATTATCATCATGGTGGAGAGCATGGCAGTGTGCAGGCAGACACAGTGCTGGAGATGAGAGTGCTGCATCCTTCAGGCAACAGGAAGTCAAACTGACAGGCACACTGGTGGAAGATTGAGCCAAAGAGACCTCAAGCCCCACCCCCACAGTGACACACATTCTCCAACAAGGCCGCTAATACTGCCTAATATTGCTACTCCCTTTGGGAGCCATTTTCTTTCAAATCACCACAGCCATTCTCCCACATACTCTGGAGTGGAAACCTTGGAATTATTCTTTATTCCTCTCCCCACAACCCATTTTCAGTATATCACAGTGTCTGTTGAATTATAGCCCAGATCAACTTCTCTTTATCTTCTGAACTTGCTTGAGTACCCATTACATTTACTTTGTAGCTGGATCAGTCATAGGTCTTTGCCTTGTCCACTAATTTTGTTTTCAACATAGATCCCTGTAGAGCATATCTAGTTGCTAATTTGCTTAGAACACTACAGTAATTTTCCATTTTTCTCAGAGTAAATGGAAAGTTCTTTGCAATGATTTTGTAAAAGTCTGTCTTGCCTACTACACTACCACAGCTACCAGATTTCTGATGTCAAATTCTACTCTCCTTTACTCTTTCCACCTAAAATGCGTTTCTACCAAATATCCAATCCATTGCTAAACACACCTTCATCTAATCTGCTCCAATTTCCCTTATCAGTGTGGCTTTTCTGAATATCCTATGGAAGCCACTTTTTGCTCTGTCTATTTATTAATTGGCTTCTCTTTACCTGCCACTCTGCTCTCTATAGTTTCATATAATTATAACTTTCTTAGTAAATGATTTGATAATCCCTTCTTGTTGATCATGTATCATCTAGGTTGAAGCTTCCTGAGACCAGGTCTGTTTGCACAATGACCTTATAACACCAACTCATCTAATACAGTGTTATTTCTTGACACGACATGTTTAATATTTTTGTTTTCTATTGAAAAGTGACCCCTTTAGCTCCTGCTTTAGCTAGTTCTCACTTGTTGCTTTTAATCTTTAAATTGGGCAATTCTTAGTTTAAAAATAAGATAGAAAGGTAAGTCCTCTCTTGGGAAGTCAATTGTTTGTTCCATCACTTCATTGAAACAGGACCAAGGCCCTTCCCATACCTTGTGCCTAGGCTGAGCAAGGTATCGCTCCAGAGAGAATGGGCTCCACAAATTCAGTTCATGCGTTAGGGTTAGAATAGGGTGGACTGAAGGTGGGGGGAGCAGGAGGAGAGGAGGGGAAGCTGGGATTGTTAGGTAAATAAATAAATAAGGTTAAGAACAGAAAAAGAAGAAGAAGAGGAGGGAGAGAGAGAGAGAGTACTATATAACAGAGCGAGCGCTCTAGCGCCGCATCTCTCCCGCCCCACCCCTCACATCGCCCTCCTCCCCCCTACCCCCTCCGCCGTAATAAGATAGGAAGAAACTGGAAAGGAAAGCCAAGGTAGTCCTCAGCTTTTGGTTCAGTTTTGTGGATGTTCAACCCCTAATCACAGACCCTTTCTTTTTCTTCTTCTTTCCTAGAGGCTTGTCTGGTTCTTATCCCAGTTTAAACATGGCTAAATGAGCCTTCTAATGCACCTCTTGGAGTTGTTTGATACCCGGGGGTACTCTTCGCCTGCTTTCTTTGAATTATGTTGCTTCATTCTTTAGCCATTACTTCTAAAGGACTGCTGGGATTCTGGTTTGGATTCTGATCTCTGATGGGTACTTTGGGAAGGGAATAGTGTCTGCGAATGGCCTTAATAGAAAGATCTTGAGAGAAATGTCTGGAAAGTCTGACTTACTTTCCAAGGTGGATTTTGATACTCGGGTTCAGTGAGAAAAGGGGTTGAATCGAATGCTGTCTCTCCATCTCCATTCCTACTTTGGTATAGTGAAAACGAATTTTTCCATTATTCCTTAAAGTTATGTTTTTTTTTTATTATGACTGCTTCACTCACTAAAGATAGAACAAAGGCACTGATGCTTAAAGTTTGTTTCTTTGATTTTAATAGTGTCGTGCGTTTTCAGGAAGCACATGGACTCTAAGCTGAGGCATCAGTAATTGCATACAGCGTCATTGGGATTGAAGATTTAGATCTAGTTTGGCTCCCCATCTGTTCAGAAGCTCATTTTTCTAATCGTCATTTGTGTATTTCATATCCATTTTTGTCTTGTCTGCTGATAGCCTTGGTCTAGAAAAGCTTCCTCATAACACATTATGAGGTAGATGTTTTTTTTTTTCTTTCAGAGCCCCCTGATTGACAAGAACTGCTCACTGTCTTTGTCTACTGCTTGGGTAGCCATGGCACTCGTGTTAGCTTCACTATTATTCTCACCCAGGCTGTGGTTGAAGGGGATTTAAATGTGTTTCCAATTCACTGCTGCCGTTGTTTGTAGATTCCGTGCCATGACTTTGTTAGGCACAGTAGTGTGTTCACTTTCCTAAGCTTCTGGGATTTTATCTTCCTTCTGTGATAATTAACAAACTAACTTTTTGGTGATATGCAAGATATTCATCAGTATGGCTATTGGATCGGGCCATTTCAGGCTCCCTCTCCTCAGCTGCCCAAGGAACTAGTTGGGGATATCTCCCTGGACACCTGGGAACCCCTCTAGAGTCAAGTCTCTTGCCAACCCTAAAATGGCTCCCTTAATTAAGATATATGCTTCCCTGCTCCCATATCCACCCTTCCTTTATCCCAACCATCCCATTCCCCCAAGCTCTCCCCATCCTCCCCTTCACACTTTTCTCTCCCCATCTCCCCTTAGCCCCATTCCATCCCACCCCCAAGTTCCCAATTTTTGCCTGGCAATCTTGTCTCCTTCCAATATCCAGGAGGATAACTATATGTTTTTCTTTGGGTCCACCTTCTTATTTAGCTTCTCTAGGATCACAAGTAAGAATGTATCTATTTTTTAACAAATGTTTTGGATCATCTGGGCATCATTTGGTGCCTCGGAGCAGTAGATTTTAATTCCTTTCTCCTCCAGCAATTCCTTATTTGGCAATTACCACATTCAGGAGTTAAATGCATCAGTGAGTTAGAGAATAATTAAGTAGCTCAAGAAAGTTAATGTCCCTCATCTGAAGAGCTCAATATACTTTTGTGAAGTACCTAAAAATTTATCTCAACAAATTGTTTGGGGTCCTTTGTGCAGAATTCAAAGGTATTAGATTTAATTCACTTGAACAAATGACTTTGAGCTTATATTAAGTGCTTAACACTAGGGAACAAAAGCTGGAATAATATGTAGTCTCATTTTTCAGTAATTTTTAGTTTTGATGATTAATTCCCATTGTTATTTCCATTGGACTAACAAATACCTAGGAAATCAACCAAGCACACTTTCGAGTGTGTGTAAGTATGTGTGGATCAACTGAGGTCCTATGACCTGCCTTCAAGGTGGGCAGCACTGTCATATGGTTTGATGTCTCACACAGGATAATAACAGGAAAAGTTGAGATCTGGTGGAGTACCAGCATTTTTTTCTATGATGTATCAGGATGTGAACATAAGCCATTTCTGTGGCTATGCCTTGGTCACCAAGATCAACTGTATCTGCTTAAACCACAACAAAATATATAACATTCTTCATTAAAGTTGCTTCTTGTTAGACATTTGTATCAACAATAAAAAAGTAGCTAACACAGAATGCAAGGAAGATATGTCCAAAATTGATTCTACCAGAAAGGGATGGATATATGTTTAAAGCACAGGATAGTGAAGGACATATATAAATAAATTTAGAACACTTCTTTTCATCTCCGGATTCTTTTTGTGAATGCTGTTAAATAAAAATACTTTATCTTTAGCCAGTGTTGTTTCTTGGGCTACTAATTAGAAAACTGTTACTGACAAAACTAAGGAGTCCCTTCGTTTTTGTTTTGTTTTGTTTTGTTTTCCAATCCTTGTTCCCTATGTTATAATCACACTACCTCATCATGGTCCATTCATGTCCCTGAGATTTCCTTTACTCTGAGTCCAAGGTTGGCAATGCATTACATGAATGCTATTTATTTTGCAAATGCTTTTCAGGATCACTGATAGAATTCAGTGAGCAAATTTACTGTTTGAAATTTTAGATAATTATATAAAAAAGAGGCAAGTATTTACATTCCCTATTGTCATCTCTGTAGAACAGAATTTTATTGGAGCTGTAGTCTATATATCACCCAAAGAGAATAATATTTTGAATCAGTGTTTTATTATGTTTAACCAATATCTTATCTATCACATTTTCTGAGAAAATGGTAGGGTTTTATTTATGAGTGGAACAGAGAAAGATTCTAGCCCTCATCAAACTAAAAGCCTGATAATAGCTAAATAACTAGAAAACTAAAATTATATTTTGTAAGGGCCAGACTACAGATACTGAATATTTTTGTCTAGAGTCAATAGTATGAAGGGTTTTTATAACTTATGAAAGTTAAGTAATTACCCAGTGAGAGAAGAGACATATTCTCACTCCTCCCACTCTGCAATAGGACTTTGGGAGTTCAACTCAGTGCTCTGCTGTGGGTTTCTGCCTCTGTTTCCATCAGTTGCTGGATGAAGGTTCTATGGTGACATTTAAAGATATTCATCAATTTGACTATAGGGCAAGGCTATTTCGGGCACCCTCTCCTTTATTGCTTGGGGTCTTAGCTGGGGTCATCGTTGCAGATCCTGGAAATTTTTTAGTGCCAGGTTTCTTGCTAATTGCATAATGGCTCCCTCAGTCAAAATATCTCTTTCCTTGCCCTCATCTCTGCCCTTCCTCCATCTCTTCTATCTCCTTCCCGCAAGTTCTCCTCACCTCTTCCCTTTCCCTTCCTCTTCCTCTCCCATTCTCCTGTCTCTCTTCACCCCAATGCCCCCTGTTTTGTCAGGCAATCTTCTCTATTTCTCCTTTCCAGGTGGATTTATGTATGTTTTCCTAAATTTTTTAATGCACAGATTTAAGACAGTTGGATGAGCATTTCTGCTATGATTATTTAATCAATACATATAGATATGTAATTGTAATAATTAATACAGGCAGCATAAATTATTTAATTTTTGTGTTAAGATGACTTTCAAATACAAAATAATTATTTCTTATACTTTCTAATGGGTATGAGAAAATATACCTGATTTAAAAATATGATTTGATTCTTCTTGGGAAAAATTTGATCAGAGATAGATTTAATATTTCTGAAGTCTTATGTATATTTACAACACTTTTGAAACCTATGCATAACTGCATAGCATATAATAGTAGTATATATTGTATATAATAAAATATATTCAGGTATATTTTTAAAAAAGGGTTTATAATTTATGATAATTGAAATGAGATATTTTACTTTCTGGACTTTAACATTCTTGGATTTTATAATTTGCAAGATATCTCCCCAATTTAAGAAAAAATGCAGTAGGTAGGTGACATTGCAAAGACTTTGGTCTTTTATTGAAGCCTGTATATGTCATCAGCCTATTATTATATTAAATAATATATCAATCTTATTATTTAACTCCCGTATACAATGACTCATAGAATTATAGCTTAAAAAACCCTTAAGTTTTGTTCATAAAGACCAATGTCTAAAATGTAAAAAAAAAATAGTGAAATTTAAGAAGGATAATGGCTTCTGTTCATGGACAGGAATTAGAATATATTATTATAAGATTTAATGTTTATTAAATCGTTCAGAGATTCCAGAGCTCATGTGCTGAAAAATGTTTGTTCTCTCCTCCTGTATGTTGATCACTCCCAAGGTTTAAGCTTCAACTCTTTTTGGTTCCTTTCTCAAGATTAATTGAATCGACTGCATACAACCATCTAATTATCATTGGAAAGGATGTCATTTTAGTAAGCTTAAACTTTATAATTTAAATTAACATAAGTTTGATTTAAATGGATACTGAACTAAGAAAACACTTGTCTGATGATGTATATTTAAACCAGCGGTTTCCTCACAGTTGTGCTACCAATGGCTTGAGTATTAACTCTATCATGCAAAGTACTAACTCTATCATGCAAAGTACTAACTCTATCATGCAAAGTACTAACTCTATCATGCATGTGCTCACAGGCTTCATGGCTTCATATACTGATGAACACATTTAGTTTTGTTTCAATATTCATTTATAGAGGAAAGTTAACTTAAAAATTGTTACATACTATTACTGTCTTCAGATTTTGGGAAAATATGACATCATAAAATAAGTTGAATAATAAAATAACAATAAATAAATAAAAAATAAAAATGACTGGAGCTATTTATAAAGTACATTTTTCATTGAAAAACTGGCATTAAATTTAATTATTTCAAATAAATACTATTCTCACAATACACATGTGACAATTATACATATTTGTATATTTTTGCTTTTACTATTTTTAAAAATTGTCTTTTAGAATGGCAGAGAATAAGAACATCTAATATACAAACTGCTCATTTTACACTGGGAAATACTAATATCTTTTAATCCCATTGCTTCTTATAATATTGATATATTAGAATGTTTTATAATATAAAGATATATTATGATATATAATATGTGCATATATATATATTTCTGCATAAAAACTTTCTTGTGTACAAAAGGCATTTTTCCAGAAACAGCAAGGGGATCACAATGGATTAAAATATAAACTCAAGACAGGGAAGGAGATGAAGAAGTTATCCAGGACTTTGAACACAAAAGTCACAAATTAAAATTTGTTATGGTGGGCACCAATGGGGAAGTATGTAATTATAACCAGAAGGGTCATGAATCTGCTGACTGTCAACTTGTCAGCTTACACAGAGGGCAGAAGGAGATTATTTTAAATGATTCTTAGAAATGCACAAACAAGCAATGAGGTACACTCACCTGCATGTTAAATTTGCAAACATTTAAAAGTTAAAAACTAGATGCTGGCAACGATACATTCTCACATTATAGTTTCAATACAAATTAGGACAATTCACGTTAGAGTTTCAATACAAATTAGGACAACAGTTTTGGAACACTGTTAGTATGCAGAGCCATTTAAATCTCATACTGTTTAACCTAGCAATTCTACTTCTAGCAATACAATCCAAAATGTAAAACAAATCTCAGAGTTGGATTCATCAAAATATTGCTTGCAATGGCAAAGAAGGTGCAATCTTTAAATATACAGACACAGAAAAACAATATATAACATTAAGTGAAATAATCAGTACCCAAATTTCAACTTATAACAAAGAATACCAGAAAGTTGCCAAAATTATAAACACTGTATTTGGAGAGAAGGAGTTGATTTTTTTCTTCATTCTCTCTGTCTCTCTCTGCCTCTCTGTCTCTATCTCTGTCTCTATCTATCTCTATCTCTCTCTGAACTTTAGGCATTAATGTTGCCTAGCTTCTTAGATAAAAATAAAATTATAAAATCCCTGTCTTAACTGTTCTCTTCCAATACAACTCTAGACTCTCCTAGAAGAATCACTTGAGGGGGCTGTAGAGATGGCTCAGTGGTTAGTAGCATTGCATGCTTTTCCAAAGGTCCTGATTTCAATTCCCGTGGCTCACAACCATCTGTAATGAGATCTGGCGCCCTCTTCTGGCCTTTAGGCACACATGCAGTCAGAATATTGTATACATAATAAATAAACAAATATTTTTTTTAAAAAAGAAGAATCTTGAGATACTTAGTAAAAACACATATTAACACCCTGAACCCCATGGGACACCACTGAGTTAGGACCTCCATGGTGGGGCCTTACAGTACCCTGTGTTTGTTCATTTGAATCCTTTTGCTTCCTTTCTTATAATGACTTTTATGCCAGAGATAGGATACATTCAAAGCTCATTTTGGAGACCTTTCCCTGGGAAGCATGCATAGAAAAGGCAAAAAAAGTGTTTAATGTTTAGCACTAAGTAATGAAATACAGTTAAAAGCAAACAATGCCCTTCTCTTCCACCTGCAAACAATACTATGTTTAGCCTTGTATGTTTGGTCCCTCATGCTGAAGGAAGAAGCAAGCATTCCAAGGTAGAGGACATTTGGTGGCTGAGTGCCCTTCATTTCCCTGAAGAGGAAAGCTGAAAATCCACATGGAGACAGCCCTTAGATGTTGCAAGACCCACTAGGGAATCAGCCAAGAAAGTCTATGGGGAAAGAGGAAATTACTGAGCTCTAGGAATGCCAAAGTTCTTGAGATCAATTTAGGGAAGGAAATCCCTTACTGGGGCTCTTATGTAATCTCTGGCTGATTAAGCCAACAATTGCACTTCATGACACTTTCAAATAAGGGGTCAGCAAGTATTTATGACAGTATCCTAGATTTATTAATCTTGTTCCCTATATATTGGAAATTAAAAGTCTTACAAGATGCATATTTTTGAGTCAGTTTAGTTAGGTGTCAATTTCATGGTTCCTGTCTTTTTCTAAAGATTTTTATATATATATTGCGCATTGGTGTTTTGCTCATGTAAGGGTGTGAGGTTCCTGGAACAGACAGCTGCAAGCCACCAAATGGGTGTTGGGAATTTAACTCAGGTCCTCTGGAAGAACAGCCAGTGCTCTTAACTGTTGAACCATCTCTCCAGCCCATTTCCTGATTTTATACTTTATCTTTACATGACATTTATATTCATACTTGGTGGTTCCAATTTTGTAAGAAACTTTTTTTTTTTTTACTTTCTCTTACATTTTGTATTTTGGTCCCTGTACTAAGTCTTTGGGGTTTTATTTTATTTATTAGTTTGTTTCTTTTTGTGATGTAGGAGAATGCAACTAGGACATGCTACACAAGGGCTCTGTCACAGTCTCTCCCTCACCCACACAAATGCTTTATCGTTTGCAATGGGGTTCTACTAAGTTGCCCTGACTGGCCCCAGTAGCTCAAGCAGTTTTCTAAACTTTCAACTTTCCTGCCTCCTATTCAGGGTTTCTGTGACTACAGGCTTGTGCTACTAAGCTTTTTTTCTGATTTTATGTACATATGTGACAACAGGCCCACCATGGAGACTGAGAAAGCTATAACATGAAAGATCTAATAGTAGGTGCAGAAGACCAAAATTCAGTTCCTAGCACCCACCTTTGGGTAGGTGCTCAAAACCACCTTTAACTTCAGTTTTCAGGATGTGTGATGCCCTCTTCTGTCTTCAACAGGCATCTAAAGTCACAAGTATGTATGTATGCACACACATATATACACATAAATAAAACATAAACCTAAAAAGAAGTAATAGGAGCATTGCTAGACATTAATATGAATAGAAGACTATAAGGTGTATTGTTGGCAGAACTGACAGTTCACAGTAGTTTGTTGGATGTGTTGGTGATGGAGAGAAATGTGTACATTTTGACTCTCAAGTATCTTCCAAATTTCGAAGACATACTATTACCTTTATTAAGGAGCCATGGAAAGGCAACGAATGGATGTACAGAGAGAATGGCAAGTTCACTTTTAGTGTACTGAATTGGGTACTTCTGGAGATATCTAATTTTAAATATAAAGCAAGCATATATATATATGTGCAATTTAAACCTAGATTTTTAAAACTCTGAAGAAGAAACATTAACAATTAACTGTCATTTCAGAGGGGGATATACATGAGAAATTGGGGGAAGGCAATGTACAATAAAAGAAATGGCAAATTTAATTATATAATAATCTCAAAGTTACAATATTTAGTTATAAAATATAATCTTAAAAATATAAGTCTATTATAATTATATTGTAATCTCAAAAAATTTAAAAGGTTTTTTAAAAGCACAATTGAAGCAGCGTAAACGAACACAATCAATTATATGAGCGTGAAGAAAATTAAATTGATTTTACAATTAAGAGACTGGCACTGATAGGTCTAATTTAAAAAGTACTGTTGACATTTCCTTTATAGCCAAGGACCTGGAATAAAGGGCTTCCCTCAGAACAGGAGCATAGGACAAAGAGCTCAGGGCCCATCCTGAAGAGACTCTGTCTTTAGGTTAGGTAGAGAAATAGCCTAATAAAAAGAAGGAAGCTAAGGGTTACAAGACAAATAGATCTTAGAGAAAGAATACTTTAAGGAAGATAAAATGCTTCATAGTGTGGAATGCTGCTTAGAAACTGAATGAAACAGGTACTGGAAAACTGTACATTGTTATTGGAGATCAAAAGAAATTTTAAAAATATCAATCTCCAGATTTTTTTGTTTGTCTGTATATAACTTGTGAAGATTATTTTATATGCATTTTAAGTTCGAACTAATTTGACTTATTCCATGTGAATTTTCTTGACATTCATCTATTTCTATTGTGTGTGTGTGTGTGTGTGTGTGTGTGTGTGTTGTGATAAAAGTGGGATATTTAAGATTCTATGAAGATAGGGGTGAGCAGATGTCTCAGGGTTGTCGGGGTTTCTATCTTGCCCAGTTCCCACAGTCTTAAGTTCCAAAGAATCACACAGAAGTCTATATTAGTTATAAACTGATTGGCCCATTAGCTCAGGCTTCTTATTAACTCTTATAACTTATATTAGCCCATTATTCTTGTCTATGTTAGCCACGTGGCTCAGTACCTCATTCAGCGAGACAGTCACATCTTGCTTCTTCTGTGGCTGGATCAGGACTGCAGACTAGGACTTCCTTCTTCCCAGAATTCTCCTGTTCTCATTGATCCACCTCTACTTCCTGCCTGGTTGCCCTGCCTATACTTCCTGCCTGGTTACTGGCCTATCAGCATTTATTTAAAATATAATTGACAGAATACAGACCATTGTCCCACACCATCTCAGTGATTAAGACCACTTGTGTGCCTTTCTTGCAGTGAACTGTAGCTCTGTTCCAGGCACTCAATGCTGGGTGGCTTATAACCTCATGTAGCTACAGTTCCAGGGGATCTGATACCCTACCCTGGCTTTTGTGGGTACCTAATAAACATGCACATAATTAAAAATAATAATCAGGATGGAAAGATGGTTCCGTGATTAAGAACTCTTGCTGCTCTTCCAGAGGACCCAAGTTCAGGTTCCATCACCTGTATCAACTATATGTAACTCCAGCTCCAGGAGACCCAAGGCCTCTGACCTCTGAGGGAACAAGCACTTGGATGTGCACACCCACGTGCTCTCTCACACACACATCACATACACAATTTAAAATAATAAATAAATCTTCTAAAAATATGAAGGTAAAGTTAATGGCTTTCCAAAAGATTTGACCCTTGCTAAAAAGTGGGAAAATGTCGTTATTTAGTTCTGGTAGAGTCTACTCATCTTTTCTCAACTTTCAATAAAATTTATTGAGCAACAAATGTTTTAAAAGCCCCCGGTTAGGTACAATGCAAACTGAGATGAATAAATGCATTACCTCAATAAATGAAATGAAGTTCATGGTCTCACTGATTTGCAGGTGATCAGTCATTCTTGGAACCCATTGGGGGGTCCCCTAGTGATGCTGGCATCCTGTGAGTTGGACTTAGAGTACACGGGAAAAATCCAGGAGGCAGCGAAACTGATAAATGGATTTTCTTCGCTTCAGTTTTCAGGATGATAGACTCCTGTTGTCTCCTTTGTCAGTACTGAATCAAACTAACAAGTCCACGCTCCGCTTCTTCTCTTGTCTGACACTGTCTCTCTCTGATTTGTCATCTCCGTGGTTGATCAGTTCTGTCCCTTGCTATACTGCTGTTACTGTAAGCTGGATTTTTCAAGCATTACATAAAGCTACAGCATCAAGGAAAGAGAGCTTTATTTTTACTTGGACAAATACATGATAGGAATGGTGTTATGAAAGGATTATGAGAAAGCCATATTAGTGTTCATAAAATGTGATTTATTTAAATTTGTTTGCACACATATAAGTGCATGTGTGTGTATGTTTGTGTGTAAATGTATGAATATATATGTGCACATGTGTGAAAGTGCATAGGTATGGATGTGTGCAACTTTATGGGTATGTGTGTGAGTATGAGAGAATGTGAGGGGAGAGAAAGAGAGAGAGAGAGATTTGGTATCACGTCAAGCACAGGATTAATGGTGAAATACTACGCATCTTAAAATACAAGCATCCTTTAGCAAGTCATGGATTAAAATGCTAGTTCTGTCCTCTCTTGACAATCTCAGTTTATTTAATTGTTTGGTGATATTGCAGTTTTCTCAACTATTCCAGTGAGATGACATTTTTCCTCCTTGCCTTGTTTTGAAGATTAAGACAAAATATATGTCATCTAGTAGGCTAATAATTATATATATATATATTTAAGAATATATATATATATATATATATATATTCTTAAACTTTTAAAATCTGGGCTTGCTCTTAGTTAGATTAATCCAAGAGGAAATTTTAGTCCTCTTTCCTTGGAGTGAGTAGGGCATTTTGATGCCCCCTCGAAGGATTCTTTAATGTGATTAACAACACAGGTGCAGACCCGAAGGTCTTCTCTCTCTCAAAGAACAACTGATTCACAACAGTTGACAAAAGTTAGGCACCACCTTATTTTCAACCTCTGAAGTCTCCTTTCCCATTTCCAAATCTCTGGAAATTCACATATGACAGAGACTAGAACATACATATGCCTTCTAGGTGTGTACAAACTAGGACACATAGGCAAGGTGGAAGAACCAACCCACAGCCCACAGACAGCAGAGATAGTGTGGCTAGCATGGGTGTCTAGTATGCAAGGAAAAGATGCTACTATTGTGAAGATAGCATGGGTGGACAACAGAAACTCCCAACGCAGTTTATGCTGAGCCTCCAGCACCAGAATAAACCATAAGTAAGAGAAACATAGGATCTAGCCTGAACACTCCCCCAACTCTATTTACCGGAGGCTTAGGATTTTAGAGAACTAAATAGAAACTGCATTGAAATTCCTATCACTTCAGTCAGAATGGTTATCATCACCAGGAAGTCAGGGTTCCTTTGTTGAGTTCTTGGTCTCATTAGTAAAAGAATTTCAAAACTGACTTGGAAGAAAACTTATGGATATTTCTCATAGAATGTGAGAGAAAAACAGCAGGACAATCAATTGGTAACCTTAGACTCTGCCAGTAGAAGGGAGCTTGATAAGAAGAAAGAGAAAGCCATGTCTTTCTGAGTCAGAGTCCAGGAAAATGGACAGTTAGTTCATGATGTCTGTGAGCACCTACTTGGTAAAGAAGGCAGCTGCACTGTGCAAGGCTGAGTAGCTTTAGACAAAGGTGAGTAAAGCCCAAGTGTCTGGGAAAGCAGCTTAGGCTTACAGCCAGTATCCAAAAGTAAAAGATTAAAATAAATAAGGAAATGTTTTGTCTTTTTGGGCTAGAACTCAAGAAAATGGACAGGCTTAACAGTGTACTTCCTAATGCAAGCTTCGTATGCCACAGTGCTAAGTGTGTGGCTCAGGATCAATGAGTACATTGTCTCATTAAGAAGGTGACTATTCATCCTCAGCATGTGTTCAGGTGAATTATACCTCCTCAGGGGTGGATTCCAAGCCATATGACTGACAGGCCAGCCAGATCAACTCTTAAGACACAGTGTGATGTGATGCTCTAATCTTTGGCAGACAACAGCAGATTCCATTTTTCTTTAGACCAAGAGGAAGCAGTTTTCTCTGAATGGGTGTCAAGAAAGCCTTGATATCTCCACCTATTCTTGTGGTCAAAAAGTTTTGCTATTTATTTATTGAACATCACAGAAAACAAGGAATGGGAAAGATATTTTACTAAAGAAAAAACTTGAGCAGGGTTTTCCAAGGAAAGACATTACTTTCCCAGCTGTCTGAGAATAGAACTCATTAACCTATATCCACATTTTGTTCACAATATTTGTCAGATATTGATTTTGTCTTCTGTTAGTTACCTTCAACCTCTTGGCTGTTTTCAGCAAATAATTACAACAAACACACACACATACACAATGCATTATTCTGTGTGAGAGTCATGGAAAGAATATGTAGCTTAAGAGTAATCATACACTAAACGTTGGTTATACATGCTGATTGGATGAGAAATCCAAGCCATAGCAAGGTTAGTTACATGGTTGTCTAGGAGGCAGTTTAAACTTAAACAAGTTGAGCACACAGTAGGACGCAGTCTAACTAAAAGTCTTAAAATTATCTAAGGGGATATTATTAACTAGAATGTAAGGTCTAGTAAAAATTCAGTCTCTTTGAGACCAAGATCTATATTAAGACAACGGCGATGAGCATGAACTGTACAGCATGGACGGGCTCATGGACGGGCTCACTGTGAGCCTTGTCAGTTTGGTTGCTCACCTTCCTGGACTTAGGGGGAGCTGGGAGGACCCTGGACTTAACATAGTGAAGGGAACCCTGATGGCTCTTTGGCTTGGAGTGGGGCGGAGTGGGGGTATGGGTGGAAGGGAGGGGAGGGAAGGGGGAGGAGGAGAGGAGGAGATGGAAATTTTTAATAAAAAAAATGAAAAAAAAAGAAAAAGAAAAATGTATCACCCACAAATACTATGTGTTTGTTAAAGCACATGACACAAAGTTACATTTCAGATCCTGTGGCCTAGAAATACTGTTTGTACATAAGAAATATATATATATATATATATATATATATATATATATATATATATATGAACACACACACACACACACACATATATATATATGACAGATGTATGAATGAATGAACCAGGAGTTTTTGTTAAGGGAAGCATTGCTATGGCAACTAGCAATTTGTTCTCTGCACAGATTTTATTACTGACTTCCTCAATAAGAACAAGGAGAAGTTCTGCTTAAATCCATACTGTAACAAAAAGAAAAAGATTGGACAAAACACCACAGTTTGTAGATAATAAGTAAATACTACTTGTGTCAGTGCGACAACTTTGATATATTCTGATCTGTAAAATATACACTTTAAGCATTACTCTTATCCAGCTCCTTCTTTGTTATTACCATATTCATTACATTTCAGGATGTGAGAAACAGGCTTGTAGCATGCAACTAGTTGAACTTTTATTAGAACATTTTTTTTATAAAAACCCACGTGTCTTCTCCGCCCTGAAAGTTCTGTTATTAATTCATATATTCACCTTCACTAACATTCTAATCCTATGTTTGCCTACAACCATCTTTTCCCAAAATTTTATAATTTTGTGGGAGTGTATTAAGGGCAGCTCTTTACATTTATCTCATGTTTTTCTCTGACTTACACCCTCATTTCTCCTTAGGATTTTCTATAAATTATTCACGACTAGATATTCTTTCATAGCTCAGCACAGCAAAGCAGTGACTCTACTCTTTCTCGCTTCAGGTCCTAGTTTTATTGCCTGTGTTATTAATTTCCTTTCAGATATTAGTAGCAAATTGTGCCCTTAAATGTGTATTTTGAAATGCTTGTTTATTTCTTTAGGCCTCATTTTTATTATCTGTGAAATAAAATATTTTTGTATGGATAATTGTTGCTGTGATAAAACACTGTGACCAAGATCAGCTTGGGAAGGAACGAGTTTATTTCATCTTACAGTTTGTTCTCCATTATCAGGAAAGTCAGGGCAGGAATTCAAGGCAAGAACTTGAAGTTAGGAATTGATGAAAAGGCAATGGAGGAGTGCTGCTTACTGGCTTGTTTCTTATGACTTGTTCAGCTTGCTTTCTTAGAGCAGCTAGAACCGTCACTATTCCCTGTGGATAAGTTAATGCACATCAATTGATTGTCAGTCAATAAAATACACCACAGGCTCCCTCAGCCCAAATGGTGTGGGAGGTCCTCTGTCTATGTGTTGCTTTTATTGGTTAATGAATAAAGAACTGTTTTGCGCCTATGGCAGGGAAGAACAGAACTAGGCAGGGAAAACTAGACTGTATGCTGGGAGAAAGAAGGATGGAGTCAGAGAGATGCCATGGAGCTGCAGCCAGAGTCTGACATGCAGAAACTTTGCTGGCAAGCACATGGTAATACAATGATTAATATAAATGGGTTAAATGAATATGTCAGAATTAGCCAATAAGAAGCTAGAGCTAATGGGCCAAACAGTGATTTAATTAATACAGTTTCTGTTTGATTATTTTGGTTCTGGGTGGCCAGGATGAACAAACAGCTCCTTCTACACCCAAATTTCTCTTCCTCCATCTTCCTCTCTCTCTCTCTCTCTCTCTCTCTCTCTCTCTCTCTCTCTCTCTCTCTCTCTCTCAGATAGATTCTTCTCATTATTTTCTCACACAACACATTCCTACCACAGTTCCCCCTTACTACACCCATCCCAGTTTCCACACACACATCCTTCCCTCTCTCCAGGATCTACCCCCCTCCTCCATCAGAAAAGAGCAGGAATCCAAGAGACACAACCAAACATGAAAAAACAAAATACAATAAGACAGGAAGACAAAAGTCCTCACTTAACTAAGTGGACAAGGCAACCCAAAAAGAGGTAAGAGTTCCATGGGCAGGCAAACAAGTCAGAGACACACCCACTCCTACAGAAACACCAAGCTACAGCCACAACATCAATGCAGAGGACCTGGGGTGATGTGGGAGAGTCTTCTGTTTGTGTTGATTTCATTCGTTAGTAAAGAAACTGCCTGGCTCATTTAATGGGCCAGCCCTTAGGTGGGTGGAGTAGACAGAACAGGAAGAAGGAAGTGAGGTACATGGCTCAGTCAGATGCAACGCCTCTCCTAAGTGAGACAGATGCCATGCCTCTCCTCTCTGAGACAGACGCGATTAAGCTCCGGCCCAAGATGGTCGTATGCTAGAATCTTCCCGGTAAGGCACCATTTCGTGGTGCTACACAGATTATTAGATATGGGTTTATCAAGATGTGAGTAAGAAGCTGAAACTAATGGGCCAGGCAGTGTTTAAATGAATATAGTGTGTGTTGTTATTTCACATGTAAAGCTAGTCGTGTGGGAGCCGGGTAGCAAGATGCAGCCCGCCACTCCTCACTACACTGGGGCAGATCCATGCATTTCCTTTCTTGCTGCTCCAGTCTCTGTGAGCCCATAGGTGCAGACATAGTTGACTAAGTGGGCATGTTCTCCTTGTGTCCTCCATCCCCTCTGACTCCTGCAATCTTTTGGCCCCTCTTCTAGGAGATCCCTGAGCTCTGAGGGGAAGGACTTGATGGAGACCTCTAATTTAGCCTCTCTCTTGACATAATATCTGGCTGCAGGTTTCTGCACCTGAACCCATCTGCATCCATTTCTTCTACAATATCTTCAATACCTGAGTTTCTATCTTCCATATCTTATTTTCTATTGGTGAAGCTTGTCTCTGTAGTTTCCGGTGAAATTCCTAAATTTTTTTTACTTTCAGAATTCCCGCAGTTTGTGTTCCCCTTATTGCTTCTATTTCTATTTTCAGTTCTTTATCAGTTTTATTTTCTTCAGCTATTTGTTGGTTTTTCTTGGATTTTTTAAAGGGATTTATTCATTTCCTCCAATTGATTTTTTGTGGTTTCCTAGCTTTCTTTAAGGAATGTATTTATTTATTTACTCCAATTGTTTGTTTGTGTTTTCCAGTATTTATTTTAGGAGTTTTTCATTTCCACTTTTAAAAGGCCTCTATCATCTTCATAAAGTTGGTTTAAAGGTGTATTTCTTGTGATTTAGCTATGTTAGCATATCCAGGGCCTGCTATGGTAGGATAGCTGGGCTCTACTTGATACATATTGCCTTCCCTGGCAGTTATTGATTGTTTTTACACTGGTGTCTCAGCATCTAGGTTTGGGTTGATAATAGTTCTAGATGCTGATTTCTTGGTTTGTCTTTGTTGGGTGGTTATTTTGGTCCTTGATTTCTGTTTCCTCTCTGGATTTCCAGAGAGTGTGCTGGCCGTGTGTTGCCTGTTTTACTGGCCTGCTTGTCTGGTATTCTCACAGAGAATGCCTGTAGGTGTTGGAGACTGGAATGCAGTGATGTAGGAGGAGGGATGTCAGGAAGAGATGGTCCATAGGATCCACAAGATATGTGGGCAGGTGGAAGGGAAGTCACATCTGGTGATCTGTTGCAGCTCTAAGGAGGAGATGGAGGGGTTGGGTCTGGAGGAACAGAGGGAGTGGAGAATGTCCCAAGGTATTTTCTCATTTGGGTTTCCTTCCTTCCTGGTGACTAAATCTTGTGTCAAGCTGACATAAAACTAGCCAGCACATAAAGATATTAGGTTAGAATCAGATACATTTTGTGGGCTTTTGCTCTTGAGTATTCAATTCTGCCATTTGCAGATATGTACAACATCTAAGCAAAGGAGGTAGATTTCCTATTAAATTATATTCATAAAACATCCAGTCAGCTTGAGCTTTTCAGTCATAGCTGACCAACCCTTTTTGTGCACGATAGTCCCAAAGTTTTCTAGTGTTTTTTATTCTAAGAAAATGTAAAGAATAATTTCTATTCTTAGTAATAAAGGACTAATGCTTTTCTTAAACTATCTCGTAGTAACACATTACATTGGTTAATTGCCATCAGTAGTGATGGATGACTTTGGACTTTGCTTCTATTTCTCAATATATTTCTTATGATTATGTGAATTTAACATATAATCTCTCCGTACGTCAGATTGTAGACAGATAGCTTTCTCAGACATATAACACTTGTTAACTGGGTGTAACATTCTGCCAATCATCCTGTTTATTATTGCAGGCCAGTTTGCATTTGGTAGCATACTTGCATGCCCTTTCCTTCTTGATACAGTAGGATAAGAAATATATATGCAGTAGTTTATAAAAAAATAATTTTCAGAAATCTTCAACTGTTTCTAAAATCCACAAGAAAAATTGGAGCCACTTGGCTGGATATATCAATGAAAGTACTGATGCGAGATTTAGTGAATTCCGGCTTGATTTCAGTTTTTCCTGAAGTGGCAAATGAAGCAGGGTGCAGGGAGTAGCTTCATTCCACCCTTCTCTTCCACATCCTGTTGTTGCTCATGGTTGATGCAGTGTTCAGCAGCACTTTCTGGAGCTCCCGACACACTCCACACAGCCACACTCAATAGGTGTGTACCCATTGAGAAGTGAGCCTCCAAAGCATCTCTAGTAGAATATTCACGAGGAAACAAAAGCCTGCATGATTTTGCCTCATTCTCACTGCGGTTAGCTCTCAAATCTTTGTGTCAAAGAAACAGAGTTTCTAACTGTTGTCTCAAATATAAAAGCAAAACCCCATAGCAAGAATAATCAAGTCACTGTTATCTACTAAAAGCCCACCTGATGGTTTCTTCACACTTGGATTCTAGCTTTCATTTTCTAACATGAATGATTGAGGTTTCATACTAATACCAATATTTCTTACTGAAATGCGCTGGTTCTGCATGGAAAATCTTTTGTGTGTCCTCCATTTGTGAACTTTGTCTCCATCTGTCTGGATCTGTATTCACAAGTACAGAATGATCTGCTTAGAAAACATAAATTTGAGTTCTCATTGTCAGCCACTTGGGGACATGCCAGGGTCCCAGAAGTAGCAAATCTTGAGACGTGTTCTGACACTTTTGTCTGATGATTCTGTTACAAACCAGAATCTACTATTAGTTAAAATAAGCTGGAATGGGGAGCCCAGGCAATCCCAGCACAGGAAGGCTGAGGCAGGGAGTGTGCCAGGTGTCTAACGTTAGCCTAAGCTACATAGTGAGTTTCAGGAAAGCCTGAGTTACAAGTTGAGATTCAATATAAAAGATTAATAGGGGAGGTGATGATTTAGCTCAGTGGTAGAGCACTTGCCTATCAAATACAAGGCCCTGAGTTTAGTACCCAGTTCTAGAAAGAGGAGAAGAAAGAAAAAAAAAAAAGACAGAAGAAAAGGAAAGGAAAAAGAAAGAAATAAAGAAAGAAAGAAAGAAAGAAAGAAAGAAAGAAAGAAAGAAAGAAAGAAATGCTAAAAGTAGTCAGCCAAGTTAAAACAAAAAACTATAAACTGACTCAGAGCCCTGGGGTTAGCCTACACACACACACACACACACACACACACACACACACGCACACACACACAGAGAGAGAGAGAGAGAGAGAGAGAGAGAGAGAGAGAGAGAGAGAGAGAGAGAGAGAGAGAGAAGCACACACAGGGCATGGCATGTAACTCCAGCTCCAGGTGGTTCAACATCCTCTTTTGATCTTCAACACCATACCCACAACCCCTCTAACCCCCTCCCTACAACACATAAATAAAAACAAGTGTTAGGTCTGAAGAAATGGGTCAGCAGGTTAAGGTACATTCTCTGCAACTCACATGGTGGATAGGGAACCAACATTTTCAGGTTGCCTCTGACCTCCACATGCATGTAATGGCACTCAGGTGCCTGCACACATGTACACACACACACACACACACACACACAGGGAGAAAATAAATAATAATTTAAAAAGAATAATATAACTACTTACTTTTTACTCCAGATTTTTATAGGAATTGGATTTCCAGGCAAGTGTGGTTTTGATATGTGAATTAGGAATATTATCATTACAGCAAAATTTCTCACTGTGTAGAATTGATTTTTCAGAATTTCCTTTTTCAGGTTTGTTAAGTATATTTAATCAGCCTTCCAGAATTGTTAAGTCTATTTGCTGTCTATAAGCATGAATTGTCATGAGTTAAAGATTAATATGGACAGCCACCAACCACCAATACTGAGATCTCAACAGAAGATGTCTTAATTCTGTAATTGTGGTATTAGACAGTGGTAAAAATATCCTATTACCTGGAAACATAGCTATGTAATACAAGGTGCTTCACAGGTAACATATATAGTATGTGACTATTGATTTAGTTTTGAAATTCCAGGGTGGATCTTGACTTTTATTCCTTTTCAGCTCATGGAAATGAATCAACCAATCCTTTCATTTACCTCATCTGTGCTCCTCTTATTCCCATTGCCTGTACACCTCACAAGCGAAACAAGCACCTATACTCACCAATTTGAGAGTCACTTTTTAGTAGTACTAATACAGCTGTTAAAAGAATCAACAATATTAGGTCTTATCACCATTTTGCTATTTTGTTTGTCCTACAAGACTTATATTTTCTATGAGGCTCCTTCTCTAGCACCTATCTCCCACAGTAGCTTCAGAGCTGCCATTTTGAAGGACTATCTAGATCACACCATGTCCCATGTAGGAAGACTTTTATCATCCACACTGTGAGTGTCAACATAGATAGACGTGAATACTCTGGGCAGACTGTGTCAAGACTGGCTTTTCTAACCTCATGTCCTGACACTTCTGTAGAATGGGCTGCAGTGGAGTTCAAACAGTGTCCTTAGAACAGGCTCAGATGCAGTTCAAGCACTACCCTAACAGCAGGCTAAGTCCGGGTTCAGTAAAGCTCCTAGAATAGGCAGAAATGAGGTTAGACCTTATGTTTTCACATCTATTTACTGTGTTCCAACTTCTATCCACTGTTTTCAGCCTGAAGACTTTCTGTTCACCTCTGTGAAGGAAGTTGTGATTGTCCTCGATAGACATTTTATTCTTCATCTGCAACATGCTATTATTAAAGACTGCAAATAGAGTTGTGGTCACATATACTCATGTCTTTTCTCCCGGTGTCATACTTACTTAAATGTCAGCTACTTTGGACAAAATAAAACAGTTCACTGGATGAAAATAGAACTGAATTCATGAAGTACATAGTTGACATTCCTATCTATTATGTTAATGAAATATTTTATTACTTATTTAAGAATTTCATATAATGGATTTTGAGGATATCTACCACAAACTCTTCCATTAACTTCTCCCAGATGTAGCCCCATACTCCAGTCAACTATACTTCTTTTTATTTTAATTGACCAATCTGTGCTGTGCATATATCTCTGGGTATGGGGCCATCCACTAGAAACACACTGAGGGAGGTATCCCGGGTCCATGGCACATGTTCTCACTCATATGTACATCTTGGCACTGCATCTTTGACTTTGTGTTTTTAGCTTAGAGAACTTAGAGAAGTGAACATATAATATGAAGCCTGAGGGAGGACTTCAGTGACCATGACACTGAGTGAGAGCTGCTTGGAGATTTTCTAAACCTGTATGTTCTGAAAGAGAGGCAAAAATGATAATGAGCCCCAAATAACTAAAGCAGTTTATTTTAATGTTGTAGGTTAAGTTCTAAAGGGCAGTTAAAAGTCAAAATTGAGGAGATTACTCTAAGAAAAGAAAAATCTATGCTGGGAATGCTCTAGCTTCTCAACCAGAGTCTTTAATATTTTGGATGGTAAAGTTATAGGAAAATTTGACCAAAGGTCCTGCTCTGTTTGAGCAAAGGTCTATAAAATGAAGGGATTGATTTATTTTAATGGATACGAAGAACAAATAATTATGCTACAGATAATATGGATGCTGTAAAAGTCCTTACATCTTCAAAGACACTCACTGACTTATAAGAGGACATGTGTCAAAAACATATGCATACTTCTTGAATTTTCCAACTATTTTTAAGATAGTAGGCTGAGGTGGTTTCTTAGAAAATTGGGAATCAATATACCTCAAGACCCACCAATACCACTCTTAGGCATATACCCAAAGGATGTACCAACATACCACAAAAACATTAGCCCAACTATGTTCATGACAGTATTATTTGTAATAGCCAGAACCTGGAAACAACCTTGATGCCCCACATCTGAAGAATGGATAATGAAAAATGTGGTACATTTACACAATGAAGTACTACAGAATGGTAAAAAAGTACTATGACATCTTGAAATTTTCAGGCAAATGGATGAAAGTAGAAAAAAAAAACATCCTGAGTGAGGTATCACTCATAAGTGGATATTTGACATGAAACAAATAATCTACAACCTCAGATAAGCTAGATAGAATGGATGGTCCTAGGAAGAAGAAATAGTTAAGATCTCCTGGGTACACTGGGAATGGGTATAAGGGAGGAATGGGGGATGGAAACATAAAGGATCAAGAAGGCCTAGTTAAGAGAGGGATGGGGGAATGAAAGTGATATCTTGAGAGAGGGAGCCATTATGGGATTAGGGAGAAAACCTGGTCATAGGGAAATTTCCAAGAATCCACAAGGATGATCCCAGCTAAAACTCCTAGCAATAGTGGAGATGGTACCTGAATAGACCTTCACCTATAATTAGATTAGTGACTACCCTAATTGTCATCATAGAACCTATGTCTAGTAACTGATAAAAGAAGATGCAGTAACTCACAGCCAAGCACTGGGCTGAGCTCCTGGAGTTCAGTTGAAAAGAGGGAGGAGGGATCATATGAGCAAGTGGGTGAAGATCATGATGGGGAAAAACCACACAGACAGCTGACTCAAGCTAGCGGGAGTCCATGGACTCTGGACCAACAACTGGGGAACCTGAATGGAACCAAACTAGGCTTTCTGAATGTGGGTGACAGTTATGTGGCTGGATCTGTTGGGTGGGGCCCCGGAAGTGGGATGGGGACTTATCCTGGGTGCACAAACAGACATTTTGAAGTCCATTCCCTATGGTGGGTCCCTTGCTCAGCCTTATACAAGGGGGAGGGGATTGGTCCTGCCTCAACTTGGTATGCCAGACTTCATTGACTCCCCAAGGGAAGCTTTGCCCCTTCTGAGTAGTAGATATGGGTAGGAAGGGGGAGGTACGGGTGGAAGAAGGGGAAGGAGGAAGAACTGGGGTTGGTATGTAAAGTGAAAAAAAATAAATAAAAATAATAGGCCAAGGTGCATGAGGTGCATGACCATAATTCAGCAGTACACATGTATTAGGGGAAATGTTCTCCATTGACTAATAAAGGAATTTCCAGTAATGAATAATGTAGGTTACACTTATTACCCTTGATTGACTAATTATTTTAGTCTCATGAATTTGCCCTAATACCAGGTAGGAAATCCTTTGGTTCAAAGAGGTCATTTAGTCTCTAGGGTATGGGGATATTTGGGAAATAGTCCTCAAGTCTGGTTTTGTCACAATACTCCACAACAATCCTACACCATATCTGATGACCAGCTTAGATGCCTCCTAGAGAAGATCAGGAAGTGAAAGGACATTTGAAGGTCACCATATAAGTGCTGAATTTGAGTTGGCGTTGCTTGTTGTTTGCCCCAGAGACTACAGGCTAGGTTAACTAAGTGGTATCTATAGTGGTAGTTTTTTCCTCTGTGAACTTTTATTGCCATTTGAAGTGCACACAGAGGTGGAGAGTCTGTTAAAATATTCTTCCACAAGACTCCACCTCCCTAGAACTATTCAACTCAGCCGCCATCCTTTGTGCTTTTCCCTCTAGCATTTAGACAGTTATGATTCATCTGTTTCGCTGTCAATTTCATGAATGTTTATTATGATTTCAATGTCAACATCTTCTCTGGGTTTGAAATGATGATGATTTATTAGTTTCTTTATTCTTTATTTTTTCATTATTTAGAGTCAACAGAAACAGGCCTCAGACATATTAGATAAAACTGCTGAGCCCCATCCCCAGACCTTGCCTTACTTTCCAGTTTGAAACGGGGTCTCACTCAGTTGCCCAGGATTGACTTGAACTAGTTTCCCTCCAGAATAGCTGTGATTCCAGCTGTTTAAGGCCCAGCTATGAGCATTATTTTAAAAAGTATATTAAAGTTATAATTAAATTCTTTTTGAGAAGATATTTAAGGTAATTCCCGAGTTTTTAAAATTGTTGCTGTCTTTCCTATCCTATTTCCTAAAAATATCATTAGAACAGAGAACAGAAGCACAGTGCAGGATGTTGAAAAGTGAACAGCTATAAAGACAAAAATATTTCTTAAAAGTCAGCAAACTAAGGCAGTTTCTTTTACTTTTACTTAGAATTGCTATAAATAATGAAGAATTTGAAGTGATTAAGTAGCTCTTAATATTTTGTAGGCAAATGTTTTGCGTATGTGAATGTCACATTGTTGAGCTTTAATTCCGTTTGTCAGCATGATTTTCTCTAAACATATCATGACATATTTGATAGTACTGAGGGGTATGCTAAGTATGCTTATGAAAATCACAGTGTCCATTTCATGGTATATTTTTGCTGTAAGTTTCATCTGTTTTCCCTATTGATTTATTTGTCCTTTTATGCTTCATTCCTAAATTCACCAGAGCACAAGGAATTCAAAAAACCTTACCAAGTGACAGAGTAATAGTGGTCACTTTGAGTTTGTAAATTGTTTGAATATTGCAAAATTTTTCTATATTATACACATAATATCAGGGAAATAACTCACTCAGAACTATTTTAACAACAAGTTTGTCACACACCTTTTCAAATCAGTTTCTCACAGTATTTGTTAGGATCTTGGACAGAAGAAGTATGTTATGCTTATATAATCTCAGAGATGAGTGGTTCTTGTGATTTAATCTTATATTTTGTACTTTAAGTAAACAGCTAATGTGTCAGCCAGACCACATTGAAGGTACTTTTCTAGCATACTGAAGGCATTCTGAAATTGTTAGGATTGCTATGGTCAATGGACAGAAAATGAGTGATAAGCTGTTTTCATATATATGTTTGGGAAGATTGTTCAGTAAGTATAACACTTGCCACCACACAAACATGAAGACCGAAGTTTAAATCCCCCAAACCTACAAAAATATCAGACCTCTTAAAAGTAGAGTCTATAATCCCATCTTGCATAAGTGAATATGAGACATAGAGAAAGATTCCCTGGATGCTCACAGGCAATTATCCTGTAGTCAATAGCAGGAGGAACAAGTAGAAGAGTACCAACATCTGAAATTGTCCTCTGACTTTGATACACTGCTGTGGTACCCACAAAGATACATTCAAACACACATGGATACACAGACTTCTGATGTGATCTAGTACTTGAAATAACAGTCTTCTAATCTTTTGAGGCACTTATGATTGATAATAAATGGCTTTTGAAAGAAAAGTTACAAATATGTAAAAGTAACTATAAAACTATATAATGGCTTTGGAAATTGAACTCTTTCCTCTTGTGAACTTATTCAGTAAGCTCCCCTTATTTGGAACAAAAATACATATTCTTTTGAATAGCAGAGAAAAGGGGAGATCATTAGTGCAATTACCACCCAGCCTCAGACAAGACTGAAAGAAAGAAGAGTTGTTCTTCAGATTTTTCTCAAACTTTCTTATTACAGACTTGTTTCATGTGCTTATGACAAAGAATACAAAAGCAAAGGAATATTCCAAGAACCCCACCAGAAGCTTTTGTGCAAAGCATCTCCAGGAGAGATCAAAACAAACACCCATTTACAATCAACTACAGAACAAAATGAGTCCACTAAAGCCCAAATTCAAGAGCCAATGAGTTTATAGGGGTTGCTTACAGGGGCATGAGTGAGAGGTTCCTTAAATAAACAAGGACAGCTCAGAGGCAGCTGTGTCACTGAAGTCCATGCCAACCTGACTGACAAATTATGGAAACTACATCCCTGCAGCTCTCTGTGTGACCTACAGGCAACATCGTAGGTCTTAGAGCCTCTTTTAGGCAGTTCAGATGGTCATCCTTCCCTCCTCTAATTTTTGTTTTACTGCTTCCATATTTTGGGGAGAGACCTTGTTAACCTTGGTGATTTCAGGAACCTCCTGAGATTTCTGAGTTGTTTACTTCCTGAGTCTTATGAGTTTTCTCCCACCATCCTGGAGGAAATGTTTCAATTGAGAGAAAAGTGATCTAAAACAGAGGCCTGTCATTTTTGGACAAAAGCTTTGCATTATGTTACGATTGTTCTTTTATCCATTAAACACCATTTGTACAAATGGACAGATTATAAAATATTTGTGTATTTTAAGTTATGTATTTTCTGGGAAAGCTTGTCTTATAAAATTTTGTTTTGATTTGGAACTCTGAGGATGAGATTGTACACGTTAAGGAAACGCTAGTGCAATGTCAGAGAAAAATAAATTTTATTCTCACAGTCTATCATATTATATGAAAAAAGAAGTCAATGTGCTTTATCCCATACAATCCAGTGTTGCATAGGATACTCCACAGTTGAGAGGTTATGTGTTCATAATAAAAAAAGGAACATAAGATGACTTTGGTGGTGTACAGCTATAATTCCAGAGCTCAGGAAGCAGAGGCAAGATTTCTCCCATGTAACTTGCTTTGCATAATGAATTTCTGACCCTAGTAACATAGCAAAACATTGTCTCAAACCAAAAGAAAGAAAGGAAGGAAGGAAGGAAGGAAGGAAGGAAGGAAGGAAGGAAGGAAGGAAGGAAGGAAGGAAGGGAAAGAAAGAAAGAAAGAAAGAAAGAAAGAAAGAAAGAAAGAAAGAAAGAAAGAAAGAAAGGATATATAATATGTTAACGAATATGAAATTTAGTTTCCTGGTCCAACTTTTTCTGCTTAGAATTCTAATCAGCCAGTCATTATGCCAAGAAGTGGATAATGTGGCACAATTAATAAATAGGCAGAGACAGATGTTAGTATTCAACCTGAAGGTCAGAAAGACAAAATATCCAGTCTGGCTCTTACTTCTACCTCAGTCTGAAACGGAGATCCTGCCTCCAGTAATCTCAGAATGAGGCTATGTCTGAGAGCTTTCTCCTAGCACTGCCCGGTTTATATGGTAAACCACTTTAGCTCTTGGGATTAAAATGTGTGTCACAATTGCATGGTTTGTAAGGCTGACAAGTGGGACTGTTTTCCTCTCAGATCTTCAGGCAAACTTTATTTATTAAAATACAAATGAAATATCCCTACAGGAATATGTGAATAATACCCACCTCAGGGACTTATTTAAGAAAAAAACAATATATTTGAAGTTCAGTTTCTTTAAAACTGTTACAAGTATATGAATTTTTCTTTGGAACACTAGCTCACAAATAATGACATGGAGACTTATTATTAATTATGAAAGCTTGGCCTTGCCTTAGGTTTGTTCCTTACTAGTTCCTACAACTTAAATTAATCCATATTTTTAATCCACATTCCTTTGCATGACTCAGTACCTCATCTCTCCATACTGACATCTCTCCATGCTTCCTCCACATTCGTTGGGAACTCCTTCTTGTACCTAGATTTCTCCTCCTATTTTTTCTCTCTCTTCCTGGAAATCCTATAATGTGGGAGATGATGTATGCTGTGAATATGTTATTGCCATTGGTTAATAAAGAAGCTGCTTTTGGCCAGTGGCTTAACAGAGTAAAGCCAGGCTGAAAGAGATATATAGAAAGAGAAGGCAGAGTCAGAGAGAAGCCTTGTAGCCACCTGTGGGAGACAGATGCCTTCACAGGACATCGCTGAATCTTTGTTCATAGGCCACAACCTCACGGTGATGCATAGGTTAATGAACTATCCAGAAATACGCTTAAGCTATTGGCCAAATAGTACTGCAAATAATATAGATTCTGTGTGCTTATTGCAGGACTGGGTAGGACAGAAGCCTCCCCCAACAGTCCCACCTATACTTCCTGCTTAGCTATTGGCCATTCATCCTTTTATTAAACCAATTAAGCCAATCACAGCAATATATTATTCTACAGCACACAAATATCACACAACATTTCCCCCTTTTTTGTATAAATCAAAAGCAAAGGTTTTAATTCTAAATAGTAAAACTATATACAATAAGGGCAATAATCAGATTAGAATTACATTCATAATATTCAGTTTATTTGCTTTTGGCAAGTTCAGAGAAAATATTCCATTATCTATCCTATCTTGGTGAGTCAAAAGTTTTGTACCTAGTTTACTTTCTATCCTACCATATATTACTAACTCCAAAGTATCTTTTTAGACCTTAAAATATTATCTTAAATAATCAACTTAAGCTTTTATGTCTCTCAGCCTTATATAATTTATACTTTTGTGAATTTTTTTCTGAATTTTGTAGCAAAGTAAACTGTAACTATAAATATCTAGTCTTTAATATTATCAAAGACCCAAGAGGGATATAATTTAAAAGGATTAAAAAGGAAGTACAGAGTAAACAACTTCCAAAACTAAGAAGTGACAGAGACATCTGACTTCCTTGGGCAGTCACCCAAGTTTCATCTGCAAAATTGATGCATCCATTTTCATCCTACAAGCCCAGAACACTTGACAGACTTTTCTATGAAGTAGGAATTCTGAAGAGTTGTTCTACCTTGTCTTGGCAAAATTCAACAAACTTCCTATTTGTCCAATTTGGACAGCATACTATTAGCAGTAGAGGCAAGTTCAGTTTCTTGCCCAAATGGCTAGCTTTGCCTCCTTGAAAACAAATTCTATTTGGAGGTTTTTCAATGCCCAGCATCCTTTTTGAGGTAAATTTGTGCTGCTAGGAACAGATGTGTCTCATTATCTTGGAAAGCCTTATACTATTAAAATATTTTAAATGCCAAATTTGTATGTCTTCAAAATGTTTAAAGGCAATCTATCTATTTAAAATATATCTCCATTTGACTGAACAAATACCTAACCTAAATTTGATTATTATAGATGACTAACCATTAACCTGTCTTTCTTTATTATCCTAAATAACTTTCAAGGATTAGAACTATACGTTATGTTTTTAAATGAGCTACATAGGTAAAATACCTTAAACAAGAAATAGAAGCATATAATACTATAAAACAAAAATAACCTTAAATTTGCATTAATCTACAAAGATTCATAAGTGTAACATATTAGAGACTAGAGGTCATGCAAATGTAAACATAACAATTCACCCTTTTATACTATCATTTCTATGCTGTATCCCCCTCTTTTCGCTTCAGAAAGAGATCCCTGAATCTAATCTCCATTGTTCAACTTTTTTATTGAGTATGATCAATAATAACTTATAATTATTATTATTATAATAATAATCTCCATAAATGAAAACAAACATTCATAACTCACAATATAACCAAACATTCATAACTCACAACTTGGCAAGTTCAGAGAAAATATTCCATTATCTATCCTATCTTGGTGAGTCAAAAGTTTTGTACCTAGTTTACTTTCTATCCTACCATATATTACCAACTCCAAAGTATCTTTTTAGACCTTAAAATATTATCTTAAATAATCAACTTAAGCTTTTATGTCCTCAAATGCAACATATTTTCTGACTTTTATTATGTAGTTAAGACATTCTTAAAATGTATAGGTTGGCTTAATTTAGCAGTTTCCATAATCTGATGTCTCTCAGCAGTTATTACTTTGTGTATCTTGAGATTTAAAAAAATTCAAAGTCAACAATGCACTATATAGGATCCAGATACCCTGTGTATTTCCCTTCTTTATGCAGTTTATTTTTTAATATTATTTTATTCTTTCTTTAAAGACTTTGCTATTGTTTTTAAGCTAATATGTATTGTTGTGATTGGTTTAATAAAGAGCTGCAAGTCAATAGTTAGGCAGGAGGTATAGGTGGGACTTCTGGGCAGAGAGAGAATAAATAGGAGAAGAAATTGAGGTGTAAGCAAGAGATACCAGCCAACCCAGAGGAAGCAGGATGGATAGTATGGAGAGAGAGGGAATGTAGATTTAAAAACATGGGTCAATTTAAGTTACAAAATCTATATAGGAAGAGGTCAAGATTAAGAAACTGAATGTGCCAAGCTAAAGGACTGTTGATACATACAGTTCTAGAGACTAGCACAAAGAAGGAGAAAAGGAGGTACATAATGACAGGACCACTGTGGAGAACACTGTTCAATGGGAATAAAATCTGAGTTCTGAACAAAAGGACTAGAACAGAAAAAAAGGACCAAGACTGAAACAGTTCACTACCCAGAGCCCTATGGATGTGGGAGCTGCAGAGAAGACAATCTTACATGGCTGGCCTTATATAATGCTGAGCACTGCATTGGGAAGGTGGCTGGGGCCCCTGCATCTCCTGTCTCAAAGTCCAAATCATCTGCCATTTTAAGAGGCTTCGATTCCAACTAAAGCCAAGGAAAAAGCTACTGTCAGTAAGGATGGAGGTTATCAGGACCGTTAATCTATCCCATTCCTCTCTAATAATCACTCCATTCACCCTTTATTCTATTACCCACCTAAGTAAAGTTGAATTTCCTGCTTTGCAAAAAAAAATATAAGCTAAGACTTAGCTTTCATTATTAATAATAACTATCAGCATCATTATATTTGAGCTAGCACCCCAAAGAAAAATCTACCTATATATGGTGCTCAATGTGGGCACCAGATATACTATTTACCTAAATTGTTCTAATATTAATAAAAATTCGGGAGTCAGAAATTGAGATAAAATCTTGATAAACCAATGAATGGCAGAGGGGCAATCAGAGACTCTGCTCTCCACATTTTCCCCATCTAAAAGCCCAAGAAGTCTCCCCCAGCCTCTCCTTCTCTCTCCCTATCCCTCTCTATTTGGCTTCCACAGTCTTCCAACAACTCCATGACTAATCCCAGTCAATCCATGTAATTTTACTGACACAGCAGGGTGGCAGTACAAACAATTCTGCTACAACAGTTATATGCTGCTGGGAAACTAGGATTCAGTTACTACATGTGCACATATATACAGAAATTAGAAATGTCTTTGCTAGGCAGTATGTATATATGAATATTTTATATAAACTCCCCCACCTGTAACAATTATTCATATTTGCACTATACTACATATCAGTAGTCATAGAGATTGTTTAGATTGCTCCATTTATGGTAGAAATTCAGCGAACTATACGAAGAAATAGAAACTCTCTTTAAAGTTCCTGGTCCAGTTGACCTAGGACGTGTTTCAAAAAGTCCATCTGAGGGTGATATGTAAGCCTTGTCTACCCTGTCTCTCAATGTTTCAATGAGAAACTGAGGCATCATTTCATAAAAGTTCATTCTGGGGAACTGATGAATTTATTGGACTTCCCTACAGAGCAAGGTGAGGGCTTCCTTAGAAGAGAATCAGCACTCAACTCCCAACCCCTGTACCTGGAAAAGCCTTATGCAGCAGGAAGGAGGGCGTCTGTGCAACATTGATGGAACCCCTGCGTTTCTGCTTTAGTCCACATGCAAATGGGATCAACTTTTTCAAGGGGCCTCAGTTGACTGTCTCAAGATGGCCATTGCTTGTCCCCGTGGCCAGTCATTTATGACAGGGTATCTCTTTTGGTAGATAAGTTTCATTTCATGTCATTTGGATAAAGGTCACTCTATACTATTCACCTAAATAATGCCATAGTGAAGGAGAAAACTATACTACCAAATTTTTGGACGTCAATGATGACATTTTTGTTGTAAAACACATAAACATGGAAAATACAAAAGAATGTCAGCAAAATCAATGTTCTGGAGGAACAAAGCAAATGTGCTAACTAATTAATCATTGTTATTATTTGTAGATGGGGCACCCTGAGAGGAGCACAAGGGAAGAAAGAAAAATATTGGGTATGTAAGGCCTTCCAGTAGAAGTGAAAACCAGTCCCTCTTTTCCCAGGTTCATATTATGTAATCACAGCCTACAGTGTTTTCCTCACATCGGAGTTTGTTTTAGCACAAAACTAATTATAACAGTTTGTATTATAATAATTGTTTTCTTCAAGTCCAGTGCTTTCAAGTTGTAAAAGAAGAATTTGACTTTATTTTTTTCATATTGAGAATCAACAGGAAAACTATTTGTTCTTTTATCATCTAGATTGAATTAATGCTTGTATTTCATTCATTTTGTATGCATATCAACAAACAAGGCTTTTCCTATATTAATATCATGCCTAACTATGTAGTATAATATATTGCATATATACAGACCTTATAGAAGTTAAAAGTGTTTTTTGTCTTTTTGTTTTGTTTTGTTTTGCCAATTATAATACACACATGAGTCTTCACTGGGAAAGTGTTAGCATTTAGTCTCAAAAGTAACATGGACTTTTACCAGGTATGTTGGTGAATACCTATTATCTCAGCACTTAGATAGCTAGGACAGGAGTATAAAAAGTTCATTGTATCCTTGGATACAGAGTGAATTAAAAATCCAGCTCAGGTTACAAGAGACCCCGTCTAAAAGAAAACTACTTCCAAAGTAACATACCCTAATAAGATACAGGTAAGGGTGGAACGTATTGATAAAAATAGTCAGTTGGTTTTATAATAAATGCAGTTAATTATCCTGAGCTGATTTTTAAGTTTTAAAAATTACATTGTTATTTATTTTACGTGTGTGTGTTTATATGTATGGGCATGAATCATCCACACCAAGCAAATGGCTATCAGAGGACAATTTGCAGAAGTAAAATTTCTCATTTAACTATGTTGGCTGCAGAGGCCAAACTCACTCAGATTATCAGGTTTCTCAGCAAGTGGCTTTACCTACAGAAGCAGTGCACGCACACACACACACACACACACACACACACACACACGAGAGAGAGAGAGAGAGAGAGAGAGAGAGAGAGAGAGAGAGAGAGAGAGAGAGAGAGAGAGAGAGAGAGAGAGAGAGAGAAGAGAGAGAGGGAGAGAGAGGAAGAAAGAGAGGAGAGAGAGAGAGGGAGGGAGAGAGAGGGAGAGAGAGAGAGGAGAGAGAGAGAGGGAGGGAGAGAGAGGGAGAGAGAGAAACACACACACACAGAGCAGAGAGTTTTAGTCACTTTTCTGTTTTTGTGATAAATCACTACATCCAAAGCAACATATATTTAAAAAATTTAATTATGGTCTCAGTGTTAGAGTCCATGACTTTCATGGTGTTGAGCATGGTAGCGGGTGTCAAGTTGAAGTAGTGGCTGAGAGGTCACATCTTGAGACACAACTACAAAGCAGGTAGAGAGAGATTGGGAATAGTTCAAGTCTTTTGAAAACTCAAAGCCCATTCTCGAGGACACACCTCATTAAATATGGACGGACACACACACACACACACACACACACACACACACACACACACACACACAATGCATTTAGTCCAAATTCAATATCCTCCATTGTCTATCACAGTCTCAGCAGAGTATAAGTTCAAAGTCTCTTCTGAGACTCAAAGAACTCTCTTAACTGTAACTCTATACAATCGAAAAAGCAAATTATATCCTTCTAACATATAATGACAGAGAATATGCCATTCTAAAGTGGAAGACATAGTAAAGAAATATTGGGTCAAAACAAAACCAAACCCATCAGGGAAAACTCCAACTCTGTAGCTTCATGTCATATCAAAGGACTTAGATCATTCTACCCTTGCAGTTTTACTGAACTGGTTACACTCCTTGTCGGAAACTCTCCTTGGCAGATGTCTCAAGGACCTGGCATCTACAACATATTGGATTCTCCAATCAATCTAGTTTATACTTTCAATACCACTTAGAGCCTCCACGGAAGGACTCCCCTGCCTTAACCTGACCTCAGAAGTTCTCCTTTATGGTTAAGGAAGATTCCACAACCCTTTACCCATGTGTCTTTTATGATCCTTATGCCAGAACATGTTGATAACAAAGACAAATTTGACTGGATTCTTGGAATGAAGCTTGGACCTCTTGAATCACATTTGAATATCCTTCCCTCTGTTGTTGTTTATTAGATCTTTCCTTTGTACAACTTGGAAGCTTAGCTGGATGGCTGCTTGCCTTGAGGGCACCCCTCCCTTCACTCCACTTTGAAACAGGCCTTTCTTTAATTTTTCTCATCTCTTTCAGCACGTGCCTTGACTCCAGCATTAATTTTCCTGGTGCTGGTGCTCTTTTCTTTCTTTACTTTAATCTTTCTTTAATCTCTCTCTCTCTCTCTCTCTCTCTCTCTCTCTCTCTCTCTCTCTCTCTCTCTCTCTCTCTCTCGTGTGTGCGCGTGCGCACACGCTGCTTCTGGAGAGAGGGGGGCATGATTTCTCTTTTTATGTAGACTTGTATAATGGTAATTACTAATAACCATGCAATAGAGTTAATATTAGGCTCTCTTGAGATCTCTTCCACCAAGGAAATTAGATTCACATTTCAATTTAGCCTCAGGAAGATTCTTAAAACAAGGGCAAAGGACATCTATATTTTTGGTCAAAATATTGCAAGATTGGTCTCTAGCCCAGTTGCTTTCCTGCTGAAGCCTTTTAACTGAAATTCCATACTCTACATTGCAGTCCCTGATAGCAACTTGTATCTCATTTACTTTTCTATTGCTGTGAAAAAAATCCATGGCCAAAACTACTTATAAAAATAATATTTAATTTGGGGACTTACAGTTTCAATAGGTTAGAGTCCATGATGGCAGGACAAAGGTATGCAGCAAGAAAGGCTAACGATTTACATCTTGATCCACGAGTCCAAGTTGTAGGCAGAGAGAAGGAGAGGAAGAAAGAGAGAGAGAGAGAGAGAGAGAGAGAGAGAGAGAGCTCTAGACTTAAAATGGAACAATGCTTTAGAAACTAAAACCCAACCCCAGCACCACACCTCCTCCAACAAGACCACACCTCCGAACTCATCCCAAATTATTCCAACAACTAAGTATTCAAATGAATGAGCATATGGGGGTCAATCTCATATAAACCTCCAGTCCAAAGACAGTTTTAGAAATAAAAAATCTGTACCTCAGAATCTTAATTTAAATGGGCAGAGCAGAATGAATATAAAATATAAGTCATTGTTGGAATTTGCACTCACTGGAAAAAATTTTATAAACTTCTAAAATGATATTATTGTCTTATAGTTTAAAACACTGTGAAAGAAAATGTTATTTTAATATTTTCAGTTAAGCTCCTATGTTGAGATTCTTATTGAATGAATTTATTTCATAATATATAATGTTTCATAATAATATAATATTTAGAGAAAGCCATGTTTTGATGTATTTAATTCATAACAATTATTAACATATAACATTGAATGGTTATTTGCTGAATGGTTATGAGGAAATATACACTGGAAAAAATAAGAAATTCTCTCATCTTCTTTTTTTTTTCTTTTTTCTTTTTTTGGTTTTTTGAGACAGGGTTTCTCTGCAGCTTTTTTAGAGCCTGTCCTGGAACTAGCTCTTGTAGACCAGGCTGACCTTGAACTCACAGAGATCCGCCTGCCTCTGCCTCCCGAGTGCTGGGATTAAAGGCATGCGCCACCACCTCCCGGCTCTCATCTTCTTTTTAATCTTTTCCAACTGAGAGTCTATAAGTGGCATGTATATGGATGCATGCACAGATACATATGCCAACATGCATATGTACATATATATATACCTATATATACATACACACACACACACATATATTTACTCTCAGATTTTTACTACATGCATTCTGTGTGTGTATGTGTGTGTTTATGTGTGTGTGTGTGTGTGTGTGTGTGTGTGTGTGTGTGCTCATGTGAGGGTGTGGAGGTCTAAGGACAACCTAAGTGTTGTTCCTTTGTTGCTACTCTTTGGAGGGGTCAGTATCACTCACCGGCCTGAGACATGCCAATAGGCAGTAGGCTCCAGGGATCCACTTATGTTCCCTCTGCTAACACTGGGATTGTGTGTGTGCACCACTCCATCAGGCTTTTATAATATGGGTTCTGAGGATTGAAATGACAGAGAACAGAGAATTTCTGCAGTTACTTTCAGGAGAAAAGCAGTTTTATTCTTTCCTGAAGAATAAGGGAAAATAAAACATCATTTATTACATCGCCCTGGCCTTTGACAATATGAATACATCTTTTCAAGGCCTGGACAAACACCAGATAATGTCCTCTAATACTGGGCTTTTTATCTTCTGGCATGTAAATACTGGGGGAGATAATGTTCTGTCCTTGGAGACTAATTCAGGACCTTGTCTGAGCAATCACTCTAGCGCAGGAGGAATAAGAGAAGCTGTATTGCCCATGTGCATTGAATCAGTTAACTAGGCAAAGGGCTACAGATTTAACCCTCATGGTTTGTGAAAAGTAAGTGTTTCTAAAAGTAAAGGCAGCCATTCCTTTCATTTTATTATACCCATTGTTGGTTTATCAAGGTTCTTGGATATTTATTTATTATTTATTTGACTTTGCAACATACCCTGAAATACAAAACCTTCTGAAGGTTTATGTGATGTACTTTAAAAATATTAACATCATAGTCCTTTTTTCTAATAGCAGTTGTTGGATGTTTTTCATTGTTTGGTAAAACATAGTAGATATCAGCAAGTCAGAAACAAAGCTAAATAAAAGCAACAATTCAATTCTTTTATTTTTCCATTTTTTATTTAAAATAAATTCTTTTCCTATACAATGCACCACAACCACAGTTTCCCTTTCCTCCCCTACAATTAAATCCCCTCCCCTCTTCCCCAGATCCACTCTTTCTCTTCAAAAAGATCAGACTTCCAAGAAACAACAGTCAAGCAGGATTCAATAAAGCAAGGCAAAAGTCTTCACACTGAGGCTGGACAACCCGAAAGGAAAACAATCTCAGGAGCAGGCAGAAGAGTAGAGACACACCCAGTCCCACTGTTGCGAGGTCCACAAAACACCATGCAAACAGTTATAACATATACATAGAGGACCTACTACAAATTTTAAACGTATTTTATTTTTAAAATGAGAGTTGAATGAATCTTTGACCTTTTCCTGTGGTCTGGGATCATTTGGTAAGTCTAAGCTCAGGCTGAGAACCATTTTTGCAATGGGTAGAGAAAGCATTATTGAGAATGTGAATAAACCTGGACTGAAGTCTAGAGGGATCAAAAGCTGGCATCTCCCCCCCCCCCCATGAAATAATTACTGAGCACTGGAACAAAGTTGTACATCAAGGAAGCGGATGGAAAATCTGGACAAATTCTTCAGTGTTTCAGGATCCTTTGTGTGCTGACCATCTTGGAATACTTGAAAGCACATATGAAATGAGTTTAATAAAACTCTCGTCTCTGAGCAACTTAAGCTTTACAGTGCTGAACGGATCAGTCCCTTAGCATATTCTCCTCCATACAGAAAGGGGATGTCTTGTGGAAAATAAACACAATACCAGTGTTTCCAAATGGCATAATATAGCACATACTAAAAATTTACATGAACAAGGGAAATTACAACCAATATTCAATAGCAGAAAGATTTCAATATAATTAACAAATAATACCTAGCATGTAGGTCTTAAAATAGTCACTATAAAATACTTAATGAAATATTGAAGAATTAATCTGCAAGAAAATTGAAGTTTTTTATTCATACAGAAGATTTTTAGTTCTGAGTTTCTTAATTTCTGAACAAATGTGGTTTCTTTTTTTAAATTCACGAACTAATGAAATCTTACTCAGAAAATCCTGTCTTACATCTATGTCTTGTGAGATACTGCTTATATTTTCTTCTAGTGTTTTCAGGTTTCATATTGAAGTCTTTGATCCATTGGTGTTAATTTGTATGCAGATTGATTGGTCCAGGTCTAATCTAATGCTTCTCCATGTAGACATTGAGCTTTCACAGCACCATTTATTGAAGATGCTCTTCTCTCCAGTGTATGTTTTTGGCAACTTTGTCAACTATCAGGTGATTGTAGTTATGTGGAGCAATGTTTAGATTTCTTATTTTGTTCCATTTGTCTACATGTCTGTTTTCTGAGTCAATACCAGACTGTTTTTATTACTATCACTTTGTAGTATGTCTTGAAATCTGGAATGCTAATTCCACCAACACTGAGTATTTTGCTAGGATCATTTCAGATATCTGGAGTCTTCTAAGACTCTGTAGAAATTTTAGGACTTTTTTTTTATTCCTGTGAAGAGAGTGGAATTGTACTGAACTGGATATAGCTTTTGACAGAATGGTCATTTTTATAATATTAATTCTGCTAATGCATGAGAAGTCTTCCTACTTTCTAGTGTTCGTTGTGAATATTAATTTAATATGTGTTACATTTGTTTATACTGTGAAATATTTGCTTAATGATGCAAAGTCGTGTTACATTTATTCGATTAAATAAAATTAACCTGCGGTCAGGAGGCTGAGTCAGCAAGTAGCTGACAGGAAGTGGTAGGGAGGAACCATGTGTTGCAGGGTTCTTAAATGGGAGCAGAGCAGAAGAAGGGATGCGAGAAAGATGAGAGGAGGAAACCCAGGCCAGCCACCAGCTTCACAGCAGTCATGGAGTAAGATACACAGAAGTAAGGAAAGGTGAAAGCTCAGAGTCAAAAGGTATATGGGAATGATTTAAGTTAAGAAAAGCTGGCTAGAAACATCCCTTCCCCAGTTGACCATCCTATCCCCTCCTGTTTTTATTCCCCATCCACCTTTCTACCCCCAGTTTGACCAGAAGATCCCATCTATTCCCCCTTCTCAGGATGATCCATGTGTCCCTCTTAGGGTCCTCCTTGTTACCTAGCTTCTCTGGAGTTGTGTTCTGGTTATCCTTTGTTTCACATTTAGTATCTACTTACGAGTGAGTACATTCCATGTTTGCCTTTCTGGGTCTGGGTTACCTCACTCAGAATGATTTCTAGTTCCATCCATTTGCATGAAAATTTCATGATGTTATCTTTTTTTTTTAACAGATGAGTAATACTCCATTGTATAAATGTACATTTTCTTTATCCATTCTTTGGTGTAGGAGCATCTAGGTTGTTTTCAGATTCTGGATATTATGAATAATGCTGCTATGAACTAAGTTGAGTAGGTGCCCTTGTGGTATGTTTGAGCATCCTTTGGGTATATTCTCAAGAGTGGTATCGTTGTGTCTTGAGGTAGATTGATTCCCAATTTTCTGAGAAATTGTCATACCAATTTCTGAAGTGGCTGTGAAAGTTTGCAATCCATCCACAGTGAAGAAGTGTTCACCTTACTCCACACAGGCTGTCAATAGTGTTTTTATCTTAGCCATTCTGACAGGTGTAAGATGGTATCTCAGAGTCATTTTGATTTACATTTTTCTGATGACTAAGGATGTTGAGAAATACCTTATGGCTTTTGGCCATTAGAGATTCTTCTGTTGAGAATATTCTGTTTAGGACTATACCACATTTTTTTAAGTTGGAAGAGAAGAAGACAGGGAATAATCAAACCGAGGGATGAAATCAATAAAAGAGAACAATACAAAAAATCAATGAAACAAAGAGTTGGTTCTTTAAAAAAATCAACAAGATAAACAAACCCGTGTCCAAACTAACCAAAAGCAGAGAGAGAATATCCAAATTAACAAAATCAGAAATGAAAGGGGTACATAACAGACACTGAAGGAATCCAGAAAGTCATCAAAAACCTGTATACACAAAATTGGAAAATTTAAAAGAAATGAACAATTTTCTGCATTGGTATCATATATCAACATTAAATTAAGACCAGATAAACAACCTAAACAAAACAGAAGCAGTCATTAAAAATCTCACAATCAAAAAAGCTCAAGACAAGATGGCTTCAGAGCAGAATTCTACCAGAATTTCAAAGAAGAACTAATACAATACTCCTCAAATTATTCTAAACATAGAACCAGAAGGAACATTGCCAAATTCCTTTTATGAGGTTACAGTTACCCCAATACTCTAACACACAAAGATACAGCAAAGAAAGAGAATTATAGGCCAATCTCCCTCATGAACATTGATACAAAAATACTCAATAAAATACTGGCAAACCAATTCCAAGAACACATCAGAAAAATCATCCACTATGATCAAGTAAGCTTCATTACAGAGATTCAGGGATGGTTAAATATACAAAAATCTGTCAATATAATTCACAATATAAACAAACTGAAATTAAAAAAAAACCTGGTCATCTCATTAGATGCTCAAAAAGCCTTTGACAAAATTCAACACCCCTTCATGATAAAGGTCTTGGAGAGATTCGGGATAATCACCTTTAGAAAAGTGACAGGATACAAGATTAACTCAAAAATCAGTAGCCTTCCTAGATACAAATGATAAACAGGCCGAGAAAGAAATAAGAGAAACATCACACTTTTCAATAGCCACAAATAAATTAAAATATCTTGGGGTAACTCTAATCAAACAAGTGAAACACCTGTATGACAAGAACTTTTAAGTCTTTGAAGAAAGAAACTGAAGAAGATAACAGAAAATGGAAAAAAAATTCTCATGCTTTTGGATAGGTAGGCAACCTCATCAAATAATAAAAATGGCAACCCCATCAAAAGCAATCTACAGATTCAATGCAATTTCCATCAAAATCCAAACACAATTCTTCACAGACCTTGAAAGAACAATATTGAACTTTAAATGGAAAAACAAAAAAAAACCCCAGGTTAGCTAAAAAACAATCTTGTACAATAAAGGAACTTCTGGAGGCATCACCAACCCTTACTTCAAGACTTCAAGCTCCACTATAGAGCCATGGTCATAAAAACAGCTTGGTATTGGCATAAAAACAGACACATAGACCAAAGGAATCAAATTGAAGACCCTGACATTAACCCACACACCTATGAATACCTGATTTTTTAGAAAAGAAGCCAAATCCATACAACGGGGATAAAAAGCATCTTCAACAAATGGTGCTGGCATAATTGGATGTCACCATGTAGAAGATTGCAAATACATCCATATCTATTGCCATGCACAAAGCTCAAGTCCAAGTGGATCAAAGACCTCAATGTAAATCCAGGTACTGAACCTGACTGAAGAGAAAGTGGTAGGTAGCCTTGAACACATTAGCACAGACCACTTCCTAAATATAACACACAGACACTGAGAACAACAATCAATAAATGGAACCTCTTGAAACTGAAAGCTTCTGTAAGGCAAGGGACACACTAAATAAGACAAAACAGCAGCCTACAGAATGGGAAAAGATCTTTACCAACCCCACATCTGACAGGTGACTGATTTCCAAAACATATAAAGAACTCAAGAAACTAGACATCAAAATACAATATAATCCAATTTAAAAATGAGGTAAGGATCTAAACAGAGAATTCTCAACAGAAGAATCTCACTTTTTATGTTTTCAGTGTAGACATTTTTCACTTTCTTGGTCACATTTATTCCAGGAATTTTGTTATTGTTTGTGTGTTTGTTGTATTTTGGCTATTGTATATGGAAATATTTCTCTGATAATTTTCTCAATGTGTTTATAATTGGTATATAGAAAGGCTTCTGGTATTTATATGTTAATTTTGTATCCCACAAGATTAATGGAAGTATTTATGAACTCCTAAAATATTCTGGTGAAGTATTTAGGTCTCCAAAAAGAATTATACCTCTTGTGTATATTAATTACATTTCTTATTATGAATTCTTCATATTTATTTCCCTTCATTAAATGAAACCTAAGGAACTTCCATTGAAATTCTGATGGGTGTGGTAATAATGAACGCTCTTGCTTTGTTCTATAAAACAAAGGATAAAAGAATAAAAGGATAAAAGAAATGCTTTCCATACTTTAAAATTAACTTTGGTATTGGTATAGATTTCTTAAAGATAAACTGTATAAGACTGTGAAAAGTTCATTTTATTTCTAATTTACTAGCATTTAGATCATGAATGGATTTTTGTGGTAGGTCAAACTTAGCATATCCCCCATGATTCTTGCCCCCTTTGTGACAAAGTTAAGGATATCTGAAGAGGGGTTTGAATGGACTCTATATGAATTGTAGCAGTCTTGTCAAAGAGACTCAAAAGATTCCTAGAGAGCTGCAAGTCTTTTTCTGCATTGGAATTATGGAGAAGTTGGTTCTAATGCAGTGAAGGAATGCCTGAGCCAGAAGATAGAGAAACTTGACAGGCAAGTGAGGGCAAATTCACAAAAGCAGAAGCATCCTTCTTCTGAGCCCTTTCATGTGAAGGTGGATCCTTCTCACGGGAAGGTGGATCCTAGATTTAGGGTGGATCTTCCCACTTCAAATGATTCATTTACCTCTCAGGTGTACCCAGCTGTTTGTATTTTAGTTGATTCCAGATGTAGTCAGTTTGACAACCAAGATTAGCCATCACAACTTTCATTAGCATATGAATTTGCATTTGTTTAGCAAATTTTACATGTCCTCCCCAGATTCACCAAAGATAAAATGACAAAGTTTTGTATGGAAATTAATCTTCAGCTAGTCAGATGAAAATAGGTGCAATGCTACAAATATAGTTTCACTATAAAAATAATGTTTCTAAAATATTTTTCATTTGAGATGAATTTTATTTGATTTTTCTGTTTTGGGGAATATGTTATACATATATAAATTATTTTCCAGTATATTCATATATTGGAACTGGCTCCAACATTTGAGACTTGGAATTTTGTTTAGAACCTAGTTGCAAAGGCACACATTTTGTCTCTGTCTCATTTCCAGCTATTCAAAGTCCATTTTAACTTTGAGGAGCCACACTGAATTTGTGATTTCAGACCCATGTTTGAGCACATTCCTTTCAGGTGTCAGGGATGATTGAAGAGGCAAAAAGCCAAATCTAAAATAAGAAGTGCTGATGATAATTGGCTGTTTTTTAAAAAACTGATGTTGTCATGACAATTTCCGAAGCTGAGGGAGTCTATTCTCATAGGAGAAAACCGCGGAAGCTGAATGCAACACCACATGCCTTGGGAATATCAGTGTCGATCACACCCAAGATCATTTTCCGTCTTAGACCCAGCACAGGGTGAATGGAAGCCAAGCGTGGCAGCTGTTGTTATGAAGTCTCTAATTTGCGGAGCTGGTCTACTGCATTTAGTTGTGGTCAACTAATTCCCTCCATGTGCCTCTTCTGCCTTTATGACATTCTCTGCACACTCCATTAGTGCCTTGGCTTCACAATGTACTTACTCACTCAAGCTTCAGATCTAGGAGTTATTCTGGACCCATCCCAGCTCTCTAATCATCCCCAGAGTTTAAAAAGAAAAAGAATAAAGGAACAGCTTCTAATTCCTGCTGATTTTACTTTTTTTCAGATACTTTATTTTCTCTGCCTTCATTAGATTATGTAACTGAAAGCAGGCATTCAGTCACCAGGCTTGGTGGCTCATATCTATTTTGCTAGTTCTAGGGAGGAAAGTCTTAATGCAAGGACACTAATGAGCTTTAGTAAGTTTGAGGATGGTTGTATTCTATGATGTACTCTATGATGAATTTAAGGTTTGCTGCCAGGGTGAGCTACCTAACAAGAATTTTAAAAATATAATTACTTCAATAAATTCCGTTATACTGCTTCATGCTTAGTGTTTATGCGTTTTGCTGTTTCCCTCTACTAGAGAATCTCTCTACATTGAGAATTTGGTCAATTTCTGCACAGCCTTCTCTAATCTTTTCACATAGCCAGTCTATATCCTTCCTAAGCCAAGCAAATAAATGTGATGCAGCTAGGGTGATCTCAATAGTATTCAATGAGCATATCCATCTTAGCACTTAACTTCTGCTACTCATAATTCATTAGATTGGAACTCCCCTGAACACGGAATAATATATATCATTTGTTTTCGGTTTTCTGGTGTTTAACACCAGGATAGATCATAACTCTCGTGCCTCTGTGTCATACTTTCTTTTCCATTTGATATGACAAAATACCCAGACAAAAGACATTTCGGGAAGACTGTTGGCTGAGACTGCTTGTTCATTTCCTGGCTACCCAGACTCCTGAAATAATCACACAGAAATCTGTATTAATTGTAATACTGTTTGGCCAATAACTTAAGAGTATTTCTAGCTAGCTTTTATATCTTAAATCAATCCATCTCTATTAATCTGTGCATCACCATGAGGTTGTAGCCTACCTACCGGCAAGGCTCCAGCATCTGTCTCCTCTGGCAGTGGCTACATGGCATCTCACTGGCTTTGCCTACTCTCTCTCTATATCTTTTCCAGACTGACTATATTCTGGTAATCCACTGACTGAAAGGAGGTTCTTTATTAACCAATGGCAACAAAACATATTCATAGTATACATAGGGGAATCCCACACCCGAAGAAAGGGTTTATTTCAGCTCTCATTTCTAGAATCCGACCCATTGTAGTGGGGAATTCATATCACAAGCTGTCGAGGGAGCTGCTCACTCTGTAATCATAGTCAGGAATAGAGAGCAAAAAATACCTACATGCTAGTTCTCAGCTTGCCTTTTTGTTTTTCTTATTTAGCCCAGGGTTCAGCCCAGGAAATGGCAAAGCCCATATTCAGGGGTGGGTGTTTCTATCTCAGTTTATCAAATTAAGAAAATTTCTCATAGTTTTGTTCCTAAAATAACCCAATCTACAGAATTCCTCAGGGAGAATCCCATCTTGGGTGATTGTATAATATATCACGTTTACAATCCAAATGTACTACCACATTTGAAAACACATCAATTCTGGCTCTTGTCAGTGAATGTGCATGAGGATATTAATGTAATATAAGTAATAGAATTCCTTGATCATTATTCAGAAAATGTTTAGGTGATTAAGCATTACCATCTGTAAAAGTCAAAGGTAATTTAAATATATCTAGTATTTTTCTGTTTTTATAGAAAGGATTAAAAATATCAAAGTATAATACTCAACATTTTAATGTTTTTGTCTTTTCCTGCAGATTGCTGCCAATTCCTGGGGAAAGTCATGGGGAGAGAATGGCTATTTTAGGATTCTTCGAGGAGTAAATGAGTCTGACATTGAAAAATTGATTATCGCAGCATGGGGCCAACTGACAAGTTCAGATGATCCATAGCTATCAAATTCCCATAAGGTCATGCATTTAAGAACTCATTAAATTGAATTTTAGCAATGTAAGATTCTCTGCATCAATGGAAAGGTTGCATTTCTGTTGTGTGCATAGTACATTCCTTATTTTTCTTATTTTACTCCAAGATCTCATCTTTTGTTGTCTTTATATTACTGAGTATGTTAAACTACTAATAAAAGAAAGAGTGGTTAATTGCCATTGAAGTTCCCCAAGTGTTATTATTTGGCTCTCATGGTGGTGTCCCCTTTGATTTTAATTCTTCACAGTGTGACAGGATTAGGTTTTAATTTCATATCGCTCCTTTTCAGAAATTTTATGAACCCACTCTTAAGCTGAGGAGTCTGTCAGACAACAAAAAGCAAATTCACTGGTGTCCCAGCTCCATAATTTTCTTTTCAACAAATAATGCTTTCTTAGTTTAAACATTGCTTATGTCTTGCTGGAAGTAGAAGACACTAATTATCAACTATTCTCTCAATAAGCTAATATTTTTTCCTTTTATTTTGTTTAAACTTTGCTTGTATTTTTATCCCAAAAGAGGAGTGACTCCATCTAAAAATTACCTTAGTACTGTGTATTGGTTTATGAGATGGAGACAAGAGTAAGCAAAGAAAAACTTAGAAGCTAATAGAGAAGGATTGTCTTGACATAAATACACACCTATTTAGAGAAGCTAGTACACTATGTGTACTCTTAATCATAAAATTAGTCATAAGATTGTGCATAGAAAATTAACATATTAATCCCTGAAAACAAAAACAATACAATGTCAAGAGTCATAAAGAATAAATGCATTTTTTGTCACAGACATTTCACAGTTTACTGCTTGAGACTTTAAAAAGGAAGCTAAATTACCTTTGCTTTCAGTCCTCTGTAGTTGCAGAAACAAAAACAAAGACATGCTCTTTTTGAAATTCACTGGGATCCAAATAAGAGAGCAATGCTATTCATGAACATAGCTGATCATGATATAATGGTAGAATAGCTGACCCTACCGACAGGGTTGAGGGTGAAACGGTCCCCATAATGTGAGCATGGGAGATCTGGTAATGGGCCTCATCTGCCATATGGTGGTGTGACCGTGTGTGTGGGAGTTCCCCCGCCCCTGTCCCTTGCCAACTGTGGCAGGTAGGAGAGCTGGGCCTGCCCCTCATCAGCTACAATACTTGGGAAAGTGGTCTCTGCACCTCACCCGAGTAACAGCAGAGCTGGCCCTAATGGTGTAGGCATGGGAGAGCCTCACCCTGAGGGCATGAGGACAGGAGACAGGGCTCTGCCCCTTGCTCATTGCTGCTGGGGGTGAACTAGCCAGGGCAATGCTGGAGAGCTCACCCAGGTGATGAGAACAGGGGAAAGCTGGTGGACTGAAACAACCCTACAAATACCCAGGCCCAGAACCAGGCTAATGAGTTTGTTCATCCCAATATCCACCCCATCTGTGATCTGCTGGAGCACATGAAGGGGCCATTCCTGTAGATCCAAAGCTGCAGGGTCTCCATGACACAGGACAACAACAGGATATCTAAGAGGAGTCCCAGTGAGGGCCCAGCATTGATAATGTAGCAGAAACCAGAGGCCTCAAACCAGAACAATGACTCTGCAATAAACACTCGCAAGTAAAGCTATGTGGATAAAAGGATTTGCTATGTGACCCACTATCTCAAGCTACATCTTCCACAACGATAATTCTCCTTTTCTGTTTTCTTTTCTTTTTCCTCTTAAATGATATTTTATTTTGAGGGAGAGGGTGCAAGGACAGAGGGTGGATATAAAGGGACAAGGAATGAATGGGATTCAAAAGTATAACACAAAAGACACAAAGAATAAATATAAAGAAAGTTTAAATAAGTAAATACACATTTTTTTAAAAAAGATTAAAATAAAGGAAACTTTCAGGCCCCACTCTCTTCTTACTTTACAATGCTATTGTATCTCATTTTTTTTCTAAATAACAAAACTACTGTCTTGGTTTTTAAAAGTATGTATTGACAAATTCTCTCAAAATAAATAAATAAAATGAAGTTTTTAAGTTAGTATTTAACCATTGAAATAAACGTAGTAAAAAGCAAACAAAACAAATCAAGGCAAAATCCAGTTACCTGGCTGGAAGTGAAAGAGCAACAGGAGGAGCCAAGTCAGAGCCCAGATGAGCAGCAGTAGGCAAGACCCCTCTTTCGCTCCGAGACCGAAGGGATGAGGAAATGAGTTTGAACTGGAATCCAGCAGCTAGAATTAGTCCTGTAGTAGTTCAAAGTGGACCTAGTCTGCTGGTGAGAGACAGAGCTATTAATAGAAATGAGGCTGCCAAATTTACCACAAGTCATATAAAGGTGTGGACCACAGACTCCTCCCTACCTAGTGCTACCTAAGCTCTCATCAGAATCTCTGTTTGGCTAATACTTTTGGAAGGTAAGTGATGATATTTATGAAAGAGAGTGAGGTGTCAGGATTGATCTTTATACTTTAGCAAATACAGAGGAGAATATGGTGAAGCAAGAAACAAGCCTGGAAACACAGGAAACCAAATTTAAACTTTGGTTTATTCTGTGGAAATGTGGGAATAATTTATTTGTAAACTCAGTCTCTTTATTAATACATCTGTATTACATAATGTAATACCTACTGCTATATATCTGTTCCTGTTTAATTGAGGGACTATATTATAATATGATCTGCACATAGAAAGGCTTTTATACCACTTTCTTTCCATGGTTTGTAGACACTCACTTGCTATCATCATCTATCTGAAAGTCTGTGTTGATCTGAGTAGGAGATATTTTGTTTTCTTTGGATGGAAGTTAATTCCATTTTCAAAGACAATAAATGGAGGTAAAGACAGTGGGACTTTGTAAACTACTGCTTTATGAAATATTTCAAGAGACATAAAGCATCAATCCATGAGGTGCCATGGTATCAGGGAAAAAAGGCTTCTAAAGAGCACACAGACATTCTGTCTCCTGAAAAGTCAATGTAAGAAGAAAAATTCAACCCCCACTGTCAAGAAAGGGTGATTAGAGGAGAATAAAAAGCTTCTCTGGTTCTCCTGTGGATATTTTTATGCCTCATTTTGATATGCTCTCTGATACATATGATTAAAAATCCTTGTCATTGAATCAAAGGGAATGGAATTTTACTCCATAGACACCACCAGTAAGAACCCCATTATTTAGACAAAAAATGGTAGTAATTCTTCTGTCTACAATGTACTGTCTACAACGTCAGGATTCCTATAAGGCAGGCACTTTCATTCTTTGTTTCCCAAGATAGTTTCCATGGACTCTTTCATCTGAGACTGTACAAGAAAAGTGAATTTAAGGAAAAGCTTATGCTATAATCTCGACTGAAAAAATTCATTGTGTAGCTGCTGAGGGAGCCCACAGCAAAGTGTAGCATAGACCCGCTGAGCTTCTGTCCTCATTGACTTCAATCACGTTTCTTTTTGGGGTTATGGAGTTACAGCATTATCTCATTAATGACCTCACAAACTTTTCCCCTAAAAAGCTTTAGCAAATTATACACTGCTCAGTTGATATTTATGATATGCCTCCAATATGTAAGCTACTGTGCAAGTTACTAGCCATGAAAGAAGTGACTTCCAAAAGAAACGCTTCCTACCTGCATTAGGTCACTAATTATTCTTTTGAAAAATAGATTTTGGGAGACATTGGTCACCTTTGAGTGAGAAATTGTACACGAGTACTTAGAAAGCTATTAGATACAGGAACTTCTGAGATTTAGCAGAGCAGAGCATAGATATCTCACTGTACAAATCAGCTTTGATCAGCAGCCCTGTGTTTGGTTTCTTTTGGCAATACACTGGCTAGTACTTAAAATTTTTGTGTATATGTGTCATTATATAAAGTATGCTTTTTTCTAAGACCCAGGACTTTATATGATAAAATTACTTCAACTCTTTAGACTAGTTCACCATATGCATTCCCAGCGATGAATTTGCAACTTGCCAGATCATTTGATTGATCATCATGAATGGGTGTTGCAGCTGTAGTTCCATGAGAAGCAACTGATAAAGCCCCAATACCCTTAGTTTAAACAAGAAATTAAAATTCACAAGGAAACTTTTGCATGTGATGGTTTTAGTGGAATATGAATGCTTCTCTCCAGACCCACTAAGCTGGATACATTACATAAGCATAATGTTCTGTATGTCAGCCATATCCGCTTCTGTATCATCATGTTAGTCTTCACTATCTTATTTTAGTCCAGCCTTTGTGTTTTCTTTCTATGTATTTATTTGGATTGTGGCCAGCTTCTTTTTAATCTCCGAGGTGGATCATTAAGTTATTTGAGTTCTTAATTACTGTAACTACTTGTCCTACTTAGGGTGGCTATTGCTAGGATGAAGCACCTGACCAAAGCAACTTGGGGAGGAAAACTTTAATTTAGCTAATGCTTCCAAATCACAGCTGATCATTGAAAGAAGTCAGGACAGGGACTCAAACAGAGAAGGAACCTGGATGCAGGAGCTGACACAGGGGACATGGAGTGATGCTCCTTACTCCCTGTGTTTCCTACAGGTGCTTAGCCTGCTTTCTTACAGAACCCAAGACCACCAGTCCAGCAGTGTGCCCATCCACAATGGACTGATCGCTCTCATGTCAGCTGCCAGCTAAGAAAACGCTCTACTGGCTGCCTGCTGTGCTGTCTTAATGGAGACATTTTCTCAATCAAGATTCCCTCCTCAGAAGACTATAGCTTATGACAAGCTGACATAAAATTAGCCAGCACACTACTCGTAGCTATAAACTTCTTAGAACAACCTTTTTAGTATTTTTAAAATCCCTGTAAGTTGCATTTCCATTTGAATTTGATCTAGGTATTTAAAAACGTCTTGCTTGAGTTCTTCAGTGACCCTGCAGTCATTCTAGAATGTATTACTGACAGCACTCTCTTATAAAGAACTGGAAGACACAGCTTTTCTTTTAAGCAAACTAGCTTCCCACAGACCCAAAGAAAATGGAGATTAAAAAGTCAGATGAGATGTAAATGATTTTATGTTTTAGATTGTTTCATATTCTTCCCCATGTAATTGTCCTGAAGGTACCTTGTATCTTAGCATATTAATTCACAGGTTCCCCCTCCCCCTAGGAAGGGATATTTGACTGAAGGAAGTTTTATTTTTATAATCATAACCACTGTAGATAATTGCCAATTGCAATCTGCAGCATTTCATCAACTCTAATTTATGCTTTTGTTTATGAGACACCTTTCTGCGGAAGTGAATATTAGTTTACAATGGCTGTATCTCCATGATCAGTTAAGGCCAAGTTCTGTTGATTGCTAGTCACTGCATTTTGCTGACTGGTGTGCTTATGGAAGTGCTGGAAGGATTATGGGATGGTGAAGATGGTGGCTCAGTGAGGTAGTAGCCTTTGCCCGGATTTAGCAATGTTGGATGGCACCTGTAGGATAAACAACAAGACCGAAGTTACCCCCTTGTGTGTTAAATTCCGAGAAAAAACCACTGTAGGAATTTTAGAGAAGTGACTAACATTTGTAGCTATATTTGCTCTATTGGTTAACTAAATTATTGTGCTAGTTACATTAGCAGTCATTTAGCTTCTATAGTATACTGCATGACATGACTCCTGTTCATACAGTTTCTAACTTAATTTCGGAACTGATCTATGTGGTTGGGGAATGTTTAATCAATGCCAGCTATATATCTTTCATGACAGTGTTGTCTTGGTATCTTGGCATATAGAAGGGTAAGTGGGGGCAGAGGAAGGGAGTAGAAAGATGGCATGTCATAACAGTGATTCTGTCATACCACGTGATCAAACCTGCAGGTGGCTTAGAGAAACCAGATTGGATTCTGAGTCGTTTTGCTTGAGATCATTCTTCATCATTCCCAAACAAATCTCAAAAATAAAAAATAAAAAGACATGCTTGAATGTAAGTATGTTTAAGGAGAGTGCTAACTATTCTAATAAACAATATTATGGATCTAGACATTTTTATTTTCACTAATTTGTCTAGAACAAACCATAGAAAATTGAATCTTTACTAGTTTCCATGTTACTTTTAAAGAAAATCTAGGGGTCATATGGAAAAGAGTGGGGAAGCAGGTTCAGGGCACCACTGGAGGAGTATGGGACCTGAAGAAGTAAAATTAAAGAAGATTAGGATGTGCAAACTAGGAGATGGGTTTTTTTTTTTTTCTCTTAAACAGCTAGGTTAACGGTATATGGAAGAATGAGAAAAAGCAGGTTTAGCAGTGAAACAACAGCTCATATTGAGGTCCACTGCCCTATCATGTCACATTTTCCAGAATTCTAAACTGACATTGTACCTTCTTAGCCTAGGATGGAGGCAGGAGTAGCCTCTTGTTCTGAATGAGCTGATCAGTGGAAGAGTAAACTGAGTGGCAACAGGGATTTGGTCAATGTATGCAGAGAAGCCCTGATGACAGGGGAATGGCTATAGGGAGCTGTTCAATGTATGCAGAGATGCCCCGATGACAGGGGAATGGCTATAGGGAGCTGTTCAATGTATGCAGAGATGCCCCGATGACAGGGGAATGGCCATCATGACAACAGGTGCCAAAGGAACAAGTACAGATAAAGAGATCTGGGAACCCTCTTCCTCACCATGATCCAATTAAAATTAAGTAACTCCTTGGTTTTAACTATCTCCAGACAGTAACTAGGCAAGAAATAAATCTTCAGTTAACTGATGTTAACATAGGAATGATCATAATTAGCTAGGAGATAATGAATGTATTTTTGCCTATAGTAATGTATAATCAATGGATAATTAACATAGAAATTACACAGTAATACTTTTTATAAAAGCTAATAATACATTATGTGTATATATTTGCACATACTTATTATATGTGTGAATATACATATACATTCTTACTATAGGAAATTTTGAGAAAATTTTGTATTTTGTGTCTTTGGTAAGGCTTTGGTGGTATTTGTCTTAAGCAGAAAGTATTAGCTTGTTTATGAACACTCATTATTTTTAAGCACAAAAATACCAATGAGTTGTTAAAAAGCTTTGGTGAGCATAGCAAAATTTTATATTTTTGTTAGTATTGTCTGTAAAATGAAGTAACTGTTTTATCTCTTAAGAAAATTACTGGGCATTTAGCTTTAGTAGCACCACAAATCTGACAGCCTTGTCGATTGTAAATGTGTAGCACTGCTAATATAATTCAGGGTATTTATTCTTTGTCTACATACGTAGCGTTCTTTGAGAAGCTGTGCGTCTTTTTCCGATAGACGAGAATAAAAGACTGATGAAAATAATCAAAACCGATGGCGCTTGCTACTTTTGCTCTGACAGGAACTGAACAAGCTACAAGGGCCGTTCAAAGAAAGGACTAAGGAAAGCAGCAGACTCTGAAACCCCAATGTGTCTTCATGTACAAACCAAATAAAAGAGCAGAGCGGCATGAGTTCTGCCTGTTGACTTTTCATGCTCTATATGAAATCTAATTTAGACTTGGGGAAAAAATGACATCCTCAGCATAGATGGCTTTGGGCTTACAGCGTGGATAAGAAACGAAGGATTTTTCAGCGAGGTGTAAAGAAAAGGCTCTTGGGGGGGGGGGTGAACCCAAAGGACGCAAAGGGCTTTGATTTGGGTTTTGTGGGGTTGGAGGGCAAGGAAGTTGTTCCCGTTGCATTAATGAAGCAGACGGACACTCCAAACTCTTCTGCTGCATCTTTCCTAAACCACTGTCATCTCACTTTGCTTTGAGGAAGAGGATTTATGCTTTTGTGATTGCAGTCACTGAAAATCTATATAAACAGTAGTACTAATATCACAAAGCCAGGAAATTCTCTCCTGATGTTTTCTACACTGTAAGACTAAACATGTGTGTGCTATCCATACGTTATTTAAGCTTTTGTAAGGAGCCTTTTCAAACTTCACTGCTATGGAAAACATATAAAAAGAATGCTGAGATTAATCATGGTCTCTAATGGTAGTACATAATACATAATAATTAGATGTTTCTATTTCATAGCTACACACTAATGGGCGAATTGATATTTGGTACTGCTTAAATACACTGCCACATAACACATAGAATGGTAAACCTATTTGAAAATTACTTTGAAAGCAAATATTATTATACAAAATAGTATTCAGCCCTTTCTTCGGAAGTGCCCCCAGAAGCATATATTTTCCTAGAACATTTCTTAAATAAAACTTCCATGGTGAGTTGATGCCGATATCAAACCAAATTTTATATTAATTTTTTTTTGAAAAGCGAACGAAATTTTTTACCATTAAGCAAAAATTTACTTCAAATTAGAGTAAACTGTACAGGAGAGTCATTGATTTGTGTGACTGGCAAAAAGTAGAGGTGGCACCAAGCCCTGGCGCAACTACATCTGGAACCACAATGGCTGTGACTTCATCCTCTCTGATCTCTTCATCTCTCTCTTTTTGCTGCAGCTTGTTGCGTTTCAGTCTCCGTACATACCATGCCACTTAGGTAGCCGACCGTATTCACACATGAGTTTGTACCCTGTGTCATCCTATCTTAGTGAACAAATGGGTCCCCAAGAGTGGTCCCCAGACCAAGAGCATTAGCGGTAGCTGGAAATTTCTTATGAAAGATACTGCTAGTGTCGCAACAGGAAGTCACGTCAGAGTTTCCTACAGAGAAACTCTGGACCCAAGGATCCTTTCCTACTACATCTCTCTTAACACACCGATTGGGTGTTTCTGAGACATGCTATATCATTGAACAGTCGTTGCCTTAGAGCGAACAGAAAGAGTGCTTTAGTAGAAAAAAAAAACCAAAAATCTTCAGAATGTGGGTCCATCCCGGGCTCCAAGGAGGGAGCAGGGTCCTGCCCGGTGCTATGACGGACTGAGCTGGAGAAAGAGACCCACAGGCAGGGCCGGGCGTTTTGCCCGGGGCACTGAGGAGAATACAAGGACCCACCCCGTGCCTTGCAGCATCAGGCAGATGGGAACTAGTATGGTGAGCAAATGTACAGTGTGGTACGGTGGAGAGAGAGAGAATGGTTCATGTCCTGTGGAGAGAGGCAGATCTGAAGAGGTAAAAGCAGTAGGGAACAGGTTGATGTGGGTAGTTTGATTGCTACCCAGGCCCATGGCAATGTCTCTTTCTGGGCTGCCACTGGGACCCACATCTGTGTTCACGGCCCTGATGCAGCTGCGGTCTGTGTTGATGTCCCTGGTTCCTGAAAACCACCTCAGGCCTAGAGGATAGGGCTGCACTGTTGGCCCCACCCCCTCACTGGCAGAAACACTAGGAAGATCCCGTCCTGTTGTCCCTAGCCTGCTGGAAAAAAAAAAAAAAAAAAAAAAAAAAAAAAAAAAAAAAAAACTTCAGAATGGGATTCTTAGTGACTTAACTTCAAATATACAGCAAGATCTTGGATAACCAGTAGGATAACTAGAGGCAGAGAAGTGGAGAACCAAAAACTACATGGAATAGGAAAAAAAAAGGCCATAGATTAATTCTCAAAGAAAAGTATGCCCTTTTTTTTCAAGACAGGATTTTGCTGTAGCTTTTGAGCCTGTCCTGGCACTCACTCTTAGACAAGGCTGACCTCCAACTCAAAGAGACTCGCCTTCTCTGCCTCTGCCAAGTGCTGGGATTAAAGGCATGCGCCACCACCACCCAGCATAATATGTCCTTATGGAATATATATATATATATATATATATATATATATACTCTACATGAAAAATAATGTGTTTGATAAAGTTTTATAGAAAAGGAAGTAGGCTAAACACCTTGAAGAAAAGCAAAGTTTCCTCCATGTCTGAAGGCATGGACACCAGAAGCTCCATGTTCGTATCGGCATCACTGCCAGACAGAGATCTACTTCCAGTAATCCCAGAGACAGGGTCGCTCACTCACAGGCACAGTCTCAGAAGTTCACTTTGAATACTTTCCGATTGGAGGTGGGAAAGGGGGAGAGAAATGTTGTAACTATATTATAATCTCAAAAAATCTGCAACAAACAAACAAACAAACAACGAAACAACAAAAAAAACCCTCAATAACTATAGTTAAGTTAAAGGAACTCCTGAAACTGGGCAATTAATAAAAAGTCTGACTCAGAACTTCTTTTCGGGGAAGTGTATGAAAAATCATTTATCTGTGGGTTGTGTACTAAAAAGCAAAGATGGGAATGATTAGTGTCAAAAGTTTCCTCTAGTTTTTCAGTATGACCGTTCATAAGGGATATTTCTGTGCAGGTATGACCATCTAACATTCAGAGATGTTTGTTTTCTGTACCTTGAAATGCCTGTACATTGAACTCTGTCTTACTGAATGCTATTTTCTCAAAGTAAAGTTAGAAACACTGAACTATGTTCAGCTGGTTTGGAGTCCTCTGATATAAGGCAGCCTCCTAGGCTCTGCTTTGTGATGTAGGAATATGAAGAGGCCTATATGGGAAAGGGGCTTCACTGTGTGGGGTAGGCTAAGGCTTGTTTCTGTTTCGTGGCCTTGACAAGTCCTAGGTAGAGCATTTCAGTATGGGGTATTTGAGGCAAGGTCATGTGAGAGTTCTTTACATTCAGAATTTCCACTATGGCAAAGCCAAAACTGTTCTGGCACCACGGTGTTCAGAGAAATCTCAAGCCAGGCCCGTGGTGGTAGATACGCCTAACAATGTGGTCCAGCCTCATGATCTGAGTGCTTCCCATAGGTTCTAATAAAACCCTGAGAGCGTAAATAGGTCACTGTGTACTTCTTTATAAAAACTGAAAACTATGAGCAAAACAGAGAGATGAAGCATTATGAAATATTGTTAGAATGTTTAATTGTATTATATGAATTTCTTTGTTCTCCAATAGTATGTCAGTTCATGTAGTTTGTTTGGATTGGCATGTTACTGCCCTGCACACTGAGTTCTTGTGTGGTATATTCAATGAGTCAATAGAATAGTAATAATGTAATATAAAATAAATCTTCTAAGTAAACTAGATAAACTGTCTATCTTGGTTTTATGACAAAAACCAAGGGAGAATGAATATGCTATTGATTGGCATAATATCTCCATGTGTTATAAGTAAAATGTGATGTTTGATTGATATGTACTTGTTCAAGTCAAGATGATTAACATATCGAGCACTTTACACCTTGGTAATTTCTTGATGAGGGTGTTGAAATGCCTCTACTATTTGATTTAAATTTTTAACACTTAAACAAAAATGTAAATTACCAATCAGTAATCTTCTGCTTGCCGAGTTATTCTTCGGCTAAAAGGACAAAAATCTTTAGAATTATACATGACTCCAATGAGTCTTATCTATTTATGAGTACAAATCACTTATAATAAACAAGAACTCTCAGATACCCCAGGAACAGGTGCTCTTCCACATATTCAGAAACACGTTTTCTTTTGATTTATCCTCAACGAGAATAAAAATTTATATGTAAAAAGTTGAAATAAAAATTTAAATAACTTTATTATACTTGTTACTAAGTCATGGGAGTGTGGGGGAAGACAGAAATAAAACACATTCATTTCTGCTACATTTTATAAATATTTAAGATTCGAAAAAGAACATTGGTTATATAAATAAGTAGTGAAAAGTTAAGTTGTACTTAAAGTAAATTTAAACCTTCAGTAAAACTCAGTAGGAATGAACCTTTGAGGGCGGGAACTGGGTTCTAGAGCAGACTTACTCCAGGGAAAACAGACAAAGTTGCCAGTGATCAAAAGCAGCTCTTCACACCGAGAGGTGGAATGGTAAGGACTCGCAAATGCAGAATGTGGCAGAGTGAAAATCAGCAAAGCCGTGGGCCCGCTGATCACCTCACCCCTTATTCAAGGCCTACCTACCGTTTGTCTCTGTGCCTATGCTTTATCTGGCTATATTTATGGAGAGAGTACATGACCAAATATTTGAAACTGAGCTATTTTATCTCCAAATTATACATTTAATCCTCAGATGCATCAATTTTCCCATTTCCTTTATTATTAAAATCCTCATTTTGTTGTTAACATCAGTTTTAAAGAGGTTGTATAGGGATAGATGGGTAGGAAATATGATGAAACCAACAGAGATTTTATTTAACAAATATCCATGACTATGTGAACTTGATACAAATTGTTGTACAGTATTTCTTCATATACTTAATAAATATTATGAAATACAACTCTGATACTAAAACTATACACTTTAATGTAATGTCAGCTTGTTCCTGCTTAGTTATTCTTGTTTTAAGAAGTGGATGGAGATGTGTGCATGTGTGTGTGTGTGTGTGTGTGTGTGTGTGTGTGTGAAGGTATGAATGCCTTAGGGGAAATCATCTCAATGTATATTCAGGCCCATAATACTTCTCCCTCCCCCACCCTGTCACCTTTATCATATTTTTCATCTGTAACTGTGCCTATGTGGATAATGACTTTCTTCCTTTCGGGTTATTGGCCAAATTGTTCTCCAATATTGTCTATGGTACTCAAATCCTATTCTGTCTTTATTCTGAATCCCTTTCTTACAGTAGGTGTTTATTAGATGTAGGGGTATTCATTGGGTTTGAAACAATCAAATTTGACTTTGTTCCTTTTAAGAAAAATAAAAACCTAGATGTTCCCATCCACTGATGTACTTCTAAGTAGAACAGCTTGATGCCCCTGAGGCTTCCATCTATCATGACATTCTGTTTCTTTCTTTCTTTCTCGCACATCTATACTTCAGCCCCAATTGGCTTCCTGTACAGATAGGATTAAATTTATGTATATATTCTTGATATAAAGAAGGTTACCTCACTGAAAACTATTTTCACTCATTTTTTTGTATTCAAAACTTAGTCTTTCTAGCTTCAAGGACCCAGAAACAGTACAATAAATTCAATTAACAAACATATAAAATATTCTTCATTTGATTTAGGGAGCAGGCACTGTGCATTAGGGCACATAACTAAATGGACATTGATTACCCATAAATGTGAGGAGGGAGAACAGCGTGCAATCCTGTTTGCCCTTTCATGGAGTTCTACTTCTCACAGGGTTTAGGCTTTCTATGGAGCTAAAAGGTCTGCACAATTGCTAGGACCTTCAACACAAAAGGACAAAGAGGAGGCAGTTAGCTCCCTGTAGACCAGAGAAAGTTCAATCAGGCCCGCAAATACTAATCACCACTGCTTTGACAATCACTGTTTCTAAAACAGAAAGCATGGCCGAGTTCCACCGGAAATCACAGAGCAATGCTACCAGATGCTGGCAGACACTGGGCAGAATGGTGTTAACACACAGTCCTTTCTCTGAATGAAATACTCTTAAATTGCATTTGGTCTTAAGAATGTTCTAACCTTTTGAGACAGTTAAGTAAATCACTGTAATACTTTGTCTCTGTATTTTCCCAAAAATAGACAATAAAACCTACAACAAGCTGTGTAAGTACTCCTTCACAATGTAGAATATAATATGTAAAGTGTGTCATATATTGGATTACAATAGAAGTTATTTGACAGTATTCCCCTCCTATGTCCCTCTCCTATTCCCCTCCTGTCCTCTTTCTTCCCCTTCCTTCCTCTCTGTCTCTCTGTCTCTGTCTCTCTGTCTCTCTGTCTCTGTCTCTCTGTCTCTGTCTCTGTCTCTCTGTCTCTGTCTCTGTCTCTCTCTCTCAAAACACAATGGATTTTCTTTTGCTTTCATTAAACTAGGAAGTCTCATATTTTCTATTCCCTTCACTTTCTCCCGTCTCATGATCTCCTTTCTAGTCTGATGAAGTACGCACACTCACACAACTTATGGGAAAATTTAAAATGTGGATTCACACCTGATAGAAAATGTGATTTCTTTAAGTTGGATTTCATGTAATGTAATGATTTTCAGTTACATGCATTTACCTGGAAATGCCATGATTTTATTTCTATTTTAAAATGAATGAATACAGCCAGCTATATGTGCATACATAATCATTTACCCATTCATTTGTTTGATAAACATATAGGTTGTCTCAGTTTCTTAACTTTTATGAATGGGGAATAAGTAAACATAGATAAACATATTGACTTAGAATGTATCAGGTATATATCAAAGAGTGGTATATTTTGGTCATTCTCTATTTCTATCTAGATATTTTAAGGGAAACACAATATTGACTTATATAATAGCTGCACAAATTTCTGTTTCCATCACTAGTAAAAGAAAAATGTTCTCCCTTTCTCAGATTCTCAGCAGCATCTGTTGCTATTTAGATTTTTTTTATGGTTCCAATGAGGCAGGACAGAATCTCAAAGAAGTTTAAATTTGTCTAAAGATACTGAACACTTTAATGAGAATTTACTGGCCATTTTTATCTTTCCTTGGAAATTACCTTTTCAGTATACTGGCCTATTTTTTAATTGAATGGGTTAGGGTTGATGTTTTATTTTGAAATATTTTGTATATGCTACATATTAATTTTCTATCTGGTATGTAGTTAACAAATATTTTTCACATTTCCAGGCTGTCTTTTTATTTTACTGATTGCTTACTGTGTGGACCTTTCTAATTTTATGTTATTCCATTTGTCAATTAGGAGAATTATTTCCTATACAACTGGACTTTTCAGAAAGTCTCTGCCTATGGTTATATATTGAAATATTTTGCCTTTGTTTTCTTCTAAGAGTTTCAATGTTTCAGGTCTCAGGTGAAGTTACTTAATCAATTTTGAATCAGTTTTGTTTCAAGATGAAATATATGCATCTAATTTTATTGTTCTACATTTAGAAATCCAGCTTTCTCAGAACCGTTAAAAAAGGTGTCTTTTTTCTCATTGTTTTAAAATAAATTAGGTGGTCATAACTCTTATGGGTTTGTTTCTGTTTTCTTGTATGGATTAAACACAATAAAGACAAAACTTTGAGTCACCAATATGTTGTTAGTATTAAGTTATTAAAGAAATCAAAAAATTTCCTTTTAGTGTTATTTAATCAAGATTGAATCCAGATTTGAGCTCTCCCAGTGTCTATAGTCCTCCCCGATGCATGAATTCCATGTCTGCTTTTGTGCCAGTATCATGACATTTTTCTTTTTTTTTTTTTTTTTTTTTTTTTTTTTTTTTTTTTTTTTTTTTTTTTGGTTTTTCGAGACAGGGTTTCCCTATAGTTTCTAGAGCCTGTCCTGGAACTAGCTCTTGTAGACCAGGCTGGCCTCGAACTCAGAGATCCACCTGCCTCTGCCTCCTGAGTGCTGGGATTAAAGTTGTGCGCCACCACTGCCCAGCTTCATGACATTTTTCTATCACTCTTGGTGTGTGGGTTAGTTTTAGTCATCTTGGCACAAATTAGAATCCCCTTGGAAGAGGGAATCTCAATTAAAAAAACTATCCCATCATATTGGCCAGTAGGCATGTCTGTTGGAAATTTTTGTGATTACTACTTGAAGGAGGAGGGCCTAATTACTGTGAGAAGTATAACAAATGGATAAGTGGTCTGAAATTACGTACCAATGGCTGCTGAGCAAAATACAGGAAACAAGCAAATAAGCAGATTTCCTCCACAGTCTGATCCAGTTCCTGCCTCCAGATTCCTGACTTGAGTCCTGCTTTGACTTTCTTCAGTGATGGACTGTACCTGTAAGTCAAACAAAAACTTTCCTCAAACAAACTTCTTTTAGTAAGTTTATTACCACAGCAACAGAAGCAAAGTATGAAAGAAATTGGTACCACTAAATTGGACATGGTTATAATTGACTTAACCATGTTTTTTTTGTATTTTCATGCAATATATTTTGATCACATTCTTTCCCGTCTAGCTCTTTCTAGATTCTTCCCACCTCCTTACTCATGCAACTTCATGATCTTTCTCTTTCTCTCCAAAACAGTGCTAGGATATAAAACTAGCACATGAAAAATCAGTAGCACCCTATAAATGTATGACAAACATGTTGATAAAGAAATCAGGGAAAACAAAACATTCCAAAAAGCCTCATAAAAAAATCTTGGGCTAGTAACGAACTATAGAAATGATCCCTGAAAGTGAAAAGCTTCTGTAAAGCAAAGGACAAAGTCAACAAGACAAAATGGCACCTTACAGAATGGGAAAAGATCTTCACCAATCTGATATCGGACAGGGGGCTGATCTCCAAAATATAAAAAGAACTCAAGAAATTGGTCATCAAAAGAACAAACAATCCAATAAAAAAATGGAATACAGACCTAAACAGAGAACTCTCAACAGAGGAATCTAAAATGGCTGAAAGACACTTAAGGAAATGTTCAACATTCTAAGACATCAGAGAAATGCAAATGAAAACAATTCTGAAATTCCATCTTACACCTGTAAGAATGGTCAAGATCAAAAACACTGATGACAACTTATGCTGGAAAGGTTGTGGGGTAAAGGGAACACTTCTGCATTGTTGGTAGGAATGCAAGCTGGTACAGCCCCCTTTGGATGTCAGTGTGGTGATTTCTCAGAAAATTAGGAAACAACCTTCCTCAAGACTCAGTAATATCACTTTTGGGTATATATACAAAGAATGCTCAACTGTGCCACAAGAACATGTGCTCAACTGTTCATAGTAGCATTGTTTGTCATAATCAGAACCTGGAAACAACCTAAATGCCCTGCAACTGAAGAATGGATAAGGAAACTGTGGTACATTTACACAATGGAGTACTGCACAGCAGAAAAAATAACAACATCTTGAATTTTGCAGGCAAATGGATGGAGCTAGAAAACGTCATTTTGAGTGAGGTAACGCAGACCCAGAAAGAGAATTATCACATGTACTCACTCATAAGTGCTTTTTAAACATAAACCAAAGGAAACCATCCCACAAATCATAATCCCAGAGAACCTAGACAAAAATGAGGACCCTATGAGAGACATACATAGATCTAATCTACATGGGAAGTAGAAAAAGACAAGATCTCCTGAGTAAACTGGGAGCATGGGGACTTTGGGAGAAGGTTAAAGGGGAGGGGTCAAGCAGCAATAGGAGTAGAGAAAAATGTAGAGCTCAATCAAAATCAATTAAAAAAAGAAAAAAGAAGAAAAGTTTGGTTTTGCTTTCATCTGTTCTGTGTTGTGATTCATCTGTTTTGAATTTAAAATTAAAAATCAACATATTTTGTTCTTTACAGTACATAATTAAGAGATGTTGAATTTTTAAAACAGAAAACAAACTTTGAAAGTTGGTTCAAGCACTGTGGAAACTGCCGTTGCCCCGTGTTTGGTATTATGATATTATCGGAGGATCTTGAGGACATAGAAAAAGAAGATCATGGTGGAATAGTGTTGTGTTTGTGTGTCAAGTTGACAAGGGATCAATGGTGGTGATCAGTTTTTGTCAATTTGACACAGAGTCACGTGAAAAGATAGAACTTTAATTGAAAATTATATCCACCAGATTGGCATGTAGGCATGTCTGTGGGATATTATCTTAATTTCTAATGAAAGGAGAAAGGCCTAGTCCACATTGAGCAGTTACGCCCTGAGCAGGTGGTCTGGGGTTCCAGACAAACGTATGTGAGCAAGGCAGCAGAACCAAGCCTGTGAGGAGCTGGCTTCCATGCGCTCTGCTTCAGTTTCTGTCTTCAAGTTCGTGCTTAAGATTCTGCTCTGCCTTCACTCAACAATGCACTGTGACATGGATGTGTAAACCAGAGAAATCGTCTCCTCCCCCAGGTTACTCGTGGTCACGGTGTTTAGCATCGTACCAGGGAGCAAAGTAGGACATAGAACTCTGTAATAAAATTTTAAATCAGCCCTTTTGATGCCTCCAGCATTGCTATTTCTTCCTAAGGTAGCTTTGACTACTCAGGGATTTTGTGCTTATATATGAACTTCTGGATTATCTGGTTGTTATTGAAGAATGGCATTGGGGTTTTGATAGGAATGCATTGAATCTGATTTGACTGTTTCTGGCAACACAGTCACCCCAACATCCCCAACCATGGAGGACTGCACATCTTCTACTGTCCTTTTCAGATTCTTCAAGGTCATTGTTTCTGTTGTCAGGTTCTTGTAACTCTGTAGTAAGTTGACTTCTATTTTTTAAAAAAATATTTTTGAAGACATTGTGATAAGAGGGTTTTCTAATTTCTTCCTTAGCAAGTTTTCTATTGGTATATTAAAAATCTACTCATTGTTGTATGGTGATTTTTTATCTTTTTACTTTGGTAAAAACTATTTCTCAGTTATAAAGATTATCTGAGACATTATTAGAGTCTGTAAATCTAATATCTTGTCATTTGTAAGTGGAGACAATTTGACTTCTTCCATTGCTATTTATAGCCCCTTAATTTTTCTTTTCTCACTGATCTGAGACTTGGAACACTATATTGAGAAACAATGAAGAGACTGTTTAACCTTATCCTGTTCCATAGTTTAGAGAAAATGTTTTCAGTGTTTAGTGTATGTCACATATAGCTTTCACAATGTTGATATATACTCTTTATATGGTGGTAGAAGATTTTCTTTACCTGCTATGGTTTCAGTATTGAAGACTATTGCGTTTTGTATGACATGAGGTAATTTACATATGGTGGGACCAACTTGCATCCCTGGGATGATGAAATGATATGACTATCATTCTGTGCTATTTAGTTATGGTACATAATGTTTTTAAAATGTTATTGAATTACATTTGAAAGCATTTCAGTAAGAATTTTGCACCTCTGATTATCAAAGAAATAGATCTTTAGTGTTCTTTATTACAGTGTACTTGCAGGTTTTATATCAGCATGATACTGGCTTTATTTATTTCCATTTATATTTTGCAGAATGGAACAATTTGAGAGCAGGCATTTCTGGAAAGGAACTATGTCTGCAAAGACTGAGTGGTTCAAATTTTAATAATGTTAGATGCTAGAATATTGTATATGTATGGTAATAAAAAGCACAGTCATGAGAAACCATTAAGGCAATATATAAACTAAAATACAAAAAAAAATCAACAAAGAAAAAAGTAAAGAGAACAGAAAATACTAAAAAATTAAGCAATAAAATAAAATGAAAGAATTGTGGCTTTGGACAGTATTTTGTCCTCCTTCTGTTGAAGGGTTTATCTCTCTCTTTGATAGTCTTTCCTATTAGACTGTGCAGGTTGAGGGAAGGCTATTAAGTCAGCATGTTTCTGTAGTAGAAGGACACTTTCTAAAGAAATACCTAGACTGGATTGACAGGAATACCCTTGCTGACCAATTACAAAATTGTTTCTTGGGGGGGCGGGGGGTGGCAGGGGCAATTCTTTCCATGAACAGGGCTTTCTGTGAGTGAAGCGCCAAGGAGATGTGAGAGTTCCACTGCCATTTGTTTGCTTTTATTGCTAAGAGGCTCTTGAGTAGCATCTTTCAGGAAGATGTGTGACTCCACAGTAAAAGTCCCAAGATCACATGCAGCACTGGCTACAGCACTGGATCTTCTGGTAAAGTTGTCCTGGGCATCCTTGGAGAATCAGTGTCAGGTTCCTGCACCATGCGCCTGCTTTTGCCTGCACAGTCTGCTCTGTTCCAGCCACTCTGCTTCAGACCTCGCTCCATGAAAACTGTAGTTGGCCTGGACACTTGCCATTTGCTAAGTATCAAAAGTAATATGGGGTAATGATGTGGATTATAACAGTCATTTTATCATCTAGTTTTATAACACAACACCTTGTGCATGCTGAGTAAGCATCTCTGTCAACTATATGTCAACAAGTCATGAAACAAATCCAAACAGAAATCACAGTGAAACCTTAGAGTTTACTGCTGCAGAATGACCTCAACGAGATAGCCTTTCACAAATATTTTGTTAAGGTCCTCAACAAAATCTTCTTGTTTTTTTTCCTCATTTAATGGAAAATTTGTTTATAGTATGTAAGTAGGAATTCTAGAACAGGCGTCTAGAGGGACACTTCTTGGGTTGTCATTTGGCTGTGGTAGGAGGATTACCTCATCTGTGACATCATTTAGAGGAGGCATGCAGATTATAAATGTCTCCCATAAGTTAAAAACCTTCCACTGCATCACATTATTTCAATGTCATGTAGGTCTTTCTAATGTCCCACAATCACTCAAGAAAATTACTAGGAAAAACTGGGTTCCATCTCTAGAGATCAGTAACACCATAGATAAAAAGAAATGAAGAGTGTGATAAAATTAAAAATGTCAACATACAAATGACGGGTTACCCTATAACATTAAATGTTCTCTATATAGTATATATAAAGTGTTGACTATATATATATACACACAAAAATAATAATATAAAATATAAAAATATATACAAAAATAAATAAGTCACAAAATAAAGGAGACTTCTTTTTTATATGCACTTGAATTTGAATGTTTATAAATGGTTTTATCCTAAAATGCTTTTCTATTTTTAATTTTTTTATTGACTTCAATTGAACTCTACGTTTTTCTCTGTTCCCCTCTCTGCCTCTCCCCTCCCCTTCAACTCTCCCTCAAGGTCCTCATGCTCCCAATTTACTCAGGAGATCTTGTCTTTTTCTACTACCCATGTAGATTAGATAGATATATGTATGTCTCTCTTAGGGTCCTCATTGTTGTCTTGCTTCTCTGGGATTGTGATTTGTGGGCTGGTTTTCTTTGAGAGATGGTTAAACAGTTTGCTCATCAGTATAATTTCAAGCATCTTTGAGTACCAACACTCTATTTGGAAAAACAAGACTGTTAAAATAGTAACAGTTTTCACTGTGATGACATGGGTCATTAAAAAAGTCTTTTTGCTTTAGGGATATTTTTATCGAATGTATTACATTATTTGTAATAAAATCTTTAGTTTAATATGGTGCAGCCATGAATTGTTAAGAAACACCAACTGAGATTTCTATAGTATCTTGTTTCTTTTAGTTAGTGAGTGATATAAAAATTGTCAGATAAAAACAGAATTTTTCATGAGGTATTCTAAGAACATTAGATACAATGTATGTATAGATCTTACATAGCATACAGGAGGCATTGATTTTGAATAAACTCGATGATTCACTGTGAATTCATCTGCCTCTCTAATTACATAAATACTCATGTTTGGTTTTCATAACTATCTACCAATCTAATTTATTACACATGAGGAAGTCTACTATCTCTTTTTAGACTTCTGGAAACCAGTTCCCTTTGCCCAAATCTCTAGAGCTTACTCCCATACTATTTTCAGACACTAACAGACAGAAAAACAATTGGTCTATCCTCTTTACCACCCACTTCCTTTATAACAGCATGGGAGCTGACTGATAACGTAGTGAATATGAGTGAAAACAGCAACAAAAAATATTTTCGTTGGTTCACACCCCTGCTCATGCTTTGGTGATTCTCCATACTGAAAGCCAGTTCACAGCATTTTTAATTACAGGCTTATACTCAGCTATGGATCCACAAAACACAGACAATATACCAAGGAGACTGGTTTGCTTAAGGTACATATTCTGTGTACTTTGGACTTGTGTTTGGCTTTTAGTTGTGTAAATAAATTCTCAGAGTTGTTTCATTCAAGCGTATCTGGCCTTGAGCCTCAAAGGCCAGGACATAGATATGTTTCCTGCTCTATCTATGGGACATAGGCCAGTGTTTAGCCTTAATGACTGGATGGGTAGATGGATTGAGTCACTCATTTAGCTTATTAAATTTAATGAAGATTGATTGAGAATTTTTCTTGGATCTTTTTCTTCCAAAATACCTTTGGAAAATTGATTCATCTCTTCTCTCAAGATCTGTTCTGTAAATCAACTGTTTTGTATTTTTTTGGTATGTATTGTCATTGTTTCATAGAACAGATGTCTCATTTCAGGCTGCAAAACCATACTTGATACCCTTTCTCTTATTAAGAAAATGCAAGCATGCTGTGCGCTCATCCTAAACACACAATGTTTACTAATGATTACACTTGCTTCCCATTCCACTCAGGTCCTTCCCTCCCACACTTGGGCCTTCCCCCCACAAAAGAAAAAATAGCATACTTTCTGTGTGGGTACTGGGGCTCACACGCATTTGTACACACTGCTTTTTCCTGAGCATCAGTTCCCTGGAAAGAAGTCAGGGTGCCTCCTTTTCATATAAATTTTGAAGTAGAATTGCCAGGAGAACTTAACAAGGAAACCGAGAGAGGGATTTCTGCTTTGGCTGGGAATTTAGAATTCATGATTAATACCCTCTCTAAAATGGAAGCTCTGTGATTGCTCTTGTGGTTTACAGTCTAGTTGGTATTTGTTTTCTAGTTTGACTGTTCAGCATATTTCTAATATAAATTTCTGTATAAAATATAAGTAAATATATTTTTCAAGAGATACATGCTTTAATCTTACCATCATCCAGAGAGTTATGTATCAACCATGTTGCTAAATATTTTTGGTGGTTGTGTGTCGGAAAATCTGCTTTCATAAGATAAAATTGTATTCCAATGAAACTTAACTTTAGTTTTCTTTTGTTTTTCTTTGAAGACTTTTTTCCTTAAGTCCCATTTATGTCTTGTTTTACCACTTCATTTCTTCCCTTTTCAGGGTTAGTGCTACTTTTGCTTGACACGTTCACTACAAATTTACCACAATCCTGATAAACTTCTCTCTGTCTCTATGTCTCTCTGTCTCTCTCTCCCCCTCCATCCCTCCATCTCTCTCCTCTCTTTTACTAGCCATTTTCTCTTTTTTTAATGACAAAATTTGGTGTGGGAAGTCCTTCTGTATATGTGTTGCTTTCATTGTTTAATAAAGAAGCTGCTTTTGGCCAATAGTGTGACAGAATACAGCCAGGTTGGAAGATACACACACACACACACACATATGTATATATGTATGTGTGTGTGTATATATGTATATATATGTGTATATATATATATTATATATATATATATATATATATATATATAGAGAGAGAGAGAGAGAGAGAGAGAGAGAGGAGGCAGATTCAGAAAGAAGCCATGTAGCCCCATGGGAGATAGACGTGGAACAGTAAGCCACAGCCAGACACACAGATTAATATAAATGGGTTAATTTTATATATAAAAGTTAGCCAGAAATATGCTTAAGCCAAACAGTATTGCAAATAATATAGTTTCTGTGTTATTATTTGGTCTGGGCATCCAGGGACAAATAGGAAGCCTCTGCCAACAAAAAGTTATTTCTTATTTATTTGTTTATGGGTGTGTGTATTTTCCTGTGCATGACAGATACCCAATGAGGTCAGAAGAGGACCTCAGACCCTCTGGGACTTGAGTTAGTGATGGTTGTGAACCCCCGTGGGGGTGCTGGAATTGAATCCACCTTGTTTGAAAGAGGAGCCAGTACTCTTAACTCTCAGGCCAGTGCTCTAGCTCCAACAACCTAAGGCAGATGAGCTACAGATCTAATAGATTTCTTTTCAGGAATGGATTCAACCTGGAGTCTTTGCACATACTAGGAAAGACCCAACTATTTTCTTCTTTCATGAGTCTTTTGTCTTCTATTGTAAATATGGAAAAAGGAAATAGAAGACCTTCATTAAATGTAATGGACCTATAAAAGAATTTTTAAAAAACTAAAATTTTGGAGATTATTTTTTTTGCTAGATTAGATTTTGTTTTGTTCTGTCTCTAAGATAGTGAGCAGTGTGTAAGGATTTTATATTATTATTCTCCAATTATGTAGCACACAGTCAAATGTGACCACGTAGAATTATAATACACTGAAAATTATTTCAATACTGTGTTTACTTCCTTGCTCATTTCTACTCTACTTAACTAAAACATGGGCCAGTATTGCTGCAAGTGACTGGATTTATAAGACTGAAGATAGCAGAATACATCATTAAACTATGGTTCAGGGCTTAGACCATCTCCTTTACAGCCAGCACATACTCAGAAAGGATTACGGTTGAGTGACTAAGAGAAGATCCCAGTCACTCCAATTGAGAGGAGACAGTGAAGGCAGCATATTACAAATCTAGTGTGGGTAAAAGTCACCTAGTGGCCTTGTTAAACTACAAATGTCAGCCCCTGGGGCGTTTGATTCACTCAGTCTCCCCAACAAATTCCCAGGTGCTACTGCTGTGGCTGGCTCAAGGATAAACTTCAAGAACAACTTGGGTAAGGATAGGTATCTCACCTTTGCCAGAACTGGCCTATGAACTACAGGTGTGGACAAGCAGGATTCAGTATTGTCTGTATATCAGAACGCTTAGCAGATCTACTCCTTTCCCTCATCTCATGGAAATCAGAAGCAAGCTTTGATCATTCCTTTATCTTTCATAGGGAGACACGCAATGCCACCTGCATTTTGTGTTGGAGTGGGGGTGGTCAGCTGGGAGAAAAGCAGAGAAATAGGATTTCTATCTTGTGCTCTCAGTTGCTCCAGTGACTCAGTTGCAGGTCAGAGCGAATTACCATTCCATCACAAGGGAGAGCTTTTCTACATGAAGATATTCTTCTGTACAAAGTCATCTTGCCTCAGGGATTTGAAGGTCTACTGAATTCTGAATATTTCACTTGGCCTGGATACATAACTGAATATTTTATTTTGTCAAGTGTATTTGTCTATTCAGAACCTTCAGTAATTCCTCCTCACCTATGCAGGCTCCAAAGGTGACCTATAAAAAGCCTTAAACTAATCCCCAAGTCCTCAGGCACTTCTTTCAAGTCTGTCTTTTAAATATCAGTTTAAAACCTTGTATAGTTCTGAGACACTTTCGTTGTTCTACATCTTATTTGTATTACGCTTTCTAACTCGGCCCTAAGATTTGATGCTTCTGCTGAACCTTTGCTTAGCTTTTAAATCCCACTTTTGTTCTTTCTCTATACCTTTAAGCATGTGAATCCCATTTCAGTACTGTATACTAAGAGTCTGGGTCTCTACACTTCTATTTTCTTTATTTTGATGGTTTTATATATATATATATATATATATATATATATATATATATATATATAATGAAATTCTGATGTCTAGATTTTTATAGCCCATATTATTGAATGTAGTGTTTACAAAATATTCCAAGACTTTGGATTTCAATATATACCTATTCCACATTTTTATTTCTACTTCAAGTGTCATAGAGGCTGACTAGGACTAACTTAGACTGAATTCTATTCAGCTGAATTGTTGGTCAAGTGGGTATCATGAAAATCCTCAAATAACCCTGGCTGTTGCTAAGACCATGGTTGGTGCTCTGAAAATTGACATTGGGGCCGCATTGCTAAGGACAACACACACACAACTCAGTGAGCATTGAAAAGTTGTGCTGGTTCCTACATAGAGCCTTCAGTCCTGTCAGAACTCTGGGAACCCCACAGAAGAGGAGGCAGAAAGTGTAAGAGCTAGAGGGGATTGAGGACACTGGAAATTAGGCCTTCTAAGTCATCTGAATAAAGCTCAGATGAACTCACGGAGACTGAAGCACCAAGTACAGGGCCTACATAGGTATGCACCAGGTTCTCTACTCTACACACACACACACACACACACACACACACACACATATAGTAGGATTTTTTATGGGACTCTTAAGTGTGTGGGTCTCTGACTTTTGTGCCTACTCCTTGGGCTTTTTTCCTTCTTTTGGGTTACCTTGTCAAGCCTCAGTGTGATAGTTTTTGTTTTATATTAATTTGTCATGTTTGTTAAAAGAAAAGAAAAAAGAAAGAAAGAAAGAAAGAAAGAAAGAAAGAAAGAAAGAAAGAAATATATTTACCAGTCACATGAAGAAACTGGAGGTGAGAGAGGCTAGTTTCAAGTCATAATACCTGACACCGAAGTCTGGTTTTATCTCTACATTCTCAGTTCCTCTTCTTCTGGGCTATTACTTTTCTCAAAGAAATCCTTCCTTATGAGAGCAACTCAATAGCTCCCAAAACACACCCCTCTGTGGCTAGCAGTAAAAAAGAGTGACTGTGTCTCAGCTCCTCAGCTCCTCCAAGAACTGGTTCATCTTTTCTGTCTAGGGTCGTGTGGCCTCTGACACAGTGTCCTGACTAGCAGAAAGGCAATGTTTTAGACTTGGGCTTTGTGCTTTGTCGTTGGAGCTGAGTTAGCAGCGTGCCTGTTAGAACATCTAAGAAATTATGGAAAGGTAAATAAATCCTTATATAAAAGAGACATGTCCCATCTGTACACTATTCAGAGGTGAAGTAAAACTTGTCAAAATGTCCTTTTTACCTATCGATTCCTTATTTTTTCCCTCTCAGATCATGAGACATTGACTTATCATTTCTGATATGAATTGTAAAAAAGTTCTTTGTTTCGTTGGGGTTTATAATAGATACATAATATTTATAAATAAACTCTTCATGCAACAGTTCCGTGGTTTTCTTTCCTGCTATTTTACTTAAAATTAGATCAGAACTACAGTGTGAACAAAGGAATGTTTGGAAGTAGAAAACTAATACTAGTGGGAGTTTAGTAAAGAGAAAGTTTGTTACTGTTTTATTTTCTGAGGGATTGTCTGCATTCTATATTCATGTGTGAGGCTCTCTTATTTTATTTTGTGTGTAGTAATACATTATATATTCATGTGTGAAGGGTTTATCTTATTTTATTTTTTGTGGTAATGTGTATGAATGGGATGTGTATGATGTTCCATTCTAAAATCTTATGAAAAAGAACCACAACATGGGATAATAATTAGGAAAAATTGTGATACACACTTAGTTGAAATCATTAGTGTTGCTTTATTAATGTGATCTTGTATCATATGGGTTTGTTCATATTCCCTGTAAAGGAGTTTCAAAGCATTCACTATTTTAAATAGCCATGTAGTTTTCCTTATCCTTTTTGATTCTTCCATGTGACTCTTATTTCCCCTGGGAATAAGTTACAAGTCTTTGATGTGGCTACACAGTCCTGGATGCTCTGGCCTGGTTACTTCTTTTGCTGATGCTCTTCCTCTTTTCTGCCCATTCACTCTGTGGAAGTTTCACCAGCCATCTCTCAGTACATGATTTCACACCCTCAAAGCTTGATGCTGCCACACAGCTTTTCATGCCCTCTTCTGCCTATTCATTGCTCTATGGTTTGATTCCTTGCTTCACTTCCCTCCTTCATGGTTCCTTGCTTCACTTCCTCCTTCATGGTACAAGACTCTGCGAAAGTGTCTCCTCTTTTGAGTCACTATCCATCTCTATCCAATATAACCTAGGGTCCCCAGGTTAGGCACTCTCATCTTTGAAGTCTACTTTGTTTGTTCCATTGCAACATATATGTTTCATTTTTCATTTAATAACTGTTGCCCTACAAGACTGTTAATCCCAGAAAGAAAGGCTTGGCCATTACTGTTGTACACCCAGAAAAGTCTGAAGCTTGTAGTTGGCTCTCTACAATTACTTGCTGAATAAAATAATAAACTAGTGTAAAATATTTCCCTAATTTAGTAGCCAACTTTAAGGGATAATAATTCAGGTTGGTGTGATTTTCCCTGGAGACTAATCTTATCATCAATAATACTGTTTAGTTACAGTTGGAGACTCTGGACCTGGAGAACATTTGTTTGGGGAGGGACCGGTAGCCTAATGAGACTAGGATCTTTCAAGACAAGTCTTAAAACAAATAATAATGATGGATTGTCTTCCGGAAAGACATTTATGAATTGAGTGTTTCCCGCATCTTGAAAGATGCTGTCCTGGTTAGAATGGTAATCCTGTCTCTAGCAGCATTGTAGCATTAGGTGGTTAAAGTATTATTAAAACTGAATTTGCATTTGACTTCCTGCTTCAGGATACTGCATCATTAGTTTTGTACATCAGAATCAAGTCCTTTGGCTGACCTTCGTTTCGGAGCTTCAGGGAACTGGAATTGGGAATGCTTATACAAAATCCTTCAAATATTGGTCCCTTATATCTGTATTAGGGTATTTGGTAGATGGAACTGACTGAAACAACTCTGTTTTCCTTTCTTTGAAAGATGGGTAAGAAATGATTGAGGTGCTTATTTTTCCTTTAGAAAATCCTAAATTTGAATCCTTGTAGATAAAAATGGATTGGCTGTAGAATTTGAAGGTTTACCTATGCACAAGAAAAAATAAAAAGGAAAGCTGTCAAAGATTTAAAAGAAATAGTTCTGGCTGGGAAAAATTTTGACCAGCTCATACAAGTTAAACAAGGTTCAAGTGGGACATGGAAGAAAGAGGTAAGGGACTTAAATTGCTGCATATCCTCTGATTTTTTCATATGACAGTTAGCAGCAGGCCCTTGAACTTCTCAAATGTCTAGAGTTTATCCATTGTTACTATCTCAAACTCTTTGACTGACTTTCCTAAATTCTTAATAAGGCATATTCAATATGCTTTAATAAGGCATAAATTTCAGAAAATTCAACCAATCTTTTGTCTAGAGTTTGGGTCATAACAGACATTGACTCACAGTGCACGGGTTGAAAAAGAAGTTGTAGAATCATAGTAAAATGTTTCTGTACCTTTGTCCTAGAAATCTGTGAAGACAAAAGTTTGTGCATTCAACACCCTTCACCTTGAACTGAAACACAATCACACAGTAAATATCATTAGCTGATGTGGTCAGGCACTGGTACCTCCCCCAGTCACCACCACTGAAGGAGCCAACAGGAGTAACTCACATAATTCCAATCTACCATCAAAGACATGGATTTGTAGCCTCAGCCCCGTTTATGAAACTTTCCCGAGAGCCTCTGTGATAGTAAGGAGTGGGAAATGGCAGGGGTTGAAGGGAAAATAAAACATGGGAGGGACTGAAGGCAGGAAAAGGAATGAGAAAACAATGGAACTGTAGTTTCATTAAAAATCTAAACAAATGAAATTTCAAAAAGAAGAAAAGACTGACTTCACCCAGGCTGTATCTCACAGCCCTGTACCCTGAAACTTCAGGGCAACAAAGTGAGAAGCCAAACATGACTGTCTTCCTACCGAGAAAGTCTGGCTCTAACTGGTCATGTGTCATTGTTTTAATCCAGCTAAATAAACAGTGTGACATTCCACTGGTTAAAGAGCAAGCAGAGAAACAACCAAACCCAAAATGTTCCTGAATGGGAGTTTAAGCCTGGAGGAAGAAATGCAGCTTGGTGCGGATACTGTTCATACAAGGAGCCTTGCAGCAGATGGTTAGAGTGATTGTCTCAGATCTCTGTCTGCTTCAGTGGCTGCAACATCCGGCACAATCATGAGATAGGGGCCAGAAACAGTTTTCACTGGGCTTGTCCTTAGCTGTAGACTGTGGTTCTTACTGCCCCAGCTTCCTGGAAGGGCGACTCTCGCTAAGCCAGGCTTCACAACTCTCCTCTAGTCTCATTAGTATTCGATACTATTGCCGTGCTGAACACAGTACCCACACAAAGTTCACTTTTGTGACTCACTTCCTGAGCTGACACAGAACAGGGGTTACAAGAAATCCATTAACTCAGGACTTAGGAGAAGGGAATTTTTCTCTGTTCAAGGTATTGTAACAAAGTACCAAGACTTGGTTAGCAGCTAAATAATACAAATTTATTCCTGAAAGTTCTGGAACCTAGGCAGTCCAAGATAAAATAACTTGTAGATTCAGCATCAGGTGAGGGGGTGGTGTTCTGATACAGGGAACACTTCAGAGGTACTGAGTTTTATGTTAGAGGAGCAAAGAAATTCCCTCAAGAGTGTTTTGTTACACCAGTATAACCATGGAGAGCCCTGATCTTGTGTCGTAACCACCTCTGCTTCTCAGTGCCATTTAATGGGGGTAGGGCGTCAGCATTTAGATTTTAGAGTGCCATAACATTAACATCCTATTAGGGAATCAATAGACAGTATAAGCTTTTTAATGAACTCTTGAGATTAGAGGAAACACTTGCACCCTTGGTTTAGGAAGACAAGCTAAAGATTAATCAGGTAAAATTTTATTATCTGAATCCAGGAGAGCTGTAGGACCAGGTCAAAGTTTTGCTCTAAGATTCAGTCATTGTTTTTTTCACTGGAAGATGGTATAACACCTTTGGGTACTATGAGCCAGTCCTTAGGGAGGTGGATTCCATGTTGATTCTGGCTTGATTCCTCCAAGTTTTATGACTGAAGTATGTGGTATTTTTAGCAATAGGGTCTTATGCTCTGTAAGGGCATGGTAGCAACCTATATATGGTAGTTTTATTTGACTCCTCTGTCCAAATACATAAAGGTAAGTTTCCCATTCTCCATGCCTGAGATTTTGTTGGATAGTCTACAGTTTGGAAAGAGGTCATTACCGATTCAAGTGGTCTAACTTCATTTAAACTGTCTATATGTGCACACAAAAAACACACACACATGTATTTTTAATTAAATGTGAAATAATGTTTCCATACCCACTTTTCAAACATCCTACCCTCTTATTTTCTCTGTATTACCTTCCCTCCCTCCTCACAACTTAAATTCCATCTTCCCTTTTCCATTTATGCCTTCATAAGCTTATGCCACAATGATGACTGTATTGCCAAGATATCCGTAATGATGTACTATCGGCATTTCTGTCTTGGGAACACTCAATTGCTGTCTAATTGGATTCAAGACCTACTAAATAGAAGGGGACTTATGCCTGGTACTTGTAAAACTAGACAACCCCTCATGGCTGGGGAGGGCATAGATGGTAGGAAAAAAACCTATTACTGCCTCTTTTCTAAACTAGTATAATTTCTAAATCCATTCTAAATGCTTATCTATATACCTACAGATGAATGCAGCTCTCACTTATTGTCAAAGAAGTGCCTTTCTTTGTATGTGGAGTTGATTACAGACATCCCAGACTAGTTGAAATGCAGACAACATACTATAGCACAGTTGAGACCTTTACAAGCACAATCCTTACACCTGAGACTTAAAGAACATCACAATGGGAAGGTGGGAAGATTGTAAAACTCAGAAGACCAGGGAATCTGCTGCAAGATGTCTTTTAGGTCTGGCAGAAAGCAGCACCCTTGAAATAGTTACATTATTTTTGCCTAAACAAGGCCTCCATAATGACAATACCATTTAACATGCTCACATGGATGGGGGAAAACATCACAAAGCCCCAAACCTAGATGAAGAGCTCCTGGCAAATAATGGTTTCTGAGAGAGGGAGAATCAGTCTCGTGCAGGGCTGAGTCTCCTGATAGGTTGTCTTCTAATCCCTAGTGGTCAGCTTTAAACACATACATATAAGCAACACTAGATGGATTTAGATGATAAAAATATAAATATTTACATATATGTATATGTATCTATGATAATAATAATTAAAGTAAAAGGCCATCAGTTTATAGAGACTGGTGGAATATGGGCATAATGGGGTAGAAATGATATGAACACAGTATACATGTAGGAAATTATTTTAAAATTTAAATTTAAAAATAATATTGATTTTTTTTCTGTCTGCTGTAAACATGTACAGATTCTTTTCTTGGTCACTGTTCTTTAAGTAGTGGGTATGGTAACAGTTTTCTTAATATATACAGTGAAAAAATATGAGCCCTAATAAAGAGATTAAAGTATACAGGGAGATATACATATGTTATAGCCTAATGCTGTTCTCTTTCTACACAGAACTAAAACCCATAAGGACTGTGATAAGCACTGTGATTCAGCATGGATGATGTATTTTCACCTCTAAAGCAGAGTTCTGGTTCCTGAGATACGTCAAGTCAGCATATTTTTATTACAGTTGTTTTTTTCTTGCTGCTGCTTCTAGTAGTAGACTCCCCATAGCATCTCTACCTCCTGTTGCCACTCCTTCTCCATGCCCTCATCTAATTAATCCTCTCATTTCAACTCTAGCCATATGACGTTAGACAATCGTTTCTCCCTCAAACTACTGCAACAGCTCCTTAGGAGGACCTAGTTAACTCTCTCAAAACAATTTTCCAATATAGAATGCATCTAATTAGTCTAGAATAATTATTTTAGAACAATAATCAGGTATTTTCCTTACTTGCTAAATTTTTAAAGACTGCCAAAAATGCCAATTGAAGCATGTTACTACAGCACTACCACTGAGATTTTCTCCTTCTCTATGGTGGGAATTTAAAGAATATGTGAATGAGGAGGATGCTTTACATTTTTGATATTGAAACATCTTTGTGTCCTTTCCCCTCTGCAACTTTTAATAGCTTTTCTTTGTTATTTACATTTAGTGTTTCAGTTATTGTGTGCCCAAAGAGTTTCTTTTCTGTCCCTGTCTATTTGATGTTCTGTATGCCTCTTACATTTTGATGAACATTTCCTTAGATTTGGGGAGTTTTCTTCTACAATTTTGTTAAAAATATTTTGAGTAGAGGTTATTCTCCTACCTCTCTCTATATGATTTGTAGGTTTGGCCTTTTCACTGTGTCCCAGGCTTACAGGATGTCTTGTGCTTAGATTATTCTTATATTTAATATATTCTTTGACTGAGTGATCCATTTTCTTTCCAAGACCCAATATTCTCTCTTTAGTTTAATCTTCTCTGTTGCTGTGGCTTTTTATTAAACTTTATATTTGACTTCTTGTGTTTCTCATATGGATTTTGATCTCAGTTTGGCTTTTATTTAACAATTCTATTTCTGTGTTAAAGTATATTTACACATTATGAGTTGTTTTCATTATTTCATTAAACTGTGTTTTCTTTTTATTGAAAATAGTTTACTAACGTATTATATTTTTATTATGATGTTCCCCTCACCCAAATTTTCCCAGGTCCTCTATATTTCCCTATCCACCCAAATGCACAGGATTTCTTTCTCATTTCACAACTTTACAAAAGGGCATCTAAAAATAATAATACTAAAATAAAATTAGATAAAATAAAAACAAAACTGAATGGGATAAAACAAACAGAAGTAAAAGATCCAAAGAAAAGATTAAAGAAACACACACACACACACACACACACACACACACACACATTTCCACATAGAAAAATCCCATAAAAATAAAAATCAAAAGCAGCAATGTATATACAAAGGACCTGTAAGGAAAAATGGACAAAGCATGAGACAAAGAAAATGCTATTGAATTCATTTTGTGTTGGCCATCTAATGCTGGGCCTGGGGCCTGACCTTTGGAGTTGTAGTGAGACTCCATTAGAGAAAACGAATTTTTCATTTGTCAGGAGTTATCAATAGCTTCTGGTTTAGGGATGTAGGCTTGTCCACAGACCCTCTCATTGCTGAGACCCCATCAGGTCCAAACCTTTGCAGGCTCAGTTGCCTGCTGCCATAGTTGCTATGAGTTTATATTGTGAATCAGTCCTGTTTGTTCCCTTGGTGTCCTCCATCCCTTCTGGCTGGAACAGTCTTTCCACCTTCTCTTCTCCAGGGTTCCCTGAGCCCCTAGGAGAGGGGACCCCTGATAAGTATATCCCTTTTAGGATTGTGTGTTTTCCATTCTCTGCACATTGTCCAGCTGTGGGTCCCTATTTAATCCCATCTGCAGCAGGGCAAAGTTTCTCTAATGATAGATGAAAATTATGAAGATCTCTGAGTGTAGCATAATGCTTCAAGAAGCCATTTTATTGCTATGGTCCTTTAGAGTAACAATAATATTTGGTTTTCCCCTAGGTCCCTGGCCTATCTAGTCACAGGTTCTTGGCTACCTGGCATTGTGGATGAGTTTCATCTTATGGAGTAGCCTCGAAATCCAACCAGATATTGGTTGATTATTCCCACATGTTTTGGCCGCTATTACATTAGCCATCTTGCAGGCATTGTTGTTAGTTGGTAGATGTAGAGTACCTTCCATTACCTTGAACACTAGTCAGCAAGACTGAAAACTGTAGGTAGGCACCAGTTCAGCTTTTCCATGTTCAATAAGTTGTATACCTTTAGCAATAGTGGCTTATATTGTGGAGAGTAGCCAATAATAGCCTTCCTGGAACTGGAGTCTTCATTTGGTGACGAAAGATGCCCAGATGGGGCTCTCTCCCCAATTATTTGTCTGTTCCATTTATAACACCTTCATATATGTTTATATTTTAGGAAATTTCTATTGTGTTTGGTTTCCATACTATCCCTCAAATTAGCACTTAGTTTTAGCTGGCTCTCCCTGTTTCTGGCCTATTATCCTTCTCTCCCCTGCTTCTCCCCATTTGATCCTCCCATTCCAGCCCCCCATCCATTCAAAACTATCTATTCTATTTACATTCCTATGGTGATATACTCTTTACTTAGACTGAGTCTTTACCAAACCTGTGGGTTATATGGATTGTAGTTGCTTGTTGAGGATGTAATGGTGAGCATCCATATATAAGCAAATGCATACCAATTTGTCTTTTGGGATCTGGGATATTTCACTTCTACGTTCATAGATCGGTGGGATTAATATAGTGAAAATCCTACCAAAAGCAATCCCCAACAAAATTCTAACACATTTCTTCACATATCTTGAAAGAAAGATTTTCAGCTTTATATGGAACTCCCCCTCCAAAAAAAAAGAGAGAAAAGAAGGACAGCTAAAACAATACTTAATAATATAGGAACTGCTGGAGGGCTGGAGGTATCATTATCCCTAATCTCAAGTTGTACTAAAGAGCTATAGTAATAAAAACAGCATAGTATTGGTACAAAATAGACACATCAATCTATGAAATAAAATTGAATATTCAGATATCAAATTATACACCATGGAAACGCCATCGATAATAAAACCATATCTGGGTTGGGCTCCTGGGATCCACAAATGGGTGGCTCGCAACTACCTATAACTCCAGCTCCCATGTGATCCAATATTTCTGTCCTCTTCTGTCCTCTTCACATACACAGACACACACATACAGACACACACACACACACACACACACACACACACACACACACACACAGTATGGGTCAGGAAGAGAACCTGAAAGTAGAATGTTCTAACTTAGTACCTAAAAATAATGTGGAGGCTTGGATTGTGTAGTTATGTGGTAGAATACTTTTTCCTGAACATGAAGGTCTGGTTTTGATACCAACATTAAAAATAAATAAATAAAATCTAATGACACGAACTACAGAGATGGCTCAGCATTTAAGGGTACATATTGCTCTTCCAGAGAACTTGAGTTCAAGTAATAGCAACCATGTTTGGGGATTTACAGCCAGACTGACCGCCAGATCCAGAGGTGTCTATTGGCTCAAGCTTCTGCAAGCACCACACTCAGATGCACACACTCACTCCCCACACACATAAATATATACACATATATAGTTAAAATTAAATAGATTCCTTAAGAAAAAGAGAGAGATTATAGTTTTAAGAGTTGGGCTCTGTGTCAAGGATCCACGGAGGAAAGAGTGAATTCCTAGTGACAGATATTCTGACCGTGAAGCGGCTGACTCCGGTGTAGTCATTGGTATAAAGACATAAGAGACGAGAGGCAACCAAAAGGGGCATAGAAGAGTAAAGTATTTTAAAGGGTAGAGAAAAGTTGAGCTATAAGCCACATGTGGATCAAGTGGAGGGCATGGGATCAACAACAATTCTGCAGGAGCCTTAAATATGGTTTGGAAATATGAATAGGGAGCAGGAGAAGAAGGGGGTGTTCCCTTATTAGCTTCTATTCAGTGTGGGTGATGGACAAAGTACAATTAAGCCTGGTTTAGAACATGGGTGGCTAGTATCATTTACAGTTTCATATTGTCATGAAGGCATGAAGACTCGGTTACAGAAGTATGAAAATACTTGTATAACAACAATGGATAATATTTTCCATAAATTAATATAATGCAGGGGGAGTATCTAAGGAAGCAAAATGAAAGGGAAGCCAGATGAACTCAAAGAACCCAACAAAAGTTGCAGTGGAGGATGGCATGATTCTTCCTGGGTCTGCAGGGAATCCTGAGACCCTAAACATACAAATGGAGACACTGATATCATCATTCATATAGGAGCAGTGGTTTTCAGCCTGCGGGTAGAGACCCCTTGGGGGTCACAGATCAGATAGTTACCTTAGGATTCATACACTAGCAAAGGGTCACAGCACTAGCAAAGTTGAGAATCACTGCTCTAGAGACTCATTTTGCATCAGTTCTGTAGAATCTGGACAGGCATGTCAGGAGGCTTGCTTTTATGAGCTCATTAATCAGTGAGACGGATTGAATTTTAACACCATTTACTTTTTGCATTTGTATTATACTCACTAGCACATTCTCCTCTGAAAATGAATCCCTTTGTTATGCAGCAGTCAAGACTTAGAAAACAACACTCAGCATGGGGTCTGTGTTTTCAACATTATTATGTCAGAAGTGAGTTCCACAGAAGCAGATGATTTCCTGCTCAGAGGCTGTCACCCTGAGATCCATGCCCTAGGCTAAGGGAAGAAGGAAAAGAGTGGGAACCTTCCTAGAGTCCTTATCTCCTCTCACTGCTGACCTCTGCACCTGGTTTGCAACTGTGAAAACACAATTACGTGGAGGAGCTGAACGTGGGAAAGAAAATTAAGTGATTCAGGATCACAACGCCTCTGAATTCCGTGGTATTTCAAATGAGTATCAAAACAATTTCTAAAGTTTCAAAGTGATTGTGAATGTTGGATACTTCGTATGTCATTGTTACCATCCCCAAAACAAATTATGGGACTGGGCCAATGTATCTTCTCTAGGGACTACCTTCTAAAGATTTAATTTTTTAGACAAGCCTTGTTCTATTTGCTTTCAGTGAGTGGAGCTGCAGCACGGAGCAGGAAGCATCTCATTTGTTAGGTTGGGTGTCACTCATTCCAGTGTCCTACCTTGTCAGACACACTTGAATGTGTGGTTTGTATAAGCTTAACTCAGATATAGCAGCAGTTCAGTCCTGTTTATCACATGTAGGTAAAACCATCATAGATGTTATTGCTATTATTACTAAATTTTCAGCTTCACTTGCTATATGTGAGAGATTTTGAGGCCCAATATTTCTATTGGGATTTAGCTTTAAGATTCTCTCTCTCTCTCTCTCTCTCTCTCTCTCTCTCTCTCTCTCTCTCTCTCTCTCTCTCTCTCTCTCTCTCTCTCTCTCTCTCTCTCGTCTGTTTTGCAAGGTCTCAAGTAGTCCAGGCTGTCTTTAAACTTTCTATGCAATGAATATAACCTAGAACTCCTAACTCTACTTCCTGGGTTTTAGGATTACACCATCACACCTGGAAGACATCTTTTCTACAAATTGTTTAATGAGTGCCATTTGACCAGTGTTATACCCATTATTGTTTCAATTTCTGAAAACCTTGATGTTGTGTAATTGAAAACAGATGCATCAGCTCCTCCTCACCAATTGCTTATCTAGGAGACAATTGCTGAGAGAGAAAATGCATGTATTCTGCATAATCACATCCCCATTTGAAAACCAATGCTTAAGCCATCCTTTTGGAGACCCAAATAATGTCCTAGCCAGTGAGTGAAGGTGAATCTCTGGGTGTTCCAGACTAGCCAGGGCTGTGTAGTGGGAAGAAGGAAGAGGAGGGGGAAGGAGAAGTAGGAAGAGCAGGAGGATGAGAGAAGGAGGAAGAGGAGAGGAGAAACAGAGGAAGAGGAGGAGGAGGAGGAGGAGGAGAAAAAGTGATGATTATTATATGACTAGACTTGTCATCTTCTATATATAAATATTGCTTAAGTGTAAGAATTTATATACATTTCATTTTTTAAAAATTCATTTGGCGTTAGGGATTACACAGCCTTAAATTGTCCCACTTAGTTATATTTTTCACTGAGGCTAAACATTTGAAGTTTGATCTGACTCTTTTATCTTTTTAATAACACCTTTCAAAGCAGTGAAAAGGTCCATGCAGACAGGTTCGTCAGCTATGGGTTTCCCGTGCTACCTTCAATTCCTTTCACTGCTCTTCATTTTAAAGACATTGGAGTGCACGCGAGTGTCTCAGCTGTACTGTTAGGAGCCAATACTATAGTATGCCTTGTTGCACTGGGGAGAGGTGGCAAGACACTGGAGAGTGTTCCCAACTCAATAATGGCTTTCTGACATCTTTGAGATTTTGTTCTTCTATGAATCTTTTATTTCATTTTTTATAAAATGTGTAAATGGGTAACTCTTGCCTCAAGATTTATTTGTTTTACCTTTGTTATGAGCCAGATGTCTTCACTGTCTGTTTTAATATTTTTTATATAATGATTACATTTATAATTCTGAATTTCCTATAGAGTATGGTATTTTATATGGTCTTATTAAACAAGATATTTCAGTAAGATTTCATGAAATCCAGACTTATATACATTTCTAATTTTCCCCTAATTATAATAGGATGAATAATAATATATTCTTTTAGAAATTTGTTCCTTAAAAGGAACAAGATCTTCTATTGTTAAAATAGCTTATATACGACATAGCTATTGTTGAAGTACCTCATATGCTACATGTATATTATATGTCAAAAGGCTTTCAGCAACCATATATCCTATTGTATTAAGTATGTATTTTGTTTGACTGGGTTTTATGAAATATTAGCAGCACATTCTACATCTCCGAGTAAATGAATAAAACTTGTCCTGTCTCTACACCCTAATTTATCAGAAGCTTGGAACAGTTCAGGATTTAAATTGTGTAATTAGTTTGGCTTTAGCACAAGCACGCTTTAGACATAAAAGAACAGAGCACACCAGGAGTAATAACCAGCCCGTGACAGGCCTATCAGCTGGACAGATGGTGGTAATTCTGGTTAAGCGTCCTCTTCGAGGGTGCTCGGAAGCACAGTAGGTGTAATATTCAAAATTGGAATTCATAGCTCAGAGCTACACAGGTTGTGAAAATAACAAAATAAGAATCTAGTAGGTAGGCTTTAATTTATAAGCAATTGTTAAATTATTTTAAGTAAAAAATGGTTCTTTTGTGTGAAATTGTGACATAGTTTTGAAAGCTGTATGGTTTGTAGCCCTTTTATCTTTTACATTTAATGTCTTTTTTTAAATCCAAAAACTTTGGACAAGGATATTCCTTTCCCTTATTTCCTTCATAGAGAATCCTATTTAATTTGAATTTTATTTTGTTTTGAAAGAGGGGACTTTTGCACTGTGTCAAGAAGATACTCTCATCCACATCTTCTTCCCTCTTATCTCTTTCACAAAGTAGGAGGGTTAGCACAGAGGAAAGCATCGCCACACCAGGAGGGTTAGCACAGAGGAAAGCATCGTCATACCACGAGGGTTAGCACAGAGGAAAGCATCGCCACACCACGAGGGTTAGCACAGAGGAAAGCATCGTCATACCAATCACCATCTGTGCTGTAGGGAAGTTCGGTAGCACAGCTGCCCACATGGTGGTTGTAAAGAGAATTTCTACAACTATAGACATGTAGCTTCACATCTGGACAGCATATTAGTGGTATCAAATGCATGTGTTCTGAAATATCTCAAAGCTATAGAATGTGTATTGTATATTAGAGCTTGCTCTACCAACAATTTCATCTTTTTTTTTGTATGTTTTCTTAGTTGCTCAGTAAGAGGCAACAAATTACAAGAAAAATATTCATTTTACTCATCTTCATTATATAAAGACCATGTATTTTCCTCAGGGATAAAAGAGGCTAGATTTCACTTTGATTTGAAGCTTTAAAATAACTGGTCTTTTTCCTTTTTTTTTTTTTTTTTTCTGAGCATTTGGTGTATGGAGGCTACACAAGATTGCTTGCCTCTTCTTTGGCAGCAAGGCAAGTGTCACTTGGCAGTTATTTCTGAAAGGAACTGTGTGATCTTTCTGATGGATTGAGAGAAGAGACTGCCCTGAGAGGCTGGTTGAGTCAGTGCACAGTATCTATGACTTCTGGTAACTCTTAAAGAGAAAGAAAAATGCAGCATATTTAAGTTGTAATTTCCACTCAGCTAGGCTGAAAAATTGGTCCAAATAACAAACTCAGCTAAGTAGAGAGTGAGGCAGTGGCTCTCAATTTTCAGAATCCTTTAGCATCATCTGGAGGGTTAGGATTCCTTGGAGTCCTGATTCAGTATTTCCAAAGACAAGCTGAATACCTGGTATTTCTGAAAAGCACCTGGTGATTGTGGCCTTGGTTGGGAAGTGTGCTTGAAGAGCTATTACATAAAAATGAAGTATTTTTTCTTATTTCTCATCTCGCCTAACACAGTGCCTGGATCCAACAAACACTCAGCAAATCAGTATTTATTTTACAGGAATTCAAATGTCCATATGTATGCCTCATAGTTTGCTGTCAAATTCTAGTTTTTACATTCTGTTCTCTCAGCAAGTGTCACAAAGAAAAATATAACACTTTGGGCATCAAGTAGATCTAATTTTCATCTTAATTGACTATTGTGTCTCTATTAACCTGGCAAGTTTTATTTTCTTCATAGAATCTATCCGTATATAAGGTTATCTTTATCACTCATTTATATTGTAGTAGATAGCCTCCATTCCCACAGACACAAAGTCTGCATCTACCTTGCTTAATGCTGTACGCCGCTGCCGTCAATGGGTGTGAAATACAGAGAATGGATGAAGAAACAGACTACTGTAAAATTTATCAAATTGCAAATATCAGTCTCTCAGAATTGGTACTGCACGTTTCCTTGTTATAAAGAAAATCACATTCTCAGACAAAATTGAGAAGTGGTTAAATAATTCAAGCATGCTTAGCCATATCTAAAGAACAGTGTTTCTGGGAAATTAAGGTAAATATGCAAATATTTCTTATATCCCTTCTCTATCCTCATGCCTACTGAAGACATTTTCCATGGTTAGATGATTTTCTATCACTTCCTATTCTTCTCTACTCCTCCACCTCTGTGCTTATTAACCCCTCTCTCAGTTTCTTCAGATACACTGAGTGAGGGTCAATGTTATCTTTTCCAGCCAAGGGTCACACACTAATTTATTCAACTCTATGAACATTTCCAATGCATGCTGTAGGATCAAGGGTTAAGAAGCAACAGTGGGAAAGGAAGGGGTTGAAGAAGACGGGAGATTAGGAGGGCAGGGTGAAAAAGGAAATACTGGGAGGTGTAAATAACATTAAAGGTATTAAAAAAGAGTCATATGGAATCCTACCACTGTAGAAGTTTCCTAACATGTGTGCACATGTACAAAAGCAATTAAAATGGAATTGTTCTATAATGCCATTGCAATGCAACTATTAGATAAATAAAAAGTAGAGTGTCAGTAATAAGTTATCTCTTTTGGAATGTTGGCCATTGAAGTTCCATAAATTGGGAATTATTAGAGGCTATTACAATACTATTGTTTAACCTCCAGAACTTAAGGGTAGGACTCTATTTATTGAATATTCTCGGGTGATTCAGAGAACATGGAAGATTCAAAGTGGTACTCACCTAGGAGCTTCACCACTATTGGTGCTAGAAGATGCTATACATGCTACCATAGGAGAAAAGTAATTATTAGTCTAGTTATGGACCTATTGCAGTTAGTAAAGCTACATTAATGACTGCCCTGGGAAGCATGCCTACTGGTGCAATAGTGACAGGGACATCATGGAGTTACCAATCACTTTCTGATAGGATTTAAGGCCTGCTCCATGAATTGGTCAAGAATATGTCCATAGACAAGGTTTATGCCTTAATGGAGGCTCCATTACTATTATTCTGCTAATGGACACAATATTAAACAACTTCTACTTACATTGTTATATTCATGGAGTAGTGCACCTCTCTATCTGCACTACTGGTAGTGATGAACCCAGAGACACCCCCCCAACTGGGTCAAGGATCAGAGAATAAGAGGATATTGAATGTTCAGCCCCAAGTAGGATGTCTATATTCACAATTTCTTCTCCCAAGGCTCCAGATGGTTTCAGAAGTTGTGGGCAGAAAGATTGCAAGGGCAAGAATGGTGGATGACTGCAAGAGTACAGCAAGGAAGGTGAGTATGGGAATTCACAGTTGTTGGACAGCATTCATGAGACCTATGTGAGTTCAAGTCAGACCCAATCTCTGACTGAGGAGATATTGGAAACTGATGGTTGCTAGTAGATTTAGGGTTAGGTTTCTCTAAAACTGCAGTACCTGGTAGTGGAAGGACACACACCAAGAATGCACAAAGAACACAAATTGGACTTACTAGCTTAAATAAATAGGACACAAAGTTAGGTGGGTAGAGAAGGATGGGTGGATTTGAGGAGTGTGGGGGGTAATAATATGATCAAAACACACTGTACAATATTGTCAAAAAGCTATTAGGAATGAGAAGAACAATGAGGGCTTATTAATTTGTATAATAAAACTAATCCACGATCATTAAAAATCACAAAAACAAATTTAAAGGGAAAATCATATTTAACTAGAGATGACTCTGATTAACTTATTAATGATTTTCTGTCTAGTTTCTTGTCATGCATGCTGTTACTCACTGTGCTTGTTTCTCCCTATTTGGAATTGTAATATGGGAAAGACCTTCTAACTGAATAGAAAAGTTGTGAAAGTCACAGAAATTTTAAAAATGCAGAAAGTATAGAGGAAAAGTGGCTATAATATACATTCAGTGGTAACTAAAATTCTGGCAAATTTCCTTGGAGCCTTTTAATCATGGCAAACATTTCACCAAGCTGAGATCATTTTCCTTTCATGGCAATTCAAAGAGCACTCAGTCAGTGACTTAGCCAGAAATATAAGAAAGGTTTGTGATGCCAAATAGCATCTGCCATACAATGATTTATTGATCTTCATTAGTCAAAATAAAAATAACAGTGTTTAAGGTTATTCAAAGATAATGAAAAAGTCTTCAAGTAATGGAAACTACCATTACAGAACTGTATGAACCTTTACTTTTTTATTACCCTTTTTCTTTCTTTCTTTTTTTTTTTTTTTTTTTGGTTTTTCGAGACAGGGTTTCTCTGTGGCTTTGGAGCCTGTCCTGGAACTAGCTCTTGTAGACTAGGCTGGTCTCGAACTCACAGAGATCCGCCTGCCCTCCCGAGTGCTGGGATTAAAGGCGTGCACCACCACCGCCCGGCTTTATTACCTTTTTTCATGTAATATATTTTGAACGTGTTCCTTCTTCTCTTCTAAATCCTTCCATATCCCTATCGATCTCACTCCATGATCTCTCTTGAAAAAATACTCACAAAAACAAAAACTAGTAAAAATAAAAGTGCTAGAAAAGAAACAAATAGTCTTCAAAAATCCATGTAGGTAGTTTTGAGTTTACCAACTATTATTTCTGAGCATAGACCCTGCCTTGGAGTGTGGTTGCTATACCCAGAGAAATGTTACTGATGAACACAGGGTTTTCTTTAGCCAGTAAGTGTTGGTTACAAATAGTTTCTTGGTTAGGAAATGGACTCTATGCCCATTTCCCTGTCTCAGGGCGAGGACTTTGACTAGTTTGTACCCTCGCAGATCTTAGGCTTGCTGCTATGAACCTTTTTAAAAAGAGGCAGGGAAAGAGATTTTTACCTTTTCTTCAGTATTTTAATGGGAAAATACATTTTTAACAATTTTAGAACTCAGGAGATATGACTATTATAAATGATTGTCATGTAACATATGTCTGGTTCTCCACCCAGACTGGATGTGGCACAGGAGTAATGTATATGTTGGGGACAGGCAGAGTGGGTCTTGGTAGAAGCTTAAAGGTGGGTAGAGGCACAGACAAGTGTGGCTACACTAGGTTGGGCCCCTGGATATGGTCCCAAGCCATGTGGTGGTTGGTAAGGGTCTATGGAGGGAAAGTTCAGACAGACTTATCCAGCTAGACCTTAGATAAAGACCTGCAGAATCTGGCAAGGTGGATAAGTATGATGCCTCCTTTAATTTCTTTCTTTGGTTTTTTAAAGTTTTTGTTGTAGAAGTCTTCCACTTCCTTCCTTAGATTTACTCCAAGATATATACTTCCCTGATTCCATATCCACTCTTCCTCCATCCCAACTGTCCCATTCCCTCAAGCTTTTCCCATCCTCCCCTTCTCACTTCTCTCTTCCCATCTCCCCTTATCCCCATCCTGCCCTGCCCCCAAGTTCCTAATTTTTGCCTGGCAATCTTGTCTACTTCCAATATCCAGTAGAATAACTACATGTTTTTTTGGGTTCATCTTCCTATCTAGCTTCTCTAGGATCATGAAATATAGGCTCAATTCTATGGCTAGAATCCACTAATGAGTGAGAACATACCATATACATCTTTTTGGGTCTGGGTTACCTCACTCAGGATGGTGTTTTCTATTTCCATCCATTTGCATGCAAAATTCAAGAGGTCATTGTTTTTTACCGCTGAGTAATACTCTAATGTGTATATATTCCATACTTTCTTTGTCCATTCTTCCATTGAGGGGCATCTAGGTTGTTTCCAGGATCTGGCTATTACAAATAATGCTGCAATGAACATAGTTGAACAAATGCTTTTGTATTATGATAGGGCATCTCTTGGGTATATTCCCAGGAGTGGTATTGCTGGATCCTGGGGTAGGTTGATCCCAAATTTCTTGAGAAACCGCCACACTGATTTCCAAAGTGGTTGCACAAGTTTGTATTCCCACCAGCAATGGATGAGTGTTCCCCTTACTCCACATCCTCTCCAGCAAAGGCTATCATTGGTGGTTTTGATTTTAGCCATTCTGACAGGTGTAAGATGATATCTCAAAGTTGTTTTGATTTGTATTTCCCTGATCACTAAGGAGGTTGAGCATGACCTTCAGTGTCTTTTGGCCATTTGAAGTTTTTCAGTGAGAATTCTCTGTTCAGATTAGTACCCCATTTTTTAATTGGGTTAATTAGCATTTTAAAGTCTCGTCTCTTGAGCTCTTTATATATTTTGGAGATCAGACCTTTGTCTGATGTGGGGTTGGTGAAGATCTTCTCCCAGTCAGTAGGCTGCCTTTTTGTCTTATTGGCAGTGTCCTTTGCTTTACAGAAGCTTCTCAGTTTTAGGAGGTCCCATTTATTCAATGTTGCCCTTATTGTCTGTGCTACTGGGGTTATACGTAGGAAATGATCTCCTGTGCCTATATGTTGTAGACTCTTTCCCACTTTCTCTTCTATCAGGTTCAGTGTGTTCAGATTGATATTGAGATCTTTAATCCATCTGGACTTGAGTTTTGTGCATGGTGATAGATATGGATCTATTTTCATTCTTCTACAGGTTGACATAAGGTAGGCAAGAGATTGGACTCTAGAGGGGTTCCCAGGTGTCCAAGAAGATGTCCCCAGCTTGTTCCTTGAGCAGCTGAGGAGAGGGGGCCTGAACTGGCCCTTTACTATAGCCACACTGATGATTATCTTGCATATCACCATAGAACTTTCATCTGACATTGGATGGAGATAGAGACAGAGACCCACATTGGAGCACTGGACTGAGCTCCCAAGGTCCAAATGAGGAGCAGAAGCAGGGAGAACATTAGCAAAGAAGTAAGGACCGTGAGGGGTGAGTCTATTCACCGAGACAATGGAACTGATCTAATGGGAACACAGCAAGGCCAACTGGACTGTGACTCATGGAGCATGTGATCAAGCTGGACTCTCTGAATGTGGCTGATGAGGAGGGCTGACTGAGAAGCCAAGGGCAATGGCACTGGGTTTTGATTCTACTGTATGTACTGGTTTTGTGGGAACCTAGTCTGTTTGGATCTTCACCTTCCTAGACCTGGATGGATGGGGGAGGAACTTGGACTTCCCACAGGGCAGGGAACCCTGACTGCTCCTTGGACTGGAGAGGGAGGGGGAGGGGGTGGGGGAGGAGAAGGGAAATGGGAGGAGGAGAGGAGGTGAAAATTTGTAAAATTATATAATTTAATAAAAAAGAGGAAAAAAGATTTACTCCAAGATGTTTTTGAGGCTATTGTGAATGATGCTGCTTCTATAATTTCTTTTATAGTATGTTTTATCATTTGTATATCACAAAGCTACTTATTTTAATTCAGTAATTCTGTATCCTGCTGCTTTCCTTAATAATTTTATCAGTTGTAAGAGTTTTATGATGAGATCTTTACGGTCTTTTCTGTTGCAGTTTTATCATCTGAAAATAAGACTGCTTTGACTTCTGTCTTTTCTATTTGTATCCTCTTTATCTCCTTTGCCTATCCACTTACTGTTCTAGCTAAGACTTCAGTACTATGCTGAGGAGGAACTAGGTAAGTAAATCTAAGGGAGGAAAATGCATAGAATGTGTTTTAACTAACTGACATAGGAAAAAAATCTGAACAGGACCCAAACACCCCAAACATTAAGCCCAACAACTAATAAATGGTACTTTATTAAACAAACAAACAAAAAAAACCTTTTATACATCAAAGGACACCATTATTTGAGTGAAGAGGCAGTGTATAGAAATGGAGGGAGCCTTTCTCAGCTATACATCTGACCAAGGATTAATGTTTAGAACATATAAAACACTAAAAAACTTCCTAAATATCAAGAAAACACATAATCCAATATAAAATGGGACATAGAGTTAAACAGGAAGTTCTCATAAATGAAATGTGAACATAAGCTGATGTTCAACATCCATAGCCATTAGGAAAATGACAAATTAAAACGACTTGAGGTTTCATTTTACTCCAGTCATAAGGGATAAAATTTAAAAGAAAATGGCATAGATGTTGGTAAGGGGGGGAAACTTATTTGCTGCTGGCTGGAGCAAAAATTGGTACATCAACCAGGGAAACCAAGATGGAGGCTATTCACAAAACTATAAGTCGACCTACATGACCCAGTTATACCACTATAACCAAAAGACTGTATCTTTCTACAAAGATAATGTTGACTCCATCCTGACTACTATTCTAGTCACAGGGTCAGGAATGGAAGTACTTTAGATGTCAATCAACTGATTACTAGGTGATGAAAATATGGTTTAATTACATAATAGATTTTTTACCAGGCCATTTGTGTAGTAAATAGATGGAACTAGAAACAATAGTTCCAACTTGGATGATACAGACCCAGAGAGACAATGTTTTCTCTCATTTATGGATGTTATCTTTGAGTCTTCAGATAAACATATTCTTTTGAAATAGTCATGGTGATCAGGAAACTAGTAAGAGGATGTGAAAGGGGTGTTTTCTAGAGAGGGTAGATAGAACTCAGGGTTACAAAGGGTTAAAGAAGAATAATGGAACAGGAAGGGTTAACTTAAAATAGGAAAATGGAGGGCCGCTTAGAAGAGGAAATAATAATGGCAAAGACCTTTTTAGAAACTCATATGAAAACCTAACACTGCACATATACCCAAGACTCATGCATTCACAACCAGACAAAACTCTCAGAAAACGTATTCTCAGACCCAGCTGAATAGCTATTGGGAATATATAGACACTGGGAAAGGCACTATACATTTTCTTTTCTCTATCTTTCTTTTTGAATTCTTATAATAACAATATTTAAGTTATTTTGATTCATTTATTTTTAAAATAAAGTGGGATAAAACAAAAACCATCCATCAAAGTTGGAAAGGCAAACCAAGGGAAGGAAAAAAGCCCCTAAGAGAAGAAAAAGGAATCAAAGACCCATTTATTCACATGTTCAGGAATCCCCAAAATCACTAAACTGAAAGCCGTAATATAGATGCAGAGGACCTGGTGCAGACCCATGTTGGTCCTATGCATGCTACCCCAGTCTCTGTGAGTTCATATAAGCTTTGCTCAGTTGATTGAGAGAGTTTTGTTTTCCTGGGTCCTCCATCCCCTCTGGCTCCCATATTCAGTCTGCTTCCTCTTCTCCAGGTTCCCTGAGGTGAGGGATTTGAAGGAGACCTTTCATTTAGAGCTGTGTGCTCCAATATCTTTCTCTTGTGTAATATCTGGCTGTGAGTCCCTGTATTTGTCCCCATCTGCTACAGGAGGAAGAGTCTAGATGATGGCCGAATAAGTCACCAACCTATTAGTATAGCAGAATAGCATAAGAGATAATTTTATGCTCACATTTTTTTTAGGCTAGTAGTATTTGGCTTTTCCCCAGGGCTCTAGGCAGTCTAGTCTCTGATTCTTTGTCACTATTGCAGTGTTGGTTATGCTTTCTATCTCACGGAGAGGGCCTTAAATCAAGTCAGGCATTGGTTGGTTATTCCCACAAACTTTGTGCCATCATTACCCCCAAGACATCTTGCAAGCAAAATAAAATGTAGGTCAAAGGTTTGGGGGCTGGCTCGGTGTCTGCATTTGACTTTCCATAGCCTAAAGAGTACCGTACTGTATCAAAGACATCAGAAAGTAGTGGTGAAGGGTTCATGTAGGCACCAGCCCCAGTTCTTCACGTTCAATGAGTTAGGTAGGTGTTGTCCTTGGCAATAGAGCCCCACTGTCTTTATTTGTGTTTTCAGGGTGATGCTTAATTTTTTTTTTCATATTAGTTCTGTGTTTAAGCTATTCTATAACAATGGAACTATAAATCATGGTTTTGATTCAATTTTCAATTTCAAATTTTATTTTCCAGTCAGGCATATATGCACACACACACACACACACACACACACACACACACACACACACACACGTGTGCACATACACACACCCCACGGAGAACTTAACAGGCCAAGGACAGTCTGAGTGGACCATGAACAGACCCTTCTACCAAGGATAAATTCATACACATGTCACAGAGGTAAGAACTGACAAGGGAGATAAGGCAATGCAATGTAAGGTAAGGTAAGGTAAAGTAAAAAGAAAAAGAAAGAACGAAAAGTGGGAGGGGAAAACAGGCATAAAGAGAAATGATCATCTGATTCTATTGGTGTTTTGTGAGAATTAGCGAGAAATGCTATGAAATTTTTAGTACCACTAATGAAAAAAGTAAGGACCATGTTTTTGTGTGTGTGTGTGCCCCAGTTTACTATAAGTCTTCTGTAATTACAATGAAAAATTAGGCAAAGTATAGGAAAATAAGTAATTGAATTATTTCAAGGCTTTGCTTGCCCTAAATCCACATAATTCTTTTACTGCTACCTAAACTTAATCTCCAGGCCTTGAATTAAAAACAACAACAACCAAAAATGGCCATTTTCTTTTCAAAGCAAGAAATTAAAGAACATTTTGTTTATTATGCTCATTAAAAAAGGCATTTTTTTGATGGCTGGACTATATTTTCTGGGGAAATAATGGGTAAAGGAACAGCAGAGTTGCATCAAAGGCTGTTTCAGCGTGTTCTCTTTGATTAATGAAAGGCTATGCTATTCATATGGTCAGTCAGTTACTTGGAAGAATTTCTTCCACTTAAGCAATGAGAATACTGTTATGGGGTATATGGGAAACCCAACTCATAACCAGCCCTACTTCCTTCAAATTCCATGTACTATCTCAGTGCTCAGGAAGGAAGCATGTTTGAAATACTATAGGCCATGCGACAATGTAGAATATTACACTAGTTCTTCAGAAATTTGATACTTGGATTCATTCATGACATCTGCCCAACTGAACTGAATGCAAGCAGCAAGGTATACTTGGATGAATAATATAAATCTTCCATATCCAGTTCCATGTCAAGTAACAACTGACACAATATTTCACCTTTCTAGTTAATCAAAAGTTACTGTCAAAATAAATATGGTAATAAATATTCATTAGACTTTGTGCAGTATTCCAAATACTTTATATAAATATGCTTTAAAATTAATCCACGGAGATATGTTCTGTTGTTAGTTAGTCCTGTTAGTCTGTCTTCTGTTAGTCCTGCTCTCTTGATGAAGTGACATTATCCAGCCTTATTGGTATGGATAGAACCCATCACTTGTTCCAGAAAAAAACAAGGCAAACGGTGAAAAGATTTGCAGGACTCCACTGAAGTTCTAATCAGTTGCCTTGGAGTAAACCTAAAGAGAGAATATTCTGTATGGTGTTTACTTTATCATGTGATTCCTTTACAAAGGTCCTCATCCTGACCCTAAGAAAGAGTGGAGAAGTTGGAGCCACCCTCTTCCGCTACTCCTGAAACATAAGCCCTGAGCACTGCCTGTGTAGTGGGGGCTGTTTCCAGGAACTAAGAGTCTCAGTCCTGTAAACTCCAAACCCAAATTGGGCCAATAACTTGGATGTGCTTCTAGTGAGCTCTAAGCTCCATGAAAGATTCAGTCCCAGAGCTGTTGGGTTTTGTCTAAATGAACACTGGAAGAAGACCCAGGTAAACCATGATTAGATAGCTGGGCCTTGGACATTGCGAGATGAAAGCTGTTTTAAGCCATCAGGTTTAAGGTAACTCGTTATGTTGTAAATTATCAACATGCCCCCATTTTTCAAGTAAACTAAAGGAATAATTTGCATTCCCTTGTAACTAGGTCACTGCAAAACCAAGATTCAATTCTATATAGCCTAAATGCTGACCTGTATGAATAATTCTTTGTTATTAGATCTAAAAAAATCTGATTGGTGCCCATAGGCCCACGTGAGAAGTAATATTAAACATACAGCAGTAAATGCCTTCTGCATATCTAAATATTGCATATCAAGTTAGTTACTTTGGGCAGTAAAAGACTTACTTCAACCTCATTTGAGCATTTCAGTCAATATATCCCAGCTGAAGACTATTCTTTTCAAACTACACTTCTGAAAATCATCAAGTACCAATTACATCCCATTGTTTGAACTTCTTTTGCTTTAGATACCTTTAATTTCTATAGGTAGAATGTAATTTTGAGAATTTTTACAAAATTTGTGCACATTTTGCTTTAAGCTATATTTTATATAATAAAATAGAAATTCTATTTTTCAAAATGGAAATATTTGTTGTAGAATGTCCAATGTAAAAAGCTGAGTTATTTGGAACAAAAGAGTGGACAGGCACGTTGGCTCACATCTGCAGTCCCTACACATGGGAGGTACACAGGGGGATTATGCTGAATTTGTTGCGAATCTGGACTATAGAGTGAGACATGATATCCTCTGAAGAAAGAATAAACAAATGACAAAAATCAAAACCAAATAATTTTTAAAGGAATGAAGGACTTAACTGTAGAATTCTCAAAAGGGATTTTCCCCTTAAAGGAGGCCTTTAAGTATAAGAATTCTTCATTAACAAGTGAAAAACTTATTTTGACTTACAGAATTTTACTAAGACTTTTTATTCAATAAAATTAAATTCTCTATGGTAAACTGTTAGGCTGTAACAGTTTTACAACTATGAATTGCTTTTTGTGAGATTTAATATCTAAATAGTTTTACTGTTAAACTGCTAATTAAAGCAAGCCATTTTCATTTATATGTGATAATTATTGTTAATGATATTTTTTGTTTTATTTTGTTTGTTTTTTAAGACAAGGTTTCTCTGTAGCTTTGAGCCTGTCCTGGAACTAGCTCTTGTAGACCAGGCTGGCCTCAAACTCACAGAGATCCACCTGCCTCTGCCTCTCAAGTGCTGAGATTAAAGGCATGTGCCACCACCACCTGGCTGTTATTATTTTTCAAAAGTCAAAGTAATGTGCAAAGAGCTTACTTTAAAACTATAATGCTTAGGATTGTAAGCCACTGGCATATCAAACTGACTTCAATATTTTGGTTGAACAATTTAAACCAAATATAATATATTTTGTATAAATTTCTGTTGTGTTTTTTTGTTAACTACTAATTCAATACAGATTCAATTAATTAATACTCTTGACTTTACCTTGAATAACATTCTAATTAAAGTATTTGGAATGCCTCATTACTTGATCCAACGCAGTTGTCAATATAAAACATCCACCAACTGCACTGTAATAGCAAAATGGTAACCAAACTACTTAGAGAGCTAAGTGCAACATCTTCACACCGTGATGGAGATATACGCAATACAGCAGAGACATAATTACATCTTTTAGACCTCAGCTCGGGGGAAGTAATTTAATGGGAAAGTGTATGCTTGTTCTCCTGTTTCACAATTATCAACTTATTTTAATTCCATTTTCTACACAACAACCTGCTCAGCTTTGCTTTTCAGAGCCTTGGAAATCTGGAATCTATGTAAGCCCTTATTTCTTTCAGTTTATGGTAAGAGGATTCCATCATATGTGCATAAAATTCACCATTCTACTGACTTTTAGATAGTAAGAGGGATTCTGCCAAAACCTTTTCCCCTGTATTTCTTAGTGCTGTCCCTCCACTTTCTCCTTTTAGCTTTATCTTTACTCATGGATTTCATCCTTGTTTGCAGTTCATAAAAGAGAGCTCTTTTGCTCTGTGGCTTCTTTGATATAAAATATAGGCAAGTGTATAATTAAGGTGAATTAACAGTGAAAAGTTTGATTTCACGTAAGAAAACCAGGGAAGATCTTCATGTTGGCCAAGAAAGGGCTTTTTGATATATCATTCACAAGGACAGTCAATCACTTCCCACTTACTGTCGTGCTCAATCATACAGATCACAGGGCAATAAAATGTTTGATAGATTTTTTTTATCTCATCTGTGAAACAGAACCATGGCCTTGACTTATTAAAATATTCATTTAAATGCCTTGGAGATGTTGCTTTGAATGAATATTTGAATGCTGGCCAAATCTCTCTCATTGAATGCTTCCAGCCAATCAATATTAACTTTCAAAATAAAATGACATGCTCTCATTTTATAATAAAAGAAATCACATTTTCAAAGTCAAAGCCAGGAATCCAATAAAACTATGTAAAAACAGTTTCTGGATCTCAAGAAAGTTCTTTAAACAACTTGTGTTATCAAATGAGGCTACTCATATGTGAGAACCTAATCTAGATCACAAATCATAAATCACTATTATAAATCCTATAAAGAAAATTCCTCTTATGGTATTTCTTCTTTTAGTAAAATAAAAACACTAACAGAATTCACACTATCATTTCTGTTTAATTTGAACTGTAAATTAATGGAATCAAAAACAAAGGACTATCAACTAAAATCTACCCCTTTCATTTGCCAGAAGAGGTTTATTCTCTAATTGCTCTTTGGAATAATTATACACATTCATATTGTGGTATATCACTTATACATTCTCCATAAAAGTACTGTATAACTTCATTTGGAAGTTCCTCACATAGGAGACAAAATATTCCAAGCCAAAGACTGGACAAGGACAACCTTTATGAAGACTTTTCTCTTTACAAGGCTGTTTTGTGCTTTTGCAGTGAGGTTGTAATATTGATGTTCAGTAAAATTACCTAGGGGTATTATTAAAATATTGTTTGGTAGGCTCATTTCATGGAGCTGGTTCTATAGGTCTGGACTGAGGGGCAATAATTTGCATTTGTAAACCTTTTCACATACTGCTAATCTGAGGAGAGGAGGAGAACGGTTGCTCTGTTAGCATCACTGCAGTTCCAGAAAGTAAGGCTTTAGAGCAAACTGTATTCAGCAGACAGAGGGACATGCTTCAGTGTTAAGGACTAAAATAGCATCCTATATTGTAACTAGTTAATCTAATAATAGTATCAATATTTATTTAAAAATTGTTATCTGCTCTGCCACATATGTATTTATTTAATTTTTGAAATGATTCTATGATATTTACACTACTATCCAATTTTACAACTTAAAGAAGTATACCACAGTGATGTTTCAGGTCTTATGATTGGGAGATGGCAGACTGAGGATTTGAACTAGTTGTTGACCCCAGAGCGTCCACTTTTTCCCATTGTGGTGTTGTGAGCTGAATTATGTCTTAAACAAATTGCCTCATACTTTCAAGCCCTAACTCTGACTTTATTTGGAGGCAGAGATATTGGATGGTGATTAAAATTAAATGAAGTCATAAATACAGAGTATTAGTCAGATAGGACTGCTTACCTAAGACTAGGTAGAGAAAAAAAATCTCATGTGCTCTCCGGGCATACCCGAGAAAGAATATTGCACACACAGTGAGAAGGCAGAGTCCCACAAACCTGGTACGTGGATTTTGTGTTCCCAAACTTGAGGACTGAAAAATTAACTTTCTGATGCTGACAGTCACCCAGTGTATAGGTAAATATTTTTGTAATAGCAATCTATGTATCCAAAAAGAGCAGTTTGTTCTAGAATTTGGATTGTAATTTATCCTGTTTAGCAGAATTGTATTTTTAGTATCTTTAAATAGCATTACTTTAATTTTAACTCATATTTGTTTGTATTTCATTAAGTAAATGTAAAGGCACACAACATTCTCATTTTTAACAAAAAAAAGGTGGGCCAATGTCCTTGGCTTCCTGGGCTCCTTGGGGGCATTAAAATATTTGTGTAATGATGGTTTAGGAGATAATTTTAATCTGACACTTTTAAGAACATAAAGAAGATGCATTACTAGACTTGCTTTTCTCTATTATGTTCTTACATTCCTATTTATATAACTTTATTGCCATTTCTGTTGCCATTAAATTCTTCCTTTGAATATGAAGGAGGACAGAATTCTTCATCTGGTGAAGGAGTCAGAATGCAAAACAAACAATAGTAAACCAAAAAAAAAAATCTCCAGAAAACCATAAATTTACAAAGATTATAGTAGAATACTGGAAGCATATAGGAAAAGGTGGAAACCATACACACACACACACACACACAAACACACGTGCTACACCACATACACACACAAAGAAAAAGTGGGCAAGTCTAAAACCATTCTATTACTTATCATAGCACACAGGGGTGAGAATCTCTAGAAATCAATAAGAAAAAACACAGAATGTATGAAAATACTAGCAGACTAACAATATAAACTTGAATAAATAGTGGTCTCCAAGGAAATCAGAGATGAGATTGAACAAATCAAATGAATCAGATGTCATAAATTATCAGCACCAGGGGAAACAGCTAGAACAGCATTAGGAGGGCAAATTATTAAAAGTGTTGAACAGCAAGACTGTAAGTAAGTGCTTGTTATGCAAAACTCACAACATGGACACTATGCCCAGGCCCCACAATGGAAGACAAGAACCCTAAAATTGTCTTTCAACCTCCACTTACATGCCTGCACTCACATACAGATAACACACACACAGAGGCACATGAAATTATGACTACAAACTGGAATTTAATTCCAGTTTGTAGAGAGCCCATAGGTTGAGTAACCTTGTTGACAGCTCTTAGATCTGCCACCAATGTAGAAATCCCCTGGTTTCCAGTGTGAGGTCAACACATCCTTGAAATACACCAGCTGATTTGATTCAGAAATTTTTTCTATTATCCAGTGTCTCTCTTCTCCCATTGTTCCTTTCTCATTAGTGTTAAGAAAAATCAAGGTCAATAAAACATTATGCAATCTATTTCTGGGTATATTTTCCATCCATTTCTGCTTGTTTGACCTATCTTTTATAGTTTGATTTGATCTTTCTATAACTGCCTGACCTGTAGGATTGTTTGGTAATATGTTTAACATTATATAAACAAAAAGACTGTTTCATTTTCTTAAGAGACATATGCTGCACCATTATCTGTCTTTATATGTGCAGGTATATCCATGATAGCCATAACTTTTAATAAATGCATGATTACTGAATCAGCCTTTTCTGAGCTCAAAGCAGTTCCTGATTGAAAACCTGTATAAGTGTCAATGGTGTGGTGTACATATTTTAATTTTCCAAAATCTGCAAAGTGGAACACATCCATCTGCCAGATCATTCCTTTGAGTACCCTTGTTTGGTTATACAAAGAGCAAGTAGGGTGTCTCTTTACCATAGGGAATAGGAGAAAGTCCACAAGGTTCTGTTGTCTTGGTCACTGTTCTATTGCTGTGAAGAGATGCCATGACCAAGGTAACTCTTATAAAAGAAAACATTTTAATAAAAGAAATTGTATTTATAAGTGATCTGTATTAGAATATAAGAAATCTTCAGTTATAGACTGTAACACCCGATTCTGTGTTACCCCCTCGGTACAGTGTGCGTGCCACTGTACCATATGCAAGTCAAGCAAGGGCCTGGAGATTGAAAAAACACACAAAGAGACCTGGGTCATTCGAAAGGAGATCAGCCAAATGCCGTTTATTTAGCCTTGGGGAAATCCTTATATATCCCACTGCTGCCCAAGGAATTCCACCCAGGCAGGTGGGAAATTACCATATATAACAATAGAGTCAACAATGCCCTACAGCTAATCACCAGGCAGGGCAGAGGGAGCACAGGAACGTACAGAATGCTTAGTCATCTGACCAGAAACTGTCCACAAGATGAGCCCCAGGGACAAGGGGAGACCCGGGCCCTACAATAGACAATTACCACCCATGTTGTACAACAGATACCTTCTATTTTAGTACTAATAAAGGTTACAAAACTAAAAAAAATAACATTTAATTGGGGACTAGCTTATAGTTTCAAAGGTTTAGTATAGTATCTTCATGGTGGGGGCATTGTAGCATTTTGGATACTGGAGAAGTAGCTGAGGGCTAAATCTACAGGCTGAGAGAGTGATGGTGGGCCTGGTATGGACTTTGGGACCTCAAAGCCAACACCCAATGACAGACTTCCCCCAACAAGGCCATACATAATCTTATTCAAACTACCACACCCCACCCTAGATGAAAACCTCATGCAGTCCAATAGCTGTTAAGGTAAGGAGGATCAGTGCTTTTCATGGACAATCTCCTGTTAGTTTATCCAACCATAAGTGGTCTGCCCTAAACATAGTGCATATAAGCAGCACTGAAGAACTTGGTATACCATATATAATGTGATAAGAACAGAGGAAGCTGAGAATTACAGAGTGAGTGTGAAGAATAGAAAGAATTGGAAGGGAGAGAAGAAGTGGAAATGATGTAAATACAGTACTCATAATTACCCAAAATGATTTTTACTATTGTTTTTAACTGAAAATTTACATGCCAATCTCAGTCCCCGTCCTCTCCCCTCCTCCAGCTTCCCTCAACTTTCTCCCTACATCATCACCCTATCTACTCCTCAGAGAGGGTAAGGCTTCCCATGGAGGGTCAACAAAGTCTAGCCCATTACTTTGAGGCAGGACTAAGTCCCTCCCCACTATATCTAGGCTGAGCAAGGTAGCCCTCCAAAGAGAATGGTTCCAGAAAGCCAGTTCAAGTGGTAGAGATAAATTTCAGCCCCACTATTGATGGCCCCTCAGACTGTTCCAGACAGACAATCGTCCCCCTCATTCAGAGGGCCTAGTTTTGTCCTATGCGGTTCTCCTGCTGTCAGTCCAGAGTCAGTGAGCTCCCACTAACTCAGTCAGGTAAGCTGTTTCATCATAGAGCCTTCGTCCAGCAAAGGATGGAAGCGGATGCAGAGATCCACAGTGAAGCACTAGGCTGAGCTCCCAAAGTCCAGTCAAAGAGAGGGAGGAGCAATAATATGAGCAAAGGGTCAAGATCATGATGGGGATACCCACTGAAACAGCCTACCAAATCATTTTTTAAAGTAAATAAGAGAAAAATAAGAGAAATTGAAAAATAGACTGCAACAAGTACTTTGAGAAAACACAAAAACAGGCTCAAAAACTGACAAATGGGGTTATATCAAGTTTCAATGCTTCTGCATGATAAAAGAAACCAGTACACATGGAACAACAACTTACATAATGAAAAGAATCTTTGACAATTGCCTACTGAAAGGTCATTAATATATAGAATTTATAATGATTGATAAAAACTAAACAGAAAAATTCTAAACAATAGATGGGTTCTAAAATAGAAAATAAATGCATACGGTCAAGGATTACTTTTAAAATTGTTCAACAGGCCATTGAGACTTCATGGGTGTAGCTTCTGACATGACTAAGAGACAAAGTTTAATAGCAGACTCCCTGATATTCTGGCTTTTCCAGTCTTTGTGCCCCCAAATCCACAATTTTCCCTGAGCCTTATATTCGAGATTACAATATAATTACATTTCCCCCTTTCCTTTCTTCACTCCAATTATGCCATATACCCATACTTGATCTCTCTCAAATTCATTACCCCTTGTCATTAATTGATGTTACTGGCATGTAAACATATATATTCTTAAATATAACCTATCAGTCTGTATAATATTACTTGCGTATGTGTTTTCAGAGCTGATCATTTCGTACTGTATAATCAATTGTTGTGCTTTCGTGGAGATGTTTTATTCTTCTCTCTGCATTTCTTACCTGTCTGAAATGTTTTGTTATGAATCTTGAAGGAGAAGTTAGAACCAACACTTTACTCTTAGAGATGTGAATATATACTTGAAATTATATATTCATATATTTTCACTGAACTACAGCAATACCTACAGCAATGTCCATAAATATTAAGTATACATAGTAAGGAATTTTACATCTAGGTTGGCATATATACTATACATCAAAAGCTCTCTTTTTTTCCCTTCTTAATCAATAAACTCTAGAGTTCTAACTCCTGCTGAAGGGAAAAGTATTCATTCAATGTCAAGGTCTCAGCAAAAAGGTGATTTAATTGTCTCAGAGGGGCAGAAAAAGAGACAAACACAAGAGATAGAGGATGAGGAAGAAGGTGAAGGGAACAAGCAAAAGGGGGCAAGGATATTTGTACTTGTGGGACTAAGGACTGCCTCCGGATAGAGAGGAGATAGGCATGGCAGATAGGAAAATGGTGGCTTAGAAAGGTAAAATGGGAAACCCCATGTTAGGGTGAGGTGTTTAGTTTTAACTGTCTTTGTTAATTAGGTGGGCTAAAAGAGGGTTTTTGGTTGATTGCTTTCAATACTTTGATAGATAAAATTTGGTAGTCAGCCTCAGAATGAGGAAGTGGCCAAATAAAGTGGCTAAACTAGATCTTGGTGGCTAGCTTCAGAAATGTAATCGAAGAGCTTTTAGCAAGGTAGAGGATATGGGGAAGAAGAACAGGGCCTGACAGAGCCATGTTCAGGTGGGCTACTGTCCCTGTGTCATGGCCTGAATCTGAAGTACCCACACAAGTTCCCATTTCCAGCAGTGCTGCTTTGGAGGCCTGTGAAACATTCAGAGAGTGGGATTTTGCTGACAGAAGGGAATCATAAGTGAGATTGGTCTGTAATTCTCTTTCTTAGTAATGTCTTTCTATGGTTTGGGTATAAGGGTAATTGTAGCCTCATAAAAAGAGTTTGGCAATGTTCCTTTTGTTTCTATTGTGTGGAATAATTTGAGAAGTATTGATATTAGTTCTTTGAAAGTCTTGTAGAATTTTGAACTGAAATCTTCTGGTCCTGGGCTTCTTTGCTTGGGAGAATTTTGATAACTGTTTCTATTTCTTCAGCGGTTATAGGTCTGTTTAATTTGCTTATATGGTCTTGATTTAATTTTGGTAAGTGATATTTATCCAGAAAGTTCTCCATTTCCTTTATGTTTTCCAATTTTATGGGGTACAGGTTTTCAAAATATGTCCTGATGATTCTCTGTATTTATGTCCCCCTTTCATTTCTGATTTTGTTAATCTGGATATTCTCTCTCTGCCTTTTGGTTAGTCTGGATTAAGGTTTGTCTGTTTTGTTGATTTTCTCGAAGAACTGACTCTTTGTCTCATTGATTCTTTATATTGCTTTCTTTGTTTCTATTTTGTTGATTTCAGCTCTCAATTTCATTATTTCCTGCTGTCTAGTTCTTTTACGTGAGTTTGCTTCTTTTTGTTCCAAAGTTTTCAAATGTCCTGTTAATTCACTAGTGTGGGATTTTTCCAGCTTCTTTATGTAGGCATTTAGTGCTATGAACTTTCCTCTTAACACTGCTTTCATTGTGTCCCATAAATTTGGGTATGTTGTGTGGTTATTTTCATTGAATTTTAGGAAGTCTTTAATTTCTCCCTTTATTTCTTCCTTGACCCATTGATGATTCAGGTGAACACTGTCTAATTTCCATGTGTTTGTGGGTTTTCTGGAATCAGTATTGCTGTTGACTTCTAGTTTTAAACCATGGTCATCTGATAAGGTGCATTGAATTATTCCATTGTTTTTATTTGTTGAGGTTTGTTTTGTTACCGAGTATGTGGTCAATTTTTGAGAAGGTTCCATGAGGTGCTGAGAAGAAAGTATATTCTTTTCTGTTTGGATGGAATGTTCTATAGATGTCTGTTTACTCCATTTGAGTCATAACATCTGTTAGTTCTCTTATTTCTCTGGTCATTTTTTGTCTGACTGACTTATCCAGTCGTGAGAGGGGAGTGTTAAAGTCTTCCACTATTAATTAGTGTGTGGGGTTTAGTGTATGTTTTAAGCTTTAGAAGTGTTTCTTTTATATATGAGGGTGCCCTTGTATTTGTACCTGACAAAAGAGTCAATTTTATTATGCTATCCAGGTGAGGTACATGCCTGTTGTGAGGGGTAGGATCATCTTTTCCAAGTGTGGGGGCTAACGCTCCCCTGAGGGGAGGGGCCAGTTTTTTGTTATAGTTTCCAGTGAGGGGCAGGACCAGGTATTCCAGGGACAGTGAGGAGAGGGGCTGGCTTAACACTGCGTGGTTCTAATGACCCCCAGCTGCAGTAGGATCATTGATCCAGGCATGTCCCTTGACAGCAACTCAGACATCGTCATGATGTCGGCTCAGACATCGTCATGGCCCTGGTGGCAACACAGGACACTCAAATCTGTATGGCTCCAGTGGCAGCATGGCCCTTGATCACTAATATGGCCTCAGGTGGCTGACCAAACCCTGGGCATCTGCGGAACCCTCAGTGATAACAGGAGCCATAGATATCACCCCAGATTCCAGCCACTGGAGGGCCACAGACTCAGACATGGCCCTAGGCAGTAGCCCAAAGCCTGGACACCTCCATGGCCACAGATCGAAGCACCAGTGACCCCAATTAGTATGGCCCCAGCAGCGGCATAGTCCTCAGACACCTGAATGATCTCAGATGGCCAACCAGATGCTGGTCATCCAAAAGACCCTTGGCGCCGGGCGGTTGTGGCGCACGCCTTTAATCCCAGCACTCGGGAGGCAGAGGCAGGCGGATCTCTGTGAGTTCGAGACCAGCCTGGTCTACAAGAGCTAGTTCCAGGACAGGCTCCAAAGCTACAGAGAAACCCTGTCTCGAAAAACAAAAACAAAAACAAAAACAAAACAAAACAAAACAAAAAAAAAAAAAACAAAACCAAAAGACCCTTGGTGGTAGCAGGATCTATGGACATAAACCCAGACTCTGGCTGCTGTAGGATCACAGACTCATACATGCCTCTTGGCAGCAGCCCCGGTACAGATGACACCATGGATCTTGGATACCCTTGGGGCCATAGGTTGTAGCCCAAACTCTGTTCATCTGTGTGGTCTTTGTTGACAACATGGGCCACAGACATCAATACAGACTTCAGCTGTAATAGGATCAAAGATTGAGATATGGTCCTGGAAGTCTGAAGGGGATGTGTAATCTGTATTGTCCTCTGGCTCAGGCCTGGAAAGGGCTAAGCTGTTTCTGGTTGATTGTGCGTAAACTGTGTTTTTTTAAAACCATTAAAGTCTAGTATAAAATGAGCAAGATTATATGCAAAAAAGTAGTTCCTGCTGTCTAAGCACTATGTGTCCCATGCCTGCCTTCCTGTGCCCCTTCTGGGACTCTCCTTCAGTTGGAAGCCCCAGAATCAGGCCACTGATCTCATCCATTCCCATGGAGTGCCCTTGTCTCCCCTATCTCTATTCAGGGAACCTAGAATCCCTGTCAAGTGTGCCTGGCCTTATTCAGACAGAACCGTTAGATTTGAGTCATAAACTACATACTGGAGGACAACCCATTCCCAAGCCATGCCAACAGGAATACACTGTAACTTAAGCGACCACCACACCTGCCTGAGCACCAGATGTCCCTTGCCTGCCTTCCTTTAGGCTTCCCCTGTAAGCAGAGACTGCTCGTTTGTTTCCCTGCCACGAATATTCACACAGATACTGGATTAGTTACACTGTTTGGCCAATAACTTTTCCATATTTCTAGCTAACTCTTACATATAAAATTAACTCATCTCTATTCATCTGTGAAACACCACAAGGCCGTGGCCTATTGATAAGATTCTGGTTGGTGGCTGGCATCATTCTTCTTCGGCAGTTACATGGCATCTCTTGACTCTGACTACCCTCTATAGCTCTTCCAGCCTGTCTATGTTCTGCCCTGATATAGGCCAAAGTAGTTTCTTTATTAACCAATGGTAATAAAACATATTCACAGCATACAGAGGAGAATCCCACATAATTCTTTTAAGTATTTTCCTCAAGGAGGAATCCTAGACTCATACTGGTAACGCCACTAGCCTCAAATGCCTTAGAAAAATCCTAAATACCTCCACTGGATTAATGAAGATTGGGTAAAAAGTCTTCTAATTTTACAGAAGGTCTGATTCTGAACTTAGAAAGTACACTTAACTAGTATTACTGTGATACCACATTCAAATGTCAACACCAAGCTGCCAAAAGACTGAACTCTAAGTTCCATACAACTGGTCAACCACCTGATGAGTTGAGGTATCAGGAAAAAGAACTTCAAATACACATTCAACATAACATGGTCAAGATCAAACTTACAAATAATAACTATAAAAGAAGGAGAAGAATTTCAATTCAAATTCATAGAAAATTGTCCTCAAATAATAGGAGAAGACATTCCAAAACCAAGGAAAGAGATGCAAGGTCCAACAGGCATACAGATCACCAAATAGACAGGACCATTATAACTTAGCACCATGGAATATACCCAAACATATGGAAACTAAACATCATAGTACTAAATCAAAATTGAGCAAAGGCAATAATTACGGATGACATTTAAAAATCCTAGAATTTAATGACAATGAAAATACAACATATGAAAATATATGGGACACAATGAAAATTGTCCCTAAAGGGAAAGTTATAGCATTCCAAGCCAGCATTTAAAAGAGACCTCACAGCAATATCTTAATGGTACACATGAGGGCCTTTGAAAGTAATAACAATCAACAGAAAATGAAAGATTTCCAATTTTCTTTTACAATGCCAACAATTCAAAAACAGACAAAGACTCATCAAAAACAAAAGTCTATGCCGATATTTTTGATGAACACAGATGCAAACATTCTCAATAACATACTTGCAAAGTAAATTTGAAAAGATTATCCATCATGATCTATTTGGTTTCATCACAAAGATGCAGAGATGATTGAACAAACATGAATATATATATATATGCACATATATATGTGTGTGTGTACACACACACGCACACGCATATATATATACTATATATATATATATATATATATATATTCCACCACACAAATATGCTAAAAGACAGAAAACAAAAACATCTTATTCATCTCATTAGATACAGGAAAGGTGTTTGACAAAACTAGCACCCATTCATGATATAAGTTCTGTAGAAAATAGGGACACAGGAGATATATCTTTTATTGATTTTTATTGAGCTCTACACTTTTCTCTGCTCCCCTCCCTGCCTCTCCCCGCCTCTCCCCTACCTCCTTCAACCCTCCCCCAAGGTCCCCATGCTCCCAGTTTACTCAGAAGATCTTGTCTTTTTCTACTTCCCATATAGATTAGATCTATGTAAGTCTCTATTGGTGTCCTCATTGCTGTATAAATTCTCTGGGATTGTGGTTTTTAGGCTAGTTTTCTTTGCTTTATGTTTAAAAACCACCTATGAGTGAGTATATGTTCTAATTGTCTTTCTGTGTCTGGGTTACCTCACTCAAAATGATGTTTCCTAGCTCCATCCATTTTCCTGCAAAATTCAAGATGTCATTATTTTTTCTGCTGTGTAGTACTCCATTGTGTAAATATACCACATTTTCCTTATCCATTCTTTGGTCTAGGGGCATTTAGGTTGTTTCCAGGTTCTGGCTATGATAAACAATGCTGCTGTGAACATAGTTACACATGTTCTTGTAGCACGATTGAGCATCCTTTGGATATATACCCAAAAGTGTTAATACTGGGTCTTGAGGAAGTTTGTTTCCTAATTTTCTGAAAAATTGCCACACTGACATCCAAAGGGACTGTACAAGATTGTCCACTTTCTCCATATCTATTCAGTGTAGTTCTTGAGGTCCTAGCTAGAGCAATAAGACACCAAAAGGAGATCAAGGGGATACAAATCAGAAAAGAAGTCAAACTTTCACTGTTTGCTAATGATATGATAGTTTACATAAGCAATCCCAAAAATTCTACCAAGGTACTTCTACAACTCATAAACACTTTCAGTAATGTAGCAGGATACAAGATTAACCCCCCCCCCCAAAAAAAATCAGTTATACTTCTGTACACAGATGAAAAGGGCCAGGAAAAAATCAGAGAAACAACACTCTTCACAATAGCCACAAATAGCATAAAATTTCTTGGAGTACTCTAACAAAACTAGTGGACGACTGGTATGACAAGAACTTTAAAACTTTGAAGAAAGAAATTGAAGAAGACATCAGAAAGTGGAAAGATCTCCCATGCTTTTGGTTAGGCAGAATTAGTAAAAATAGTAAAAATGGCAATCTTACCAAAAGCAATCTACAGATTCAATGCTATGCCCATCAAAATCCCAGCAAAATTCTTCTCAGGAGATAGATATATCTTAACACAATAAAGGCAATCTATATAAAAACTGAGACAAACATCATTCTAAATAGAGAAAAGCTCAAAGCTCCTCTATTAAAGTCAGGACAAGACAAAGAGGCCCCATCTCCCTGCTACCATTGAACATAATACTTGAATTTTGACCTATAGCATTGAGTAAAGGAAATAAAGGAATATAAACAGGAAAGAAGAAAGTCAAAGGACCCTTGGTTGCAGATTATATTACTTCACACATAAAGACCATTAAGCCTCCACCAGGAAACTTCTACAATTGATAATCACTTTCATTAGAGTACCAGGTTACTAAATTAGTACGCATTAACTAGTAACCTTCCAATATACAAACGAAAAGCACTGAGAAAGAAATCAAAGAATCAGAACCTTTTTTACAAGAGTCTCAAAAATATCTTGGGGTAACTAATCAAGCAAGTGAAGGACTTGTATAATCAAAGCTTGAAGACACTGAATGACAAGCAAATAAAAGTTAAAACTATTTTTAGATTCCATCTTATCACAGTTAGAATGGTTAAGTTCCAATAATCTAATCCTGACCATGCTGGTTTGGATGTGCGTATGGAATTCAGTGATTGTGGAGTGCATGCTGGTTCACCCCGTATGGAAATAATTGTGGGGGGTTCTCAAAAAGCTGAAAACAGTGATGATAGAATCCAGTTATACTATAACCAAAGGAGTCTGTCTCCTCCTACACAGATACTTGCTTAGCCATGTCCATTGTTGCCCTATCAAAAATACCAAGGAAACGGAAACAATCTAGATATCTACTGATTGATATATTCAGAATAAAAACTTGGTTTCTTTACAAAATGAAATATTACTCAGTGGTTAAGAAAAATGTCATTAGGAAATTTGTAGGTGAAAGAATTTAACTGGGCATAATCATTCTGAGTGATGTAACCAGGTCCAGAAAGACAAATACTACATGTATCCTTCATCTGTAAATATTAGTTTTGAACCATTTGATATGTGTGCTTCATTAGTATTGTGTATAGTGGGCAGGAATTACTAAGGGGCTATGGTGAGGGATTTTCAAGGAAAGGGAGAATGAATGCACTGGTATAAAGGGGTAAAGGGGCATTATGGAACAGGAAGAGATAAATCAGAGAGGGGGAGTGAGCAGGGAAGAATGGAAACTAAAAGAACTAGTTAACTTTAAAGAGGTTGAAATCCAGGTTTAAGGCCTTATTTGTTTGAGACAGGATCTTGCTAGTCTTTCCCTTCCTATACAGCTCAGGCTGTCTTTGACTTCCCATTCTTCTGCTTCAGCCTCTCGAGAACAGAAATTACAGATATAAGCCACTACTCTGTTGTTGTTTTGATTTTTAAATACTTTTTTTTACTATTTTATTATATACTTCCAAACTCCATATTTTGAATTTATTTCTTCAGTCTTTATAGATATCAAAAGCTCCATGCTACATATGATAACTTGGTTTCCATGGCTCTAGTAATGTATGCCATGTATTCTGTGCCTTATTGCACTGACATCAAATGTGACGATAATAACCAGACATCTTGACTCTGAGTCTCAGAGAAATGTCTATGGAGAGGCTACACTTTAAGTCTAAATTTATAATAAATGTCTCAGCTATTTTCTAAATATACACCAAAATTTGAAATGGTTTCTTTTTCTAAGAAACTGTTTTTGACTACTGCTAGAGAAGCTGCTATTTCTTAGCAAGGACATTTCACTCTGCAGGATCTCTGATATTCATCAGCTACCCCCATGCTCATGGCTTTGTGTAGAAGGAAATGATTCAGCCTCCATGACTACTTGGCAGGAAGGAGCAGTTTTAACATTTTCCCCTTCACACGTATCATCCTAATTGTCGAAAACCATAAACTCTACAATACTTCCGGGCTCTCAGTCACGCAGTGATGATAAAAAGCGTGTAGTACTCACAGGCTTAACTTCATTAAACTCCTGAAAGTCAAGAGAATCAATATGCCAATGTACGTTTAAAGAACCCTGAGCTCATGGTGCTTACATTCTAGTAGAGGGGAAAACCAAAAATGGGTAGCGTTTTAAATTGTGACAATGACAAGGGAGAAAGAGAAAATGGTTTGACATTCATGCTTATGGTCTTGAAACAGAAAAAGCCACTAATCGAGCAAAATTTCAATAGATGTCTCAATAAATGGAGAGAGGGAGTCATATACACTTTTAAAGCATATGAGCTGTACATTAAGAAGATGCACTGTCTGAGCCAGTAGGTCATTTTGGGTGGCCAGAAAAAGAAAAGGGTAGCTTATGGGATCCATGTGGCCAGCACCATGTAAGGCTAGGATCATATTTGAGTGGAATGAACTTGTTTGGAATTACTTTACTTGCATGAGATGTAAAGAAAAGTGTCCACATCTCCAACAAAATAAGCTCATTTTTCTCTTAACAGAAGATCTGTAAGACCAAATCTAAGTCAGGAATTTTAGTTTAGATCTACTCTAAGAAATGTTCATGGTTATTGAAAGGGCTCAGATTATATATGTAGCAGAATGGAAAACATATCTTCAAACCTTAAATCATACAAGAAACAATTTTTGTATGCAGAAATAACTTGAATATATGGGTATACGAAAGTATGAATAACTCATTCCAGTTTCTGTCATTTTGCCTATAGATCTCTGAGTTTGACTATGTCTGATCTGAAACCAGAGAGGAGGGAAATACCTTATATCTCATTGAATTTTTGTCAGTCTTTTGGGAACTCTACAGAGTGAGGAATTGAGCTAGACCATTGAAAAGTATGGAGAGATCTTTCAATTAACACTAGACTGGAACTTCTATGTGATAAATAAAGTTGGGAAAATATCTTTGATCATTGAAGATTAGAGTAACTTTTCTGTTAGGAAAAATACATGAACATATATGCACAGGTTTACATATCACCATCCCATTTATTTCTAGGTCACTTTCTGGACAAGAAGTGAGTGGCAAGGAGGGGGAGGAGAGGGTAGAGGGGAGGGAGAGAGGGCTAAGAGGCAGGGGAAGAGGAAAGGGGAGGAGAAGAGAAAAAAATGAGAGAAGACTAGTTGATGTTTATAATTAACAGAAGAGTGATGTTATAAATATTTGATAATTACTATCTACATAAATATATGTAATTATAATGTTCTACTATATGAAAAAACTAAGCACAAATATGAATGTGCCCAGTACCTTATACGTACATACATATATTATAACTAAATAGTGTTTATTTTCTGAGAGTTGCATTTTATAAACATGCAATGAGATTTAAGAAAGGTATATAGATATAGACACATACATGCTAGGAAGCTTTTGGGCTCACTCTTTGCTCCAGTTGGATCACTTCCCTATGATAAATCATCCTCTAAAAATTGATCACATGCCCAGAAATAGAGTCCTTTGGAAAAAAACCATTTTTCTTAATACTGAAGTACTTTTATATCCCAAAGTTCAATACAACTTAATAGGAATTTCCGCCTGGTATATTATTATATAAAATATTTAGAACACACAGAAGACCTGGAAGACCTTTCATTCATACAGTTCTTACAATAATTTGTATACAAAATTAGTTTTAATGTCGGCTGACAGAGATGAAAGACCAACATACTATATAATTAGAATTTTGAAGCCTTATATTTGGATATTGCAATATCAATGTATTGTATACTTATTTAAAAGGAAATTTTACATGCTTTAATATACATGTGTATCTTTATAAAATTACTACTTTTGATTTTAAATTGATATCTTCATTGGGAGAAATTTGTCAGAGCTTGTCTGGAAGCAACCTTTCTGATGAATGTTGTTTTATGACCAATTCTTACAGTACACCACCTCAAAATGGTGAGACTATGTGTAAGGAACCCAGTCAGTTTCAATTTTCCATATGAAGAAAATCATCCCCTAGCTCCCTTATATTGTAGACAATGAGCAGTTTACAGAACAGTACTATTATTTCAGATTCCACTAGAAATCAGGGAATAGATAGTAAACCAGAGTGAGAAAATGGAGAGACTCTTGAGCTTCATTTGTAGCTGTTTCCCAAGCAAAGGGTGTGCTAGCTGCTGCCAGCTTTATGCCTTACATTGAAAGAGAGGGTATTCTGTTCCATGTCAAGTGTTCCAGCATGACTCAGAAAGCAAATGCAGAGCTCTGAGTCTGGCTAAACATTTCCTCCCATTCATACTGTAGTTATAAACTATTAAAAAGAAACAGCTTAGGAAACAGGAAAAACAACAATTCTAAAATATATAGTTGCATATGCTTCATCTGAAGTATCTATGTGCTCATTTTTCTATCCATCAATTCTGTGTGCAAGCATTGAGTGTCTCCTAAATACTGGACATGGTACTCTGCACTTCTTCCATGACAATTCCATTCTATAGGGGATGTAGAAACTTTTAAAGGTTACACATAAAAATTCAAAAGATCACAGTAGGTAGGAGAGTGAAATAAGCAAAGTCCCCTTTCAGAGAGTTTGTTAGAAAAAAATGCATTTGGGAGATGGTGTTTATTTAACACTTTAAGTATTTCATTAGTGAGACAGAAAATTCTAAAAATATGGTTCATGGAATCATTATGTATAAAAAGGGAGAATGAAATCATGGCTATGCTAAAAAAAATAACAGTATCAGTGTGATTTGGTTTCAGTTTAACAAGTAGTTTCATGTATTATGATGACAGTTCCAGACAGCAATAGTTAAGGGGAAGAAAGAAATATGGGAAAGGAAGAGAGGAAAGAAATCAAATGTTCAAATTCTGTGTAACCAAAATAAGTTCAGAGTACCTACCAATACCAAGAGTGACTAGAAACATTAATTTTTCTAGAGAAATTTTTGATAATGAAAGCAAGTGTTTTGGGATAAGTGAGTAAAACTCTGGCATCCAGGAAACTCTGGGGTTCCCTGATATGCATGGATGTGTATCAAAACTGTTAAGGTTTCAGAAGCCCCAAACATTCATACATTTAATCACAGAGGAAGATGGAAAAGAAAGATCATTTAGGAAGTGAAGCTGAAGACAAGAGAGGAAAGGAAAGTTCTCCGATAGGATTTTACCAAAACCATTGGAGCTACAGAAAATTCTTTCATATTAGTGTGAACTTACATTGAAAACCTTGTACTCCTGCTGCTACATAACATGTGGAGGTTTTCATCAGGGAGACCTTGATAGAGTTTCTCTTAGTTCATTGGATATGAGGCAGACCTTCACAGCCCCAGATATCCAGAATGAGAGCTTAGTATAGGGACTGCATGTAATTCTGGTTTTCTTCCTGAAAAATAAGTTTAAAGAACACACACACACACACACACACACACACACACACACACACACACACTCACTCACACACACACTTTGTAGCCTTGTGTGTAAGTGTTATTTTCTTGATGAATATGCTTGATCTTTCTGGAGATAACTTGCAGCTTTATTAGGTTAAATCTAAAGTAGCCACTGCTTTAGGACTAGATTTCCTAGTCCTAAGGAGAAGGATTTCAGTGGTGTTGCCAGATGGTTTGTCACATATTCTGGAAGGTGTCCCTGCTGTAGCGGCTCAGAACTCTCATCAGTTAGTGTTGGTGTGAGCTCCAGAGCCTCTACTCATCTCACAGTTTTTTTAGGAAGTATGGATTGCATGGGATTTGTATTTGGAAATTGATGAGAATTTGATAGTAGGTATAAAGAATTCACATGTCTGAATATTGTGGGCATATTCTATTGTGTGTGAGTATCTCCAAGAAGCACTTGAAAAAGAAAAGCATGCAACTTTCAAGAGAATAAGAATGAGATAAGGGAACACAGTAAACCATAGGGGAAACAGAAGTGAAAAATCAATTTATACATATTTTAAATCTTTCAAAAATCAGAGTGATGAAACAAAACTAGTATTTAACCCAAAAATGATTAAAAAAGAAACCCAGATTTTATATTGAGTTTAGCAAATGAAGGTTGATCCAGAGTGCAGTGCTCTAAAACACTTTAGTGAAATTATACCCTAAGAACTTCTGGGACAAATAGTGGACTAGGAGATGCTTCTGTGTGACTCAGTGAAAAATAATATATGAAAAGGAAAAGGGGGACTTTGTTCCAAAGCTAGAAACAAGAAAGGCTCTGGAAGTTCACAAAGGTAGTAAGGGGACACCTGGAAGAAACAAACTGTTGTGGAATATTAGTTTAAGATGTGTTACATTTGTTTACTCTGTGGAATAATTGTTTAATGATACAAAGATGTGTTGTGCTGCATTCTTTTATGTTGTATTTGTTTAACTCTGTAAAGCCTAATATAAAAAGGCATAGAAAAGATTGTTGTTAGAAAGAGGAAATCGATGGAAAACAACGCTAAAAATACTTTTCCGTAAAGGAAAATTTAGATAAATTTAAGAAGAAGAATAAAAAAAAGCATGATTATTATTTTGAAATATCAATAAATTGGTGTCAAAATACTATTAAAATATAGTAGACAGAGGGGGAAGAAGGAAGACATTCTGAGATCAAAAAAATTTAGAAAAACATACATAGATCCACCTGGAAAGGGAAAACAGACAAGACCGCCTGGCAAAATTGAGAGCATGTGGGTTGGAGGAGTAGGGAGGGCAAAAGAAAAAGATGAGGGAAAAGAGGAGGGGGAAGGAGAACTTGAGGCAATGAAATAGTTGAGATGGAAGAATAACAGAGATGAAAGCAAGGAAAGAGATATCCTGATTGAGGGGTCCATTATGGGGCTAGCAAGAAACTGGAACTAGAGAAATTTGCAGGAATCTACAAGAATGGCCCCAGCTAAGACCTAAGCAATAGAGGAGAGGGTACCCAATCTTGACTTGCCCTGTAATCAGACTGATGGAATATCTTAAATATCACCACAGAACCTTCATCCAGCAACTGATGGAAACAGAGTCAGAGACCTGCATTGGAGCACTGAACTGAGCTTCTAAAATCCAGATAAAAAGTGGGAAGAGTGAGAATATGAGCAAAGGGGTCAAGACCATGATGGATACACTCACTAAAAAGTTTACTTGAGCTAATAGGAGCTCATCCACTCCACTGGACAGGGAAGAAACCAGCATAGGTCCAAACTAGTCCCTCTGAATGTGGGTGACATTTGTATGGCTGGAGTAGACTGCAGGGCCACTGGCAGAGGCACCAGGATTTATCCCTACTGCTTGTAATGGCTTTTTTGGAAACCTATTTTCTTTGGATGGATAGCTTGCTCAGCCAAGATATAGTAGAGAGGGCCTTGGACCTTCCCCAAAGCAATGTGCCTTACCCTCTCTGAGGAGTGGATCAGGTGTGGGTTGTGGGATTAGGTGGAGGGAAGGAAAGGAGGGGTGGGAGTAGTAACTGGGATTGGTATGTAAAATAAAAAAAGATTGCTTTCTTTTTAAACAAACAAATAAATAAGATTCTTTACTATTATTTTAATTTTATGTGTATGAGTGTTTTGCTGGTATGCAGTGTTTGTATATTGTATTCATGTCTGGTGCCAATGGAAGTCAGAAGAGGGCAGGAGATTCCCTGGAATGGGAATGATAGCTGTTTGTGAGCCATCGTGTGGTATTGGGAACTGAGCCCAGATGGTCTACAACAGTACTAAATGTTGGTAACTACTGAAGCACTCTCCCACACTCCACCCTGGTTGTTTTTCCCTTGGTGTTTCTGTTATGTTGTTTTGTTTTCTGTTTTTATTGGTTTCTCTGTGTAGACATGCAGAACTCACAGAGGTCTGACTGCTTCTGCCTTCCAATTAGTGGAATTAAGTGTGTGTACCCACAAGACACATTTTGGAAGACTAGAATTGAATTTTTCACTGCAAAGAATCTGTATGTAGTATTGTATATCATGTGATTTGAGTACCATAAAGATATTTTTGTAATTATTCAACCCTGCTGTTTGAGCACAGTAGTAACCACATGTAATATAGAAACAAATGAGCATTGCTATGGGCCAATGGGAATTCATTTGGAAATTGGAACATTCAGCGACTTTTGGTCCTTGGGCCATAGTTTGTCAAGCAATGAGGTAGATGACCAGAAAATTTAAGATAATTTATAATAGCAAAACCAGTGTAGAGCTTCTGTGAGAATAAAGAGGGGATGAGAATTTTTCACCCATTAACTAATTTGTTCAAAATAAAACACAAGAAGAATATACCAAAGGCAATATGATTAATCACCTGCAGCATGAAAGGGAAACAGAAAAGGAAAAAAAAAAAAAAAAAACAAGGGAGTTATGAGATTGGTCACTCACACGGTACAAGAGAGGGAAAAAGAGCAGAAAGAACAGGGAGGAAGAGGACAAAGCAACATAGTTACACGTTGAAGAATCACAGTGGTTGTGAGGGTGTGAACAAAAGCTGTGCAAGTGCACACCAGAAGAAGCCCGAGCGTGCAAAGAGAGCTGGCTATTCTCCCATCCTGAGTCATGAGACGATTGGCATTCATCAGCTGGCGGGAGAGACGGAGACAGTTTTCTCTAAGACTGTAGCACCTAGTAAGTTGACCATGTGGAAGCACAAACATCGAGAATATTTGGGAGGCACAAATTTGTCTCAAAAAGTATGAATAAAGAGACATAAAATTGAATGGATAAGGAAGGGAGGAATCTGAAACAGTTGAGTGAGTGGGCTGAAAATGAACAAAACAAGTTGCCCAGAACTTGAAAGACTCAAAGTGTCAACAAAGTATAAAGGAGTTTAAACATAGATGTGTGGGTTTCTTTCCTGTTTCTGTGTGTGACTTTCCTAGATGTTCTGCTGAGAATATCCAAAAAAACCCCTCAAACATTCTAGGTTCTAGGTACTTAAAAGCACTTTTAAGGCTCTTAGAGTGACTCTCTCTCTCTCTCTCTCTCTCTCTCTCTCTCTCTCTCTCTCTCTCTCTCTCCTCTTCCTCTCACTTCCTTTCACTTCCTCTCCTAGCCTTTTGATCTGTCACTTTAGATTTGACCTCAGTGTGTCAAATCTTAGGGGACCTCAAATTGTTTTATTCCCAGGGGTTTCCAAATACAAAGTGCACTTTAAAACTCTAAATTTTAGGGAAGAGGAGTACAGCCACTACTGGAATGTAAGTTTGTGACTAATTGCGATATCTTGATCTCCTAGAACATAATGATATGTTTAAAGAATGATAAAGAGATGTCAAAAGGATTTGGAAACTGATTTCAAGGGATTCCCACTTGTCAATTTTAGAATAATTTGATCATCAAGAGAAATAACAATAGCGAAGAAATATAATGCATGAAATCAAATAAGGATTAAAGTTGACCTGCAAGCAGGAAGGTAGATAGAGTAAAAGAAAGAAGAAGAAGAGAAACAGAATAGGTAACAGTAAATGTGGAAAAATGATGGAATTAAAAATAACCATGTAACTGGGCTATAGTGGTGCATGACTTTAATCCCAGAACTCAGGAAGCAGAGACAGGCAGATCTGAAGTGAGTTTGAAGCCAGCCTGGTCTACAGAGTGAGTTGCAGGACTGGCTCCATAGCTACTGATAAACCTTGCCTCAAAAAAATCAATAAAAAAGGAAAAATATCAAAGGAAGAAAAAATAACCATGAAATAATAATCTTTTAAAGCAAGACTTCTCAATGAATCAATAGATTGTAAGACTAGACTGAAAATAGGATTTGTGATTGGTATTTCACATAGTCTCAAAATTTGTTAGCCTAGCATTCTTAACTGCCAAAGGAAAATTAATGCACACATAATAGAGACAATGAGCATCAAAGACCACATTAGCTAGTAAATTGACTTTATCCAGTGTTAAGTGGGATGCCTCACCGTCACGTCCCCTTCAATCGGGTGTACTAAGGATGTGACGGCACCAGGGTGACAAACCTGACAAATGCCTGACTTACTTGTGAGGATACACCAGACAAACTGAGATCGAAGAATATTCTATAAAATTTCTTAGTCTATGTTTTCAAAACAACCTCAACACTAAACAAATCCTTATCCACGATGTGACATGGCTATTGCACCCATGAACTCAGAAAAGCTAGACCTGTAAAAGGTTAAGCCAATTCAAATTTATAAAGGAAGGAAGGACCGTGGGATTCCACCCCTAGATGAGGAACTACGGGTGGTTGATGACGGCTGCAGGGGGTGGGAGAGTTACTTTTGCGGGGGGGGGGGGGGGAGAATACCACCAATAGGTTGCCCATGCCCTGATGGATCAACACACACTCATTTGCATAAGGGCAGCATTAATTTTGACTCAATGGTTTTAAAACTATCTCATCAAATAAAATATTTAAAAAGACATGAAATTGAGAGGGCTCTATTATGTCGGGGTCCTGAGGGTCAGCGGGGGGTGGGATATTATCAAGATACATTGCATATATGTAGGAATATTTTCAAGGAGTGAGTTATTGAAAACATTCAGGTGCACACATAAAAAGAAAAGTAACTGTAAATTTCTCTCAAGGCGTGGGAGAAATTATGAAGAGAGATAGACATAGAACAAGGTAGCTATAATAAACATTTATGTTCACATTTATGAAAACAGAAAAGAGCATGGGAAACATCTTTTTTTTATTCTCACACTGTGGGCTGGAGAGATGGTACAACCGTTAAAGGCTAGGCTCACAACCAAAAAAAAAAAAATGTATTCTCACAGTGGTTTTAAAGATTTGATATAAGTCACAAGAGAAGGTTAAAGAGAGCATTTTCTTCCTCAAAAGCATCCAGACGGCTGACAGCCTCCAGCTGGGACACTGGCAAAAATCCATACTTTAAGTACAAATTGAAATATCGTTTACTATATGAGTCTTGGCAGTATAATTTCTGAGTTAAGATTGTATGTATCTCCAAGAGGCCATCTGACTTTTTCGTGCCCTCTAAAGTCTGTAGAATGCCGTAGAAGCAAGTACATTTTTGTCCTATAGCACAGAAAAACTTTCTTCATTGAATCAACTTTAAACAGACAGCAGAAGACAGAAATAGGGCTGTATTTAGATGAGAAAATGTAGGAAAAAGCTATGTGCACACTGGTTCCAAGATGTGCTAGTAACTGATGCTAGATTGGTAAATCTTTCTAAGATATGCGAAATTATGGAATTTGTCACAAACTGTAATTTCTGTTATATTAATCTATACATTTTATATTTATTTCAGGTAATATCAGTTATTTAACATTCTTTTTACCTTTACAGAAAAACCAAAGGTATCCTGTGGAAATCTGACCCCTTGTTCAATTAGCCAGGTAATTTTCCATCAAGTGGATCTCTCCAGAGGCATCTATTAAACTTCTATAATTTCTCCTGTGACTTTAAGCTGTACTTACATGTCTCATTTTTTTCCTGGGGGGAGGTTGCCTCTCCACACCCCAAAAGAGCCTCCCTCCTTGACAACATTCTGAATCAGAAAGAAGCATTTATCCTTCGTTTTTGCCAAGGATTTTCTCTTCCTGTGTAATAGAAATTGGATTTCCTAATGATGAATGGAAAGCCTAGTGTTAAATCTAACCTTCTGCTCCTTCATCCCCTTTCTGTAGGGTTGGTTTAATTTCATTTTGATGTGATATATTAAAAATTGTAATCTACATTATACTTGGAGACATCCCCTTTTAATCTGTTAATGGTTAGTTTATTTCAAGCTAATTTTGAAGCTGGAAAATTTAAGAAAATTAGGTACCTTAAAACAGTTTTTTCTTTGTTTATCTAAGTGTGAAACAAAGATCCATGTTTCAATTAATTATCGCATCTGCCATCTGTTCGTATCGTGGCTGGAACATTCATTATCATATTAGATAAAAAGTCTTAATCAGTTAGTTTGCATTCTAATGTTGTTTGACTTTTAAGATTGAGGAAGTTGGCACACTAAAAGTCTTAAAATATGGAATGAGAAAATTAGAGGCCAGCCTGTTAATGATTTCAAACATCTGTGTTTTTATTTACACTACACGTCTCTGAATGTAATTCTTAAAATCTCGTATAAAGAATCACAATTGTTAAGAAAATCTAATATGATAGTCATAATGCAAATTATGTATAATTTCGAAGCATTCTGCAGCTTACATCTTTTAAAAAATTTTAATCAGGCTAAATTTTGTCTTTAATCATTAGGTATAACACTTTCATTTTTCAGTCTATGTTCTACTTGCAACAGACAAAACAAAGTAAATATGAATGTTGAAAATTATTTGTATATGTAACATCAATGTATATTAAATTTAAAGGGATATTGAAGAGTTCTTGTTATTTTTACCCAGCTGATAACCTATGTATGCTCTCTCTGTCTTGCCCCTGCCACTCTCTCACACATGCATACACTGTGTTCTTGTTTCACTGACCTGTAGCACAACAAATTCTGTGCTGAGAGCTTTTTTTTTTTTTTTTGCTTACTCTCCCATGTTCAGAATGCGCTTTTCTTATCTTGTACAACAAAATAAAGTAAGTATTCATTCAGTGTGGCCAATGGTGACTGATCTCTAGAAAGAATAATAAAGGGAACAAGATAGAATGGGGAGATGCACATAGTTGTTTGATACATAATAGTTAGGTGAGGAAGTTCTTTATACGATGATGTTTGAGCACGGAACTGGAAAGGAACATAGCCCATTTACTGAGGAGGTATTACGGTGAATTTTTTTAATCATACTTAAGAAATGAGTCTAGAACACAAGTCCTGGAGGATTTATGTTGCCCCTATCCACTAGGATGTTGAATCCCAGAAGAGAAGTCAGAGAAGTGCCAGGGTCAGTTCATATAAGACTTTGTAGGCCATCTTAACAAGAGTTCTCTATGACAAGGGTTCATGCTCATGCACTCAGAGAAACTGTGGTTTCCTGTCTAAAACATGAATGCGATCAAACCAGCCTGAATTCCAGCATAAATAGGTGACGTTCTCTTCAGAAACCACTCCGTACTGAGTTGATAGCTTCAGGGTGATGAAGAATCATTCTTTTTGGAGGATACAGATGTTGAAGTCATCTCCCTGTTCCAGTGCACAGCTCCGCAGCAGGCATGTATGGGCAACAATAGAATGGATTTTCCTGGAAAAAAAACGAGAAATATAAGGAAGAAGATGATGATGAAAGGAGTAGAGGAGGAGGAGGAAGAAAGAAATAAGTTGTGGGGGTTGTATGTTTAGAATACAATGAGGAAGTTGGATGGGTTTACTGGGGTGGGTATTACCACATTCTATTGTATATATGCATGAAATTCTCAAGAAAAATATTTTTAAAAATATAGTACTCTGAATTTATTTGAGTTATATTTGTGGCTTCTTCCTGAATTTCCACCTGCAAATTTTACTTGAAGTTCAAAGAAAAAAATGTTACCAAGCTTTAGTTGCATAAATTGAAACATCATGTGGACAAAATATATCCAGAGAAATGTATTTATGAAAGTGCTCCAAATAGTCTTTGAAAAGTTCCTAACTATTTCTTATGTGATTAGGTTGCTGAAACATATAAACATCTAGGGTTGCCTTTGAACATTTTTCGTGACTATTTTTGGTTACAAAAGTTCTGTTCTCTTCTTGGTGTTACTGAAGATAAAAAGCTTTTAGGGCCAGAAAGATGGCTTAGCAGGCAAAGGCACTTGTATCTAAACCTGATGATTTATTATCTAGGACCTACAAGGTGGAAGGAAATAACCAATTCCACAGGCTGTCCTCTGGTCTACATACACATAAATAAACAAATGTAGTAAAAAATTTCTTAAAACACTTTACATTTTGTAAATAGTACCTTTTAAAACAATAATACATAGTTTGATTTAAAAATAATATTTTAAAACATGTATATAGTTTTATAACCTATATATGTTTACATATGAATATGTTTTATGCAGACACACAAAGTATGCACATACATATGTACATAGCACAATGGCAAGGGAATATTGTGTATGTAATAGGTTTAATTGTTCTACTTTTAGTCCTATATATCCACTGAGTTTATGTTTAGCTTTATTAAATAAAAATTTATGTTTTATAATATATTTTTGGTGTCAAAATAACTTCATGAGTTTTGTGTACTTAATAACCTCATGAGAAACACATTTAGTTCAATTTGATATTTATTATTATTGTAAAAATCCTGAGACTTAGTGAAGCTACATGCCAACTTCAAATTTTTTTCTCCTATAGACAGGAGATCAGCTTTGTCAGTAAAATAAATAATACCAAGAATGATAGACTACAATCTTTGAAATATATCCAGACTTTAATTCAACAATTTCACCCATTACCTCTTGATATTGGGTTTTGCAATGCTTTTTCAACTAGGAGTGTGTGTGTGTGTGTGTGTGTGTGTGTGTGAGATACTTTATTTCTGAAGACAGGCAGCAGTCTCATTTGGCCCATGTTTCTTTGCTGCACTGAATTCCATAGTGTAGCATAATATATTTAGCAACTCTGAGACTATTCACTTCCTTATATTTGCAAGAAGAGAGGGGCCACTTTTTGGCTTTCTTGTAGATTCAACAGCTTAAAACTAAGAGCTGGCTGATTCCCCAATGATAGTCACCAGTCTTCAGATTTCCAGTGTGCTTTGGCACACACACTTATGCCTACTCTACTCTTTGACTTGGCCATCCTGCAAAAACTGACAGCATCCAAAACTTTGAACATATCTTTGAGCTAACTTAAGAATGTTATGCTTCTTCAATGAAGTGTTAAAGAAAATATTTCATGTAATATTTAGTGTATATCTTATTTGTTCATTGTGGGAGCCCAAGTGCAACCCAGTTTTCATCTGGAGTCATTTCTGACTTAAAGAAGTCATTTCAGTTTAAGCTTGCCTGCTTTACTTTTTTTTTTATAACCTTGAAGGTTATGAGAGACTTCAGATATGGCCCATGAGAAAAGAACACTCTATTTAGTAGACAGTATACTGCTGACGACAAACCTCAGGAATATTAAGATAAGGTAAAAGCTGCTTCTGGGCAGCAAACACATGTTGGAGAGGTGGCTGCTCACTCAAGGAAAGGAATGGTCTTGTGGTTAGACAATGACTGACCATCTGTGCTGTGCTTTGTTCTGCTTTTGTATATAAGCAAGTTCTGAAATAAACTCTGGGCTGTTTGGCTGTTTTGGCCTGACCAGACAGACTTCGCAATTCTATCCTGTCTTCTGACTTTTCTTTGGCCTTGAAGAGCCCCTATCTAGGAACCCTGGCTGACCTTGTAGGAGTGGGCTCCTACAGTTCATTTTAGCAACTCATAACATTGTTTAAAATTCTGTAATAAAACAAGTCAGGGAGAAGCCAGATAGCCACCAGAGGGGAAAGACGTGAGTTGCCAGCTGTAACCTTGCCCAAGACTGTAGAATGCCCAGCCCCAAATGGAATGTATGGAGATCATTGTAGAAGAAAGGCAGAAAGAATATATGAGTCAGAGGTGGTGAGTGACTGCAACAAAACCACATTTTTGTTGGACATACAAATTTACAAGATGTATGAACCACACACAAGACCTATGCAAGTTTAAACGAGACAAAATCCAAGCGTGGAGATACAAGTTGGGGATTAGGTTTGAGCCCCAGCCAAGGCTCTATTGGCAGTTTCCAGCAGGGGAAGATGAAAGGATGGGTTTCTCCGAGAGCAGTGATGGCGTCTGGGAGGTTGACTGTGCCTCCAGTGGAGGGCACATCTGAGAACAGCTGGGTAGTAAAAACCGGCCTTGGTGGGGACAAAGGATACAAGGTGGGTCAGAAGAGAAGGGAGGTAGATCTGAGAGAATTAGGGAAGAGAAGATGAGCATGATCAAACACGCTGTATAAAATTCTCAAATTTTGCACAAAATTCTCAAATTTTGCTGTAACTTCTAGTAAAATGTATTTAAAAAGCTAATCAGCAGGGGAATTGAGACAAAAATCTTCTTTGATGTAGGCACCAGAGAAAGAGGAAAAACACCAACACAGAGAGACTTTGTGAACATGAGAGCCAGGTGGTGTGCAGAGCAAGCCAGTGAAGGCCAGGGGCCAGACAAGGTTTTGTGTCAGATACAACATGATGAACCCTGCTTTCAGGATCCTGGCTCTCAGGACGGTGGGAAAACACTCCTATGCCATTTGGAACTGTTCAGTTTACAACCCGTTGCTATAAAAATTCCAGACCTCTTTTCTTTTATTTTTATGTCTGATAAAGAGCCTCCCTGTGGAATTCAGGCTGGCACTAAACTTGGGATCCTCTTGCCTCTCAGCCTCTGGATTGCTGGGACAGCAGACATGTCACTTCTTACTTCTGACTGCTTGTATGTATTAGTCACTGTTAGCTGGCCTTCTTTACAAAAGTAACCCCTTGAACGCTGACAGACAACTAAATGCATCAAAATAAATTCTACCTACTCTTTTCAGATAATATTTTACAAAATGAAAATTTTAGCAGATTAACTGTTTTATAAAGTCAGCTATGAAAATTTAGAAAATTTATTTTAAAATTAACTGATTATAATTTAGTTATAATTAACTGAAATTTTTATTTAACTTTTAAACTATTTTACTTAACAATGATTTCATAATCTTTAAAACAGGACCACTTAATGGGAAGTTATTTAATTACTTCAACTCCCTTCCTATTTTTCAAATTCAAAAATTATTAGTTATCTGTTATTGTTAAGTACCACCAAGTGTATTAACTTTGACTGCTTACTTTTGTAGAAAGAGGGCAAGTGTTCACATGCATCATTCTAAAATCTGTACCTTCATGTTCACATGTATCTCCTCCAGTATGTATACCCATGTTTGCATGTGTAATATACAATGTATACCTACATGTAAGGTTCATCCACCTTAGTCTACACATAAATGTTCATGCATATCAACCATACTCTGACTCTGCATGTTCATAAACCTCAACCCAGTGCCGACTGACATGTTCACGTGCATCACCGCCTGTCTATGTCTACCTGCTCACATGCATTATTGGTAGTATACAGTTAAATACACACTTATTACTCCCTATTTTAAACATGCATGATTACACACATCACTCCTACTCTATGCCCACATGTTCCCATTCATTACCTCGGTCTGTACCTATGCATATATGTATCGAACCTAGACTATACATGTGTTCACATGTATCAATGTCTCCCTATGCCAACAAGTTCACATGCATTGCCATTGGCCTCTGCAAATGTCCTCACAAACGCAAATTCTGCCATGTTCAATGAACATTAACCATCACAGATGCCCAACAGGCGTATGGAAATTGTTTGATAATCATTCTATGTTTTTAATTGTCACCACTAATGAGAGTCCAGAATTCTCGACCTGGTCAAGCAGGGGTGGCAGGCAGGTATGTGTGTGTATGAGGGGGTCTTTACATTCATGGAAATTGACATTTACCTCAAGAACCAAAAGTCTCAGCAAGAGCCAGGACATCTACCTGTGGCTGCTAGCCAGACTATACAGCGTTCTGACAGACAAACCAACTACACCTTCAATCAGGTTGTGCTTTAAAGTTGCACTGACTGGCTACCTCTGTCCTTGTTCTGGATGATCTGAAAGTTATGCTTTCCAGTGGAGAGAACAAAATAGCTGTTTGTGGGAATGGTCGTAGATGACATTCAGCTCTGGAAGTGTCCAAACTGAAGGTGTGTGCACTGAGGGTAGCAGCCAGGCCTGAAACTGGATCCTAAAGGAGAAAGCTAAGATATTGAGCTTGGATTGTCTGACTCCAGAGTCCCCCAAGGGCCGTGGTACCATGTTGCTGTCTGGTCCTCAGAAGTGCCTCGACGTGTACTGGCATCCCATAAACCGCACACAACCACACCAAACCATAAGTCTGACCCAAAGGCCCGGGGTTTGAGCATGCCAGAAGCCGAAAGGCAAGGTGCGGCCACAAACACTAACTCTATATGTTAGTATATTTTTTAAACTTTGGATGTAAAAAAACAAAATAAAAACAAACAAACAAACAAAAACAGAGTTCATGGGGCTAGAGAGATGACGCAGAAGAGCACATACTACTTTTCTAAAGGATCCAAGTCCAGGTTCTAGCATTCATATCACATGGCTCCACTTCCAGACGATCCCATACCTCTGTCCTCTGCAGGTAACCAGGAGCATACCTACACAAATAGAGATACATATAATCTAAAACATAGTAAAAACTTTTTAAAGGAAACAAAAATAGATAGAATCTGCCTGGTGTAGTTGCCTGTGTCTGAAATTCCAGGGAGGTGAAGCAGAAGAACTGTGTGAGTTCACATGTTTGAGAAGATCGTTAGCAACATGCCTAACCAAAGCAAACCCAGAAGATTGGCATCAAAAGAGCAAGCTCGGCACAGACCTAGCTGGAGGATCTCAGCATGGCTGCAAGACTACGACTTCAGATCCAATCATAGCCGGAGCAGCCAACGCTATACTCTTGCCTCTCATCTTCTCCATTAGTAGAGGCAACTCTATTGAAAGTCTTCAAAATAAAGTATGATCAAATGGAGAAAATTAATGTTTTTAATTTGTTAGCCTTTTCCTTTCCCATCTTGTTACTTCACTAGCTTTGAAGTAGCATTTCTTAATCTCCTTTCTTTCTAAGTTTTTTTTATCAGCCTATGTGAATCAGAAAAGAGACTGGGAGGAAAGTAGTAACTGTGTCCTCCTTTTTCCTTCCATTTCCTTATGTGCCTGGTCTTTGCCTTAAGCAGCATGTGATCAATCACGTTTATAGTTGGTGGATTATGGTGGAAATTGGGATTTATTCCTGCAAAATATGAAAGAAGAAAGAAATAATTCATACTAAGCATTAGACACCCAAAATTGGATTTTCAAAACTTCAGGGAAAAAAAAAATCTTGGATTCCTTAGTTATGCAAGCATGACTTCTTATCTATTACATTGAGACATAAATTCAGAAGAGATATTTTTACTAAAGGAATTTATGCTTAAAGAAATCATAGTTGTACTCATAGATTCAGGAAGTATAAAACTGTGTTGTTAAGAGTATCATAGTTTGGAATAAATTGTGAGCTGAAGGTCTATAGAAACTGGTTTTATTTTCTATTATAGATATATATAAACTCTGTGAATTAATGGACCTTATAGTGTTTTCATATATGCATGCATCAAGATGCATTGACCATCTTAATCTACTTTCTCCCCTTGCCCCATTCTCTAACACAATTGGGGGGTCACAATGTTTCTACCAGGGGTCACGTTTACCTCTAATTGGACCGAGAACTGAAGGTATGCAGCTTTGATGGGTTCTCACTCATGCTCTTGCAAGAAATCTCCCATTTATGCTTCTGTGAGCTGCTTTTTACTCATGCTCATGTGAGTAACTTCTCACCCTCGTGTCTACACATAAGCGCTCATCCATGCTTTTAAAAGTAGTCTTTCACATGTGCTCCTACAAAAAGTCCTTTTTCCACATTCATAAAAGCATTCCCAATAAAATCACTGGACTTGAGAAGAATCATTTCTTAGAACTGCCCTCAGTTCCCTCTCTCGGGTAAGTAGCATTTAGTTCACATCTTTCTAAGGAAAAGGTCATGTGGCAAGCCTTTAATTTTGGTGAGAAACAGGAAAATCTAAGAAGAATGATTGGTTACAAAATGTGCAAGCTTACAAAACTTTCAACTAATTCCTATGAAACTGATGTCATATCAGGATAAATGTGTTGTTTTCTAGTAATTTCCACTATTAAGGAGTGCTCTTTGTGGTAGTTTAAATGTAATTGGTCCCAATAATCTCATAGGCCAGGATACTATTAGGAGACATGGGCTTTGTTAAGAGTAGATGTGGCCTTGTTGGAGGAAGTGTGTCATTCTGGGGGCAGGCTTTGAGGTTTCCTATGCTCAGGATACTACATAGTGTCACAGTTGATGTCCTGTTGCCTGTACGATGTAGCACTCTCAGCTCCAGCACTGTGTTTGCCGGGCATGCTGCCATGTTCCCTACAATGAGGGTAATGGACGGAACCTCTGAAACTGTAATCTAGTCACTTCACTTATAAGAGTTGTCATGGTCATGGTGTCTCTTCACAGCAATAGAAAACACTAAGACACTATTACATCTATAAATTAAAAATAAAGTAGAAGATCATTTCTGTATTTTCATATATAAATGAAGATTGGACAATTGTCTTAATTTTTAGTTGTATAAATCAGTTTTGTTTAAAAATCAGATTTCTTAATTATATTTATTCATTATTAGAAATGTAAAATAACAACATTACATTACTTGGTCAGAATTTCTTCATAGCATACTGATGTCACTGTCAAGGACTGATACTCAGTAACACATTAGAAGTGTATTGATAAGAACTAAGTTACCAAGGTCCAGGAAGAGTGAGTCCTATTGTTAACTCCCTTGTGATTAAATGACAATCTTATTTCTTTTCAAACTCATGATTAGACTGAGGTAACAGCATAATATAGAATAAAATATTTGTCCACCATCTGTTTTTACTACTGAATATATTTGTGCCTATGGAATTGAAAGGGAAATAAGACTTTAAAACCACAGATGTGAGCTAGTAAAATCACACCAATTACTGCCAGAAAATCTCCACATTTAATGGTGATTTGGAACATTCCCTTCACTGCTAGAATACAAAGATGATGGAGACATGGGCATATTCATATCGTGTGTGTGTGTGTGTGTGTGTGTGTGTGCACGCACGTGCATGTGCGTTCTATTAAAAATCATTGCATGCTTTCTGTGTGTTCCTACTGACACTCACTGAGAAAAGGGGGCGAAGTTATAAGAAGGGTTTTGTCATGATGAGATTAATGTTGAAGTGAGGCCCTCTAGAGCAAATTAGAAGGAGGTTAGATATGAGATGGCGGGATGAGTGCGGTGACATAGAGGACAGATGCTTTGAAGAGAAGGGAATAACATTCAAGGTGAAGGTGAGGATATGGTATGCTTGCAATAGGCAAAGGTGCTATGAAGAGGGAAAGGGGAAAATGGAGGACAGGAAGGAGGAGGAAGACATAAATAACATGAAAAGTTTTTGGAAAAAAAAAGCCATAGGGAAACATTATTTTACAAACTAACAAGAATTGTGTGCGTGTGCAGCGGGGGGGATATGTTTGTAAGTGCATGTGTGTATGCATGCATGTAATGAAGTGAAGGCACAGAGATGACAGTGCTTCCCCCAGGAGCCATAGACTATTTATACATTTAAATACCACGCACCCACCCACAGGGTTCTAGGGAAACCTACCTTTAAGTTGTTGGTAAGGACAAGTGAGAACAAGAGACAGAGTAAACAGCATAGGCTATTCTCATTGTCCTTCCTTTCCAGAACATCAAGATAAAACCCTTAATGATGCTAATCTCCTCAACAATTACATCCTCCCTTCCCACACAAACCTTGCTTGTACCCTGTCCTTTCATTCTCTGAATGGTACATCCTGTATTTCTCTCTGCTTTGCTGGCTCTTTTTCTCTGTTGACCTGTGTAAGCATTATCAAAAAACAATCATGCCACAGAGGCAACACTTTGTTTTCTTGGATTTTCCTCCTGCAAAGAAAGTAATCAATTACTTTTTAATTTAGCCTCAAATGAGGTCTGAGGATAAGTGTATAAAGCTACAATACAGTCGTCCAAATGCAGAGGGCTTGGTTTCGTCTCATGCAGCCTTCCCAGCTGTAAGTCTAGAGGCCTTGAGCTCCCACAAGTTCAGTTCAATGGTATCTGTGGGTTTCCCCATCATGATCTTGACCAGTATCTATCCCTAGACTGAGCAGGCTTTTTTTTTTTGCTTTTTAATTTTTTTATTTTTATTTTTTCCCTTTCTTTTAGACAAGCTTGCTATCGGAAAAAAATCCCCACTCCAGTAGAGGGCTCAGACTCAGTTTCCTCAGTGAGCCAGGAATCTCCCAACATGTAAGTGTACTTGTTCAACATTTCTCTATTGTGCTTGCTGAAATAATATAGAAATAATTGAAATTCATTGGAAAACTATGGCAAAATATATCCCAAGAAGTTAAACTATATGCATAGAGCTTTGAGGAAAATTACACTTAATATTATTTATAGATTATGTGATACTTGTAGCTATTAACAAATTTAGAAATATTAGATAACTTTTGCTTCATTGTGTATTTATATTTTGTGTTAGGAAGCTTAGCATATAGAAAAGTTTTTACATCAAAGACTTAAAGTTCTTGTCAAATAGGTCTTTCACTTCCTTGGTTAGAGTTACCCCAAGATATTTTATGCTATTTGTGGCCATCTTGAAAGGTGATACTTCTCTGATTTCCCTCTCTGCTTCCTTATCCTTTGTGTATAGGAGGGCAACTGATTTTTTGGAGTTGATCTTGTATCCTGCCACGTTACTGAAGGAGTTTATCAGCTGTAGGAGTTCTTTGGTGGAGTTTTTGGGTTGCTTATGTACACTATCATATCATCTGCAAATAATGAAAGTTTAACTTCTTCCTTTCCAAATCAAATCCTTTTGATTTCCTTATGTTGTCTTATTGCTATAGCTAGAACTTCAAGCACTATATTGAAGAGATAAGAAGAGAGTGGACAGCCTTGTCATGTTCCTGAATTTAGCGGGATGGCTTTGAGTTTCTCTCCGTTTAATTTGATGTTAGCTGTTGGCTTGCTGTAAATAGCCTTTATTATATTTAGGAATGACCCTTGTATCCCTAATCTCTCCAAGACCTTTATCATATAGGGGTGCTGAATTTTGTCAAATGCTTTTTCAGCATCTAATGAGATGACAATATGGTTTTTTCCTTCAGTCTATTTATATGATGGATTACATTGATAGATTTTCATATATTGAACCAGCCCTGCATCTCTGGGATGAAGCCTACTTGATTGTAGTGGATAATTCTTCTAATGTGTTTTTGGATTCAGTTTGCCAGTATTTTATTGAGAATTTTTGCGTCAATGTTCATGAGTGAGATTTCCTGTAATTCTCTTTTTTGGTTGAGTCTTTGTGTGGTTTAGGTATTAGGGTAACTATAGCTTCATAAAAGGAATTTGGCAGTGACTCTTCTGTTTCTATATTATAAAATACCTTAAGGAGTATAGGTGTTTGGTCTTCTTGGAAGTTTTGGTAGAATTCCGCATTGAAACCATCTGGTCCTGGGCTCTTTTTGGTAGGGAGGTTTTTGATAACAGTTTCTAATTCTTCCCGACTAACAGGACTATTTAGATTGTTCACCTGGTCCTTGTTTAACTTTGGTATGTGGTACTTATCTAAGAAAATGTCCATTTCTTTTACATTTTCCAATTTTGTGGCATATAGGCTTTTGTAGTAAGATCTAATGATTCTCTGAATTTTCTCTGTGTCTGTGGTTATGTCCCCCTTTTCATTTCTGATCTTATTAATTTGCGTGTTCTCTCTCTGCCATTTGATTAGTTTGGCTAAGGGTTTGCCAATCTTGTTGATTTTCTCCAAGAACCAGCTTTTTGTTTCATTGTTTCATTGGATTGTTTTCTGTGTTTCTATTTTGTTGATTTCTGCCCTCAGTTTGATTATTTCCAGTCTTCTACTCCTCCTAGGTGAGTCTGCTTCTTTTTTTCCAGAGCTTTCAGGTGTGCTGTTAAGTCTCCAATGAGTGCTTTCTCTATTTTCTTTAAGTGGGCACTTAGTGCTATGAACTTTCCTCTTATACTGCTTTCGTTGTGTCCCATAGGTTTGAGTATGTTGTGTCTTTGTTTTCATTAAATTTAAGAAAGACTTTAATTTCTTCTTTATTTCTTCCTTGACCCAGGTGTGGTTCAGAAGTTGACTGTTCAGTTTCCATGAGTTTGTGGGCTTTCTGGGGGTAGCATTGTTGGTATATTCTAATTTTAATCCATGGTGATCCGATAAGACACAGGTGGTTACTAATATATTTTTGTAACTGTGGAAGTTTGCTTTGTTACCAAGTATATGGTCAATTTTCGAAAAGGTTCCGTGAGCCGCAGAGAAGAAGGTATATGCTTTCCTATTTGGGTAAAATGTTCTATAGATGTCTGTTAAGTCCATTTGGTTCATTACCTCCATTAAGTCTTTCAATTCTCTGTTAGGTTTTTGTCTGATTAACCTGTCCATTGGTGAGAGAGGAGTGTTGAAGTCTCCAACTATTAGTGTGTGTGGTTTGATGGCTGCCTTGAGTTCTAGAAGTGTTTCTTTTACATAAGTGGGTGCTTTTATATTAGGGGCATAGATATTCAGGATTGAGACCTCATTCTGAAGGATTTTTCCTATTATGAGTATAAAGTGTCCCTTTCCATCTCTTCTGATTGATTTTAGTTTGAAGTCAACTTTGTTAGAAATTAGTATGGCCACACCCGTTTGTTTCTTAGGGCCATTTGCTTGATAAACCTTTTCCCAACTCTTTACTCTGAGTAGGTGTCTGTCTTTGTGGTTGAGGTGTGTTTCTTGTAAACAGCAGAATGTTGGATCCTGTTTTCGCATCCAATCTCTTAGCCTGTGCCTTTTTATAGGTGAATTGAGTCCATTGATATTAAGTGATATTAATGACCAGTGGTTGTTAACTCCGGTCATTTTTTTTTTGTAGGAGAGTTTGTGTGTTTCCCTTCTTCTAGTTGTGCTGGTGAAGGGTCGCTAGATGTCTGAGTTATTGTGGGCATTGTTGGACTCCTTGGTTTGTGATTTTCCTTCTATTACTTTCTGCAAGGCTGGATTTGTGGCTACGTATTGTTTAAATCTGTTTTTGTCCTGGAATATCTTGTTTTCTCCATTGATGGTGAATGCAAGCTTTGCTGGGTATAGTCTGGGCTTGCATCCATGTTCCCTTAGTATCTGTAGCACATCTATCCAAGACCTTCTGGCTTTCATGGTTTCCAGTGAGAAGTCAGGTGTAATTCTGATAGGTTTCCCTTTATATGTTACTTGACCTTTTTCCTTTGCAGCTCTTAATATCTGTTCTTTATTCTGTATGTTTTGTGTTTTGATTATTATATGGCGAGGGGATGTTTTCTTTTGATCCAGTCTATTTGGTGTTCTGTAGCCTTCTTGTACCTTCATAGGAATATCCTTCTGTAGGTTGGGGAAATTTTCTTCTATAATTTTGTTGAATATATTTTCTAGGCCTTTGAGTTGTAATTCTTCTCCTTCTTCTACCCCAATTATTCTTAGGTTTGGTCTTTTCATGGTGTCCCAGATTTCCTGGATGTTTTGTGTTAAGAATTTTTTGGATTTTTTTTGTTCTTAAAAATATGGAACGCTTCACAAATTTGCATGTCATCCTTGCACAGGGGCCATGGTAATCTTCTCTGTATCGTTCCAATTTTAGTATATGTGCGCTGAAGCGAGCATCTGAACAGGCTTTTTGAAGCCCATTCCATATGACGGGATGCCTTGCTCAGCTTTGATGTGGGGGAGGGGAAAGAAAATTTGGAGGGGGCTTTGTTCTGCTTCAACTAGGCTTTGTTGACTCCTCTAGGAAGGCCTTACCCTTTCTGAGGAGTGGATGGGGGTGAGTAGTGGAGAGGTGGGGGATTAGAGGAGGAGTGAAGGGAGGTGAACCTGTGGTCAGTATGTAAAATAAATAAAAAGTAAATAAAATTTTTAAAGTGTATAACTCTGCCAGATTCTTTGCCAAAATCTTGGGACTGGCCTCTCTTCCAGTGGCTGATGTTGGTCCCTTCTAAAAAGTCTTGAAGTCCTCTACAGTCTGAGGTGCTTTACAGTCTGCTTTGTGCTTATACAACTCTCCTTCTAGATTTCTTCTGTGGTGCCCTACGTAGTGTCTTCATCTCTAAAACTTCCATAATCTTCCAAATTGTTCCACAGCAATAGCCTAATCTTCGATGCCAACTTTATAACAGCTTTTTTTGTTGTTGTTATTGTTGTGATAAAACATCATGATGAAAAGAAATTTATGAAAGATGGCATTTATTTTGGCTTATTAGTTCTAGAGTGACAATTGTCCTTTATGACAGGCAAACATGGGCAGCAGGAGCAGAACAAGTTGAGGGTTCACGTGTTTAAAAGCAATCGCAGAGCAAAGAAAGAACTAGAGGTGGGGTAAAGCCATTAGAAGCTTGCCTCAAGTTGTGTACTTCTTCCAGAAAGGCAACACCATTCCATAACCTCTGGGGACCAAGTGCTCAAAAGTCTGAGCCTGTGGGACACATTTTTCATTCCAACCGGCACACACCTGACTGTGACTGAAGGAAAGAAAGGAGAGTGGTTATGTCTTGATATTCCATCACCAAAATTCTAACTGGAACCGAAAATCCAATGTTTTTACGCTGAGACCTGAAAATTGGAAGATTTTATAAATGAACCCTAATCTCATCTGGTCTTGCATGGTTAACAATTTTCAAATACTAACCACAAAAACATTTACTTTCTTAGGTGATTTTCTATATGATGTCAAGTGGGAACCTCAGGGATATAATCTCAATATGTGATAGACATTTTTCAACAAGAGATAAGGCTAACGCTATCTAAACTCAAAGTTAACATGCTGTCAGAATTTGTAGCCAGGTCATCCATAGTTATTGTCTAAAAATTATAACTGTTGAACAAAGTTTCATTAGCCTTTAGTACATGAAATCAATGGCATTTTAAGAGACGTTCATATAAACACCAGATAATCCATAATAATAAGTTGCAAGACTAATAATGATCACAATGTTTGCATTTTAACTGCACAACCTAAATTCAAAAGAGATCTTAACCAAGGAAATGCATTATGTATACAAAGCTGTGTCCCAGATTTCCAACTTTTCTGATGTGGTGTGCATCCTGAGTCCAGAACAATCAATTACACTCTTGCCTCCTGGTGTGAATATCTGAATACACATTAAAAATGAGATACATGTTCACAACATCTGAATAAAGATCAAAATTATTACTCAGATTTGTTCAGAATGTTCATATTAGGCATGGCTATAATCAGGAGAAAATTACATGTACTTATACTAGCATGGCAAATATCTGTATCAGCTTTGAAAGATTACAATTCACTAAACAGAAGGTATTTTAGCAACAGCTAGAAGGTTTCAGGTAAGTGACGTAGCATTTAAGTTTAGCAATCAAGAAAGGCCACGTCCTTCTTAAGGTGCTAGCCTGGTGAGTTTGACTGACTTACCCTTTCATATACTCTCCCTGGCTCACCATAGCTAGTCTAGATCACACATTCAGTGTCCAGGCCTAGTTTGGCATCCCTGCCTTGACTGCAACCAACCTCTAGGCTTTCATTAGAACTTACCCAGCTTGCCTCTGATCCACAGGCCTCTCCCATTCTTCCACACAGCCAGATCCACTCTCACACCAAACCTGGAACAGCATGCACATTCTGTATATCAGACTAGACCCCTCTACCCATCTGACTTTATTCTGTCTGAACCATTTCCAACCACTAGACCCAATCCATCCACATCTCCTCTTTTCTGCTCTGACCTGCTTTGTCCACATCAGACACAGAACTAATAAGAAGATACAATTTAAAAATACAAACAATATTAAAACTCAAGCTGTACCTCCCTCTCAAACCCACCACTACTGTAGAAATGTTTGCCAACAAGAAATACCTACATAAACTCCAGGAAATGAAATTTAAAAGTACACTCATAAACTTCATCAAAACTCAAGTAATTTAAAGAAGACCCAAAGATACAGATCAATGAAATTAATGAGAAGGAACTTAAGGGGAATAAACTCCTGAATGATGCCCAAGGAATCATAAACATAAGACTGATGGAAATGACAAGATAATTGGGAACTTGAATATAGAATTCAATAAAGAGATAAAAACAGTTGAAGAGGATGAAAGCAGAAATGAAGATGGAATTGAAAGACCCAATAACCCTGCCAAAAAGCATAAAAAAGAAATCATTATAAATAGAATGAATCAATCAAACAGAAGATGGACTAATACAGTATCAGGGTTAAGTTGGTCATTCTACCAGTTTTTGGAGAGCTTGTAATAAAAAATATACTATGATTAATCTGAATTTAGTTTATGGTACTATATAAAGATAATTTTACTATATACATCTGTGAGGATCATAGCTAAAATATGTCGAATGTAGTTAATTGCTTACCTACTAACATTTATCCTTTTCTACATTTTTGAGGAAATCTTTGAAAAAGATTCCAATGTGAGTTGTTCATTTTCACATTCTATACGGGACTGGGTTGTGGCAGGCATCATAGCTCACTGCAGCTAGAATTCAGCTTAGGTTCCAAATGGCCCTTTGCCTACCTTGAAGGAAAGATTTCCAGTCATTACAATAATGATAAATGCCCTTTCCTTTGGATGGATGCTATTTCAATTGGCTATTGTGGTTCTTGGAACTGCACGAGCAGTTCTCTTGCTGTGATGAGCAAGCTTAAAGATGATGCAATATGCTGAAAATAACAGAAAAGAAAGATGAAGAAAATAGCTGGGGAGGTAGTTTAAGAGAAGGACATTGCCTGGCATGTGCACGGCCCTGGAACTGATCTCCAGCACCTCAAGAAAAAAAAAAAAAACGCCAAACAGTGAAAAGGGGCTTGGTCCTCACTGACTTCATCAAGCTCTTGAAGTAAAACAAGATCCCTGTTACTTCAAACAATTGCCTTGCGGGGAACTGAGCTTCATTCCGTGGACTCTGAGTTATGTTCCAGTCCTAACTTGGACAGTTTGTAAATCTGGAAAAGAAACCCCTTGCAACTTGAGTTCTGTGTTTGCACTGATGTCCTCTAGGCAGTGCAATAGCGCAAAGCACAGGGCAATGTAGGGGTCATCTATATTCCCGGTGCCATTAACCTTCAAGGGTTGGCAAAAGCTGTAATTCTGTTCCCTTAAGAGGACCTTTCACGATGTTAAAGGAGCCTTTGGAGTTAGGATGTTCACTGTACCAAAGCCCTTTCTCATCTTCTCCTGGCAACTGGGCCTCCAACTGGGCTGTTCTGTCCCAACATCAACTTTCTTGCTTGTTTTGTTTTGAAAAAAATTATTTTCAATTAATCAAATTAAAGTACATAAAGTTAGTTGGAATTTATCTGTGGCTTTTTTATCATCACTGTGCAGACCTATATCCAGAATGTGTGTAAATATGCCCAGAGGAGCTACAAATGAATACTGAGAAAGCTAGAAAGGTGGTGAGGTTGTCTTGGATGCTAAAGATACTGTCCAGAAGAAAGGGGCAAAAAAAAAACTTACAGTGTGCTGCGTTTGTTTATTTTATAATTGATAAGCATAGTAGAAAGTGCAGGAGAGCGTTGACATCTTGTTGGTTTAATTGACAACTGCCTTACGTCCTAGTTCATGTTGATTACTGTATGGGCCATTATCTTCTGTAATTTACACGAGAAGATTCAGTGGCTTAGGGAAAAATGACTTATCCTATAGATCATGTTATAATCTGACTGCTCAAGCACACGTTTCCTATGTAAGATTTCATTCCTCTTAGTGGCTGATTAGAGATGCTGAAAGAGGAAATCTCCAGGAGGACGCAAAGGGCCTTTCTCCCCTTGTGGGAAGGGCAGATGCTACATGAGTGTTATGCCATTGGTATGGTCATGATGCCGAGGCACTGCAAACAGGAATCTAGAATTCCAGACCTAGGGAAGAAAATACTAGAGATACAACTTAGGGAATATGACATCAAATATAAAGTTATTTAATGTGTAGAATCTGAGAAATTGTACTGATTTGTTGGATGTGTGAGTCGGACTTCCCACATACCTACAAGGTGGACTATAGACAGTAAGGTATGAACAATTGAACTCAGGCTCCATCTTAGTCTCGTGTGCTTTTTGTTTCTTGTAAATTGTGATGAAAGTGCCTCTTGAAAATGTTTGGATAAAGATAAAAGCAGAGAAGATTCTCACGAAAGTCACAGCCATAGAAAATATCAACTCTCCTGTTTCCAAGGCACTCACCCTTGATCTCCTTGGTTACCGAGGAATTGAAGGTGACCAGAAAAACAGAAAACGAAGAATCTAGTGCAGTGGCTGCTATGATTGCTTGAATACATTCTGTGACACGTTGTCTTTTGCAAAAATGTCAAAACAGTATAAACTGACATAACTAAAATTTAGAGAAAGGACACTTCAGAAGTCTGTAGCCATTGACCAATTACGCCCTGGAAACTTCTGCATTGGATGATAAACAGTACCAAAGTTTTCCCACAGTAGGTGAAACACTTAAGGTATTTTTACCCGATCATAATGACCCAGACTCAGAAATGCATACTTGGAAAGTTTGTTTAGCAATTGAAAATAAATTCAGGCTACTGGTTCCGTAGTACAGGAAGTCCTCCACCTTCCAAAAAACACTTTCAATATAGTCCTATAAATATGTGAAGACACAAAGTATTCAACTTTATTTCTTCCATGTACTTCATAATTTGGCCAGATACCTGCCACTTATTTAGGTAAACATAGGCTTCAGTCTGAATTTCCTTGCAGACCCAGCAAGCTTCAAAATATTCTGCTTGGAGTTCTGCCCAGTGGGACTTGTCTTTCTTTATTGTCTTCAGGCTCATTCTCTGGGAGACTTTTATACTATAGCAATTTTTTTAATCCTCTGTAAATTATTCACTGATATGCAAGCACAAGTTATAGATCTTTCAGTAGAAATCCACTTCCCTTTAGAAAATAATATTTGATTCACCACAAGCTTCTAGAATAAATGACTAAATATGAGATATTAATACAAAGGACCTCAACATGTGAACCGAACAGTGTGACTTGTACGTAGCATATTGTATTCTGACAAAGGCTTGCAAACATTTGGATGAAGCCGACCACTAAATGTAAATAATCTGTTTAGGACCAGGCCTCTGGTATCCCAAGGAGACAAGCTATTCCCAGCATTCATTCATTCTTTGGGGATTGCATTACCATTCCTTATTTCCCAGTCTACCTCTATGAGATCACAGAGATTTGTCTATTCAACTACAGAGGAGTCAAAATTTTCAGTTTTCATGGAAAATTCTTCAGGATGTCATTACTGCTGAAATATAAAACTCCCTCAGTGTGAGGCTAAAGATAAGAGCCGGGCAGTAATGGTGCATGTCTTTAACCCCAGCACAGATGCAGAAACAGGAGTTCTCTGTGAGTTCTTGGCCAGCCTGGTTTATGGAGCAAGTTTCCTGACTGGCTCCAAAGCTGCACAGATAAACTCTGTCTCAAAAAAAGAAAAGAAAAGAAAAGAAAAGAGAAAAAAGGGAATTACCACTGTGCATAGCTTTAAGAAGAACATTTTGAAGCTTGCTGGGACCTCAAGGAAGTTCAAACTGAGACCTAAATTCACCTTAATTTGGGGAGTGCCAGATAATATTTGAGTAAATTATAAAGTATATGGAGGAAATACATTAGAAGACTTGTGCCTTGGGCTTTTAGATAAGAATGACGTGAAGAGCATTTTTTAAGACAAGGACTAGCAACTCATTATTATAACCAGTTGCTAACTTTTAAATTGAATTGTACAGATGATTGATAACCTATCAGTTGCTGTTTTCCTTCCTGGTTCAGCCCATTTCTTGGTGGTGAGCTAAAGACTGCAGTGTCAAAGATGAAAGAAACACAGACTGTTTCGACATGATGCGCTAGCCTCTTATTTCTAAGGTAACCCTGTGTGCAGACTTTCCCAGGGCCATGGCTATGACAATGACCTCCGATCACTAGAAACACCATTGTGGGGTCTGTTCTGCTTCTGTGGTCATGACACTTTTGATTTTGTCTTGGATTTAATTTACTCCACCCTCTTTTGCAACAATATTATCTCTTCCAACAATATTATTGTATCCTTGAAGTCATTTTATAGAAACAGGGATAAAGCATTGAGCTAAACCTCAGGCAAGGAAACACTGTCATTTTCTACATCAGGAGTGGGTGGTTGACATTATACAGTTATAATTTGACTTCCAAGGATTCTTTTGCACCATCACGCAGTTGACTGTGGTGGCTCAAGTTCTTTCCTGCTCTGTGTTGATGTAGAGAAGTCCTTCTGTATGCTGGGACTATGTGTTTCTATGTGTTTCCAGCGGGACCAGTAGGACAGAAAATGCTTCTAGCTACACTGTGCAGTAAATACTCTTAACCAAGAGCTTATATACAACGCTGTCTCTTCCACAGCTGAATTCAAAAATCAAGGAATATTAGAACCAGTGAGTGCTCTGTTAAAATCCCGATAAGCCCCCATTCAAAAGCATTTTCCTCTAACCTACATTCTGAGACTGGGCATATGAAAATGACAGCACACAAGAGAGGCTGCGATAATATATTATGGATGATGTGGCAATCTTGAACTTGAGCTATTGTGATAAAAAAATCATTGCTGTATTCAAAGGAGTAAATAAGTCTAAGTCCTTAAAAGAAAGTTTGAAAACATTATGAAAGAGAGTAATCTATGGTCACTGCCTTTTGTTTCCCACTGAAGATTAATGAGGAAATGTATCTCTAGATTGCTTGGAAATTTTTTCCATGCTAGTCTGTAAAGGAAGCATGCTGTGTCGATTGATGTACTAGGTAAAAGAGGAAAGAAAAAGAACGAATGCCTAATATGAAAATAAAATTCTGTTCAGCTGCATATAAATTATTATTTTAAATATTAAAAAGTAAATGAACATAACTAGAGAAAGCAGATTTTACTTCTTTTGGATTCATTTCTGTTATAAATTATAATTGCATATACTTGAGAGTATATTTAATTTTGGATGTGGTCACTTTCTGTGATTAACGTTTTTGGGATTTGCAAGGGATTGTGCTGGATTTGAGTGTCTTTGGAAAGGGCACTTTGGCAACATTTCTGCTGCCAGCCATGAAATAGCCCATCTTTTCCTCTTCTCTTGCCTACTATAGTATCTTTCAGCAGTACTTTAACAAATTATAACTGTTCCTGTGAACATTGACTAAATTTATGTACAGCCATTATATACTTTTAAGGGTATTGTGAATGGGGTTGTTTTCCAACTTCTTTTTCAGAAAATTTTTTGATATTATATGGATAAAGCTATTTGTTTTTATATGGCTATATTGTATTCTACTTCTTCACTGAAATGTTCATCAGATTCTAGCTTCTTCTGGGGAAGGTTTTAGGATATATTTATTATAGGATTATATCATGTTCAAACAGGAGTCATTTGAATTCTCTCTGTCCTGCTTTTTCTCTTGCCTTTTTTCTCTGGCAAAGACATAAAACAGTGTACGGAATAATATATAGTTATAGTTAATAACTTCATCTTATTCCCAACATTAGACAAAATGCTTTTACTTTTTAAAAGTGACTACAATGATAGCTCAAAATCTATGAAATGTAGACTTAATTATATGGAGGTCAAATACTTACATGACTAGTTTAGGGACCTTCATCATTAGGGTTGCTTGTCTTTGTCAAAGGCCTTTTCTACGTATACTGAGGAGAGGTAGCTTTTTGACTCTGTATATGTGCTGTATTGTATGTACTGATTTGCATAGAATGAAACAATGGTGTTGAGAAAAATGGTACCCACATTCAGAAGACTGAAAACAGATCCATGCCTTTCCCTCTATACAGAAACAAACACTATTTGGTCAGTACCTTAATGTGAGCAGAGAAAAAAATGGAAAAAGTCAAAGTAAAATGTAAGGGAAACACTTTAAGACTACGGATGACCAATAGTCCAGGAAACAAAACCAAGGGATGGCAAATCAGGTTTCATCAAATTAGAAAGTTTCTACACAGAAAAATAAATAACCAGTGTAAAGAAACAGCTATAAAGAGGGAGAAAAATCTTGTAAGATATTCATCTGAGAGGAAATTGATATTTAGAGTATATAAAGAGCTGAAAACAAGAACAAACTATCCAACTGATAAATAGCTAATGGATGTGAGCAACCACTTTTCCAACAAAGAAATGCAAATGGCCAACAAATACATGCCAATATAGTCAACACCTTTAGTCAATGAAATTGACGAAGGGAAATCAAATTAAGCCCATATTCTGTCTCTTCCCCCACTTAAATTACCCTCTGGAAAACAAACAACAACAAATGCTAGCTGGGACTACAGGAGAAAGGTTCCTTACTCCCTGCTACTAGACATGCTGACCACCCTTCCCACTCTGAAAATTAGTATGAAAGCTCCTCAAAATTAAAATTCTGCCTTCCTTATCATAGTGATATAATTTTATAAAAAATGTCTCTGTCTTTCAAAAGACTATTTGGCAGACTTTACAGGAAAGTTGATAATAAGCCTTGAGATCATTTAACCTCTATCCTACTTTCTGTTTGACTTGGTTAAGTTTAACCTGCCTTTAAGAGAGTTTAACCTGACACCAACCTTAGAGTGCCTTGAATTTCCCATGTAATCACCTTTTACAACATTAGCTAATGCATAGCTTTAATCTTAAATTACGTACTTTTCCATGTCCACGACCCAAAGTAATATATTTATATACGTCTATGACGTGGCAATCATTTGCTGAGAAGAGCCAATAAGTTCAAAGCATCCTTACACTAAATATATGCCATAAATGTCGAGAACAACATAGATATTAGCTGATGATGTCTATTTGCTATTCTGCGTCAGCTGGAGTCAGAGGTGTTTCATCTTTTCGTGTAAAAGAGATTTTGGAAAAAGACCCCTTATTCATTTTCCATGCCATGATTTCTGCATTTCCTAATAAATATAGCATGAAACACTTTGTTGGAAAGAGACAAACATAGACAAGGACAGTCCAATAACCAAAAATTGCAAACAGATGGAAGGCATAAGGAGAGAAGTAGGTAATTCAAATTTGGACTTGTTTTTGGTAAAATTAATTCCAGACAAAAAGTTCGTTTTCAGTCTTTGATGTGACAGCAATGTCTTTTGGTGGCTCTGAGTTTAATTCATTGACCATTGTACAATAATATCAATCCAAATACCTTCTGTTTATAGCCGGAGTATCAAAGGCACTTTTGTACCAAGACATGCGATGCAACGGTTCTATTTAGAAATTATAGAATCAGCCTCGGTGTGTAACTAGACTTTCTTTGGACCTCCAGTTCCCTAATAACAACACAGAGACTTCTTATTAAGTATGAAACTTGGCCTTAGCTTAGGCCTGTTCCCAATTTGCTGTTAAATTTATATTGACCTGCTTATATTAATCTACATTCTGCCACATGTCTCATTACCTCTCCTTCATACTGCACATTCTATTCCCTCTGTGTCTGGCTGGCGAATCGTCACCTCTCTGATTCCTTCCCAGAGTTCCTATCTCTGCCAGAAAGTTCTGCCTATCCTTTCCTGCGTAAGTACTGACCATTCAGCTTTTGATTAAACCAATCAAAGGGTGCCTGAGGCAGGGGAGGAAGGACATCTTTACACAGTGTGATTAAATATCTCACAACATAGGTGCCTGCTTTAGTTTGCTTTTATGTTGCTATGATAATCAGTTGACACCCAACTTGTGGTAGTAAAGAACTTACTTAGCATACAATAAAAAGTCCATCATCAAGGGAAGTCAAGGCACCAGGCTGTAGGCAGGAACTAAAGCAGAGGCCATGGGGAAGACTGTCTACTGACTTGCCTCCTCTGGTTACTCAACTCTCTTTTTACACAGCCCAGACCACCTGGCAAGGGAAGAAACACCACACCATGGGCTGAGCTGCAATATCAAGCAGTAATCAAGAAAATGACTCACAGACAAGCCAGCAGGCCAATCTGATGAAGGCAGTTTCTCAATTTAGACTTGTTCTTTCCACATGTGACTACAAGTTTTGTAAATTTGACAAAACTCACTAGTTCAACCCACACTTGGCACATCACACTAAACCAAAACCTTTCTTTTCATTTGTCCCAAAGATTCCATGTTAATAATATAATATAAAACACAGTACAATTTTAAAACTGCATGGTCTTAAAAATTGTAGTACTTTAAAGTTTTAACATCTCTTTAAAAGTGGAAACTCTCTCACCTGGAAGCTCCTGTGAAATAATAAAAAAATATATTTATGTCCTTCTTATTCTAAGAGGGAAGAAGGAAGGGAGAGTTACAATCAGATTAAAATAAAACCCAAGTCTATCACTGTAGCTCAAATTCCATTGCTCAGTGCCTGACATTTAAGCCTCACAATCTTCTGGGTTCTAAAGGGATTAGATGGCCGAATTCTTTGACTCTCCCATCTCTGGGACTTGCAGCTTGTTCTGCTGGGTCAAATTTGCTCCACCGTCACCTGCCATTTTTCTTATCTGTTAGCTCACATTCCCTGCATCTCTAATATGCAGGAGCCTCTACCACAACTGGCATTGCATCTTCACCAATGGACTCCACTGGCCTCTACAAGGACACTGACCCTGAGACATTGGCTTGATGACCGGCTCAATCCTGGAGTCTCCACTGCAGCTGCGGCTGTACATTTACCAATGCCCTGTTTTGGCCTCTGACAATACCAAGCCTCAGCTGTTATTTATAGCTCCTTCATGCCTTATAAACCAGGAACCATGTAAAAGAAGCTTACATATTGCCAAGTTCAGTTTTCAACTTTATAGGAAGCCTTGGCCACCTCTACACCACAGTTTCTCTAGACTGATTCCTAGGAAATACTCCACAGTGCATGTTACCTTAATGATGTTGGTCCTTTGCTATTCCCAGCTTTTTTATTACGAGCTAATTGTCACAGTAAAGCAAATATTTTAATTCAATGGTACTGGTCTCCTATTAATCATAGATGATTCTTCAGGCCCAGTTGAGTATAAAGTAGAGACTCTTAGTTCAAAGCTATGCATGAACAGCTCTGCTGTAGTCTTTGAGGTTCTCTTATGCTTTCCTCTGAAACTTAACTAGTCAGCCCTCAACCATCAGCATCTGCCTCAGCATTCTTGTCTTTCACAGAGCAGCTCATTAGGCTCTGAACACTCGATGATTTTCAGTCCAAATCTCTGAAATCTTTCTACACTCACCACGCCCCCTCCCCTGCCAGAATCACAGGGTCAGGTCCATCACAGTAAGACTCAATTCCTAATACTAATTTTTGTTGCTATGTAAACACCACGACAAAAGTCACTTGGAGAAGGAAAGGATTTATTTAATTGTACACCTTACAGTCCATCCTTAAGGAAAGGTAGGGCAGGACTTCAAGACAAGAACCCAGAGGCAGGAACTGAAGCAGAGACCATGGAGGCATAGTGCTTACGGGCTTGCTTCCTGTTTTGCTTTCAGTAACATCTCTTATATAATGCAGAACCACCTGGCCAGAGATAGCAACACCTACAGTGAGAGTGGTCCTCCCACATCAACCCTCGGTTAAGGAAATGATGCAGAGACATGCTCACAGGCCAATATGGTGAAGGCAATCACTCAGATGAGGTTATCTCCACATAGGAGTTGCTAGATTTTGTGTCAAGTTCACAACTGGTAAATAATGCCAGTTAGATTTTTTTTTAGGAAAGCCAAGAAAGACACATATTTTTCATTTGAAAATTCCATCTGCACAACAAAATTATTTTTTTTAAAAAAATCTTAATTTAAAATGAAACTTAACAAGGAAAGAAGCCTACTCAGATGTAAAACTACTCTACTAATGTTTTGGAAGTATTTTCCAGACATTTAATATTCTTTTCATAGACTAACATTGTAAGGTAGTTATAAATCCACCGTGAAAGAGTAAGAAGGAACAAGAATGATCTCCTTTGTGAAGGGTTTTTCAGATAGGTCACTCTTGAGATTTTCACATGTGTTGTTGTTTCTGAACAGTGGAAAGAAAAATTGTAGATTATGGCATTCTTCTTAGACAAGTAATTAGTATGATGATTTCTTCTTTATATTGAAGTTTAGGTCATAGGTTGCTTACTTCTTAAGTTACTTTTTGACAGAGAGTTGTGAAATTCTTAGAGAGCTTCATTTTTGCATGACAGCTTGCAGCGTGATGTGAATGCATACTACAGAACCACAGACTTCAAATGGAATGGGTTTGGGGTTCTTTGTTTTGTTCTGTTTTGAGCCAGGATCTAATATGTAGCACTAGCTGTCCTGGAGTTTACTGTGTAGAACAGGATGGTCTCAGACTCACAGAGACCTTTCTGCATCTGCTTTTGCCTCTTGAGTTTTGAAATTAAAAGCATATGTCACTATGCCTGGCCAACAATAAATTTTATGTCATGTATATTTTACCACACTTAATAGATTAAAAACACAATGTGTGGGGTATTAAATACATTTCTAAGCTATTCATATTCAATAGGGGTTTATTATCCAGAATATGTAAGAAATTCAGAAACTTAGCATCATAAACAACAAATGATCTAACTTAAAAGCCAATGAATGCCAGGAACAGGAGCACATACCAATGCGCACAGACCTCAGGCAATATAGGTAGTAGAGTAGCAGTTTTAAGGCCACTGTGGGCAACACAGTGAAACTTTGCCTCTTGAATGAGCAAAACAGCCAAATGATCTAAACAGACATTTCTCAACAAAGCATACAAAAGTCTAAATGTAAAATGGGCCCAACACCATTAATCATCAGGGAAACATAAGTCAAACCAGAATGAGATAGCATTCATGTCTGTCAGAACAGCTATTATCAAAAAGATGGAGAATCACAAATGCTGGCCAGCAAAAAGGAACTCTTGCACACTGTTGGTAGGAATGCAAATGAGCACATATACTGTGGGAAACAACACCAAGCTTCTCAAATTTGCCAGAAGTACAAGTGTCATGTGACCCTGCTATCCTCTAAATAACGGAAACTTAAAAGATACGTCCAAAGGTAACTGCCCTCCCAAATTCAGGGCAGGACTGCTTACACGAACAAAGATATGGAATCAGCCTGTCTGTTCACTTATCTACACAGAATGGAATACCATCTATGTATCCAGAAAGAAAGCGCTACAGTTTACACAGTCGTGAGGGAAACTGGAGGACGTTTTGTTAGGGGGAGTAAGTATTGTATCATTGGAACTTCCCTCCAAGAGGAGTGGGAAGCTCATGAGCCTCAGGGAGGAAATGAAAGGTTTAATGTCTCAGAAAAAAAAAAAAGAAATTTGGAAGATTCTTGGTGTTCCTATCAGGAGTATAAAAGGAATTAATAAATTTTTAAAGAGACACTGACCAGCTTAACTGCAAACAGAAGCTTTTATGTGTTCCACTTTGTCTTACTACTACCAGCTCCATTCATGGGTAGCATGGAAATAGATATTTTGGTGTGTTCCAAATATTTGGCTCCCATTCTAAATTTAATTTTATTTTCATTTATTGATTATATACATTTATACATGAAGACACATTTTTAAGGATTTCTCTCCTTTACTACTAGATTTCAAAGGCTAGCTTTTGATTAACTTTGATTGATTTTTCTCTGATGGCTTGAGAAGATTCCATACCAATAGTTTGTAGATAGAGTGGTAGATTAAACAATTCTTTCATATTGATTGACAATTCTGATCAGTTCAAATATGTCAATATTGACTTCCTTCTCTTTATCCATCACTGAATGGTAAGTTCTTATATCTCCCACTATGTCAGTGAATTGGTGTGCTTTTCTTCATAATTCTATCACTTACGGTCTATTGTTAGATAGGTGAATATTAGAAATTGGTGTGTTTTGTTGGATAATTGATTCTTTTGATCATTATGAAATATCCTTTTTTGTTCTTGGTAATTTTGTTTGTTCCAAATTTTTCCTTATCTGAAATAACTTAGAACTTTCCTTTTTAATTTTGGACTTCCTGTCTGCTGGCCTTCCTTCCTTCCTTTTTCTTGATTTTTATTTTTTTTTGTAGCACAGGAAGGGCCTGAAATTAACATGTTGCCCATGTTGGATTATATTTCTATTCCTTCTGCCTTGGCTTCCTGCCACTCAAATGTCAGAATACACCAATCTGCTGAGGTGTTTTCAAGTACACTAACCTTTCCATGTCTTTGTCTAGTCTGCTTAAGCCCTTCCAGAATATTTTTTATTCTTTTGCCAATTCTAATTCTAATATTCTTTTCTATTATTTCTTATTTTCCACCTCTACTAACATTAGCAATCTGTTCATATGTGTGTGTATACATGCATATATTTTTTCTCTTAAGATTAATATTTCTTTTTTTTTTTTTTTTGGCTTTTCAAGACAGGGTTTCTCTGTGGCTTTTTGGAGCCTGTCCTGGAACTAGCTCTTGTAGACCAGGCTGGTCTCGAACTCACAGAGATCCGCCTGCCTCTGCCTCCCGAGTGCTGGGATTAAAGGCGTGCGCCACCACCGCCTGGCTAAGATTAATATTTCTTAAATATTAAATATCTTTTTGTTTTATTTTGCTTCAAGACAGGGTTTCTCTGTGTAACATCCTAGCTGTCCTGGACTGGCTCTTGTAGATCAGGCTGGCCTCGAATTGACAGAGATCTGTCTTCCTCTGCCTCTCGAGAGCTGAGGTTAAAGGTGTGTGCCAACACTGCCCAGCTATATTTCTTAGGTATTAAATACCTTAAGTAAGTTTAAAGGTTCCCATGTAATGATTGATTCAAAACTGAAAATGTAGCTCTCATGTATTAGGTCAGTTTTACTCCTTTGGTTTAGGTTTTTGGATTTGGTTTTGGTGTTTGTTTGTTTGTTTGGTAGCTCTGGCAGCCAGGGACTTCAAATTACTCTCTGTCATTCTTGGTAGGTGTTTGTTTTCTTTTCCCCTCTACTTGAGACTTCAAGATTTTCTATTACCTTTTATGTTATAGAATTTGAGTCTTGTAGTTCCTTCAGTTGTAATTCAGCAACACAGAGTGGTGAGTTTAAGAGAAGAACACTGTTCTGTTAGTGGGCTTGTGCTCATGAATATGACTTTTACACGATATATAGACACACTTGTGAGCAGACAAGTAAGGAAAGGAGCAATGGCCACTTGCCAGATGTTGAAGTTCTCTGGTCGGTGTCTTCCCTGGGGGATTTTTCTTTGTTGCAGACACATCTTTGAGCGCATCTCACAAATGCCTTTACTTCTCTTCCCAGCCAAGCCTTACAGGAAGGAATCTTTCCTGGTTTTTGTCTCATGCACCCTGGTGATTTTTTTTCTGCAGATAAAATATATCAACTTTTGAGAAAGGAGTCCTTTAAGATCCTCTTCTCAGGAATCTCCTATTTTCTTTTCTTTTTTCTTTTTTTTTTTTGAATGTTAAAGCATTAGACAATTTATTTATTTATTTATTTTTTAAAAGTTCTTTTTTTAATTAAATTTTTTTATTTTTTTCCAGTTTATTTATTTTTTATTAAAAATTGCCATCTCCTCCCCTCCTCCTCCCCCTTCCCTCCCCTCCCCTCCACCCACACCCCCACTCCCTCCCTCTTGAGGCCAAACAGCCATCAGGGTTCTCTACACTATGTTGAGACCAAGGTCCTCCCAACTCCCCCCAGGTCCAGGAAGGTGAGCAACCGAACTGACAAGGCTCACACAGAGCCCGTCCATGTCGTCGGAATCTCCTATTTTCAAGCTAGCTTTGCTCAGCATCCAGAAAGTCTTGACATTTGTTCTTTATGTGCTCCAGTGGTAAATGGCCGCAGCAGTTTTGCTCCTGACAAGCAGATATCAGCTGTGAGTCTTAGGTATTTCTCTAGATTTTCTGGCCATGTTTGTTCTGCAACCTTAGTACCCTGAATACTCCTGACAATTTTGGGGATTTAAATTTCTCTTGCTATCAAAATAAGATCTGGAAGCTAGAAGTTTCTGCAGAATTATTAATAGATACATTTTGAATTTTATCTGGGAAGAAATATTATTTTATTGAAGAAACTCACATCTAAGTTATTGTCAGTATTTAACAAGCACCCAAGGAAGAATGAACACCCAGGTTCTAAAGAACAAGGACAGACAAATGGGCTGGTGACCACCCCAGGGACACTGCCCTAAGAAGTGTTTGCCCACCTCCTGACGAAAGTAGTAAACCCCGTGTCATAAATAACACTTATTATTTTGTACAAAGGAAGAACAAAGAACCCATTTTGGTGAATTTATTAATTTCAAAATATTAAGTCCAAAATAAAAAATACTCTCTGACCCAGATGAGGACGAAAAATCCTCCTTCCCACACCTCAGGTCTCATGAAAACAAATCCAGAAGTCTCTTGGATATGCCTTTTTGATTCAAGTACTGCCTGTATTTCCTCTTCTGAGGCATGTTTATGGCACAGGTATTGACAGATTCATCTACCTTCTTCCCTTGTGTGGAGTTAGAAAGAAGTGAATCCCATGAATTTCTTCACTTTTCTCTCGTTCTTTTACCTTCCAAATCTTCCTCAGTAACCTGACTTCCTTCTTTATTTCTTAGTTACTTTATTGCTTCTTTCTTTTCTTCACCTCTTTTTTTCTTTCAGTGGAAAAGTGGAAGGAGATATGGATCTATATATTCTTGGAGACCTGTCGCAGCTCTGATGTGGGGACCTTGAGCATCTTCTTCTTTCTGCTATCTCTCTCTGGAGACCTGGACTTTCTTCCATCTCTTCTATCTATATTCCTCGATTTGAACCTGTACCACTTACTTTCTGTAGCACCATGACTGGGTAAATGGAGGCAGAAAAATTCAAGACCGAACTCTGTTGCATAAGTTTCCCTCCATGGGGAGCAGCTACAGATGTGCCCCATCAGGATTCTCCTCCTCTGACCCATCGGGAGTCCTAATCCTTTAACCATTATTCTGAACTTTAACTGCTTTCCCCCACTGCTTTACCCTTTACAGTTCTAAACAGATTGTTCCCAGACACAAAGACACAAAATAGGCATCTGATGTTCTTTCTTCTTTGATCTCAATGTTACTGTTTTGCCCAGCAGTTACTAAGTGCCTTTAAGGCAATAGTTCTCAGCATTCCTAATGCCACAACTAATACAGTTCCTCATGTTGTGGAGACCCCAACTGTAAAAGTATTTTCCTTTCTACTTCATAACTGTGATTTTGATGCTGGCATGAATTGTAGTATAAGTATCTGTGTTTTCTGGTGGTCTTAGATGACCTGGAAGGAGTCTCAACACACAGGTTGAGAATATTTTAAGGTCTTCAGATACATCTTTGCATCCAAACTGAATGCACACCTCTGCTGCCATTGCCACTAATGTGCAAAATACAAGAAACTAAATCCTAAGCAAATTATAATGAAAACTTTAATGGCAATTCTTTAAAAAATATACCATAGCATTGTAGTTTACCCATGACACATACATAGCTTCTTCTCTAGATTCAACCAACTGCAGATGAGAAATATCAGGAAAATGTGTTTGAGTGCTAAATAGAGTTTTGCCCAGTTGTTATTTTCTTTATTTCATTTTTATTTTAATTATGTGTGCTCATGTGTGTCTGCATAATACGTGCATAGATACTTGGTATTGAATTCCTATGAAACTGGAGTTACAAGCAGTTGTCAGGTTGATGTTTTGGGAATGAAACTCAAGTTCAGCACAAGAGAAGTTTGTTCTCATAACTGTACTGTATCTCCAGTTCTTTTGTTATTGTCCAAACTATATTGTATAAAATCTATATAATATTTATGACATATTAGAAGCTATAAGTACTATAGAGATTATTGAAAATACATTAGAGGACATGGGTGGTGTATGCGAATACCATGGCACGTTATATATATGGACCTCAGGTGCTGCAGATATGACAGGAATTCTGAAACCTGTCCCTCAGTTACAGGGGATGATTATACTTAAAATGGTCATGAAGACAGAAACCAGGTTTTCAAAGCCAGTGCAATAACACTTTTTAACTTAGCTCCAGAGTATTTCTCTAATTCTTTATATCATTGCTTCAAAACAGGAATGTCTCCATGGTCTCAGCGTGGACCACAGATGCAGCAAAACTTCTTTTTTAACCTTGTCTCTTTATATTACCTAGAAGATTGATGAGTAATTTTATGAAAAAATGTGTGACTCTTCAGGCTTATTGAAGTAGACAGAAAGATATTTAAAAAGATTTTTAACTTTATGTACATATCAGAAAAGTGACTGTAGCTGGCCTGTCCAGCTTTTCAAGTCCCTTGTCCTCTTCACATGACGAGCATAATTTAGAAGGCAATTTTGTAAAATTTAAATTTAAAATAACTTTAATTTTTAAGTCCCAGAATTAGGCTTACTTTGGACTTTTGCTCTTCTTGCCATATCCATGTGCGGTGCCAGCGTAGCACACTCAGTTGCACACCTCCACATATGTCCTGTGTGTTAGGAACAGTACTCTTCTATCTGTGAGGATCAGTAGACTGGCAATGGCTTCTCCTCTTGTGCTTTTTGGTCTTCTTTTAGAAATTTCCTTTACCTTTTAATTATATGTGCATATACATGTGTGGGTGTGTGCCCTTGAATGTAGTAGCCCTGAGGCCAGGAGAAGGCACTGGATAACTTAGAACTGGAGTTACAGGCAGTTGTAAGCACCTTATAAGTTCTGGTACTGAACTCAGGTCCTCTATTAGAGCTGTACACACTCTTAACTCCTGAGTATCTCTCCAACCCTTGTTCACTTTGTGCTAGCCTATTGATAAATGTAACTTTGTTTTGAACATTTTATGCTGTTATAAAAACTGTTGTGTAGGCAGAGTTTTCTGTAGGGACCACTGGTAAGTTCTGTCCCACCAGCTGCTTCCAAATAAATACACAGATACTAATTGTTAATTATAAATATTTGGCCTATAGCTTAGGCTTGTTACTAATGAGCTCTTACATCTTGAATAACCTATATTTCTTATCTACATTCTTCCATGTGGCATTATGTTTTTCAACACAGCATGTTAATCTTGTTTTCTTTTGAGTCTCCTCACAACTCTCTGAGATTCCTCCCTTCTTCTATCCCATGTTCTCTTCTTGTCTGCAAGTTCCACTTAACCTCTACCTGTCCCGATATTGCTCAGTCTGCTCTTGAATTAACCAATGAGAGTAATATATATTAACAGTGTACAAAGATATTTCCACAACGATATTGTCTTTTGCTTCGTGTTTTGAATCATAATTATTATATATTGTGTATCTATACAATTAAGCTTGGTGGTATATTTTTTCCTAGTGATAATGTTACTTAAGCATTTATATTTAAGTATAGGGGGAACCCTATGGTCATCAAACACTTTGTGTATTCCTAAGTGCTTTTTGGGCATTTACCCCAACATTTCTTTCAGATTATTATTATTTTTAAAGTAAATTAGCTTTTTAAGGTGAGATTCCTAATTCTTGAATTATTTTCCTTTTGGAATCTCAAATCATAAACTTAGACATATTCTCTCTCTTTTCTATTTAAATTTATGTATATGATCTAATTAAACAGCAGTTGTAATTAACGTAAATTTAGAATGAAGGTAATTTTGAGTTATTTCTATATAAAATAAATAGAAACAACCTGTTTCAAAGGATGAGGCAAGATTAAGGTGGAGTAAATTTTATAATTACCTAATTTCCACAGCTAAATATTATTATTGATTTATCACAGGATGTAGTAAATATGTCATTTTCTCTGGGTTCTTTATCTGTTTATGAGCACATGTTAGGAACATCTGTACAGGAATACTTTGCATATTAATGGCGGTGACACACTATAATGGAAAGAATCAGGACTTTAGATCTAGTAATTTAAGGTCAAAGGTCTCACACCCAAGGAAAAGCCCTACATAGAGTTTTATTGATTGATTCAGATGAAACAGTGATGTAGCATGAATTCTAATTGTTTTTAATAAGAAAAACTCAGAGTCAGCTATCAGGGGGTGAAAGCTGAAGGATCAGAGAAGCAGAGTAGCCAGTCGCTAGAGTTCTTACCTCTACCAATACTCAGACCAAAAGGGCCGTCCTGCCCTCAGACTACCTCCTCAGACTGCTCCGCAAACTGACTGCTTCAGACTGCTGCCTCAGAGGGCTCTGAGCGTCTGTCTCCTCTCATCCTACACTACTCTCTCCGCCCGGCCATACCACTCCTGTCTCCACCTGCCTAGTGCTGGGATTAAAGGCATGGGATCCCAAGTGCTGGGCTCACCTGTGTGAGCTCTGTTTCTCTTTTAGACTGGATCAATTTTGTATAGCCCAGGGTGGCTTTAAACTAACAGAGATCTGTATGCCTCTGTCTCCTGAGTCCTGAGATTAAAGGTGTAAGCCATCACTGCCTGGGCTTCTAGTGGCTTAGCTCAGCCCTCTGATCTTCAGTCAAGCTTTTTTTTGTTTAAAACAAACAAACAAACAAATAGACAAATTATCACCACAGGGTAAGGCAGGGTGAGTTAGGATACAAAAAGGAAAAACATCTCTAGAGCTCATGGGAATTAGACCTTCTGTGCAGTCATCTGCCAAAAACTCCAAATCAGTTCTGGACATCAGTGCAGATGTCACAAAACTCATTCTAGTCAAACACTAATTGTACTGTATTGTTTCAAACACATGATGGTTGCTATCACAAATGCCAATTCAATGATGACATAACTCTGCTTTCTAATTTATCCGACATTCTTGTCATTGGAGAGAGCATCAGCCTGAGAGAGCTTAGAACTCAGAACCTGTTCGGGTGTGAGAGCACGGTATTGAAGAATAGCTAGTCAAGATCTATCAGATTTTTATCATAGTCAAGGTTTAGGACAATGAGAAAAATGAGGAAAGCGTGATTAATGGGGCTGCCTTGAAATGAGTAAGCTGTTAGTATTGATCAGTTCATTGTTTTTGGTTGACTTAAAGACTTATCTTCCCAAAGCAAATATTTGCCAGAGAAAGTACTAACCTCACTTTTACTTAACTCCAGCACTCTTTAGCAAGGGAGTATATGGTTAGTTCCAAAGTGATTCAACCAAAAGGAGTGGCTCATGCAGAGCGGCCTACTTAAAGTTGACCCACACCGGTAGTTTTCAAAGTGGCCCCAAATCAGAAGCGTTTACACTGCTGTATCCTATGTCTGGGTGACAACGCCAGCCAGTTCAAGCTGGGCTTATCCATCAGTGCTTGGAGAGAAGCATGAGGATTAAAGAAAATGTCAGGTAATATTTAGGAAGTGGTCTCCTGTGCCAATGAGTTCAAGTGTACTACCCTCTTTCTCTTCTATGAGGTTCTGTGTGGTTGGCTTTAGGTTGAGGTTTTAGGTTGATCCATTTGGACTTGAGTTTTGTGCATGGTGATAGATATGGGTCTATTCTCATTCTTCCTCATGTTTATATTCAGTTATGTCAGCACCATTTGTTGAATATGCATTCTTTTTTCCATTTTATATTTTTTTGCTTCTTTGTCAAAAATCAGGGGTTTGTAGGTGTCTGGATTAATATCTGAGTTTTTGATTCAGTATCATTGGTCCTCCTGTCTGTTTTTATGCCAATACCTGGCTGTTTTCAGTACTGTAGCTCCATAGTAGACTTTAAAGTCAGGGATTGTGGTGCCTTCAGAAGTTCCTTTACTGTACAGGATTGTTATAGCTATCATGGGTTTTGTGTCCTTCCATATGAAGTTGAGTACTGTTCTTTTGAGGTCTGTGAAGAATTTTTCTGGAATTTGATGGGCATTGCATGGTCATAGCCAATAGCCAGAACCTGGAAACAACCTAAATGTCCCTCAACCAAAGAACAGACAAGGAAAATGTGGTACATTTACACAATGGAGTATTACATAGCAGATAAAAATAATGACATCTTGAGATTTGCAGGCAAATTGATGGATCTAGAAAACACCATATTAAGTGAGGTAACTCAGGCACAGAAAGACAAACATAATATGTACTGACTCATAAGTGACTTTTAGACATAAAGAAAAGAAAATCAGCCTATACATTCACAATTTCAGAGAACCTAGACAATAATGAGGACCCTAAGAGAGATGAATCTAATCTACATGGGAAGTAGAAAAAGATAAGATCTCCTGAGTAAATTGGAAGCATGGGGATCATGGGAGAGGGTAAAAGGGGAGGGGAGAGGATGGGAGGGGAATAAAGAAAAATGTAGAGCTCAGTATAATAATGTATTCCTGTTCCATTGTATGTTAGAAGTATGTGATCTGCTTTTTCATTTTGATTATACAGAGGGTTAGAGTTAAAGAGATTGTTCTCAGTCTCAGAAGAGACTGAACTTCTGACTTCTAAACAATGTTGAGACTGTTACAGACCACAACTACTTTTAGAGTTGGACTGAATGCATTTCTGCATTGTGATATGGCTACAAGTCTGTGGAGGCCAGGGAGTAGAAAGTGGTGGTTTGGATAGGTAAGACCCTGTAGGCTTGTAGATTTGAATGCTTGCTCACAGGAAGTGGCACTATGAGGAGGTATGGCTTTGTTGAGGTAGTGAGGCCTTTTGGAGGAAGTGTGTCACTAGAGGTGGGCTTTGAAGTTTCAAATGCTCAAGTCAGGCCCAGTCTCTTTCTCTTTTCCTGCTGCCTTCTGATGCAGATGTAGAATTCTCAGCTCCTTCTCCAGGATCATGTCTGTGTGCTACCATACTCTCCGTCATAACTGTAATGTACTAAACTTCTGATCCTGTAAGCCAGCCCCAGTTAAATGTTTTCCTTTATAAAATGTCATGGTGTCTCCTCACAACAGTAGTATCCCTATTTAAGACAGTAGGGTAATGTACATAATGGGGCCATGTTTTCAGTAAGGTAATGGGCATGATAGGTGATTGCCTTCAGAAGTGGCAATGCATGTACTAGGTGGGTGTTTCTTATCATTTCTTTTTCAGTACTCTATGGTCATGACATTTATCAAACACTCCTGATATGCTAGCCATTTTTGCCTTTGTAAAATTCACCCACTTGTAACATTTTATTAGCTTCTAAAGTGATAATTTCAATTTTATTCTTTTATTATGATTCATTACCATGTGAGAGATCAACTAAACAACAATTAATAAGCAATATGAATGCAAATTTCAGGGAAGGAAGAGTCTGCATAATGAGGACAATGATACCTGTGTTGTGTGCTTACCTTGGCCATTGCACATAGTAGATACTTAAAATTCTGCCCTTTTGAAGTGTTGTGCCTCCGTTGACAGTCTGATCATTCTCAGTCTTCTTCCTCATCCTCTTTGTTGTAAAATGTCCCACCAGACCTCATCTCAAAGCTTGTGGAAGCTCTGAATTCTTCTCCCAGGTTTCTCAGGTTGTTACCTGTTAGTTGTACTCTTGTGGTAAGGAGCTGTTCTTCTGAATGCACAGAGCACTTCGATTTCATTCTGTGAACAAGAACTGCTAAGGACCCATTCAGTTCAACTTCATTAGTAAGCAACTAGCATATCTATGGAGCGAGCGGCTGAAGGCAATTTGGAAGCTGTTTTCTGGAAAGCTTGTTGATTGGAAACAGTCACTGGGTTCTCATTGAGCCCAGAAGCCGCATGCTGCTGAGAAATCTTTCTGTTTCACTAAGAGCAAAGGGAAGAATCAGGCTTTCAGAGACATAGCAGTATCTGGCACTCAGCAATCTAGCTGACAACTTAACGTCCCTCTCCAGTTAGGAAGGGAGAGATCAGTTATCGCCTAGAGATGGACAGTGAGCCACCTGGGGGTGGCTGTATGGAAAGAGGCTATGGAGACCTGAAGAAGTCACAGTTCCTCAGAGATAACAATAAAGTTGTAAAGGCAATACAGTTAAACTGAAAAAAAATGTGCTAATGAATAAATCAAAGGACAAAATCATACAGAATGTTTTCACAAGCACACTGAAATAGTTGCATTATATGTTTACAGTGAGTTATTGTGGCTCATGAATGTCTAAATGCCGTTATGACAGTGATGATGAATGGAGCCTACAAAAGTCACAGGAATGACTGATAGAGGCTCTGACATCTTGTCTACCTACTACTTTCTCACTGTTCTTCGAATCCCACCTGTCTGTTTCACTGTTTTGCCTTTAGTGGAAATTTTCTGCACATTCTTTCTCATGTAAGTATTTAAGCATACATTTAATATCTATATACCATCATATATTGAAAAGTTTTACATATAATCCCATGTACTCAGCATTACAACCAGTGAAGTTGTAAACCAATCCCATTGTCATGTGATCTCCTTTTCTTGTGATTATTTGCTGTGCATACTCACTAAGCAATGTTCCAACCCCCTTCTCTCCCTCTCCCTCTACCCTCACTCGACAGGATCTCTTGTATTTTAGGCTGACCTCAAATTCATTGTTTCAGAGGATGGCCTTGAATTTAAGATCCTCCTGCCTATATATCCCAGGTGTTGAGATTACAAGTGTGTACCACCATACCAGGTTTATATGATGCTGGAGTTAGAACCCAAGGTGAAGTACTAGCTAGGCAAATACTCTATCAACTGAGCTGTATTCTGTGCCCATGTCCAAAAGTTATTTTTTCTGTGGCCATAGATTAATTTTGCTGCCAGCCATTTAGATGAAGCTTAATATGTTTTAATATTTTCATCCAACAAGCTTTTAATAGAATACAATATTCATAATAATAAAATATATTGAAATATATTAAGATATAAATATATACTAAAATAATAATAAAAGCAAGAGCTTTTATTACTTCAGCTTTTCTTATGACTCAGTAATATTTAATGTATGACCATAATGCAATGCTTCCCACTCTTTGTTTAATGGGCCTCAGTTAATTCAGCTGCTTTCCATTTCTGGCTATGTGTGCATGTGTGTGCACATGCATGTATGCAAAATGAGTGCAGGTATATTCACCTGTGTATGCACATGTGGAGATAGAGGATTTTATTCTTAAGGCATATTCTTTCCAGGTTTTAGAACATAATACCCAAGGTGAGCAGTGAGTTCTCCATTTTTCAGAGAGCAGAACTCTAATATCCCTTAATCCTACATGTTCTCCACATTCTCTTTAATATTTCTACTCTTTGCAAGCACTGCTTGATTGGTGCTGTAGAGTTCTGCTTTGAATATATGCAGTCTAGTCTTAAGCAACAGACCCCCATGGAACCTCCTAGAGTGATCTTTGTAAAGATAGTGTCTTTTTGGTTCATATCTGAATATTTTTAGTTACTTCTTCAGTCCTGAGGTCTTATCATTGCCTCTTTATCATGAGGGGATCCCTTCGCTATGGGGCCCACCTTCCAGTTTGTAGTTGTATTGGTTATTCTTCTATCATAGTGATAAAACACCATGATCAAGTGTTCAAATACCCAAGGGAAATTTTCTCACTGAATCCACCATAGTAGTTTAGAAAAATGTTATTCGCGAAGCCTTAGTTCTGACTTGTTTTTCTTGCCTGCACTGATAGCCATTGTCTAAAAATAGTTGTCTCACATACAATCATGGTTTTGAGGTTTTCAGTTTAAAGAATATGCCCTTTAGTAGTTTATAAATCCCGATGAGACATAGAAGCCAATCAACACTGTAAACATTTAAAGATAATCGATACAGTAATTGCAGCTGGGAGCCCCAAGGAAACAATGCTGCCTTTTATGAGTATTGCCTACAAGCACATCTGCAACATGCATCTGCTGTGTCTAGTTCACTCTTTATTATTCTCTGCTTCTTCAAATATCCTGATTATTCACACACAAACCACATTTATCGTTAAAATTTATCCTGGCTCAATGTTCATTTCTGCACAAATTTTCACAATACTAATCCCTCAGTGGTGTTGCACTGCTTTTGTCCACACTGAAGAACTGTTCTTTGCTTTTATTCTATTTTATTTTATTTTGAGTCAGTCTTATTATACCCCATTGCTTAGGCTGATCTCAAATTCACTGTGCATCCCCTGTCTTAGATAGGTTTTCTCTTGCTGGGATAAAGATCTTAATCAAAAGCAACTTGGGGAAGAAAGACTTTATTTCATGTTAGAGCTTATAGTCTATCATTGGTGGAGATCAAGGCAGAAACTCAAGCAGCTACCTGGAAGCAGGACCTGAAGTAGAGATTATGGAGGAACACTGCATACTAGTAGCTCCCCATAGCTTTCTCAGTTTGCTTTCTTCTACAGCCCTGTACCACCTCACCCGGGATAACACTGCCTACAGTGGGTTGAACCCTTCTACACCAATCATCAATCAAGAGATACCTTGCAGCTTGCCTATAGGCCAATCTGGTGGAGACATTTTCTCAACTGAGATTTCCTCTTCTCAGATGCCTTCAGTTTACATTAAGTTGACAAACACTAACTAAGACACCCATGCTGGCTTCGTATTCAGAGTGCTCAGGTGGTTGTGTCTTGAGCTGTAACATTACAGGTGCTGTCTACCACACCAGACTGCATGTTGTTTTTCATGCTATTGCACTTATACTTTTCTCTGAGTTTTTTACTTATATGAAAAGTCTATGAAATAAATTTATTTCTTGATCCTACCCTTTTCTCTTTGAAAGTAGACACTATAGAATATCTGGCTAAGGGATGGCTGTAGCTTTTCTTGCATCCCTATAACAAGTGCATTAATTTTGAATACTTGATTTCATGAGAAAGACTATATGCACTTCTTTTCACCTATGGTTCCTGGATCACAATACCATTCTCAAGGCTGGCCATAAGAATTAGAATTGTTTGTCTCCAATGCAGGTCATAGAAGCTCTAAATCTTGTCCTACTTTTCTGTCTGGAAGATGATCAGAAATAAATTCCCTGACCTCACAGAGAAGACCATGTGACTCTCCTTATCAGGGAAGTCTTGACGCAAGCCCCCACGCCCACCCAAAAAAGGTAGTACATAGAAAGGTTAAGGTTATAGAGGCATCCAGTCCTTACTACATCTTCACACCTCCACAAAGAGCACTAGATCACGCCCTTTGCTCCCAATGCTAGTTTGGCACTGTGGTGTATACTTCAATTACATCTATCAAATCAATGTGGTTCATATTTCAATCACATCGATGCAGGGAGGTTCTATAAAAGGTTCAGAGGGGACAGGAGAGATGGTTCAGTGGTTAAGATAAGTACTTCTCTTGAAAAGGACCCACAATAGTATGCCAGCAGCCACGTTAGACAGCTCACAGTTGCCTCTAGTTTTCACCCCTGACCTCGACAGCCATCTGCACTTCCATGTACAGATGACTAATGGACACACATCCACGTAATTTTTAAAATATATATCCTTAAAAACTGAAAAATGAAAAGTTTGGAGAATTTCTAGGGGAAGAACACATAGAGGTCCACGTGAGGGACAATGTACCTGGAAAGGGCCTGTACCAGGCAGTCCACACGATGACATTCTTTTTCTGCATCTATTGTGACATCAATAATACCAGGAAATAAAAGTGTTTTCGTAAATTCTGTGAGTCACTCCAGGGAATTAATCAAAGAGGAGATCCTAGGAACTCTAATTTATTGTGAGCCACTCAATAAGAAGAAAAACAAAACAAACCCAGAGTTTTAAACAACAGCTAAAGGGGTAGGAGTGGGGGTTGAACCCTGACTGGTGAGATCTGACACTCTCTTTAGGTACACAGTGTCACAGTGAATTGGACGGCAGGACACCAGCTGTGGCACATTGCAGAATGAATTATGTGCTTGCTGGGGAGGATAAATTCCCACACCTTTTGTGACCACGGGGATCTTCTCATTGAAGTCTGGGTTGGTGGCATAAGAGCAAAGAAAAAACACCTTCCTTTTTCTGAAATAACTGATAATTGGAAATTTCATATTTTAGTCTCAAGATTTTACCTTTATCTAAAGAATAAAACAGATAAATTCCAACCAAGCAACTTGAGCCAATATTCTACCCTCACTCAGAAATCCAAATATAATTCCCTTTCTATTTTCCAAAATATTTTGCAGTCCAACTAAAAGCCAAATTTAAAATTATGGAATGTATATTATCATTCTTTATTCAACATGAATTATTTATTTTACTTTTGAATTATTTTCCTCATCCATTATTTTTCCTATTTCTATTTATCTTATCCTAGTTGAAACATATTGTTACTCTCAGCAGAATTATAGCGGTAGTTTCCTAAATTTATACCTCCGTTGTTGACATACTGCTAAAGGTAAATTTCCAAAGTAGACTTCCAATGTCATTTCATACAAAAACATCTGTTAATTCTTCACCACTTTTTGAAAATGAAACAAAAAAAGGGTAAGTTTCTAAACATGGCTTTGAGGCACTGCAGCTACTATTTAGAGCTCCTTTCGAATGCATCTTCCACTAGCTTTACTGGTCTCCTCTCTTGGGATGGCATGTTCTTGTCACCAGCTATCACTCCTAATTTTTGCTACCTAGAGCCATCGTACTAATCACAATGCACTCTGTATTTGGGGAATCTACAGTCAGTTACTTGACTCCCCATCTCTCCCTTTGCAGAGCTGCAAACAAACTTGCTTGCCATCCTTCAGCTTGGTTACACTGATCAAAATGTTTGCCCTTGTGCATTTGCTGACATTTTCTTCATTCAGAAATGCCTCTCGTCTGCACATGCCTCCCATCTACAACACTGCAGTGCTTTTAAATGAGGCTTGCCCATGACCTTCACTCTCTTATCTCAGAAAACTGTCTTTCTGAGTTTACTGACTTTCAAAGTGTGCCGGGTAATGTGCTAATTACGTTGTAGACTTTATTAGTTACATTCTCAGAATACAAGGACTATTATTTTATATATTTCATATTATAATAAAAAGCCAGAATTCACTTCTAGATTATACATCTTTGAAGAACAGCATTCATAACAAGTTCAATTTTTCTCTTTAATATTATTTTACTGTACAGCATGCAACTTCCGAGCTGAAAATAATTTGTCTTAATTTTTTTCTTCTTTTTGGCTTTTTTTTCCTTCTTTCATTCCATGTAAATTTCTTGTCTATTCTTAACAATCACCATGCATAAGTTTTTGGGTAATTTTAAGAAAACCTCCCTGAAATTTCACCAGCCAGTGAATATAGCCTTATATATGAGTTGATATTTATTTATCTCGGTCTTTTATTACCACCTTGTTGAAGTCATTAATCTTTGGGAGGTTCAAGGGTGATGTGAACTTTTGAATCCTTTCATGTCCTGTCTTGTTATTCCCTATGAAGACTTTTAGGAGCACTTTCCCACTATTGATGCTTCCAGAAATTTCATTTCCTGGTACTTTTCAAGCCATGTATCTTTGTTTTGCTGATGCAAGGATGAAATTCCAGGACGTTCCATGGCACTGAAGCTGAGTGGACTTCTTTTTTTTTTTTATTTTCTCGTTTTTTTATTCAAGATTTCCATCTCCTCCCCCTTCCCTCCCCTCCCTTCCACCCATACCTCCACTCCACCCCTCTCCAAAGACAAAGAGCCATCAGGGTTCCCTTCACTATGTTAAGTCCAAGGACCTCCCAGCTCCCCCTAAGTCCAGGAAGGTGAGCAACCAAACTGACGAGGCTCACAGTAAGCCCGTCCATGCCGTAGAGTTCATGTTCATTGCCATTGTCCTTGGTTTCTCAGTCCCCCTCCACCGTCAGCCACAGGTGTCCAGGAAGACGACCCCAGCTAGTTCCTAGGGCAGCTGAGGAGAGGGTGCCAGAAATGTCCAGATCCTATTGTCATACTCATGAATATCTTACATATCACCATAGAACCTTCACCTGGCATTGGATGGAGAAAATGACAGAGCCCCACATAGGAGCACCAGACTGAGCTCTCAAGGTCCTGATGAGGAGCAAAAGGAGGGAGATCATGAGCAAGGAAGCCAGGACCACAAGGAGTGCTTTTACCCATTGAGACGGTGGAACAGATCTAACTGAGTGGACTTCTAAGATGAGTAGAGAATGTGTTCTGTTTTTACAGACATATTCCTCCACGTTACCATTTGTAGTAAACTAGCATTGATTTTATTTATGAAAAAATGCCCCATTACAGCACTGCTTCATCTTCTCTCTTACAAGGCATTGTTTACAAGCTGACATTTGCTTTACATCCTCTTTACATCTTTGACTTCCAATAACTTTAGTTTAAGATGAATGTCAAGTCTTTCAATTCATTTATACGGCTTTTTGAGGAATCGGCACCTTTCTCTGTGATTACGCACCTGATATAAGCCCAAGCTGCTCTAAACGGACACATAGCCCAGTCACACTCTCTTATTCTACATATGGAAATATGAGTTATGTCAGTCTTACATGAATGTACATTTAAGTTACATGGGGCTATCAGTCCAGAGGTGTATCATTTTCAGTGGACTTAAAAAGGAATCTTAATAGTCTTTCATAGCAGGATGGAAGCGTTCATTTGAGACAGATAAAGGAAAGAATAACTGTAAGAGAGAGGTAGGGGAAGGTGGGGAGGGAGGATTATATCATGTTAATACAATTTTACAGCCAAGCTTAACCGTGAGGAGTGCGTTTACCCATTGAGACGGTGGGACAGATCTAACGGGAGACCACCAAGTCCAGTTGGAATGGGACTGATGGAACAGGGAACCAAACCGGACTCTCTGAATGTGGCTAACGGTGGAGGAGGACTGAGAAACCAAGGACAACGGCGATGAGCATGAACTCTACAGCATGGATGGGCTCACTGTGAGCCTTGTCAGTTTGGTTGCTCACCTTCCTGGACTTAGGGGGAGCTGGGAGGACCTTGGACTTAACATAGTGAAGGGAACCCTGATGGCTCTTTGTCTTGGAGAGGGGTGGAGTGGGGGTATGGGTGGAAGGGAGGGGAGGGAAGGGGGAGGAGGAGGGGAGGAGATGGAAATTTTTGATAAAAAAAAAATGAGAAAAAAAACATGGCAATAGCTGGACTTGTAAGTTTTGCTAAACAACATACTTTTTTTTTAAAGACAAGGTTTCATTATGTTGTCCAAGATGGACTTGAAGTTATAATTTTCTGCTTCAGCCTTCCAAGTTGATGAGAAAATAGGCATGTCCCATTGCCTTTATATTATTATCTAACCGGTGGGTTTCAATTTCTGTTGCACAGCAGCGTTACTCTGAGATTAAAACCTACCGTCTTGGAAGGAAGCTCATTAAGAACAGGATGTTGGAAAAGAAAGGGAACAACAAAATATTCTAACACACCCAATCCTGCAGGGAAATGCCTTAACCTCAGGAAGGAAACAGACTCCAAGGCTTCAGGAAGTTGCTGACTCCCCTCTATGGCCAAGCATATGTAAGTTGAAACACCTGCTGAGAGATACTCTTAAACAAGCTGAGCTGCCTGGAAGATGTCAGCTCAAATCAATCAAACTATCCAGAAACAGCATTCTTTTACCTGTAGAGATGTCTGAAGGTTATGCAGTATGCTCCAGGCTTCCAGGTTTCTTCACCTGTCGTTCATGCTGCGGTAGGCGCTTGTTCATGCAGTTGTCTTTGAGTTATTTCTGCATCTGTAAGGAATCCCTCACCAAAAACACCGATAAAACTCATTGTCCCACCAAGTTAGACTATAGTGGTATCCACTAACTAAGTTGTTGTTATTTCCCTATCTTGGGTGAATAGATTTGTGTCCACATATTCCTGGGGATAATGTCACATATCTTTCCTCACTTGCCGCAAAGGCAGGTGAGATGGTGCATGACTGTACCAGGCCATACTTTCATACAGAAATCTCAGCAAATAGAAAATGCCGTCTTAGAAACATGATTCACTACCATCAGGCTATCACTCAAACATAACATTGTTTTGAGGATTATTTTTATATTATATTTATTTATTAGTTTATTGGGATTTAATGTTGGAGAGCAGTTTTAATGAAGCAAGTTCAGCCCTAGGAACAATGTTTTCAGCATGTGACAAGCCGGTCTCAAAGGTGAAGATAAACAGCTCCAGAAGCAGCTAGGATTTTTAATATACTCCCCATTTTTCTAAACAAGATTGGAAGAAATTAATACAGGCAATGAAGAGATGATTGACCAATGTAAGTGTGTGTGTGTGTGTGTGTGTGTGTGTGTGTGTATGTGTGTATGTGTGTGTGGTTGAGCTTTTTTCTTTTGAATTTTAATTTATTTTTTAAAAACCTATCTTTTCTTATTTTATATGACAAATCCAATTCCTACTCCCTCTACTCCTCTTGATCCCTTCACTTTCCCCCATCCCCCATCCCACCCCCTATCCCACCCCCATCCCACCCCTATCCACTTCTCAAACAGGATAAGGCTTCCCATGAGGAGTCAGCAAAGTCTAATACATTGCTTTGGGACAGGACCAAGGCCCTCCCCACCATATCTAGGCTGAGCAAGGTGTCCCTTCAGAAAGAACTGGTTCCAAAAAACCAGAACAAGCATTGGGGACAAATCCTGGTATCACTCCCAGTGGCGCCACAGTTTGCTCCAACCGTACAACTGTCACCCATATTCAGAGGGCCTAGTTTGGTTTTAGGCTGGTTCCCTCACTGTCAGGCCAGAGTTGGTGGGCTCCCATTAGCTCAGGTCAGCTGTTTCAGTGGATGTCCCCATCATGGTCTTGACCCCTTTGCTTGTATTCTCACTCCTCCCTTTCTTTGACTGGACTTTGGGAGCTCAGTCCAGTGCTCTGCTGTGGATCTTGCATCTGCTTCCATCAGTGCTGGATGTAGGTTCTATGATGGCATTTAAGGTAGTCATCAATCAGACTACAGGACAAGGCCAGTTCAGGTACCCTCTCCTCTATCGCTTAGGGTCCGAGCTGAGGTCATTGTTGTGGATTCCTGGGAATTTCTCTAGTGCAGGGTTTCTTGTTAGCCCCATAATGGCTCCGTCAGTCAGGATTTCTCTTTTCTTGTTTTCCATCTCTGTCCTTCACCCATCTCAACCATCCTGTTCCCTCTATTTCTCCCCCCTCTTCTCCCTTCCTCCTCCCATTCTGTCTTCCCTTCTCCCTCCACCCCCACACTCCCAATTTTCTCAGATTTTGTCTATTTCCTTTTCCCAGGGTATCTAAGTATGTTTCTCTCAGGGGAATCCTTGTTACTTAGCTTCTCTGAGGTCATGGAGTATATGTTCCTTATCCTTTGCTTTATAGCTAGTGTTCACTGTGAGTGGGCACATACCATGTTCATCTTTCTGGGTCTGGGTCACTTCATCTTTCTGGGTCTGGGTCACCTCACTCAGGAAGGATTTTACTAGTTCCATCCATTTGCATGCAAATTTCTATGAGGCTACAGTTACCCTGATATCGAAGCCACACAAAGATTCAACCAAGAAAGACAATTATAAACTAATCTCCTTCCTGAACAATGACACAAAAAAATCAATAAAATACTGGCAAATCAAGTCTAAGAACACATTATAAAAAAAACCATCCACCGTGATGAAGTTGGCTTCATCCCAGAGATGCAGAGATTATTCAACATATGAAAATCTATCAATGTAATCAGCCATATTAAAAAAAAATGGAAAGAAAAAACACATGATTATCTCATTAGATTCTGAAAAAGCACTTGACAAAATTCAACACCCCTTCCTGATAAAGGTCTTGGAGAGATCAGGGATACAAGGAACTTACTGAAGCATGTTAAAAGCAATAAACAGCAAATCGACAGACAACACAAATTAAATGGAGAGAAACTCAAAGTGATTCCACTAAAATCAGGAACAAGACAAGGTTGTCCACTCTCTCCATATATATTCAACAGAGTTATTGAAGTTCTAGATAGAGCATTAAGACAACAATAGGAGATCAAGGAGATACAAATTGGAAAGGAAGAAGAAGTCAAACTTTCACTATCCACAGATGATATTATAGTATATATAAGTAATCCCACGAACTCTACCAGGGAACTACTACAGCTGATAAATATCTTCAGTAATGTGGAAGGATACAAGATCAACTAAAAAAAAAAAACTCAGTATCCTCCTATATACAAATGATAAAGAAATCAGAGAAACATCACCATTCACAATAGCCACAAATATCATAAAGTATCTTGCGGTAACACTAACCAAAGAAGAGAAAGACTTGTTCAACAAGAACTTTAAGCCTTTGAAGAAAGAAACTGAAGAAGATATCAGAAAATTGAAAGATCTCCCATGCTCTTGGATAGGTAGGATCAACATCATAAAAATGACAATCCCATCAAAAGAAATCTACAGATTCAATGCAACCCCATCAAAATCCAAATACAATTCTTCAAAGACCTTGAAAGAACAATACTCAACTTTATATGGAAAAACAAAAAACCCAGAATAGCCAAAACAATCCTGTATAATAAAGGAACTTCTGGAGGCATTGATAACCCTAATATCAAGTTCTGTTGTAGAGCTACAGTAATAAAAACAAATTGGTATTGGTATAAAAATAGACAGGTTGACCAATGGAATCAATGAAGAACCAGCTATTAATCCACACACCAACACCTGTGTTTAGCTATACTGTACCCCACAGTTCCATCACTAGTGTAATAAAGTATTGTTTTCTGAGGCTCAGTTTGTCTAACATACTGCTTACTATAGGGAAGCAAGTTTTGTTAGACTCACATTCTAAATTCATATTTGATTAACAGATTTTCACAGAATTTATTTAAATTGTGTAGGAAGCCTTTGAGGCAATGCTACCTCTGCCATTTTTTCTTATGATTTATTGGACTGTTTTAATATTTATTATGATTTATTCAGCCTGTTTCTGAAGACAGCATTTGAGTCTGTCCTCTACCAGGAATGCTCAGTTTGGCTAATTCCTGCCCCCTGAACACTAATCTGAGATTTTCCTCTCAGAAATAAGTTTTCTTTTCTTTTCTTTTTGAGTAGCAAACATATGAACATGAGATAAGACTAAAATGGAGAACTGTGTGTCCTTTTTCTGAATGGCCATAGCTTTTTATAAGTCAGCATTTCTTCATAAACATGATTCTCCTCAGGCAATAATTTAACAGGTACCTTTTCATCTCATCTTCTAAAAATATCAGACTTCCAACGAATGTGTATCATTTTGATATCATGTCTAAGACCAGGAGAAATAACCAAAGGTTACTTCTAATCTTATTTCAATCTAATCTATGATGGTCTGGTGAAGGAAATTCCGACATCCACGTACTGGAAACTTCTAACCTCTACTCACCCTTTAAGTCTTTGGGGGAAAAGGAGGAACTCTGAAGACAAGTGTTTAGTGCTTCTAAGAATTTGGCTCAGAGGTCTGAGAGGCCATTTCAGAAACAGAGACCTTTTAATCAAAATGTCTTACAGATTGTTTAAGTTTCACCACTGTTTCCCATGTATGGAGGCCTTATTTTGGTTGCATGGAGGCTACTCCATATGTGGGAGACAGTGGTGAAGCTTTGACTATCTGCAAAGTACCTGGTAGTGAGACCAGGATCTCTTACTAGTACATGAGTTAGCTTATTGGAGCCCATTCCCTATGGTGGGATGCCATGCTCAGGCTTAATAGGGGGAGGGGTTTGGTCCTGGCCACAACTTAATGTGCCAAAATTTGACTCCCCATGGGAGCCCTTACCCATTGGAAGTAGTGGATGGGGAATGGACTGGTGGGAAGGTGAGAGAAGGCAGGAGGAAGGGAGGGAGAACTGTGGTTGAAATGTAAAATGAATTTTTTAAAAAAATAAATTTAAAAAAGGTGTCTTGGGATAAATTTTCAAAATCTCCTTATGCTTCACGTTAGTCAACATGACACAAATAAATAGTATATTTAGGCAAAATGCTTTAAACTAGTTTCTCTTCAGTTTTTGTGGCAACTTAAAGGGACTATTACATGAGACCCTGTCTTCAAAACACAGAGAGAACCCCCCCCCCAACAAAACAAAAACAAACCCTGCAAACTGAATAGAGTTATACATCAAAAACATCAATTTGACTTTATTACAGAGAATCAGAGGTAGTTCAATATAGATGAGTTGGTAAATATAATAATATAAATGGACTCAAGCATAGAAATCATGTGATATTTTCAATAAATACAGAAAGAGACCTTTGACAAAAGGCAATGATAAAACTCCTGCAAAGAGAGGGGATAGAAAGAATCCAACTCAACATGATAAAAGCAGCTTATCATAAACCTATCACCAACATCATGCAAAATGGGAAAACCCTTGAAGCAATCCCATTAAAATCAGGAACAAGACAGCACTGTTTGCTCTCTCCAATTTTATTCAGTATAGTGCTGCAAGTTTAACTAGAGCGATAATGTGGAAACCTACTACTATGGAGGTTTCTCTCTCTCTCTCTCTCTCTCTCTCTGTGTGTGTGTGTGTGTGTGTGTGTGTGTTTGTGAGTGTGTGCATGTGTATTTGTGAAATAGAGGTTTAATGAAGTAGCCCACAGCTGGGTTACTATAACGCAACTAGAGACGTCATGCTAACTTAAACTCCCAGTATTAGGAATGAGTTACTTCTTTTGGAATTGTTGACCAATTGTTTCTCATAGAACACTAAGCATTACTATTGTCAATACCCTTGACTATCCTGCAAACTTGATGATAATAACTGTTTCTGAAGATATCATATACTTGAATCATTGAACATAGAGAAATCAAGATGGTAGTCACTTGGAAGCTTCATTCCCTACTGGCTATCTTCCACAATGCTGTAAGGTATTTTACATACAACCAGAGAAGAAAAGTAATTAACAGTATCACCCAGCTGTCCACTCTGCAAATCAAAACTAGCATTCAACACATGCCCACTGATGAGGTAGTGAGATGAATGCTTATGGGACTATCCAACCATTTTTTGATTGGATCCAATGTCTGTTTCATGAGATGAAACTCATACTTGATGCTATTAAAGAAACCAACAGCTTTTTGATAGATATGACATTGGTCCAAATGAAGATTCCAATAGTATTATCTTCCTAAATTAACATAATATTAAAATGACTCTCAATAGCTTATTGATATATCCACAAAAAAGTTATTCTTTCAACCCACATTTTAAAAAAGCTTCTCTTTGCAATCAACAGAAATTAACAAAAAGACCTTCAACTGGTCAAGGTAGAGAGAATAAGAGACTGTGGAGTACTCAGCCTTACAGGAAAGATATATCACCCCCCAAGGTTAAAGGATTCTTGTAGAGGGTTAAGGAAAGATTGGTAGAACAAGAGATGTGCATAACAAAGGAAATCATTATTTTCCAGACACTATGACAGCATGCATAGGATCTGTATAAGATCAAGCCAGACAAAAATCTCACTATAGAGGGGGGAGATGTGCATGCAATTTCACCACTAGCAAAGAAGCTATTGGCATTTGATAGCTTCTATGATACTGAGAGTCAATTTTCTTTCATGATGTGATGCCTGGTAAGTTACTCCATTTCAGAGCTGATCCTACTTCCAAGATGAAATCAATCTCCAACTTGGGTGGGAAGGAAGATGAGATTGGAGATGTTGGTAATGAAAGGAGTTGAAGGAATGGGTATGAGTAGGTTAAAATACATTTGATAAAATTCTCAAAGAATTAATTAAACTGTTATCTTTAAAAGAACAGAGGAATGCCATGATGGAAGAAGAAAGGCACTTAACACAAGCATGACTCTTTGTTTGCTTGAGAAATATTTTTTTTTACTTTTTGAAATAAAAATATATTGCATATAAAAATCAAAAAGGAGATCTGAAAGAGTTTAGATAGTATAATACTTACAAACTGAATGCGGGAAGGGAGGATAGAGTGGTGGTGAGTGAGATGGAGGCTGGATCTACACTGTGGATGAAAGAAGATACATGGATTCCTAACTTTTTATAAAGTAATTAAAAATTTTTAAATAGAGTTTTAACTGGGATGCCTTTCACAGTTGAATAATGATAAATCATAAACATGGGTGAGCAAATGAGAATTTTAGTAACAGATGTGAAATACCTCCCCAAGAGTTGTTGTTCAAAAAGTCTCAACAGTCTTATGAAAAAACATAAGCTATTCTATTGATCCTGGTTACCATCTAACAAAGTGATGAGGTCTTAGTGATGACAAGGTCACATACATTGATTGTTGGGGAGAAAGCAATCAGGCTGCACTTGGTCTGGAAGCTCTCCTCTCTGTTTGCTAACTGTTGGGAGCTATTGGGGATTCTGGACCCCAGACCCTGAATTCCCTGTGAGTGGCTTGTTTTTCCTGTGCTTGCAGCTGCTCTGAGCAAAGCAACTTATTTTCCTCTGCTCTGAGCAGCCTGCAGCTGCTCTGAGCACAAGATCCTGATGGCAGGCTGGTGGTTCTGCAGCTGAAAGATCTCAGGAGCTGGAATGTGGCCAGAGCCCTATATAAGCTTCCCCTGAGCACAATAAACTTGGCATTCTTGTATTAAGGATGACCCGTGTCCTTGTCTCTCTCTGTCTGTCTGTGTTTCATGTTTTTAAAATATTCAGCCCAGTTCTTGCTCACATATGAACCTGTAGTAGCATGGGAGCTACAGGCATAGTACCATTAAAGCATGTAGTATAGACGTTGTGCTTTACAGCTAACAAATGTACAGGTTGAAGGTGCTATGAAGGCTGATGGAGAAGAAATGTCATCAACACTTTTGCGCAGCTATGATATACAATATCAGCCTTCAAGGTAAGATTCATCCACCGAGGCAATAGTGGCATTACTGTTAACTTCGGTCAGAGAAACTTCTTTTTTTGGTGGATGATGATGAGTTCAAAGGCCTATGTCTACTCAAGGTATTGAAAATAAGTAAGTGTTGAATGGTTGTCACTAAACAAGACTCCTTTAAGTTGCAGTGAATATCATGGAAGATGGGTAAGAAGGGATTTGAGATACAGATAATAAAGAGGAGGACTGCAAATGTCAGCATCTAGGCATGATGAAGCCATTGCCATCTTGAATTCACAGAAATTCTGTGGCCTGTATCTTTATAAGACAGGGCCTCCCTCCCATCAATCATGGACAAAGATGGTGTTCAAAAGGTCATATCCATCTTTGAAGAACTATTCATTATTGATAATCATGGGAAAAAGGAATCCAAAGGTTCTCATCTTCTGTGAAAACAAAAGAAGAACCTCTTTTCCAAAACAACATAGCCTTAGACCCAAATTTGGAAGTCATGATACTTTTATAATATACATGCTGGTTTAGCTTAATAGCCAATACAATGAAATGTCTCTCTGTACTTAGCTCCTTCCCAGTCAAAAAAATTCAAAGAAAACACAATACACAATAATATTCATAATCCAGACTCTCTGCGAATTTCCCACCTTTATGCGGCCTATTTTTCTTTACTACTTTTAATCTGATTGTCTTTACTCTGTCTCTTTAAAGACTTTTTAAAAAAATGATTTACTTTATTTTTCCAACTCTCTATACTCTTTTTCTTCTCTCTTTCAAGCCTATGTACATTTATCCAATAGTATGACGTATTTAGATTTGTCTTTATTGCATATCTGTAATTATTTTTTGACCAGAAACACTTCTTAAAATGCTAAGCACTTAAGAATCTAAGCTGTGACATTACTAGAGGTAATACGAAAGTGCCTGCTTGCCCCACCCAGTCCAGCATGGAGGAGCTGCTCACCATTTGCACTGCCCCACTTCTAGGCACACAGTGGGTCCAGGCTGCCATTAAGCAAGCTGCAGCAGTCTACTCACAAACCCCATTCAAATGCTCTGTAGCATTTTGAAAGAAATGCTTTCTTGCCTGAAAGAGTCAGAATTTGTCCTGACAGGACAGCCCAGAAAGCCAGCGTTTCAAAAGGGTTTGGCTTTTTTTTTTTCCTGCTGCTGCTGCTGCTGCTGAGTCAGGAAAACCTCTCTTAAAGGAGCGGCAGCATGCTGCCAGCAAACAGCAAGAAGCTGTTTTAAACTCTGTATTTTTTTGTCTTTTCAAACTTTTTTAGGTTTTACATGGATTTAGTCCACCACATTGGCACACCAATTAACAAATTAATACAATCCCAAAAAATGAATTATGGATAAACCTTTCGTTTAGAATGTTGGTTACAAGTTGTTATGGATAATGGTCAGGACAAAAGCTAAACAAAGGATATTAGATTCAGAGTTCTTGCTTGTTTTTTTCTAAAGGGGAAGTGCTGTGGGACAATAGTCTTGTATCCTGTCACTTGTATTATTTTTAATAAAATGATGATTGACTAGTAGCCAAGCAGGAAGTATAGGCCAAGTGATGAGAATTCTGGGAAGAGGGAAGCTTCTGTCTAGAGTCGTAACCCAGATGCAAAGGATGCCTTGCCAAAAAAAGGTACCAAGCCACGTGGCTAACACAGACAAGTATTATGGGCTAATATAAGTTATAAGAGTTAATAAGAAGCCTGAGATACTAGGCCAATCAGTTTATAATTAATGTAGGCTTCTGTGTGATTTCTTTGGGGCTTAATGACTGTGGAAACTGGTCAGGACAGAAACTTCAGACAACAGAAGTGGTCTTGGTTAATCTTAGTGGGATACAAATAGAGCAAGAAGATAAATACGGCAAAGAGACTTATAGAATGGAAGGACATTGATAAGAGTGACAGCAAGAGATAATGGAGGAGGTAAGAGTAATGAGGGCTCACTATACATGAGCATGAAGTTGTCTAAGAATAAATTTAATTAATTAAAATAAACTTCATAATTCTCTCTCTTCTATTCTTTTGATCATCTTTTTTTAATACAAAAGACAGGGTTGTCTTAAACGAAATGATATTCAGTCCTTTTTATTCAGTCACACTGCAGGGTCTCAAGATAGACGATTAAAGAGAAAGAGCTGATGGCAATCTTCATGATGTCACCTCCTTCTCACTGAGCTTATTAAGCAATAAATATGTTTTGATTGGTAATTTACATAATGTGATTAATGGCAAAGAATTTGTTAGGGGAGCATTATATAATGAAATTCATAACATGAGACTTAGTTTTTAATCCTATCTTTTATTTTCTTGCCAAATTAACATTTCAAGAGTAATAAAGCTAAAGTGTAGTATGCACAAAAGAATTGACTTTGATTTAAAGAGAATCATAGTGTGTATAGTTTTAAGTTACTCTTGCCATTTCTCATTGTTTACTATTCTCTCTTAGATACTTATGTAATACCCAGTATCTCAATTATTGAACTATCTCTAATAGAAAAAACAGAAATGCAAATATGAGGAAAAGTACAACTAAAGAGTTTATGACTATATTGCAAAAGCCATCTTCATCATTATCATATTTTCACAAGAAGATTGGAAAATAATGGTGAAAAGAATATCTTTTGTTTCTACATTCTCTCTCTACATCTGAATCTCAAAATAGGTAGGTTTCTCATAAAGGCATTTAATTTTGGTCTAACATGAAAATAATACATGCAAATTATTAAAATGTTTTACTATAGTTCCCTTAAATACTCTATGCTGCAATATACTAAATAAATCCTGACCTCTGCTATTATAATTTATAATATAAATACAAATTTAGCAGGAATGATATGAAAGAATAAATGTTAGATTTCTGTTATACTACCTCCACCTCTCATGATTCTATTCTTACTGACTGAATAGAGACATGCCTGTTTCCTGAGTTTAAAATTAAAAATAAAAAGAAAAGACCAACCACATCTACATATGAGCAACAGTATATTAACCCAGTTGGTTATAAATGTGCATACCTACATATACACATGTGTATATATCTTTATATGTGTGTAACAGTAATAAAGAAGTCAAGAAACTGAAAGACACTAGAAAATGTGGGAAGAACTAGAGGGAAGAGAAGGAAATGTAGGAATAATGTAAACACAATCCTCATGTACAAAATATGACCCAAGACATTCATTAAACTCATTCTTTGATGACCCCCTTCAAGGGCTTGCCACATTTCTGTAGCCACAGTTGATTTAAACTTTGGGTGTCTGTCCCCTGAGTGGCTTACTTAAGGCATATTTAGCACAGCACAATTTGGTGAGAACTATTGTGGTGATAATTAACTCATTTCTGCTTGCCCAACAAAACATGCATAAATCTTCTTGAGGAGCAAGGTAAGCTAAATACAGATCAGATGTGACTACATTGAACCTCTTTGTAATATCTGTAAACATAGTTTCTATAGTTTGAGAAAAAAACAATCTTACAATGAGGGTTTGAAGGAGGGCCAGTGCCAGAAAGTTTCTAGCTACAGAGATAGTGCAAAGTCACCATGTTAGAAAGCATATCAGTTCCAGCCTTCTGGATAGATAACAGGTATTGCATTCATTTTCTTGAAGAAACAACCACATGCTCTTAACATTCTAGGTTCTCTTAGTGCTTATCTGTGAACACAAAGACATCTGTGCTTCTTGTGATCCAGCAACTTGTCTTCTTGGGATCTACCCAAAGAAACTGAAATGTTCTTCTGTCCATGTAAAAATGTTGTACATGAATGTGTAATCTTGATTATTTGTTGCCAAAACTTTGTAGCACCAAAATGTCCTTCAGTGAGTAAAGATATATAAATTTTGGCATATTTCAATGACATAATATTACTCAGTGATGAATATATAATCTTTTCAGCAATGAAAATCCATAAAGGAAACTTAAATTCATTTACTAAGTGAAAGCAGCTAATCGGGAACAACACTACCTAATTTGTTATCCCAACTGCATAACCTTCTGAAGAAAGTTAAACTAATGGAGACAGTGAAAAGATTACTGGTTGTCAAGTGTGGGCAGCAGGTGAGGAAAATTGGTAGATTTCAGCAGACTTTCAGTGTAATGAGAACACTCTGTACAATAATGTATGTGGGCTTATGTTATCCGTTGTCCAAATTCATAGAAAACACATCACAAAAAGTGAACATAAATGTGAAATGTGTGTTCTCTGAGGAGATTCTAAGTCCATTCAGATTTATCAGTTAAATCCAGTTTAACTTTCTAGGTCAATATGTTCATTTTGCTTGTGGGGAGAAAAGATAAGGGGAGTTCTACATTTTCTGTGAAATTACAGCTGCTATAAAACAGAGTAGGATTTAAGATTAAACAGGAAACCAAATAAGGAAATAAATTCCAACTGCTAGACATGGTCACATGGATGGCAATTTACTAAAAGCAGCCAATGAGAATCTCCAAATTAATCCTTCCAAAACCAAAATAGAGTCAAAGCATATGAATTAATGATAAAGAGTCTATATTTGCCTTACAGTTTTATGAAATCCTTTTTATGAATGTTGGAATTGTAGCAATGAGGGATACTGAAAATGGCTTCAAGTATTTTGATAAATTTTAAATAAGCCTGAACAATATGGACTCAAAAATCCTATGGAGTTGTTTTTGTTATCATTGTTATCAAGAGTCATTGTTTGCTCCTTAACATGCTATTCCTACTTTCCTTGAAGACTCGCCAGTGACACTGGCTGCACAAGTTGTCCTCATAGTCATGACCTTCATCTCACTGTCTCTAATATTCTGGCTTCCATCTCCTTCCAATCTCTGAAAGTCAAACATAAAGTTTGACCCAAAAGTATCACCGAATTTTGCTAATCTTTAGCAGTAAAATCTTAAAGGATGTTCAGTGATGTTGGACGAGGAGGGTGGCCCTTTGTCCCTGCTGCCCTGCTAGCTTACACCCAAATAACCACACAGAAGTTGCATTAACGAAATCACTGCCTGCCCCATTATCTCTAGCCTCTTATTGGCTAACTCTCACATCTTGATTTCACCCATTTCTATTAATCTGTATATCACCATGAGGTTGTGGCTTATTGGAAAAGATTCAGCTGTCTGGTTCTGGCGGCTCCATGGCAGTACTCTGACTCTGCTTGCTTTCTTTCAGAATTCACTTCTGCCTTCTCCGCCTACTTAAGTTCCACCCTATCAACTAGGCCAAGGCAGATTCTTTATCCTATACCAAAGTGAGACTCTTACTAAAGATGTTATATCCAGTAAAGTTCCATGAGTCAAGTAGAGTGTGTTGCTATGGAGCATATAATAGAGATTTGGGGTTTATTGTGATAGCTCTGGTGGTGGTTAGTATCCCTTTGAGCTTTGGTTTAAGTGTCTAGTCCATAGCCGCACGTAATGAATGTGACTTGAGCGTGATGGGCCCCATCAATGAGGTGAGTAGCAGGGGAAGTATTAGAATTACAAAGAAAACTGTGAACTCTATTGTAAATGACTAATTTGTATCAAGAAACAACAGAGCCCAGACCGAAGACAAATAACTCACCAAGCATAAATTTTGTTTAAAAAAAAAAGACCAAATTGAAGAGTAAATTTTTAAAAAATTAAGAACAGCTTCAAAAATACAGTAGGAATTATAATACAAAAATGTCCCAAATGTGTCAGTAAATATTCTTCACTATCGTAACAAATGAGGAGGAAGAGGGAAGGGGCAAGTTCCAAAGAGGGAAAACAAGTCACACAGAAACAAATGTTCTTCATTAAGCACCTAGGAGATATGGGAGCCAGAATTCACAAGTAGGAAGCTGCACCTGCTATATCTTCTTTCTAGCTAACTAAAACTGAAAGTAGATGCAGGAGAAATCATATTTTACTGGAAAATGGCAAGTACGCAGATCCTATCCTCATTCACCAAAGCATGTCCTATATTTATCTGGTGGATACACCTTTGGTAGAATGCTCTTGTACACTGTAAATATTTGTCACTTGAATTAGTTTAATTAAATGTTGATTGTTCAGTAGCCAGGCAGGAAGTATAAGCAGGGTGACCAGACTAAGAAATTCTGGGAAGAGGAAAGGCAGAGTTAAACACCAACCAGATGTTGAGGAAGCAAGATAAGAATGCCTCACTGATAAAGGGTACCAAGCCAAGTTGCTAAACATAGATAAGAATTATGGGCTAATTTAAGTTGCAAGAACTAGCTATGAATATGCCTGAGCCAATAGGCCAAATAGTTTTTAATTAATATAAACTTCTGTGTGTTTCTTTAGGACTGAATGGTTGCATGACCAAGTAGGACAGAAACTTCTGCCTACAGGTAGAATATTAACAAAAACTAGTCCTTGTCTGTTGAGTGATAGTGACTGATTCGTTTGTACTTAACTTCATCCTTCTGATGTAAAATCCAAAGCCAGAACAGAAAGGGAATGAGACTAGCATGTTTTTCCTTTTATAGAACCATATTTCAAGTTCTTGATGAATGTATAAATTATTCCTTCGTGCTTGAACTTCTGGCTTGGTAAATGTTTTATCTTTTGGTATTACTATTGCAGGTAATGGAGTTATTTTTTGTTTGTGAGTGCTGGGAACTTACCACTGCTCTCTACAAGAGCAATAAGTGCTCTGAACTTCTGAGACAACTCTAAAGCCTATTAGCTAGAATTCTGTTGTTGGTGCCATCCCACATTTAGTACCATCCCACATCCTCTTCTCAACATCTCACACACAAGGTGTGTACACAGTGCACATATGTCCCTGCATTTAAAATATTAATACAAATAAAATAAATAAATCTAAAACCTGAAAACAGAACAATAGATAATTTGGCTGCCTGGATATATTTGTAGATTTAAATTTTAAACTCTAAGTGAAATAAATTAGAATATATTCTGTCTTTCCATGTCTAATGATTTTATTATATAATATTTCCCGTTCATATCTTTCACTTCAATTTCTACTAAGGAATGATCACATTTTATAAAAGTGTACAAACCATCTATTCTGTTTATTAAATATACCTGTATTTGGAATTCTCATATTACCCTTGTCTTATAAGACTAGAACAATGTCTGAATTTTCTCAATGTAGTTGTCATTCCTGATCATGGGATTCTCAGTTTTCTACCAACAACTTACCAAACAATTCCACCCTATTGAGTAAGCCTGTGAGTCTTTCCCCAGGAGCTCCAACAGTCCATGCTGATACCTGAATACCTGTCCTGCATTCTAATTTGCATGAGCTGAACATGTCTGCTCACTTCACTGTACTGTAAGATCTTTGGGAGCTTAGTTCAGTACATGACATATTGTAGATAATGCTGGGTGAGTAATAAATGACCAAATAATATGTGGAAGAATATATGCAACTGTCATAGCAATGCAATCTAAGGGTTTTGTTAATTGCAATACTCCATTCATGCAAATGTCATAGCCCATATTCATCTGCCTGTTTGATTTGTCAATACAAAACAACAACAGCAACAACAAAGACAATGACAAAACACAGCTTTACCTTAAGGAGAGTAAGAGTTTATTCTGGAACTATTTTGAGTGACCATGGTTAACTTAAACTCCATGTTCCAACATGGAAGCAGTTTCATAGGTTTTGTTTTGTTTTGTTTGTTTGTTTGTCAAGATAAGGTTTCTCAGTGTAACAGTTCTGGCTGCCCTGGAACTTGCTTCATAGACCAGGCTGAAGTTTGATAGCTTTACAGAACAAAATTTTCACAAATATAGAAAAGTTTAAGACACATTGGTGGTAACAGCAGAGTGATAGTTACAGCACAATGGGGAAAGCTGTTCTGTGGTTCTGTAGGCCCAATGTGCTGTCTGATGACATTCTTTACATTTGGAGTGGGGGTGGAATCTAGTGGTCTACTAAGGATAATAGATCCCATTTTTTTCTGTTTGTCACATAATGCCATTTCCATTACAGAACTGGGCAAGGAATGGAAATTTCAGGGTATAATGGTAGCCTGAAATAAGGTAAATTTTCTCTGGATCTGTAACATATCAACCTCTCCACATTATACATTCTTCAATCAATTTTGACAGACACAGCTTCTTTGCAGGAATTTTGGTCCATGGTGTTTAGAGGGGTTCCTTCACTAACATCTTTTTTTTTATTCAGAAATCATTCACTACTGATCTCTGCATGTAATAATTTTCTCATTATTTTTTAGCCAAGTTGAGTATCTTCAGGTAGTAATGGACAATGAGTGAAAAGTAAAGCATCCTCCTCTGGTTTTTTTTTTTTTTTTTTTTTTTTTTTTTTTTTTTTTTTTTTTTTTTTTTTTTTTTTTTTGGTTTTTCGAGACAGGGTTTCTCTGCAGCTTTTTTAGAGCCTGTCCTGGAACTAGCTCTTGTAGACCAGGCTGGCCTCGATCACAGAGATCCGCCTGCCTCTGCCTCCCGAGTGCTGGGATTAAAGGCATGCGCCACCACCGCCCGGCTTCCTCCTCTGTTTTTAATGACTAATGAATGCTACTCAGAATGGTGTTATAGTGAGATAGTTTTGTACTAGCAATTATGATAAGGTCTGATAAAACATAACCAAGCTGGAAGTTCAGGCACAAGAGAAGTCATTTACATGTTTATAAAGGAGGTGAAAGATGAGCCTGCAAAAGAAAAAGATGCTAATTCTTCTATTGTTGTTCTGGCTTTGGAGTTTACATTAGAAGGATGGAATAAAGTACATACAAATCAGGTAGCAGTACCCGACAGGCAAGCACTAAAAGCTAGATAGAGGATATGCTTGGGAGATGAAGATTATTCCTCATCCATCCTAATTCCAGTTTCCAATAAAATGTGACTTTTCTTCTGTCTCTACTTTCAGTTCTAGATAGCCAGGAAAAAGATTTAGCAGGTTCAGCTCCCTTCTCGTGAATTCTGGCTCCCACACCTCCTAGGTGCTTAATGGAGTAAGAACATTTATTTCTGTGTGACTTGTTTGCCTCATTTGAAAACTGGAAAGTTTATGGGAGTGTTATTGTGAGAGGTAAAGGATATTAGGCATGCAAAACAATAAGGAGAAGTGTTTAGCAATTAGATGGTGTGACCCTTAGCTAACATTCCGTAGTACTAGATTCTGTACTAATGAGTCAGAAATGAGTTTCACTTCCCAGTAATTAAAATCCTAATATTTTTATTTTGCTGCTATAAATGTAAAACATTTAATGAAAATTAATACAGTAAACTCTTACCTGTACCAAACTGTAGCAGAAATAGCTGTTTCTACTCTAATATATAGAATGACATATTGTAAACTATAAAGATGTGTCTCTGCCTAAAGTGCCTTCTGATTAGTTTAATAAAAAACTGAATGGCATTAGAAGATAGGCAGGATTTCGGAGATAGGAAGAGGAATCTAGGTGGACAGATTTCTCCAGAAATGCTGAAGAAGCGTGACACATGGTATAGAACAGAGGCAATCAAGTTGAATGGCAGATTATAGATTAATAGAGACTGGTTAATTTAAGTTATAAGAGCTAGTTGGGAGAAAGCATAAGTTAAGGCTAATATTTCATAATTAATATTATGTCTCAGTGACTTTATTGGGGAGCTCATGCTCCCACAAAAGAAAATCCAACTACATTTGAGAAAACTTGTTAAAATTGCCAACATCCCACTCATAAATCCACAAAGGCCTGAGAAAACAGAAAAAAATGCTTCAAGTAGACTCAGTGCACATGGCATTGAAAGGCACAGCTCTTTAAGAGGCCCTGATGTGGAGCACTTGAATGGGGTTTATGAACAGGGGGCAGAGCAATACTCAATGTGAGAGACAACAGCACGGATTCAGAAACTTACCAGATCTGAAGCAGATAGAATAGCTTGAAATGTGCTTGAATGCTAAAGAAAGAAAGAAAATGGGCATATATCATCATAGAAAAGTAAATAAGTAGTTTAAAATAATAAAGTAAAGTCTTTAAAGATAGTTATGTAATATAAAAGGAAAAGTCACATAAAGTTAGGAAATACATGGGGTGTCTGGATTCTGTATGATGTTGTGCTAACTTTAAGTTTTTTAAATATTAGTGAGAAAAAAAACCAATACCTGTTGAGAGACATTGGATTATGGAAACTGCTAAATCAAAGAAGCATATATTTTTTAAAGAATGTATTAACTTCAGAATGGAAGTTAGAAAATATGTTTTATTTGGAGATAGGGTTTGCTTTTGTTTTTAAAGGGGGAGATTGCTTCAAAATTAATAAAGACCAGATTTGATTGGGAGAGACCTGAAATCTTGGCTAGAGATATGAAGAAAAGAATGAAACAGAAAATTTCCAAAACAGATATGGGAACAGCTCTGAGACTGAATAAAATATGATAACTCTTCTAGGCTACAGAGTCCTCATGATTTATTCTTCATATTACATGGATAGAGGATTGATTATACAATCCAAATAGACTTATAAAGTTAGTAGATGCATTTACCTGCTCAAACATAAAACAAAAATCATCTTTATCTGATATCTGCACACCTCATATTCCAGTTTTGTTAATGCAGATATGCATGTTACCTTTAAAAGTTGTGTGTTTTCAGAAAAAAAAAATGATCACACACCAATAAAGACAAGTATCCCAGGTAGTTCAGTCTCAAAACGTCTCTGTTGCAGCATTATCAATATTCTCAAATTTTCTCAATATTTGAACAACTTCAAAGCTTCTAGCTGAGATGGCCCAGCCTCATGGACTACTCCAGTCAGAACTTCAGATAAGACGTGCACTTCCACATGTTACAGCTAGTTTTCCTAGGTCTAGACCATTATCTTAATTTTTGAGGGTCCCCTAAAGGTATTGTCACCCCCAGACAACAGGAAGCAATTTTAGGAACATGACACCCACATTCCCAAGAGGAATTCTAGTTGGTTTTTGGTTCTTTGGTTCTTTGGTAGGTTATGGATGTTTGTTATAATTTAAGGGGGGGGGGTGGTTACAAATTGTTACTGGTCATGGGAAAGTAGGAAACTAAGCAAGGGAGATTAGATTCAGGGATCGCTTTACTATAGTAAATGAGAAGAAAAAGTATAGTATAGAAATGAGAGGAAAAAGGATAGATTTATTGAATCGACTTTTAAACTCATAATAACTACTAATTTAAATATTTTCTAATGGTAAGTATTTTTGTATACTGATGCAAATTTAAGGTTATTTTTGTTATTCTAGATAAGTATTTCTATTCTTGTTTAAGCTATTGTAGCTATGCAGCACATTTAAAAATTAGTTCTACCAACTGAGGGAGGACAAAGCATTCAACTACATGAGCCTACTGAGGACATTGTCATCTAAACTACCACAAACACCTCTCCTTGAGGCTCAGGGATCTATGTGGAAGAGGAGCCAGAAAGATTTCAGTGGAAGAAGTGGATGACTCTTCTGGAAGAAGTTTCTTCCAGACAAAGCAGAACTGAGACACACATGAACTCACAGAGTTTGTGACAACATGTATAAGACTTGTATAGGTTCAACTCAAACATAATCAATCACAAGAGTTAGGTAAGGATCTGGGAGCAATTACAGAGAGGAAGCAATATGGTCAAAGTATTTTGCATAAAACATAGCAAACAGAATTCAATAAAGACATGGAAATGCTGAAGTCTTAAGTGAAGTAAATATTAGTAGAAAATGTCAATAAGTCAAACAAAAAGCTCAATAGAAATCCTCACTAATAAAATGAGTCATGTAGCTGGCAGAATATCATGGTTTAAGTACAAGGTAAATAAATTATAAGTTTAACAATATATATGAATGGAATATCTGAAAGCATTGAACACTATGAAAAGACCAAATTTATGGTCATAGGCATAGAAAGAGAAGAATTTCAAGCTAAAGGCCAAGAAAATATTTTCAGTCATATCATAAATCAAATTTGCAAAATATAGAGAAAGAGATGTCTATTCAGCTATAATGAACATACAGAATACCAAATAGGACTAGAATATAAACTTATCATATCATGTAATAGACAAAACATTGAGTACAAAGAACAAAGAAAAAGTATTGAATGTGAAGCGATGGGATGGCCAGGTTGGGAGAGGGGAAAAGTGGGAAAGCAATTAAAGAAGTATCTTTTTTCCAAACTATAATAATAATAATTATTATTCTCTTACATATCAATCTCAATTCCCCCTTCCTCATCTCCTCCTGCTCCCCCAACCTACCCTTACTCTGCCCCCTTTTGCTCCTCAGAGTAAGGCTTCCCCTGATAAGTCAACTAAGTCTGCCCCAGTAACTCATTGAGGCAGGACTAAGGCCCTCCCACTTGCCTTGACTGAGAAAGGTATCTCTCCATAGTGAATGAGCTCTGCAAAGTCAGTTCATGTATAAGGGTTAGATGAGCCAGGCAGGGATGGCACATATCTTTAATCCCAGTACTTGGGAGACAGAGACAGGCAGATCTCTATGAGTTTGGGGGCAGCCTGGTCTATAAAGTGAGTGCCAGGAGAAACCTAATGTTACACAGAAAAACTCTGTCTTGACCTGACCCCCCACACACCAAAAAAAAAAAAAAAAGTAAAATAAAATAAAATAAAATTCTTCACAGAGATCAAGAGGCCCATAAAATAAGATATAAATCACTAGTCATAAATTCACACTGAAAGAAATAACTTGATAGAGTCATTATCAGGTTAGGGAGAAACTTGGTACTAGGGAAATTCCCAGGAACCCATAAGGATGACCCCAGCTAAGAGAGTGCCTAAATTGGCCTTCCCCTGTAATCAAATTAGTGACTAGGCTAACTATCATCATAGAATTTACACCCAGTTACTGATGGTGGCACGGGGTGGAAGAAAGGCGTGTCTCACCAGTTGCAGGTGGCTCTTGAACAAAGCAGATTAGAAGGTCACTGCTCAGACCTAAACCTGTGGGCATATTGATGGTCACAAGAAGAGGATACAGAGTTATGGAGAAGGAATGGGCAAAGGAGGAAGAAACTTACCTGACAAGCTCTCCCAAACAGAATGGGTTCATGACTTGCAGGTCTTAAGCCAGGCTTGCAGATTTATAGATTTAGTTTGCTATTGTCAATACATTATGGAAGACATAAATTTCAATTTAAGTGAATTAGTAATGGGATCAACTTAACGTTCGTCCTCCAAAATATTGCTGTTAGAATAAATATTGACAGGTGTTATAGGTCAAAACTAGTGAAATTTTGCTGAATTAAATGTAAATACATTCATGGGTTTCTTAATGATAAACTGTGAAGATGCATCGTTAGAAAATTTTAAAGTGGCTCAAAAATCATAGAATGACATTACAGGAACTGTGATGACATCATTAGAAGGTATAATTTTACAGTAATACTGTCTTATATATGATTGATCACTGACCAAACTGTTTAATATGGCACATGTCTGTAGAAGCATGAGATTCATTGATTAGGAGCCCAAACTCCATAAACATACAAATTGAGTAATAAGTATTTGCAGATCTTAAGGAATTATTGTGCTTATAAAATTAATTCATTCTGTTTTGTAGCCTAACTTTGTGAGCAATAGTACTCACAAATATAATAAATGTGACATAACATTACCAACCGTTCTGTTTATTCAGAATAGTCAAGATTATGGCAAATGTCAAGGGCACCCTCCATCCTGTGTATTTGTTAACTAATGTAGACTCTAGGACTGTGTAACTTCCTTCTAGATCCTTTCAAACAGGGATTCATCAGGTATTGTCATTGATTGTTTCCAGAGCTAGGCAAGGAAAAGGAAAGGCAGATCTCATGTTGAAAGGTACAGAAAGTGTTAGTTTTGACGTCATACTAATTAGAATTCCTATCTTCCATAAATATGCATTTTTTTCACTAATAGAGGGCCCACTCTAATATAATGTTGGATTGGCAATACTCTTGTCATATTGTGACAGTAAGATTTATAGTTCTAGGTAGATAAAAATTCAAAGCACTGTGACTTGAACAAATAAGCGTTCATTTGCCACTGGGAGGTAGCAACACCGGGTGTAGTTACTCAGATGCAGGTTTGTATTTAGCAGCAGCATTTTTACTGTCTAGTGTTTTTCTTCAAGCATGAAGCTACAGAGTAGAGCATTCAATAAACTTAAAGCATCCATATTCTAGAGAAAATCGCAAGGATCAATAAAGCACCATGAGTACTTTGTCAATTTTTGAGGAAAGTTGGAAAAATTAATATTTACCTGGTACATCGCCACTCTAAACAATGCTAAAATGTTTCAGCAAGTTAAATAAAAGACATATATAACAATTATCCAAATAATAGCAAACTACATATCTAATTGTTACTCAAATATGAAGACAAATAAATTCTTTTTCTTAAATAAGCAAATTCTTAATAATATCTTAGGTAGACCAATAATTTGTCATCAACATAAATTTAGAAAGAGAGTCAAGAATGATAAAAGTAAGGAAAGAGTTAGCTGACAACATTTAAATTAAAAATAGAAAAAAATAAAATTACCCTAGTTACTACATTGAATACAATTGTAAATTTTTAATAAAGTTGCATAATGTCAACTAATAGTTGCTACTAGCAGAATGAGAATAATTACAGCTCCAACCAACAAGTATCAGAAGGCTGACAGGATGGTAAAATAAAATTTAACTTGCTATTCTGTTGAGAAATATACTTTGTATATTATTACATTAATTACAATATAATTATATTAATGGAAAAAAGAAATAAATAAAATTAAATACTGTCTATATACCTTCATAATTATTGCAAATATTTTGTCAGTTCAGGCAGTAACCAAAGAAATGAATCCAATGGGGTTTTTTTGTTTATTTGTTTGTTTGTTTTTAATGAGATATATATTTTTCTCTGCTCCCCTTCCTTCCTCTACCCTCCCCTTCAACCCTCTCCCATGATCCCCACACTCTCAATTTATTCGGGTGATCTTGTCCTTTTCTTCTTCCCATGTAGATTAGATCCTAAAAATAATAAGAAAATAGGCATGGAAATACTGCTTTGATTAAAAATTAAAATTGTTTTAGAAATAATGTGCTATATTAATACTACATACTATCATTGAAATATATAGAAACAGGCCATGGTATAATTTAATGACAAAATGCTTATTAGATATGTGCAAGGTCATGAGTTTCATCCCAGCAATGTTAAAACTAATTAGTAAAAAAGTAAATAAATGAATTAATACAGTTAAAAATATGAGCAGAGAAATGCTAGGAAAACATATACACAAAAAACTAATACTAACAAAACTATGAGTTTTAAGATGTATAATATGTGAAAATATTATGTAGATAAATATAAGCTTAAACTATTGTCTAATAATTGTAGCATGATTGTAAATACTTAATATAATGTAACCAAACAGTTTTAGCTAAATATTAGAGAAAAAGACCGGTACTTTCATGTGCAAGCCTTATGATGATCTCCAGCTATATCTGCTTTGTGAAGGACAGAATGCAATTAGGTGTCCCCTATGCCCTGGCTTTTCTTTCATGCAGTGTAATGACCTTCTGGATAGTCAACTGTCACATTTGGAGGCTAAAAACAATGAATATACAAGGATTAAAGGACACTTACCACCTTGGCCTTTCTTTCAGGTCACCTATGTCCCTGGGGATAATGGAATACCTTTCAGAGTGTTCTAATCTGTGTTAAGTTACCCATTCTTTTCATCAGAGAGCCTGTGGATATCCAAAAGTTGGATTCCAACCAGTGTAAATTCTGTGAAGACAATGGTAAATATAGGGAAAAATATCCAGAAATTTTGCAAGGAAAGGTCAGCAAGACCATGACCCATCTAATAGACAGCAAAATAATGGTAGAAGCCATTATTGGGGTACTCCTCCTACATCCCTTCAAATAACTCCTGAGGCCCTTCAACTGATAATTATGATTAAGAAAGTTTAAATATTCATTATGTACACAATTTTAATCACCCAACAGAGAAGTATAACCAAAGAGTAAAGTGATTGGTAATAATAATACAAAGTAAATAAAAATAGAGTTACAACAAAACAAAAAGAAACATCATTTTAATAATCTTGGATCAGGGCTACTGACATACCAGGGAAGACAAGCCTAGCTATCCCAGCTATAGGACTAAGATAAGTTCCGTCTCAGTTTCATTTCTATTGCTACGAAAAAGAAGTTCAATCAAAGGCAATTTAGGTAGGACAGGCCTTATTTGATTTATCAATCTAGTTTCATTAGTGCAGAGAAGTCAATGCCAGGAACTCAAGTAATTAGTCATATCACATTCTGTAGTCAAAAGAAGAGATAAAATAATTCAGCCTCTTTCCCTAGGTGTCTCTTCCTAGCTTTCTTCACTGTTTTGTGATTGGGGGCCCAGCCAAGGCAACGACGCTGCCCACAATTGGATGGGCCCTCTTACATCAATAAACAGCACAATCCTCCACAGCTGTGTCTACAGGCCCACTTGATCTAGACAGTTCCTCAATAGAAATTTTCTTGCAGGTGCTCCTAGTTTGTGTTTATTGACAATAAAACCAGCACACTCTTCACCTCTAACGTCCCCAATGGCTGTTATTTTGCTTTATATTTTGATTTTCGTCATTGTTTTTCATTTGAAACTATTGGCTACAAACTCTCCATTTCCTCTTTCACATCTATCCCATCATTGTCTTGCTTATGATAAAGCATTCATTTGGAACTCGTTACATTTTTAATACTTAACCATGAGTAATTTTTTTTAACAACCAAAAGCAAATAAACTACACAAGAAAGTACTCCAGTTATGATCTTGGTGTGGCTTTCTTAACTCTTGTCCTTTCTGGGGTCATTGGATGACATACTATGTTACTCTTGCTTATAACTGTGTTTTAAAGTTTTACTCGTGTCTTCTAAGATATTAACAAATAGAACTCATCATGCTACAGGGATTCTATCTAACTCTTAAAACAAAAGATCCAAAGCCTCCATTGCAGGCACTAGAGAAAGAACAAAGAGAGCCTTGTTTGTAATCCCTCTTAGGCTAGAACTATCCTCCTTAGAGCAAGAAAAAGTTTTAAACAAAATAAATTGTTCATCATCTTTCTGTTGTGTACCAATTTCCTCTGAGGTTAACACCTCCATCTTTGAAGGAAACTTAAGACACAGGGTATTAAAAAAAAAATAAAACAACAGGATTTTTTTGTTTTGTTTTGTTTTTCAAAACAGGGGTTCTCTGTAACTTTGGAGCCTGTTTTGGAAATAGCTCTTGTAGACCAGGTTGGGGTCTTGAACTCATAGACATCAGCCTGCCTCTGCCTCCCGAGTGTTAGCATTAAAGGTGTGTGCCACCACCATCCAGCCCAGGATATTTTAAGATACGACATTAACAAGGAGATAACATAACAGAGTATTCTAAGAAGAGATGTAACACTCTGACCTGTAGGAAAACTAGTTAAGACAGGAAGTGAACAACTCAAAGCTATTTTAGCAAGACTCTTAAACTGACCAGATTCATTAGGCCCCTCATTTCCCAAGAGTATATAAACCGTAAAGCCTGCTGTAACTCCCAGACCAGCCCTGCTACATGGAAACCTCAGAAGCTAGACAAACTACCTATAAAAAATAAGATTCAGCTGGCTTGTCTAGAAGAGATGCAGATCAACTAAGCCACCCAAGATAAAATACTCTCCAACCTGTTGTGATGCCTTCAGGTTGTGCGGTGGGCTCCAGGTTTCCAGTTTTGTGAGCCACCATCAGAGGTGAGAAGCACATCATTGATAATGTTATTGTCTTTGAGAGATTCTGCACCCGTGAGAAATCCATCACTAGTATTGTTGTAAGCAACCCCAATAAAACTCACTGGTTCACCTATTGGACTTTGATGGTATTTGTACTTTGGTCTGTCATCACTTCCTTGTCCAGGGTGAGTAAAAGTTTATGTCTTCCCAGGAATAGCATCTCATAACATCTGCTCCTTAGAAAGTTTTGAGCCCACAGCAGTCAAGGAAGTTTAATACAGGAATGGTGGGGGGATGGGGTGTAGAATCATGACTAACATGTAAAATAGGGTAAATAACAAAAAGACTGGAAGCAATTCAGCCAGTGGACTATATATATGGGGGGAAGCCACAATGTGCAAATGCAAAGCAAGCATGAGCTATATAAGTGAGCAGTTAAGGGTCAGGAGCTTCAATGCTCCCCCCCCCCATTCTTTTTAAATAAGCTTTTAGCTAGCTCACTAGTCCACTCCCTCCTCTTGGGAGTGCTTTCCTTTTCTTAATAAACTGGTTATCTTTATCTTTATTTCCATTTCTAACAATATGTCCCTATTGTAATCCTTATCCTAGAACAAAAGAACCTGACAGCTTCGATAGAAGCCCTGCAAATGCAAATTACTATGTATCACGTAAGAACTTGGAAATGAAATCATCACAGCATATAGATACTTGCCTGATCCTGAGCACTGGCACTAGCCACAAAAGGTGAGATATGAAACTGCCCGATGACTGGATAAAGAAAATATGGCGTGTATACGTAATAGAGCACAGGTGTAACAGATAGGCTATCCTCTTCATCAAAGCAGACAATATCATATTAAACAAAGCAAGCCAGCTATGGAAAGATAAGTGCTCTATGTTCATTGTGTGAAAACTAGAAAAGCCAGCTTGAAAGTTGAATAGTGATTTCTACAGATTTGAAGGGTGTGGTAGAAAAGAGGGTAGAAAAGAGGTAGATGGCTATGATGAATGTCTGCCATATGCATATTTGGATAGGATACATCACAATGAACACCCCTGATATGCGCAAGTCATGTGCTTGAAAATGCTGCCTGTGCAGCTGAATTAGTTTCTTGGAGACAAAGAACACATGTCTCATTCAACTTTGCACTCTTATGGTAACTGGCATTGGGCTTTTCCAGTAACCCGAAGCTCTGCTAAGTCTGAGAATAAAGCAGTCCTCGGCTGTTCCTTGTTTCGGCTACGTGAACTGTAACAACATTCACAGATGTCTGGATGATTTGAAGTAATAGGAGTGAAACTTGTTGGCATCCCCAGAGAAGCCTCACAAAAGACCACCATCTGCCTATGCAACAAGAAAGAGCGTTTTTGTGTTCCCAGTGTACTGAGGCTGGCCGGCCTGCACAAAAGCAAGAGGGCAACAACCCTGAGCAAGATGTGGAGGCTTCTTTTAAGCCCTATTAGGAGGAGTGTCTAAGGAAGTTAGGTCAGGTTAGATGTTATTGGCTTATGCGGATGGCGGTCTTCATTAAGAAATGGTTGCATGGCTTTTGTTATTACTGCTGAACATATGTTGGATAATATGCCTGATATATGTCAAATAAGCATTCTAGTCTCTTCTTAGCCAAGTGATGTCACAAAGCTTATCAGAGCATTCTAATTCTGACAATATGTTCAGTGGGATTTTGAAATGCAGTCTATGAAATATATTCCACTGAAATCACTGTGTAGCTTCCTTTGGTTCTGAACCCAAAGGTCAACACATGCAGAAACAAAGAAAGCCTTTTTCTCATTCTAAGCTTTTATTTCTTTCTTGGAAGCTTGTACTTATTGACAGCACACAATTGAACTTCTTCCCCATACTACAGCTCTTTGTATGGTCCTCTAATTTCTTATTTATCCTCAGGAAAGCCACATAATACATCTGTGTGATGTAGTTATTGTTAGCAACCTGGGTTAATGCTGTACCTATGTTTGTATCAACAACGTTTTGTGTTCAGTGTCCTGTGTGGTTAAGTTTGCCTTCTTGTAGTAATAAGCTGTATTAGACAAGCACTATTACCCACTATTCTGTCTGGTTATAGTGATATATACTAAAGGACAGTCAGATTTAGATTGGTTTTATATTCCATAATAAGTTCAATTTTTATATGAAATGAGGTTTAGTACAATTAGGGGACAGCATTAAGAAGTCTGAAATCTTGTTTAATTTCAACAATCAGATCTATGTCTGTCCATGAATTAACTCTGTTGCTGAAATCTTGTTTTCATCATATAAAGTAACATGTATCTAAAGCTATGTTTCTTACCTTCAGATTTTATTTTATATTGAGTTTTTAAACCTTTAGCTATCATTGCTCATTTAGCTGCTTTGCTTGATTAAATGGCAGTAATGACTGATGACAGAAAAATGATTTTGAGTATTTTCTTTTGCCTGGATAAAACTATAAAATGAATCAATCGTACTTAGAGCATGTGCTGAATGTCCTTTGACTGGTGTGTTGGTTTGATTTTCCTTTTAGGCTGAACTTTAAAGAAAAGTCAAAATCAAAAAGAAATAGGCCTAAAAAGAATAAATATTTGACTGTGACAACTAGTTTTTTCAACTCGAAAGGAACTAGAATAATCTGGGAAGAGGAAACCTCAATCTAGGAATTATCTCAATGTGATTGGATGTAGGCACGTCTGTGAGGGCATTTTCTTAGTTATTGAAACAGGAGGGACCAGCCCACTGTGTACATGGTCACCCCAGGACAGGGTTCCTAGGTTGTATAAAAAAGGCCACTGAGAAAACCATGCAAAGCAAACTGAGAAAACCATGCAAAGCAAACTGAGAAAACCATGCAAAGCAAACCAGTAGAGATTCCTTCATGGTCTCTGCTTCTGTTCCTGAATCTATCCTCAATGATAGATTGTAAACTGTGAGCCAAATGAAATCTATCATTTCCTATTTTTCTTTTGTCATGGTGTTGATTGTAGCAACAGTAAGAAAACTAAGGCATTAATGTGCCTAAAAATGACTACAGAGCCTGTAAGATGGCTCATCAGGAAAAGATACTTGTCATCAGTCCTGACGCTTGCATTCAATCACAAGGATTCACATCATGGAAGAGGGAAGTGACTCCTGGAAGCTCTTCCTCTCCCTCCACATACCTGGCATGTGTACACACCCACTCTAAATAAATACAACAGAAAATTATTTAATTGCTTTTTCAAAGATTCAATGATTTTCTGAAGAATGAGCTCCATGTAGGATATCCAATCCCAAGTGGTTTTCTTTGGACACATGCACATGCAAGGAATGACAAATGGTTTCCATACATGTATCTCTATATGCATATAAATGTGTGTGTATGTGTGTGTATGAATTTGTGTAGCAATAATAATTAAATAATTATTTAATTATGAATTTGGGAGGGTGTGCATGGAAGAGTCCAGGGTGAGGGTGGTGATGTAGGGTAATGTGTGTGTGTGTGTGTGTGTGTGTGTGTGATTATAATATGGCATATATATATATATATATATATATATATATATTTATCAAAAAACAAACACCAAATATTTTTGGTATTTATGAGTAAAGAAAACTTTTTAAAGACTCAATAAAATTCTGACCAAAATCTAACAGTGAAGTTAATTTGGTTTTCAGAATGTTTGTCTTTAAAATGTTCTATGATTTAGGCATTTGTATATTAAGGATCAAAAGTCAGAGTCTTGCTGGGTTCTCTGGCAGCAAAGGCAGGGGCAGAGCCAGACCTGCCAGACTCTCCCTGGGGCTGAGCTAGAAGGTGAGTGTTGACAGCTCAGACCTCCCCTGGCCACCAGGGAGAAACACACACTAAGTCAGGAGTCTGTTAAAGCAGGATCTCCTTTAATTGTATTAGGCAGGAACTTATATAGGTTGTGATGAGGGTGGGAATCTTAGGATAGGTTGAAGCAGAATAAGGAATAAGGCCAACAATATTCTGCCACGTTAGCAGTGGCTGGTCAGGTTTAAGTCAGGCTGTGCTGAGTCACTCATATGCAGAAGTCATGGCCAAAGACTGGTCTCCAAACTCAAGCTAGGCTCAAGAAGTTACACTGGGCCTCATGCCTGGGCCTTATGAGGCCCCACAGAGTCTCTTGCAGGCCACGTAAATGCTGCAGCGCTGAACTGTACACTCAGGAAGGGGACAGAAAATAACAGAGTTGAGCAGGCGTCTTTCCATGCTCTGAATACTCATCACAGACTCACGAAAGCAGAATGGAGCCAGATTGCAAGCTGAGTTCTCTGGAGACCAAACTGAGCTGGAGTTTAACTGAAAAATATCTATCACTAATTGGATTATTAATAAAATTTAAAAGACGAGAACATGAAGTTGGGAAGGAGACATTTAAGAGGTCCTTGGGGGAGCTAGAAGAAGACTTTAATGTGGATATGATTTTAAAAAATACTTAAAATTTTCAAAGAATAATCTAAAACTTTTTTTAAAAATGAATATATTTAAAATATTTTATATTTTTAAAGAATAATTTATTTTCTGGAAGGGTAAAAAAAACAACACAAAGCAGAACTTGTGATTCAAGCTTAAAGACAGCCTCAGGGAAGCTTTGGGGATCTGGATAGAGTGGGCTTGGCCTATGTGCTTGGACTGGTCTTTCATAGATGCATGGTGCCTTGAAAGGGGTCTGACTACTATAGCTGCTGGATATAGGTAATACTTGAAGGTGACTGTTCTACTCCTATAGATAAGACACAAGCAGCTCCTGGAGAGGGAGTTGAGCCATGCTGTACAGTCCATAGGTCCCAGAGGATAAAGGATGGAGCGAAGGCTGAGCAGTATCAAAGGAGTATATAGAAACAAATATTGATTTTTATTTAATATTTACTATGTTCCAAACACTGACCTAGGCACTGTGTTGATAATCCCATTTGATGTATTCAATTCTCTCTGTGTATAAGTGGCACTTCGGTTTTCAGAGAAGGGAACTCATGTTTAGTGGACAGCCATCATTACTGAACCCAAGGTTTAGAAGGCGGCCAGAGCACAGGGATGCAGTCTGGGTTCTCACCATAACTAGCATAACTCCTGTGCTGCAGGGAGAGAAACTTCTGAGCATCTTGTGTCAATCCTAAATAGCACTAAATTCCATTGCCTCTACTTTATTTCACACAGTATAACCCAACATCCTGATATTTTAATTTGGAGTCCTCATGAAATGTCAAAGAAATATTTAGTGCAAAACATCTGAAAACACATTCTGGAATAAATTTGAGAATTGGATTGTTTGGGTTTCATTTCCAACATAAAGATTTTATTACAAATACTAAAAATCAGAAAATTTTACACTTTGTTATAAACCAAGATTAACACCTGGGTTTGGTGACTAAGTAAAGGAAAGTCTAAAAGTAGGGAAGAGAGCTGATTCAAGTTCTCACAGTCCAAAACGCTGTTGTTATTGTTAGTATTTTATGGCAGTTCTGAGTGAACTTATATTTAACAAAATTAAAAAAAAAAAAAAAAACCTCTTAAGAGTTAAAAGAAAATGTACTTCAAATGGTAAGCTTCTGATGTTTTGTGCCTGCTGGGGAACCTTTAATGGCCTGAAAATTGGGGAAAACAGGTATTTTCTAGTGAGAATTGCAGTAAAATTTAGCTATTTACAAAGATGTTCTCCCTCCAAAGCTGGTGCAACACCAGATAATAATTTATATGAAGATTAATCTCTTTTTTCCTTTTAGTTATTTAAACTGACAATTTATCATGCTAATGTGTTGGGAGCAGTGAAACCCCAGATCCTGAATTTCTTGTAATCCCCTGATCTGGGTGCCTACAGCTGATCTGAGCCTGAGACCTTCAGGAGTTCCTGATGGCAGAGTGGTTTCTGGTGGGTTTGGCTGGGGCGTGGCTATCTCTATATATTCTGCTCCTGAACACAATAAAGGGGGCATTCTTGGGGAATTCAAGGATGACCTGTGTCATTGTCTCTCTGTCTGTGTGAGTCTCTGTGTATTTTAACCTCCTGCCCCTTGCCTGAAGCTCACGAACTGGATGCCAGCGCATAGAGCGCAGACACGGGAGGGGGGCGGGAGGGAAGGAGTGGGGAGGGGAGGGGGACCGAGGTTATGGCAATTGGAGGTCCCAGCCAAGATATCAGGAACTAGGGAACGCTGAGAGGTCACCCTCAGAAGGTGAGCGTGGATTGGGGTGTATGTGTTAATCCTGACATCCTTTGCTCGGTTTGGCAGCAAGTGGAACTCCAACCAAGAAAAAGGGTTGTTGTGGAAAAAATAGAATGTATATAGCTTTAAAAAAAAGATAAATGTGTACAGATGTATGATATGTTGATTGTGTTGTCTTTTGTGTTCTGGACTGGAGAAAGACATTTGATTCTAGGAACTGCTAAGAAAGGTAAGAATTGGATGTTTTGGAAAGGAGGTTCTGATTTTGTCTCCACAGACGATGAGAGTCTAAGGATTTATTCAATATTCATGTGGTTTGAATCCCCGAAACCTCCTGAAATGTTGCAGTGGAGTGTGAGCGGCGGCGGCTCCAAGGCTAAGGCTTGGGACACTAATGGAGTATTTTCATGCAAACTGTTATTTAAACACAAAAATTGAATACTATTAACCCAAACCTCCTAAATAATAGAATTTAAAATATGTCCTTAGAACAAACAAAAATAGATACAAATAGAAGTGCCACTGCAAGAAAGAAACCATCCTTTCTACTCCCTGTGCATTGTTTTCTAGCAATCTTGTCAACATGGAACTAGGGCAGCACACGAGGCACCTGAGAAGTTAACAAGGCAGTCCCTCCACAGTCATTGCATGGCAGCATGTGTGAGATACCTGATTTCAAGACCTATTGACTCTTATCAGTAGAAATGCAACAGGATTTAAACCCTAACTTTTACACTCATCTATCCCATTTACTATTTGTTTTATCTGAAAAAAAAAAGACTCCTCTCTAAGCTTCAGCTTTTTTCATTTTTAACTATTTTATTATTATTCTTTTACACAGTATACACTATCTCCTCCCTCCACTGCTCCTAGCTTCTCCCCCCCCCCGACTTCTCTCCACAGATTCACTTCCTCTTCCTTTCCTCTTCAGAAAAGAGGCAGCTTCCAGAAGAATAATACTCATGGATGGTGGAAGGATGAATTTAGGTGATACATGTAAAATAAACTTTATAAACATTGTTAAGTCCCTAGCTCAATAGGAGAATATCAATTTAATAGGGCCAGCAACAGTATTGAAGGCATTTTCCACTAATTCTTCCCAAAATAACACACAACCAGAATCTTTCCATTTCTCTATCTGATAGGACAAAATGGCATTTACGTTTTAACTATGTATTATTAAAATTTTGTTGAATTTAAACAATCCTATAAGATAGCTTTAAGATGTCATTGTAGTAAAAAAGACCTGCATATAATCTTTGTTTATCTCTTACAAATAAATTTGTAAATGGTTTTTAGAAACTCAATCATTAAAGATAACAATATATTTAACATTTTGTCAAATTATTTCTGTCTCTTTCACACTGTAATCTTTATGATGTTGATATTTTGTGTTTTATAATTCACCTATATTATCCAGCTTTTGGCTACATATTAAAATTATTTTATTGTTCTATTCTTTAACATACTGTCACTTATTATAATATTCTAATGCCTCTTTTGGGTTTCCTTTTGAATGTTTATATAAGCTTTAGAAAAGGTTTGAAGACACTAATAATTTGCCAATGAAGAGCAGACTCTAAAAGTAATACTTTAAGATGCAAAAATCCATTTAATTTTAAGCTAGAAAATGAAGGAAATGTTTATAAATCATGTATTTAATAAAGGACATTCTTCCAGTATGCACAAATATCTCCCAAAAGACATATCACCAAAGATACATGAATTGAAAGAAAACACATAGAAAGCCTTAACATCAGTTGTGAAGGAAAAAAAGTGCCACTTAAATCCCAAATGATAGTCCATCCTTAGTCAAATGAAAGCTAAAACACCCAGCAGTCCCAAGATCTGGTGGTGATGGAGGGCATCCTGTACTACACAGTACTACTGGAAATAGAAAAGTTAAGCCACTCTGGGAAACAGCCTGGCAGTCTTGTAGATTAAATCTATTCTTAACATATGCTTCATCTGAATATTTACTCAAGAGATTTAAAAATATCCACACAGCCACAACTATAAGTGAATGTTTAACAACTTCATAGCATAAGTGATAAGCTTCCATTCCTGGACTGTACCATTCATGCAATGGAATGCTGCTAATATTGTAAAACAGAAGTCATTCATACATGTGACAATATCAGTGGATCCCAAGAATGTTCTGTCTCATCCAAGTAAACATCCCCTGCACCATTCCATTCATATGACAACTCAGAACAAAAGCATAACTGTAGGAATGCAAACATGGTCAGTATTTTCCCAAGAACAGCAGCAGGAGCACAGCAAAGAGCAGCAAGGAGACATTTCTCAGTGATGAGATTGTAGGTTATGGTGTTGGGTTTACACAATGAAGTGACTAGATTTGGTAAACACCGCCATAAAGTAATGTTTCTTATATATAATTTTTCTGGACATATTACAGCCAAGATGTCAAAACTACAAAACAAGAATAAATACTGAAAACTGTAAAGGAAAGATATCAACTGAATACAAAGGTAAACACATCAGAAAAATTATATACTCATAGCATTGAGGTTAAATAATTGTCAATCAATATTCAATCTAAAGAAAAATATCTATTAAAACACTTGGAAAAATCAGATAACTAAGAATATTTAAAGACAAAAACAAATTAAGACCAGCACTATAAAAAATGCTTAAGGAATACTTACTATACACAAAGAAATATAGTTTCATTAATGGGAATTCCCAGGAAAGAATGCATTTAATGAGAAAAACAAACATATGAGAACCAAGAATGAACCAATTTTATCCAGCAAATCAAACAAGCAAATAGTTAATAGTATCAAGTGAGGAAAAAAGAGCTACCAACATACTGAACAACCAGAACAATAGATAACAAAAACATCAGTACTCATAAACCCATATCAATAATAAACTTGAATACAAATGGTCTTAATTTACTACTTATAAAATAAAGACTGACTAGATGAAAATACATGAAGTTGGGAGGCAGGTTGGAGGTGAAGATGAATCTAGGATGACTAAAAATGAGGATTGGGGGTGAATATGAGCAAAATATATTGTATGTATTTATGAAATTAATACAATTATTTAAGAAAATTAATAATTTAACTAAAATGTTAAAGAAACACATTCCTATTCTATGCTGTTTTCAAGAAACACACACAGAGCAAGCAATACATATAAAAAGCCTGAAATAATCCTTACCATCCTTATTAATCAGAGTTCTCTAGAGTATAAAATGAATGAATGTCTATTATAGAATAAATCTCTCTACATGGTCCAGTTATGTCCATATAGCTATGATCCAGTGGCTGGCCAGGAACAGAATGTCTAAGAATCCAGTGGTTTCTCAGGCCACACGGTTGATTGTCTCAGTCTTCAATATATGCTGGAATTCCAAAGAAGTAGCCTTTAGTGCCAGTGAAGGAAAAGTCTTGGTAGCAAGGAAAAAATAAGCAGGCAAAAACAAAAGCTTCCTTTTCCCATGTCCTTATATAGGCTTTTGGCAGAAGGTGGGGCCCAGATTAGATCTGTATTAAAGGTGTGTCTTCCTACCTCAAAGATTTTAGATTAAAAGTAGAACTCCCCACTTTAAATTAAGCACAAATCACTCATAGGCATGCCCTTCGTTTAGGGGTTTTAGTTATTTCCAGGTATAGTTAAGTTGACAGCAAACATAGGCAACACAAGTCCAACCCTTGTCAACTTGATGTACAATTGTATCTCTAATCATGTTTAATGTCTAAGTGAAAAAAATAAGCAGGCCATGATTGATTATACCTAACATGATATAAGTATCCCTGTACAACCACAAATGCATTATAAATTTAGAATAGGTGTCAATGTCTTTTGAGGGACATTCTTCTTTTAGTGTCTCAAACATAAACATAATAATCATTGATATTCTCTTGACTGATGCTACATCATATGATAAAGACAATGAAGAAAGAAAACATAAATATCGGTACAAACACATTCTTAATAAATTATGACAGATACACATGTCAACTATATATAATCTTCGTTTCTGATTTCTGTAACTGGTCATGCAGCCTTAGCTTGTATTCACAACTATCTTCCTCTACTACACATTCTGTATTCCCTCCACCTCAGCAAGCATCTCAGCAGGTCTTGACTCTTCTCCTGGAGGAGTGACCCAAACCTTCATTCCTGTCTGGACTGTGCCCTTTGTCATCCAACCTTTATTAGGCTGTTATAGTTTCCCATTGACTTTGATCACAGGACACAGAATCACCAAAAGATGCCCTAAAGAATCTCCTGCACTAGAGATATAAACTTTTTTACTTCCATTACAGAAAAGCAATCCAATTTATCAGTAGTAATCTAAACCAATCACCCTCATCCCTTTTATCACTGATTTTCCTCTTTTAGTCTATTAGCTTAAGGGCATCAGAAGCCCAAAGTGGCTAGGGGTAAGTCTGAGCTTCCAGTACAATGGCATGTTGTGTCTCCTGGCAAAACTGCTAACCCCTTTGGAAGTTAATGTTGCAGAACAGGAAGCAAATTTTTCCTTGTGGGTCACTAGGGATAATAGTGAGTGGAACTATTCCCCCATTCCATCTTTTGATTCCTGGACTCATGCGATCTAGCAAATAAAGCTTGCCTGAAGATCAGAGTGCAGAGCTAAACCATTAGTTAGCCATAGAGGTTAGGCAGTAGTGGAACACACCTTTAATCCCAGCACTCAGCAGGCAGAGGCAAACAGATCTCTGACTTCAAGGTCTCCCTGGGGTGCACAAAATTGATCCAGTCTAAAAGAGTAACAGAGCCAGGTGGTGGTGGCTCACACCTTTAATCCCAGTGGGGGGTCACATGACTTTGATCTCAGAACTAGGAAGGTGGAGACAGGAAGGGATATGACTGTGTGGAGAGAGGAATATAAAGCAGGAGGAAATAAGAGCTCAGGGAATTCAGTCTGAGGATTCATAGAGACAGGATCTTGCCTGTTCAACCTGTGGTAAGAAGTCTAGCAGCTGGTTGCTATGCTTCTCTTATCTTTGAGCATTTACGCATATATCTGATTGGGGGGTTATTATTAAAGTCAATTAGAAATCATGCAACGATATTGGATGATGGTTCCAAAACATACACTGACTTCTGGAAAACCTTGCCCACATTCTCCAGGCTGTTGCCACCTAATTGGCACTGTAACTGTGTCTTCGAATGGACATCCTATCATTTTATCAGGCAAGCTGCTTCAGGATGGTAGGGAACGTGGTAAGTTTAGGGTAGAGGGGTCAGCCAAAGAAACACACTCTGACTCTGATACCACAGACAAAGAAAACAATTTGGCCCTGAAATCAGAGTGTGAAAGAAATACACCTTGGCTCCAAAACTAAATCTAAAAAGCTAAAAAGAGCCAGTGAAAGAAACAGAGTTTGGTCCTAAAACCAGAGTCAATTCTGCCCCTGACTAACAAAACCAACCAGTCCCTCAACAAGGAAACTAACCAATCCCTAAACAAAATGGAAGCTCTATGTAAGCCCCTCTGCCTGTCCAGTTGCTGGATGTCCTTTCCCACTCTGGAGATGCAGTCACTCTCCTGGACTCCTCCTTCCCAAATAAATCTTTTTCTTAAAAGAATTTTGGCTGAAGATCTTTTGTTAGCACAGAACAGAACCTTTAGTGAGAAACCTCCCTTAAGGGAGCTGAGCACAGAAGTACGGGAGAAACAGTTACATCTGCTGGGAAATTCTCTTGGGAGTGGAACAGAAAAAGGAGATTGCTACATTTCCCCTTTAACGGAGTGAAGCAGAAGAAATAATATCGTGGGCCAGAACTGAACAGAGCAGAAGAAACCAATAGCTCTGCTAGGATGTTCCCTTTGGGGAATAAAGCAGAGCTCAGCTATACCAGCTCTCTCTTAGAGAGGAGCAAGATTGCTACATCCTGTAGAGAGACCATTACAGACTGCACCCCACCTTCAAGTATTGCCTGACTTCCTGAGGAGTCAGGCTACCTTTCTCTTCAGAACTGTCCCTTCACAGCTCCAGGTATTGCCTGACTTACCGAAAAGTCAGGCTACCTTTCCCTTCAGAACTGTAACGTTCCCAGTAAGACAAGTGAATTCCATGAGTGTGGGTCCACTGTCACACTTCTCTGCCTGTGAAATGAATAAGAAAGACTTATCTAATGACATGGAATTTCCCAGTCAGAAATAATACTGTGTGAAATAACATGTTGTTAGATAAGGCATTCTACAAACCCATAGATGCTAGTTTTGGTAGAAACATTATGTGCAGGAAAGGAAAATCCATAACCAAAATTAATACCTACTCCTGTAAGGACAACACTTTGTCTCATGAAGGAAGTGGTCCAATGTAGTCAACTTGACCACAGGGAAGACTCCATGAGGTATAAGTGAATGACTTGCTGGTCACCCTGGCAAATGGTGCAGTATCTGGGACTTAGTGCTGTTCTCTGCTGTTGGCAGATCAGGCATTCAGCAGCAGCTGTAGCCAGGTGAGCCTTGATGAGTGGAAGTCCATTTTTTTGAGCTCATCTGTAACTAACATTTCTGGCACCACGAAAGTTTAGATCATGGACCCATTGGGTAATGATAGGTATGGGTGGGGAGAGAGGCTGACTGTTCAAAGAACATGATACCCTATCTACTTGATTATTAAACTATTTTTCTACTGAAGTCACCTTTTGATGAGCATTTACATGGGACACAAGTATCCCCACAACCTTCACCCATTAGGAGAGATCTAGCCACATACTTCTTCCCCAGATGTCTTTCTCACCAATTTCCCAATCATGCCCTTTCCAAGACTCTGACCATTCAGTCAATCCACTTGTTACAGCCCATAAATCAGTGAATGATTACACATCTGCCCATTTCTTCTTCCAAACAAAATGTGTGACCATATGTGTTGCCCAAAATTCTGCCCACTGTGACAATTTCCCTTCGCTGGTGCCTTTCAGGGTTGTCTAAGAAGGGGATTGTAATGCTATAGGTGACCACTTATGCACTGATGGTGCTTGCAAAATGTGCAGAACTATCAATAAATCAGGCCCTAGTCTTCTCTTTTTCAGTCAGCCAATCACAGGGAGCACTCCATGAGGCTATAGGTGAATGCTTGGCAATAGACAGCATTGTGACAGGAGCAGAAACCTTAGGAATTTGGGTAACTTGTTAGTGCCTTCGGGACCTGCTTGGGCCCAATATCATATATATCCCCACTGTCATATATATTATTTCCATTTGATAAGAGATTGCTGCTGTTCGTGTCTTACTTCATGACATGTTTGGACAGATAACACTCAGCTCATGATGGTAGCTCAGGACTTAGTGACCTACTGTCAAATGTTCAGTTTCCACTAATGACCAATAGTAGGACAAGAGTTTTCTTTCATGTAGACGGAGGCTGCTCATTCATTTCCTGGCTATCCAGATACCCAAAATAATCACACAGAAACTATATTAGTTACAACACTGCTTAATCAATAGCTTAGGTGTCTTTCTCACTAGCTCATAGTTTACCAGTAAGGTTTCTGGGCATCTGTTTCCTTTGGCAGCTACATGGAATCTCCCTGACTCCACCTACTCTCTCTCTATATATTTTCCAGCCTGCCTATATTCTGTTAAGCCATTGGCTGAATGCAGCTTCTTTATTAACCAATGTCAATTAACCATATTCATAGCATACAGAAGGAAATCCTACATCACCTCCCCTTTTCTGCCTAATTAAAAAGGAAGGTTTTCCCTTTAATATTGCAAGATTACATAAAACAAAACAGTTATCAACCAAGAATTACAGTTACAATATATATATATATATATTATCTTTTATCATAACTAAGGAAAACTATAATTGTAACTATCTGTTCTGCAACTCCATCAAAGACCCCAGAAGAATATAATATTACCTAAGTTAACAAGAAATATATTATAAGCAGCTTTCAAAACTCTGGAATTGACAAAAACAAAGCATTGTCTAAACAGTCCACCCAAAGTTCTCCTGTAACACTGGGGCATCCATCTTCAGCTCACAGCCCCATAGTATCCATTAGACTTTTCCATGAAGGAGAAAATGTCAAAGACAGTTTTGGCTATATCGGCAGTTTGTCAGTCACTTTCTTCTGTGTCCTGCAGAATGTTACTCTTTCATAAAGCAGGAACCCTGAAAGACTGTCTGACCTTTTTAAGGCAACTTTCGCATCATTTTTCTGTGGGCCCTGCACATCCAGTTTATATATAAAACCATCAAGCCATCCAGGCAAGAGCAGTTTCTTGCCCAAATGGCTAACAAATTCCATAAGGAGCCTCTTTGATGCCCATCATCCTCTTGAAATTGATTGGTGCTTTTAGGAGCAGATGTGTCTCCTTGTCATGAAATGTTCTAAGTTCTTAAAACATTTTAAATGTCATATTCTGTTAGTCTTTGAAAGGCTTGAAGAATACCTATCCTTCTGAAATATATCTCTATACATCTAGAAAACTGTTAGTTATAACTACAACTATATATTATAGACTATTACAGATAACTATCTATTTACCTGTATTTCTTAATTATACATTACATTTTTAAATGAACTGCACAAGCACAATACCTTAATCAAGAGCTAAAATATACATATAACAAAACTGACCTTAAATTTGTATCAATAGACCAAGATCCATACCAATGCAAAGTATTCATCTCTAAAGCACTTTCATAGGGAGAATAGTTGTCTTCAGATGATGGTAGAGCCTTGTTCTAAAATCCCAAAGGTCTTCTGTAATTCACCTAGAGGGACTTGTCAAAGGTCCAAGCAGCATCCCTATCGGCCACTGACACCTCAAGTACCATAAGTCTTGCTGAATCATGTCGTCCAAGAGGTAGAGCAGCCTGAACTGCAGCCTGGACCTGTTGAAGAGGCTTCTCTTGTTCCAGGACCCACACAAAGCTAGCAGTTTTCCAAGTCACTTTAGTATGGGATAGAGTAGCACACCCAAGTGAGGAATGTGCTGTCTTCAGAATCCAAAGAGGCCCTGTAAACACTGTGCTTCTTTCTTGGTGGTGGGAGGGGCCAGGTATAAAATTTATCCTTCACCTTAGAAGGAATCTCTGCATGCCCCCATACCACTGGACTCCTAAGAATTTCACTGAATTTTGATTAGATTTATTTCCTATTCTTTGATGTACATACGTGTTACCAATGAGTCCAAAGTGGTTGCTACTTCCTGCTCACTTAGTCCAATCACCTTAACTTCATCAATATAGTGCACCAATATGATATTTCATAAAAGAGACAGAGGATTAAGCTTCCTTCTGATTAACTTAATACAATGGGCTGGAGAGTTAATTTTTCCTGAAAGTCAAACTATAAAGGTATATTGCTGGTCTTGTGAACTGAAAGCAAATTGCTTTTGGCAGTCCTTAGGGACAAGTACTGAGGAAAAGGCATTTGCTAGATGCATATCATGTACTAGAAGATGTGTTAATCCACATCTGCTATGGCAACTGCAATCAGAGTCATTACTTGATTGAGTTTCTGATAGTCAGCTCTCTTTCTCTATTATCCATCTTTCTTCTGTACTAGCCAGATAGGAGAGTTAAAGGAGATGATACATCACACCTGTATCTTTCAATCCTTACTAGTGATGCTGATTTCTTCAGTTCTTTCATGGATGCAATACTGGTTTTGATTCACTATTTCCCTTGCCAGAGGCATCTCTAAAGACTTCCATTTAGCCTTTTCAATCTAAAAACCCTTACAGGTCAGGGAACCAATGTGACAATTATAATTATACTGGAGAAATAACTACAGGATGAGTTCCGGGATCCACTGGACCTACTGTGAATCATACTAAAGATGCATACAAGTTATATCATCACAAAATTCATTTTGCATGTGCTAACAATTATCGGTTAGTCCATTATGGATATTACTTTATCTGTACTACCCATTACAATAATTACTATCACCTTGCCTTTGGTGATTCAGTGCTGCTACCTGGCCGCTGCTAACTTGGGGACTAAATAAACCCATTGCATTTAATTCATTCAACTAAGCAGCAGTATATCCAAACCCTAATGTCTGGCACAAGAATAGGACAGCAACAAAGCTCTTACAGTATGCCGGTGCCTCTTTCACCACTTAGCTTCTCATAGGATTAGTCAAGGGCACATCTTTTGGGTCTTCCTGTTGTGGGAGCATTATGTTTATACAGTGTACCCTCTCTACCATTACCATTTCCCTGAGCCTTAAAATCCCTTGCACACCACTAAGCCAAGGAAGACCAGGCATCTCCAATTCCTGTTCAATAGGCCATATTTTGACAGACGCTTCAGTGAACCATTCAAACAAACTTTTGACACCTCTTTCTCCCCCTTATTTTAATCTCTGCTACCTTCCATATTAAACCTAGAATCTCCACTCAAATGGCCCATATCAATAAACTTAGCCTGATCCACATTTATGTTTTCCACCATTATTCCATACCTTTAAAATCTATTCTCACACATATTCTCCAGACTTCTGATTGAATGAATTAGCAAACTTATCAACATCTTAATAGTATAGTTCACGTCCTCTTGAACCATCCTTTCTATCTCTCTTCTAGGAGCCTCCTTTGCTTTAAGTTCGTTTGTAGGTCTAGAGGCAGCTGTTGATTATCCTGAGGTACATCAGTCCTGTCTCGCCTAACATATCCTTCAAAGAAAGCCACTGCTCATTTAGCAGATAATGAAGGAATAATTTCCTCAGTCAAAGGTAAAAACCTCAACATTTCAAGTGGTAGGGTTGAGGGTAGAGAGATTTGCTTCCTTGGGTGAGACAAACCCTTTAGCATCTAAGAAGTAGCCTCTAATGCCAGAGAAAGAAAAGAATTGCTAACAAGACAAAAGGAAGCAGGCAAAAAGCAAAAGCCTCCCTTTCCCATCTCATTTTATAGGGTTCCAACAGAAGGTGGAGCCCTGATTAAATCTAGATTTAAAGTATGTCTTCCTACCTCAAAGATTTTGGAATAAAAGTAGATCTTCCCACTTTAAAGTAAGTAGAAATCTCTCATAGGTTTCCTCTTCATTAATTCCAGGCGTAGTCAGGCTAACAACTGTTAATAGTCATCATATTAATCCTGTTAGATCACAAGGAAATAAAACTAGACATAAACATTGAATAACATACAAGTATTTGAATAGTGATCAACTTAATTTTGAATGATCAGTTTAATTTTAATGGAGCAATAGAGGTGAAAGATTTAAATTTCCCAGAGTAAAATAAAAATGAGATCACAAATTCTAGAACACACCCAAGGGACCATGAGAAGAAAGGTGATGGCTATATTTTCTCACATCAAAAAGTAATCGAGCACCATGTGCCAGGCCTCTGGCTCAGGCAAGACCAAAGATCACCACAGGACCAGACTTTATCTCCGAGAAATCCCACAGGGTAGTGAAGGTCACATGCTTTGGCTAAAGTGTGATAAGAATTCTCTGAGAGACCAGTGGTCCCAAAGTTCAGCAAGGCACAGAGTTCTTATTTGTAGGGTTCAGTGGCCTCTGCAGAACAGTCACTTTATACTTAATTGAACCAATCGGTCACCCTGGCCCTGAAGTTCTAACTGTAGCTTCTACATTCTTCCCTAAACAGTTCCCAAAGTTTGTGAAAGTAAATAACTGAAGGAAAAGTAAAGTTATATTTAAAACTTGCTGAAGAAATAAGGATTATTCAGATCAAATAGAAATAGGGAAAGAAATTTGTGACATGTAGATTCACAGTCATCTAGGAAATAGCATTAAAAATTGACAAATGGAATTACAAGAAATTAAAATGTTCCTGTACAACAATTAAAAGAAGAATGAACAACCTACACAATGGCAAAACAATCTTCAAGGGCTAATATCTAGAACATACATGGAACTAAAATATTAATTTGCCTTATACATTCATGTTGCAGTCCATTATCTGGGGAAGCCATGGTAGGAACTAAAAATCAGGAACCCAGATGCAGAAATGTAAACAAAGGCCATAAGTATACACACCACTTACTAACTTGCTCTCCATTTGGTTGCTTTTTTTACTCCCTCCCTCAGAGATGGCACTGCCCAAAGTAGGCTAGGCCCACTCACAGCCATATTACTCAAGAAAATACCACAACAGACTTGTTTATCAGCTAATCTTATGAAAGCAATTTGGCAATTGGGTTTCATCCTCCAAGGTGACCCTAGTGTGTATAATTTTGACAAAACTAATAAGCACAACTAAACATCAAAATAAAAACAACTTCCAATCAATAAATGGACTTATAATCTAGTTGCATTTTTTGAAAGAAATAAAAATGATCAATTCACAGTTTTAAAAATGTCCAAAATTGTGATCCATCAGAGAAATGCAAATTAAAACTATTGTAAGGTATAATCATAATAGCCATCATCAAGCAAAGTCTTGATGGGATTGTAAACCACTAATCTTAATGGAATTGCAGCCATTATGGAAATTAGTATGAAGTCTCCTGGAGAACACTAAAAACAGAACTAAGAGATACACCATACTCATGCACATAGAACTGCAAAGGACTCTGTATCATACAACCAAGAAACTTGTGCCCATGTTTGTGCTGCAGCAATCAAAGCAACTGGAATCAGCCTAGATAAACAGACAAATGAGCAGTGCATATTTGATACATTTACATAGGGCAATCTTACTCTGCTGTAAAGAAAAGTGAATTTTGCAGGTCTTCTATGAAAGAAATCAGTAAGATTTATGTCACAGTGTCCCCAGTATTGACTGACATATAACTTCTTGATTACATTGATCAGTCATGTTCAAACTGCCTGAATTATTAACAACTGGGTTTTTTTTCATGGTTTATTTTTTTATTTAAAAATTTCCATCTCCTCCCCTCCTCCTTCCTCTTCCCACCAGTCCCCTCCACCCATACCCCCACTCCCTCCCTCTCCAGGCCAAGGAGCCATCAGGGTTCCCTATTCTATGTTAAGACCAAGGTCATCCCAACTCCCCCCAGGTCCAGGAAGGTGATCGACCAAGCTGAGAAGGCTCCCACAGAGCCTGTCCATGCAGAAGATTCAAAGCCCAGCGCCATTGTCCTTGGCTTCTCAGTCATCCCCCACTGTCGGCCACATTCAGAGAGTCCGGTTTGGTCGCATGTTCCATCAGTCCCATTCCAACTGGAGTTGGTGATCTCCCATTAGTTCTGTCCCACCGTCTCCATGGGTGAACGCACCCCTCACGGTCCTGACTTTCTTTCTCATGTTCTCCCTCCTTCTGCTCCTCATCAGGACCTTGGGAGCTCAGTCTGGTGCTCCAATGTGGGGCTCTGTCATTTTCTTCATCTATCGCCAGGTGGAGGTTCTATGGTGATATGCAAGAAATTCATCAGTATGGCTATAACAGCTGGGTTTTTAAAAATAAATATTGATTATTGTTTTGGCTCTTGATTTGTTGATGATTTCCGCAGTGGACAAACTAGAGCACTATAGAATTTAGAGGTTCTGTAACACCCTTTACGCACTGAATAGAAGAACAAGTACTCAGAAGTTTTTCAAACCTTACTGCTCATGCCCTTAGCTATCATTTTATCTCTGCTCAGGATGTTAGTTCTCTTGATTTTCTCAGCTTAGCTCTATCCTTTCATACCCATGATGATATATACAATTCTGTGGTATACAAGGCAATAAGTTCATGGGAGGACATCATTCTGTTATGTTTGTATACATTAGTTTTTCTTCAAAAATTTAAAATATTAATAAAAAAGCAAAATTATATGATAAAAAATAAATAAAATTGCTTGCACATTTTAAAGGACTAAGAAATCATCTAGTGTCTTAAGACAGATTTCTATTGGTCAGATCTTATTATGTCAAACTTTGTCCAGAGTTTGCCTTTTTATTGGAATAATTTTTTTCATGTCCCTCTAAGAAAAGGAAATAGGTAACTTAGACTTAGGCCAGTGGACCATTATAGGGATTCTAGGACATGCAACGCCATTTCGATAGCGTAAGTTGATAAATCATAATGGCAAAAAAACTACATAAAAACAACCATTGTAATCCAAATATGCCTTTTCCTATCAACTATGAGTGAAAACCACTCGACATGAGGCTTTTTATGCTGAATTTTAAAGTAATGATCTTTTTTAAGGAAACCCTAGGTGTTTGTTGTATTGAATAATTAACCAAATTTTTCCATTGTTACCTCTTCTAGCTCACACAATAGAATATGCCCTTATACAAGGCGTAATATAAACACCATTGTTACAATTTTTAAATAGTAGTAATATATTTTAAAAATCAAGTCTTTAAATCTTAACCATGTGTGTGTATGTGTGTGTGTGTGTGTGTGTACAAGTGTCCATGATACTGTGGAAACTTTGGGTTCCATAGTGTCCTTAATAACAGAATTTAGAAATAGACTGGGTGGAGCTTGAGCACAATTTTACTAAAATTTGAGAGAAAAATAATAGAGCAGCAAGCTGTAAATCTTGACAGTTGCCAGGACAAGGGAAAGAGATGTTAAAGAATGCCATGTTTTTTGAGTTAGGATCCAGAGTGTTCAGCTACAAGCACATGACAGATGGTAAGGAGGACTTCAGAGAAAGAGTGAAAAGATCCAGCAATACAGGGAAAGTGTGATGGCTTTGATCAATATTCAAAATTGGGATAAGGAAAAATCTTATGTTTTTCTAAGTCCTAATTCTGAAAGCTGGGCCCGCTGTTTGACAATCTCCACAGTGCTTTTCAGTAGGAGCAGATGGAAGGGTCTGCACTGAGCCGAAGTTCCTGGGAAATAAAAGTGCATTCTTTCATGAAAACAATGATTATTCTTTGCATCTACTTTGGGGCCGCTCTGAATGAAGGTCTTTACCCAGGGTTAGAGATGGAGCTTAGAATTCACACATTGATTTAAGTTCCAGGATATGGAAAAGATGATGTTGACATTTCCAGTATGACTAGATAAACAGATGGGATTCAAAGTTTCAACAACCTAAGGCTAGTGTAACGTGTGTGTGTGTGTGTGTGTGTGTGTGTGTGTGTGTGTGCAAGTGTGCTAGCCCACAACATGCGTGTTTGTGAAGAAAGCTGAGATCTATGTTACATAACTTCACCTCTAACTCTCCATTTTATATTTTGAGGCAAATTCTCTCCCTGAACCTAGAGGCCGCTCTTTGGGGCAGATCAGCTGGCCAGGGAGTCCTAGGGATCCTTGAATTTATTCCTTTACCTCCGTGAAGTACGGTTGCAGAAGCAAATGCCATACCTGGCTTTCTGTGCAGTCTGTTTGTATGCATTAAGAGTAAAGGCGGGGTCACCCATAGTGTGTTGGTGTGACCTTAAGAAAAAAAATCGAAGTGCTCCCCCACGGTGTCATTTCACCAAGAGTAAGTCCTGGTTCGAATTCTCTGCTTCAGGACGCTTGCTGACTCTGTCCTCATGCCTGCCTGCCTGTTGTGTGTTCAGTATGTACCCGTCTGCAGACTGTTGTGTGAACCTGTCCCTGTATCTATGTCTGTTCTCTTATCTGGGTGTTACTGGAGCTTTTGTTCTCACTTTGCCGAGAGCAAAGGAAGGATCCCATGGGGAAGGAATGAGAGTACTTCACAGAAATCTTTGACAGATTTTTTTTTTTTAAGGGATTCAGTTACTGACTTCCCCTTACCCTAACAGACCCAGGTAACAAATGCTGGTGTTTATCAAAAAATATCCATATGTTGTTTTCATCATGTTCGGTGATTATTCATTCACAATACTGCTTTAAGCCTATTTTCTGTTTCCAGCAAATGATTATCATAGTATGCATGCGTTTCTCTTGGGTGGGTCAATGAAGATTGTAGCTATGTATTCGTTGGGGTTATAAACATTGATTACATAGGAAATTCAAGGCAAGCAGGGATGGTGGCTCCATTGTTCTCTTAAAGGGAAGTTAGACAGGCTGAGTACACTGTAAGATATCAGAGTGAACTCAAGGTGGACTATTACCTCTGGCTGTGAGGTCCAACCCAAGTTCCAGTCTCTTAGGATGTAAGAAGGATTTTCATTACAATATTGTACAGCTAAATTCCTGATCACGAAGCAATTGCTTCATCTACTGAACCATTTCCCTAGCCCCTCTTTTCTCTGGTATTTTCTTTTTAGTAATGATTTCCTACGTACATTTATATGATAAGAACATTCTAAAGTGGTAGCTTAGCTCTTTCTCTTTCTCTTTCTCACTGAATCTGTGGATTCAGTGTGCTCAACTGCCTGACATCCCTTCCACCATCCTACCTGTTACCTTGGACCCTAGCCCTCCTCAAAATAACTCCCTTTTCCCTTCAATTGATTCTGTTAGGTATTTTCTCACAGCATCAAGAGAAAGAAAGCAGACAAGAAAGCTGTGAATTAGAGAGCCCAGCTGGAAGCCCTCTCACAAAGACTTCCTGCCAGCTGCTTAAATAAGGAATGAATAGCAGAAACTGCAAGGAATGTGCTGCTGCTCACACACACCTGGCCTGGTGGACCTGAAGAGACCTTGGTGGGGTGTAGCCCAGAGGGAACTGTAAGGAAAGGGCTAACAGTGCCCCTCCCCCATCCCCACCAACCCATGAACACTCAACGATATGAACGCCTGCCCAAGACCTGCCATGCTCATAATATTTGGCATGCCCAAAACACAAAACAAACAAAAAAGGATGAGGTTCTGTCAAGGTTCTACCACTAATTGAAAAGATATTAGCAGTCAACAAAATTACAGAAGTTCATGACGTTAAAACCATGGTGGGGTTAACACAGAAGAGTTGGAAGTAGAAAAGCATGGTGTGGGGATGACCCAAATATGTGTACTAATGTATGAAATTCTCAAATAAATAAAAATATTTATTTAACTTTTTTCTCAAGTAAAAATTGTTCTCAAGAATTAATACATTAATAATTCTTTTTAAAAAATGAAAATTTTGCTCTTCACATTATATAAGTAATGATTTAAAATAATTTAGAAATATTCAGAAATAAGTTCAATTTATATTCATGTAAAATCTCTAAATAATATACTTCAAAACACTTAGTAGCTAGAACACTGCATATGGTTTTAGAATATTATGTTCTCAAATGTGTGTTTAGAGTTGCTAGTATCTTTAATTCTGTAATAATAAATTATTCAGATTTTCAGAAGTCAGCATTAGTAGTAAATTTGTCCATGTACAAAGGTAAAATCTAAAATCTTCTGAAAATCAACACACACCCATAACTACTGAGGTTCCTTGTAGAGTATTAAGTAAGTGCTTTCTTTTCTTCTAATGGTATAGTGTCAAGTTTTACAAGAATATGGAAGCATATTTGAATTCAATTCGTCTTCATATTATCTATCCCCAAAATAGTGTATTTGTACAGTACTAAGCCTTTTTGTGTGTCAATTTTATTTATTTATTTATTTATTTATTTATTTATTTATTTTTGGTTTTTTTGAGACAGGGTTCCCCTGTAGTTTCTAGAGCCTGTCCTGGAACTAGCTCTTGTAGACCAGGCTGGCCTCGAACTCAGAGATCCGCCTGCCTCTGCCTCCCGAGTGCTGGGATTAAAGGCGTGCGCCACCACCACCCGGCTCTTGTGTGTCAATTTTAGGGCCTATCAGTCATATAGAGAGAACACGTTTGAAGTGTAATCCGGGGAAAATACAAGGAGTTCCAACAACTTCCAGTTATAAGCAATCTGAGCTGTGGGCTATGCCTCCTGACCTTTAGCACTTGAGATACAATACAAGGTGCACCGTGACTTTTAATCTATGACAGCGTGGCATAGCTGGGCACTGTCATCTAAAGCACATGTCCATATGCCAGCATTTTGTGATGAAACCTAAAACACCGAGTGAAACAGAATTAAAAGGGCATGGACAGGCAAGTAAAGCGAGGGCATGCTCTCTGAGACGGCCACTTCTTGTTTCCAGAAGCCTCCGGGAGGCGAAATTTAAAAAAAAAAAAAAAGCATAGGAATGGGTATCTATCTAGTCATAACCAATGGGGGTAAGAGGAGGACCCAGCAGTCTTAAAAATGGCCAAAGTAGCGTTTGTTCAGTTGACTTCCAAACTTAGGCTTCTCCCAACCCAAACATCCAGCTATTACTTTTCTTTTCTCTGCATCCTGGTCTTTATTTCCTGACCTTTCAATTTGTTGTTCATGCCAGAGTATAAACTTCACTAGATAACTACTAGATAAGGGCCCTTGTTACATGAGCACACACCTGTTCACAACTGGATGATAGCCTGCCTTATTTCATTACATTTTATTGTGTTCTGGCCTTCCACTAAGAGAATGTGATAGGGTAAGTAGTGTATGAAGCAAATCATTCATTGTCATTAGCTAACCCAGGCCCCTCGAGGCAACCTCAGGATTGAAGTGATTGTGACTTTTCAGAACAGTCCATAGTCTAAAGTGGTGATGTGGCAGAATATGAACTGAACTGAAATATCAAGACTAGCATATGAAACAATCCAGTTTGCAAAAGAAGAATGGAAGTTCTTCCTTAACTGGAGTTCATCTAAGGGACAGCAAGCATGAAAGGATGAAAGAAAGGAGGGAAGGGAAGGAGGGAGGGAAAGAGGAAAGGAGGAAGAGGGAAAAAGAGAGGAAGGAAGGAAGGAAGGAAGGGAGGGAGGGAGGGAGGGAGGGAGGGAGGGAGGGAGGGAGGGAGGAAGGAAGGAAGGAAGGAAGGAAGGAAGGAAGGAAGGAAGGAAGGAAAAAAGACACCTGGAATTTGGACTATAAGGTCCTATAAATCTATTTACACACCATGGCCTTTGTGGCTCTTTACTCAGCTTACTAGGTCACTCCCATTTTTAAAAGGGCTTTTCCTTTCATAATAAACTGTCTCTATCTCTTTCTCTAACCTTGTGTCCACATGAAATATTTTGCCTGGGGACACAAGAAGCTTGGATGGGCTGCTTTCTGAACTCGGATCCCTAGCTTTGTACTCCCAAGCAAGCTTTCCCTATCCTCCAGGACTCTGTCTATTTCTCTGTCCTACATGGCTCACTTAAAGAGCACAACTTTATTCTCCACCCCCATCCTCTATCAGTTGCAGAGATTTTCAGCTTTTTTGTACCACTGTTTGTCTCTCAGCCTCTAAGAAAATTGTGTCCTTTGCATCTGTTTTTAAACTCTTTTATTAGTGAGAATATTTACTGAAAATGAAAGCCTCAATTTGACTGATAACTCATGGAATACATCAATCATACAAAAAATTATTTCAGATGAGCCTATAACACATGTATCCAAAATACGTTTATTAAAACTCTACTCATAAAAGCAAGAAAAAGGCAAGAAGAAACAAAGTACAACAAGACAACGGAGTATCCTAATGTGTTTTAAGTGAATCACGATTGTTGTAATAGTTAGTTTATGGCTACTTAACCCCTAAATAATCACACAGAAACTGTATTAATTAAATCACTGCTTGGCCTATTAGCTCTAACTTCTAACTCTTACATCTTAAACTCATCTCCATTAATCTGTACATCATCATGAGGCTCGTGACCTAACAGCAAGATTTCAACATCTCCAGCAACAGCTCCACGGTTTCTCTCTGATTCTGCCCTTCTTTCTCCCAGCATTCACTTTAGTTTTCCCCACCCAGCTCTTTCTGCCTTGCTCTACTATCAGCTCAAAGCAGTCCTTTATTAACCAATGGTGTTTACAGCATACAGAGGGGAATCCTACATCACATGATTAAAGGAAGAGCAGAAGAAAGCACTGAAAAAGGAGTTATAAATAATGTCTATAGACTAAACAATACATGGTAGATACTTACTTATAACACAAAACAAACTTTACCTATAACTATGGGATAAGTACAAATGAGCAGATGGCAAACAAAGGAAAAGAAGAAAAGTAGTAAACATCAACTTTCATGGCTTCATTTTGTTCTGCAAGAATGAGATAAGGAATTGACACAGTTAGACTCAGCATGATGATGGGATTCATTTTCCCAGTGAAAGGGTGAGCACCCAAGTGATCGATGCTTCTCTATTCCTTATGTGTTAATGAATTTACTTTTGAAAAAAAACTGATTTAAAATCTGATGAAGTCAAGGGCAAATGAAAAAAAATACTTTGATATTTATGAATCAAATGGTGCCAAGTACATAAAAAGCCATGGAAGTGAATGCAGTCATACATTTTAAAAAGTCTCTATTATGACAACAATTTTAAGAAATAAATCTTGAAATGTTCCAAAGGAAAAAATAATACATGTTCAGACTTGAATACACAATGAGACATTAGCTAAGTATAAGACTGGCAGAATGACCTGACATAAGGAAAGGAGCAGTTGATAATTTTGCAGTTGATATGCTATGTGCAAAGGAAGAAAGGAACTTTAGGACATGATATTCTTTAAGACAAATGAGCCTCAAGGAAACACCATGAAATGGAGCAAGTTACAAGCATGCATCTACCAAAGCCATTTGTTCCCTTTAGGTTATCCAAATACGAGAGCAATATGTTCTTCCTGATGTAAATAGAAAGTTTCCCTTCCGAAGCATAGAATGCTGTTTCAGTCTTATTAAAGAGGTGTCCCAGTTCTTATCCACAATGAAATAGCAATTTCTTCTTTTGAGGAAGTAATTTCTATTGATGTACCTAATGCCCAAATATCCATAACCACCCGCTTTGTTTATTAATGCTGCCTAAGACATAAAAGTAGTTGGTCTGGGAGTACTTAAACCCGTGTACTAGATATCTATTCATTTATTAATTTCATAATGGGCCAGTAGTCATACACTATGAGAATCCTAAACCATGAAATTAATGTAAGAATGCCCAACCTTAGTGATCCACAGGGGTACAACCCACAGAGATGAATAGGAAAACCACCTGGTGTGTGTTTCTGCACTCAGGGTGTGGTTGCCGTGATCTTTTTGCAATTCCAAAAAGATTCAGTAAAATGGAGCAAGAATTTGATCATTAGGAGATTTTAAAAAAGTCTGCCTACTAAGGACAATTAAAATACCCAGAGACATAAAATAGCAGACTAAAAGTAGAAGACAAGAACATTAAAGAGGTTAATGTGTTTTTGCTTTATTTTAAGAGCATGTACACTTTGTGTGCCTGGCACCTGCAGAATCCAACAAAGATGGTTGTAAACTGCCCCAGAGTTGCTGAAAATGGAACCTGAGTTCTTCAAAAGAGCAGCCAGTGCTTTTAACCACTAAACTATCTCTCTAGCACTGAGTTTAACTTGAAAATTAGTTATCTGAATTAAGGACGATGACTTCTTTGAGACCTTTGTAAAAAAAAAATAAATAATACTGATGTTACAACAAATAGTTATATAACTAGTTACTTTTCTTCATTATAAATTCCCTATAAAAATAATTTTGCAAAAATGTAAGCCATCTGGGAGAGTTTTAGTCTCTTGAGAGACTCCCATTTAATTTATGACTTCCTTCTTCCCAAGGGTACAGTGTACTGATTCCATGGACATCAAAGCTGTGTATAATCGGTGGGCGCTAAAGACTGGTCCCTCATTGGATTTTAGAGCAAGATCTTATCTGTGTATCATTGTGACTTTGTGTTACTTGAGAAATGCACACACACATGAGAGAGAGAGAGAGAGAGAGAGAGAGAGAGAGAGAGAGAGAGAGAGAGAGAGAGAGAGTGCCTATATAAGCTCAGTTAGGCTGCTACAGTCCTTTTCCAGCTTCATGAGACCAAATGTAATTCTGTTACAACATACAGAGCAACTAAGTTGAAATTTCTGCAGACTCTGCATGTTCAAGCAATAAAAAGAGAAATGTAAAGAATTGCATAATCAAAAAGTTTTAGGACATAAGTCCTTTTCCAAATTAAGCAAACACACACCAAAATATGAAAAAGTTAATTTTTGTATTCTCTCTCTTAACTTCAGTAGAGAAGATAACATTTAGCTGGCACTTTGAAATCTTAAACACATAATTTGTACAACATTTTAAAATCAAAATTATGTTTGCTGCTGCAAGAAAAAGCATTAAATTATACTCCAATCAGGACTTGAAGTGTTCTGTGATTCTCTTAGAATATTTGATTAAAAAAATAGATGCAGGTGTAATCAATAATGCATATACATTCAATCAAGAAACTTAATTTTTTTCCTTTAGTCTTTTAATTGAAACCTCAAAGGGGAGCATGTTTTTAAAGTTCTGTTATGCTAAGAAACTAGCTATTGCTCTGTTGCTATGTATTTTTAATGTCCCTAACAATTTTCTTCAAAGGAAAGATGTAAAACATTGGTGCTCATGAAATATCCATCTGTGTATTACATCAATGGAGTAACAACAAAACTGGAAGTTCTGTTTCCTCTGTCTGTTAGTCATGCTACTCATATATAAAATATGCCTACATTATTTCTCATTTTCTAAAGGGGCGTGCCCCCAGGCTGTGGGAAGCTCAGCACGTGTCAAGCCAACTTTTGTTAAATGGATTATACTCATGATTGGGGTCAATAAACACATTCCATATTTACAGATGAAGACGTGAAATGGCTAGTGGATATCTACATCAGAGAAGTACCCTAAGCCTGGACAATTTCTGGTGAATGCTTCCCCTTTGTCAGCCTGTGTCCTTAATCTCACAGATGCTGGAACTTCTCTGGTGACACACATGGAAATCTTTCTTCTCCTGACATCATTATCTCCTATAGTCTCTACTTAACACTTTCCAGTTGAGAGTTGAGTATTAGGGTTTGAGTCCAATATTCCGTCTCCTAAAATCATTCAACTAGCAGGATATTTATTATTCACTATTAGTGATAAAAGATGAAGTGCAAAAAGACACATTCTCCACATTAATTCCAGCACTCCCATGCAACACCAGCAGGAGTTTTCCTATTGCAGATTTGGACCAGGTCAGCCTGGCCGGATCAAAAGCATGTTTTAGAAGTTATTAATGTCAGTTGATGCACAAAGCACACATGAGGTGGAAGAAGATACCTTGGGTATCGTTGGGGGTTCAGATACACAGATTTAATGTACTATCATTAAGAACAGATATTCTTTTTATTTTGGCTAGAACATCACAATTAAAAGATTACAAAACAAGAAAAAAAATTATCCAGATTTGTTCAGCATGTTAAGATTCCCTGAAAAAGCCATGAAGTAATGCTGATGTGCAGAAACATAATATGAACTGTCTGCTGGAGACAGGAGACTCTGCACAACAGTGAGTGGGAACAGGAGTTACTTTGAAAGTGAAAGAGATTAAAACAACTCTGTACAAAAGCCACTGGAATGGTTTTCATCTCCAAATTTGGTCTCTAGACCATCTGCCTCTGTTACAAGCCAAGATGTGTGAAACAGAAGAAAACTCACATGGAATAACTGGTTACAACGAAAGTACCAAAATGTTAGTGTTTTGTTTTTCATTTGATTGGAGCCTGGCCTTGTATACAATAATGGAGGTGTGTTCTGATATAATCAGTAATGGTGGAGTAGAAGAGAACCCCTGTAGGGTACCTCTGCAGGAGTGCAAGTGAAACAGGTGCAGCCAGGTGGAGTATAGAACATGAAAATGGTAGCTAGATTTAGAACGTCATAATCTTTGTGAAGAAAAGACGAGAATCCTCAGAAGTTGCTGCTGTGCACTGAATTAGTATGTATCAAATAGAACACAGTGGTATAAGTCACTGAATTCCCTAAAATCTCTCTAGATGACTATTAGATGTATACCTCATGCATTGTATACTCTTCTACCATTTTTCAGCAAATGTTTGTCCCTTCGTGAGAACTGATTTCTGGGAGAAAAAAAGGAAATACGAAAGGAAAATTCTTGAGAAAGCCAAGCTAATAAGCTCTACTCCAGTAGATAAGACTTGGATGAGATTGTTCTGGAAAAAAAAAAAAACATACAAAAGCAAAACAAAAGTTTTAACACAATGATTCCAAAGATCCATGTATCAAAAACAATGGTGATAAATTCACAGGAGCAATCCAGTTACAAGAAAGTTGAGGACCATTATCAGCTCTCAGCTTCCAATAGTGTTAATATAAGTGTCAATTTGTCGAAGAGTAAAAACAAAAAGTAAGACAAGGAAGAAAGTATGGGACTTCATCTTCCCCTTAAAGTCATCGAACCTTCGTGACTTTCCAATGTGGACATATAACTGGCTGCACTATTCATGACAAAAGTGACATTCTATATCATGTTTCACAAATGCCAAGAAGACAAAATGGTGAACTAAGTACTGCCCAGTATGCAAACAACCACTCCAAATAATTATATTAACTAATTTCACCTATTAGAATTATATATTTCTAATAATACAACCTTAAAATTTATTTAGACAACAGGGCTGTGTTTTTGTTTATTTATATGAAAGCAATATAACAGCTTATTTAAATATGTTTTCTGTGTAAATTATTTACTTTAAGAAGTACAGTGGATATCTACCTTCTGTTTATACTTTATATATTTGTTTAAATGTCATTTACCTAAAATATATAGCATATCTTTTATACTTTAAATAAGTTTTACCTTTTTGACATTGGAGAACATACTGTATTTTCAAATACAAGGAAGTTACTTAAACCTAACTATTCAAGTACCTTTCCACTTAAGATGATGTTGTCTGAGTATTTGTCATACATAGACTTTGCTGTAGACTTTATTATATTAAAGTGTTTTCCCTATGTCTCTTTTTATCTCTTTTCCCTTCCCCCCCCTCTCCATCTCTCTTCTCCTGTTCTCTTATTCCCTCCCCTTTTAGTTTTATCATAAAGGTATATTGGATTTTGTCCAAAACTTTTTCAATATCCATTAAGATGATCATGGGGTTCTTATTTTGAAGTACATATTATTTATTGTATGCATTACCTAATGTGTGTTAAACCACCCCTGTATGTCTAAAGTAAATCCAAATTGGGCATGCAGAATTATTTTTTTTTGATGGAAGTTTGTATTCAGTTTTCAAAGATTTTTTTTTTAGACTTTCAGCATCTATGTTTATCAGGGATCATGGGCCATTTTTCTTTTGTTATAGTATCATCTGTTCAATAATGCAGTGATACTGGCTTCATACAAGGAATTTTAATGTGTTCCATTTCCTCTATTCTTAAAAGTAATTTTAAAAAGTATTGGTTGTAGGTCTTCTTTGAAAGTCTGGTAGAATTCTGTTGTGAACCCATCTGTGCTTAGACGTTTTTAATCAAAAGCCTTTTTGTTACTGTTTCGATCTCCTTATTTGTTATAGTTATGCATAGGTTGTTGAGTTCATCTTAGTTTAATTTTGATGGTTTGGATGAATCCAGAAAATCATCCATTTATTTTATGTTGTCCAGATTTATGGAACACGGGATTTTAGATACCCTTTTATGATACTGTGAATTTCTTGTGTCTGTTGTAGTGTTTCTCTCTTCATTTCTGGTTCTGTTAATTTGGTTCATCTCTTTTCTCTCTTTGGTTAGTTGGATATAGTGTCTTCAAGTCTTGTTTGTATTATCAAAGATCCAGTTCTAAGACGCATTGATTTTTTTGTATTATTTTCTTTTGTGTTTCATAGATTTCTGTTCTGACTTTTACCATTTCTTGAGTTGCATCATTATGTCTTTTTGTTGCTTTTATTCTGATTTTTCCCCCCAAGCACTTAGAGATTCATCATAAATATATCATGCCTTGAATCTATCCCAGAGATCATGTTTGCTGTCTTTTTGTATTCATTCAGTTCCAGGAATTATTTCTATTTTGTTCTTGACATAAACATCTTCCAGTGATGAGTTGTTTACTATCCATGAATCTGTGTACTCACTAAAATTTGTCTGCTGTCTGCTAGAAGTTATGTTACATTGTGGACAAAGAGGCTACATGAACTCATTTCAATGTTTCTCAATTGGTTGATATTTGTTTTGTGTCCTAGGATGTGTTCTGTTTTTAATACACTTCTGTGTGTTACTGAATAGAATGTATATACTTTGGTGTTTGTGTGGAATATTCTGTAGATAAGGTAGTTTCAGTAATTATAACTTAACTTGTTTTCTTTGTGTCATCTCTTGGTTGTGTTAATTTCTCTCTTCAGTTCAAAGCATTGCATCCATTGTTCTCTTTAGGGTTGGTTTAGGGGACATGAATTCTATTCACTTTTTTGCATCATGGAAAATTTTCTTTACCCTTAAATTATTTCAGATAGTTTTCCTGGGTGTAGTAGTCTAGTTTGGCATTCATGGTCTTTTAGATCTTGAATTACAATTTCTAAAATGCAGGGATACGTGGTTCAGACTTTCCAAACTTATAAACTTTCCTTTGAGAAATCAGCTACTGTTCTGATGGATTTTTCTTTTTATATTACTTGTGTTTCTTCTTTTTCAGCTTTCATTACTTTCTTTGTTCTTTACATTTAGTGTTTTAACTATAGCATGTCAGGTGGTAGTTTTTTCTCATCTTGTCTATTTGGCGTTCTATGTGTTCTATCTGTTCTATGTGTTCTATCTTTCCTTGATTTGGAGGTGTTTATTTGTGCCGCGATTTTGTTAAAATTTTGATTTATGCCATCAACCGAAGATGCTACTCCTCCTGTATGCCTATATATTTTAAAATTTATCCTTTTCATGGTGTCCCCTAATTCTTACATGTTCCTTTCATATAGTTTTGTTTATTTATTTGTTTTTTATATCCTTTGCTTCTTTGCTATAATTCCTCTAGTTTTTCTTCAAGGCCTGCTATCCTATTTTGTATGGATTTTTCTTGCACTTTATAATTGTGTTACTGAAATTTACTCCCATATTCATTTTAGTTTGAGTTATACTCAATATTTCTATGTTTATACTGACTTCAGTTTTCAATTTTTGTATTATCTTTGTCAATTCATTCAGATTTATTTTTGTGTTTTCTTGGGCATATGTGCTGTCAGAAGCTGCTTGTTTGTTTCCTGGCCACACAGACCCAAAATAATCATACTGAACTATATTAATTACAACACTGCTTGGCCAATGACCCTAGCATATTCCTACCTAGCTCTTATATCTTAAATTAACCAGTTTCTATTAATCTGTTTATCGCTGTGTGGTTGTGGCCTACTGGTAAGGTTCCATCTGGCATCTGTCTCCTGTAGTGGTGGCTACATGGCTTCTTTTTGCATCTGTCTACTCTCTCCTCCTCTATTTACTTGGAATTCCTTTCTTGCCCTATTCTTCACTGCAATAGGCCCAAAGTAGATTCTTTTTTAACAAAAGGTATTCACAGCATACAGAGGGGAATCCCACATCACCTCCCCATTTCTGCCTAATTAAAAAGGAAGGTTTTAACTTTAACATAGTAAAATTACATATAAAAAAACAGGTATCAGGCAAGAATTACGGTTACAATATTTATATCCTCTTTTTCTTTTATCATAACTAAGGAAAACTATAACTATCTATTTGTCAACTCCATCAAAGACCCAAGAAAGACATAATACCTAAGTAAACAGGAAGTGCATTGTAAAGCAACTTCCAAAACTCTAGAATTGACGGAGACATATCACAGCCTAAACAGTCACCCAAAGTTCTTCTGTAATATTGGGGCACCCATCTTCAACCTACAGGCCTGTAGTATCCAGCAGACTTTTCCATGAAGCAGGAAATTTCAGAGACAGTCCCGCCCATATTGGCAGTTTGTCAGTCACTTTTTTCTATATCCTGCAGAATGTCTGGCAGAATCTATCATGAAGCAGGAACCACAAAGGACTATCTCACCTTTAGGCAAGTTCAGCAGTAATTTTTCTGTGGGTTCTGTATGTCCAGTTTATACAGCATAACATCAAGCAGTCCAGGCAAGAGCAGTTTCTTGCCCAAATGGCTTACCGACTCCATAAGGAGCCTATTCTATGCCCATCATCCACCTGAAGCAGATTGATGCTGCCAGAAACACATGAGTCTCGTTATCATGAAAAAATCTTAAATTCTTAAATTTATTTATTTATTTATTTATTTATTTATTTATTTGGTTTTTCCAAGACAGGGTTTCCCTGTGGTTTCTAGAGCCTGTCCTGGAACTAGCTCTTGTAGACCAGGCTGGCTTCAAACTCAGAAATCCACCTGCCTCTGCCTCCCGAGTGCTGGGATTAAAGGCATGTGCCACCACCACCCGGCTCTTAAAATATTTTAAATGCCATATTCTATATGTTTTTGAAAGATTTGAAGATTATCTATCTAACTGAAATATGTTTCTCTATATCTAGAAAACCTAACTAACATGACTACAAGCTTAACTTTTATAGATAATTATCTATTAACCTATATTTATTAATTATACATTACATTTTTAAATGAGCTGCACAAACACAATACCTTAATCTAAAGCAGAAACATACATATAACAAAACTGACCTTAAATGTGTATCAATATTCATACCAATGCAAACTATTCATCTCTATATCATATTGCCCTTTAAATGTAAACAAACATTTATAAATCATTTAGTGAATTGGGCATAGTTCTCTATAAATTTTTTCCTGCATTTTCTTTTCTTTTCTTGTCATGAAGACCTTTATTGCATGTCTGTAATTATTTTCTGAGCAGGAGTACACTTTTTCTTTTAAATGCTAAGTGGACATGGCTAGGACCAATCCCGCGGTCCTGCCTGTTGGCTCTGCCAAGTACAACATGGTGGAGGCATGTTTGCTGCCTCTGAGAGTCATGCATGCTGCCCCAGCTCAAGGCCCACAGCAGGTCTATGTCACCATTAAGCAACTAGCAGCATGCTGCTCACAAACCCAATTAAGTGCTTGGCCTCCTGAAAGAGTCAGAGTTCATGATGCCATCACAAACTTTTTTGATGAACCATATGATTGTTCTTTTAAGCTCTTTGTCTGGCAGTTCATCTAGGTAATTCTCATTGGGGAGTATTTCTACAGGGATGGTGGATTTGTGACTGTTTGTGTGTGTGTGTGTGTGTCAAGGGAGAGTCATACTGTCTCAGCCTTTCATATTGTTTCTGCAAGTAGACCTGGGAATGTAGGTTTCTTATGTTGATTGTGTACTTGTGGCCAGATCAGACTGGGCTGGTACACAGGGTGTGCCCACCTTGTCTAAACCTGCAGGTTAGGAAAAAAAACAGGGGGTGCTCGGCAACTGGACCAGGGGAGCTTGATGTGGGACCCAGGAGATGTCTGAAAAAGGGAAATGGGCATGGTGCAGACGAAGTAATATCAGAAAGATTTACCAGGTTATGCTGGAGCACGGGATATGTAAACCCATTTGGGCCTGGAGGATGTGTCTGGCCCAAGAAACATGTGAGTTGGAAGTTATTCTATGGAGAACAAGTAAGTTACCTATGTCTGCACCACATGGGTTAAATAGGGTCCCTGAATCTGAAGGATGCAAGACTTGGTGAACTCTAAGGGGAAGAAGAGAATCTGGAATAAGTTGAAATCACTGGCAGGAAACCCCAGTCAGACTTGAGCTGAATTCATTTAAGGCTGATAACTTGGGCATGGACAACCTATCATGGGGCTCATCCCAAGAGAAGATTGACTCATCCCCTCTCAGCAGTCTTGTATTGCTGTATTGCCTGTGCTTTTCATCTCTGGATTAAGCTTCCCTGTCATATATAGAAGAGACTATCTCACAGTACATGTCTAGTTCCTCCGGCTTTTACAATCTTCCTATGCCCCCTTCTGGGATGTTCCCTGATGTTTATTTGTATGGGATGTTGTAGCTTTATCAGTTGGAGTTGTAATAAAAGGAGAAATGAAAAAAAATGGAGGAAGGGGGAACAAGAGCAATACAGAAGGAGGGGCATGGAAAAATAAACTAAGTATCTTTGAAAAAGCCATAGAGAAACAGTATATATTTTATTATGATATTATATATTATAACTAAAATGAGAAAATGAGGTTATAATGAGGTGATATATAAGTATATTTATATCAATATATATCTATATCTATGTCTCTATTTCTTTCTCTATATCTGTATATATATATATATATATATATATATATATATATATATATATATAGTGAAGCTATTTCATTTGAGGTGGTAATGGTCTCCCCAAGAGTCATAGACTAACAAAAATCCCCATTATCAAGCTTTAGTTGGAAATCTCCCAATATCTCCTTGATCCGTTGATCAGCAAAGTCCAAGCAAGTTAAAAACAGTATAATGTACTGCTATTGTCCTTGCTTGCTTTCCAGAACTTGAAGGTAAGTCTCTATTCTACAGACAACACTTTCTTCAGACAAAGGACTTGGCAGAATTGAGTTAGCAGTGATCTGGAAGCCTCCTCCCTGAGGACTACATCTCGGTATATGGAACTTCTATGCCAGCTGCCAAGAATAAAAATCAATCAGTTGTCCTCCTAATCAGCTGTAAAGCCCATGAATCACAGTGACCAGCATCCAAAATATCCACAGGGCTTCAATACTGGCACATATATCTTGTGGGGAGAGGGGTAAAGACAGCTGTTTAACTGGACTTAAGGTCAGCTCAATAAACAGAAATTCATGCTTAGTACTGGAAACTGAGCCAAGTACCTTAGCTGATAAAGTCGTTCACACTAGAGAAGAACCTATCACTGCCGTTTTCCTAAACCAGTATAATTTGTAACTGTACTCTAAATAACTATCTTTACTCTCACAGATAAGTGTAGCTCTCATCATTTATCAAAGAAGTCCTTTTTGCATTAGATAAAAACTAATAGAAATCCACAGCTGTTCAAAATGCATAGAACAAATGACAAATGGGTTGCTAAAACTTTTGAAATATGGGATCTTGAAGTGGAAATTTTCCTTCATGTTTTACCCATATGTTTTGTCATAGTGGAAAAGTGATAGGAGTCAATGATGTTAAAGAGTTTGTAGATGACTCCATAACTAGCAATAGGGAGAATACAGCTGGTATAGAATATAGAAAATGAAGGCTGCAGGATGCTATAGTCTCTTATGGCACTGTTAAGTTGGCTCCCATTGTTTCCTAAGCAGCTGTAAGACAGATAAGTCATGGTTGAAATTGACTTTACTGATAGGACCAGATGTTAGCACAATGGCAACATCAAATGAAGGCTGTGATGGGGTGATACCCAGGCCTTTGACAGATGAGCAAGAGCAGGAGCCTATGGATGAACTGTTATTCAACACTAGCTTTAACAGTCTAGTAACACTAAGAAGTGCCCATCTTTGCCCATCAGACTTCCAAAAAACAGCAACAACAGAAATTGTTGGGGATATTTTATATTATTAATTTCAATATGACAAGTGTGATTTGGAAGGGTTTCCCAGTTCTTCAAAGAAGCTAAGCACAAAGAGGAATATTAACTCATTATGCTGTTATTTCAGCCACATTTACCTTAAAATATAAGGTATATATAAAATAAAAAAAGAAGAGGTACAAAACAGCTCAGTTTGTGAGTGGATTTTGAAGAGCAGTATTCTCTTCATGGACATTTAATTCTGTTCCAATATTAATGTCTCAGATTTCTTTTGTACATTAGACAATTTAAGATGCTTGGAATTTGAATGTTTATTGGATCTACCAAAAATTTAGAAACGAGTTTTCTATTTAAAGATTTTAATGTTCTAGTACAGAATAGCATGCTGTATTAATAAATAAATAAATAATAAATAAATAAGCAGTCTTATTAGCTGAAAGCTGGGCATTTGAACTTAGCTGTTCAACTTGGATGTAACTGGTAAACCTCCCCTTTCTCTGAAACAGAGAGACTTATGCCTCAAAATTGATTTTTCTGTTTCTAGTTCACTGTTGATAATGTATATGAGGCTAGCATGCTGTGTTGTTAGTTCATGCAGTTTATATGTGGTTGCTTTGCCAAACAAAGTTAAAGGAAAAAGGATTTTATGAGGACGTTCCTCATAGCTTTCCATACTGCCAGCAGTTATGTGCACCCCACCCAAAGGGCTCAAGGGTTCTTAATTCTTATTCTTGAAGATTGTTTCTTTCATTTTTTATAAAAGCATGAGAAAAATAGCTCATTTTCATTTTAATTTACAATTCTGTAATGATGAAGTTGAGCTTTGTTCATGTACCTGTTGGCTATTATTATGCCTTCTTTTGAGATATGTCTATTCAATTCCCTTGTTCATGTTTAAATTGGATTATTCATTCTTCCAAGGAGGTGGATGCATTGAATGCTGTCAGGCAACCTCAGCTGAGAATTCTTGGAATTAGATTGTATGGTAAAAAGAGAGAAGAGAGCTGAGATTTCTGGTTTTTGCGGCTTCCCTCTGTGGGTCCCTGCTCTCTGTATATCAGCACATATTCTCTGTGGATTCAGAGACAGCTCAATTACTCTTCAGTAACCTTGTTTATTCAAATTTGAAGGAGATTGGTGTTACCTACAACCAAAATATCCTTAATTAAGATCAAGCTGTAATGTGTAAACACATCATTTCCCTTTCTTATTAAGAAAGGTCTCATAAGGACACAGCAACCATCTCGCATGAATGAGGCTAGTAATGGCACAGTCTTAAACGAGCCTGAGAGCCAGTTCAGACCTTTTAAATCTCATTGGGTAAGTGCTGCCTGTTCCAGTTCTACATTAACCCAGCTCAGGATTATGTAGAATCAAAGTCATTTGTCCTTCCACTGAAAAAGGGACATGGAAAATCACCTTCTTTTCTGATGGCCTTTGTGAGCTCTAGGCTGGTCTACTTTTTCCACTACACAGCTGGCAGAGCCCCTTAAGCCATGACTTCATTCCCTAAATTAGGGGATTCTTTTTTGTAGTTCCTGTGCTGAGTAGCTTTTTGAAACCTTCTGGGTTCTATTAATGATTAAGCAAGAGATGCTGTGCCCCCCACCAGAAAATTCAGAATTCCAGAGAATGATTCCCCCCAAAATGCCAGTCTTGAGTAAGAAGAAGATTGTAGTGTGTATCCACACCCAAGGACAGCTGTTTCTCTTTGTTTGGTGCTTTCTTAGTGTTGGAGTTCATGATCCTCAGTCTATTGATGCCAAAGCTTTAAGTATGCAGAATAGATAAATCAAGGTCTTTTCTTTCCTTTTCTTTACTTTTTCTGTATATCAGAAGGAAGGTCCCAGTAATATCTGTATATTGCCTTTAAAATCACTTCACACCCTTGGCTTCTCTGTATAGACTTGTTTGTTTTTCTGTTTCTGATTATTCACCCAGAATAAATTATGGCATATGGAGAAACAAATGTGTATTCATTGAGTTTCTCTTAATTGACTCTGTTTGGTCATAATTTTTTCTCAAGTTCCATCAATTAAATATTAAATATTTTAATATATAAAAACAATATTACATACAAACAATTCAACTCATGCAAACTTTAACATCCTCTCTTCTCAGTGATTATTGCTTCATCATGCTTTTCTCCCTTGTGTGCCTCCCCCATGTCTCACTTCCTCCACTCCATCCTTGACCTGAACCAGCATGAAAAGTTTTCAGCAAAGTGGAAAATGTACTGCAAGAATGCTCACAGGTCACCAACAACACTCACAGGTCATCAACAACGCCCACAAGTCACCACCACTACTTTCCCCTTACATACAAGTTTGAGAAGTATTTTTGGACCCTTCATTTATCCTTGGTTTGTAACTGATGTTAGTCGTCCCAGCAGATATTGTACTGGTACTGTTGTTAGCCTAGATTTCTTACTGCCACTATCTTCCTAACACTGAGTTAGTATACAAATAAACTAATAAATAACTGTGTTGGTTAGGTTTTGCTTTGCGTGTTTGCTGTGAAAAGACACTATGATCACATCAACTTTTGTAAAGAAAACATTTAATTGGGGTAGATCCCTTAGGGTTTCAGAGGTTTGTACCATTATCATTGTAATGATGAGCATGGCAGTGTACAGGCAATGTGGCACTGGAATAGATGAAATTCCTGTATCTTGCAGCCAACAGGAAGCCAACTGATTTACTGGACAGTATCCTGAGCATAAGAAACCTCAAAGCCCACTCCTTTCTCCAACAATGCCATACCCATTCCAAGAAAGTCAAATTTCCTAATAGTTCCATTCATTATGTGATTATGGGAGTGAATTATATTCAAATTACCAGATCCCATTCCCTGAACCCCCCATAAACTTGTAACGATATGATAATGCAAAATACATTTAGCCCAATTTAGTTTATAACAGTCTCAACAATGTTTAAAAGTCCAAAGCTCAAAGTCTCTTTTGAGATTCATGCAATCTCCTTACTGTAATCCCTGTAAAATCAAAATTTGAAAAAAAATATCACTTACTTTCAAAATATAATAGCACAAGGCTTACGTTACTATTCCAAAATGTAGGGAAGGGAGCATAGTGAGGAAATACTGGACATAAGAAAGACCGAAAACCCGTTGGGCAAACTCCAAATTCTGTATCTTTGTATCAGATGTGGAAAGGTTCCTTAGATCTCCAACTCTGTTCAGCTTTGTTGACTGCCACACACTTCACACTTCTTTCCCTCAGGTTCCACTGTCTGTTAGCAGATTTTCTTGACAGGCATCCCAAAACTGGGATCTCTAACATTTAGGGGTCTCCAAGGCAATGCAGGTATCAACTTCACAGCTTCACACAATGGCCTCTCTACTGGACCTCCATTCAGGGACATTGGTTAATCCCACCCATTGAAAATAAGGCCACTCCACAGCTTAAAGCTAAATATAAAACAAGTTTTAGTTAAATATTGGCTGGTGTATGGGCTCTGACCTGGTCCATACCCAGGTTTAGGGAGAAAGGGCCCCCAAAACAGGGTTTGCAGCTACAAAGAAATACTCATAGTTTATTACATTCCCCATCAGGTTCAATCAGAGGCAAGCATACATCCTAACATACCTCCAGCCTACATCCAGTCACAGGCAAGAGCGTATCCTGATGTATTTCCTGCCTGTGAACCTCTTGGCAAATGTAGTCAGGCTCATCTTGAGCAGGTAAGTCAAACAAATTTTCATAGGGGAGTGGCAAAAATGTGGCTTGCTTATGTCCCATAAAGAATACAATCCAACATTTCAGGAACTATCTGTCTTTGGGCAAAGGGCTTGATCAGAGACATTTTGTTTCAAGGATCTCTAAGACATAGTAACTAAAACTAAAATGTAAGTTTGTCTCTCAGACTCTAGCACTTGCTTTGTTTCAGTTACTTTCTTTGAGCATAAAGTAAATTTCATAATCTCTTTCTTCTATCCTTAACTCTAAAGCCAAAACCACATGTCCAAAATGGCTAAGTTCTCTTATTTACTGGGACTGGAACATGGACCCCTTCATTCAATTACATCTTCACCAGACTTCTGTCCTTCACTCTCTAAGCTTGGCTGCCCTGTATACCAGTTGTCCTCAAACTCAGAGATCCACCAGCCTCTGCCTCCCCTGTGCTAGGATTAAGTGCTGCACCACACCCAGCTCTACGTTTTTCTTATTCTCTTTTCCAAAAGTTTAAAACTTAGCTGTGTGCAATGTTCCCCTGAAGTCATCACTCCATTTATTCTATTTCTTATTCCATTTATTCCCTTGGACACAGAACTTAGCTCTTTTCGACTTTCTGTTGCTCTTTTTCTCCTCAAATATATTTTTCTTTCTAGCTTGATCCTTCTCATTGTATATCTTCATTAAAGCTAATACAAGTAACCACAAAACAAAGTCTATACTAGACTGTTTTGAGATGTTTTCTGCCAATGGAATTAATCCAAAAGACTTCACTTCGGCTTCAGGCAGACTCTGGGACATGTGCAAAAGGTAGACACTTTCTTCACCAATACTACAAGAACAATCTCCTAAACATACTAAAAGTCTCCTCCTCTGAATGCTCTTGAGTGAATCCCTCATGCTCTGTTTCCATGCTCTGTTTTCCATGCTCCTACAAGTATGACCATTAAGCAGTGTTCCACTGCTTTCATAACCCAAAGTACCAAAGTCCAAATTCCTCCAAGCAATAACATGGTAAGGTCTATTACAGTAACATCCTAGTCCCTGGTGACAACTTCTGTCTTAGTTTGGGTTTTTACTACTGTTAAAAGACACCATGATCATAGCGACTCCTACAGAGAAAAGTAATTGGGGTAACTTGCTTATGGTTTCAGAGGTTTGGTCCATTATCACCATGATGGGGAACCTGGTTGCATACAGGTAGATGTGGTTCTGGAATATCTAAGAATCTTACATCTTACAGGCAATAGGAAGTCAATTGACATACTGGGCAATATCCTGAGCATAGGAAGCCTTAAAGTCTACCCCCAAAGTGACATGATTTCTCCAAGACCATATACACTCCAACAAAGCCACATCTCCTAATAAACTATGAATTTAGGGGGTCAATTACATGCAACGTACCACAATAACTGATTTTATACCTACTACAAGGTAACATAGAATTCTTTAAAAGTAAAATTTATCATCATTCTTCAAATTTTATATTTCAGGGTAATAATTTACAAGCCTCTATTTCTCTTGACAGATCTACACAAGAAGAAACACTTAGGAAAGGTAAAAACTATGTTACATTGCTTAGGGTTTTAATAAACAGTATCCTTTCTTTCAGGAACATCAGACATCTCCACGTTGTCTCTGAACTTTGTAATTGCTTTTCATATCTCCTTAGCTAGATGCCAGATATGAAATGGATCCAATAATCATTGCAAAATGAAAGCATTTTCACTACTTGCCTTGAAGCCAATTGCATCTTAAGTTGGTGAGAAATTCTGAGTAAGCCCCAAGCACTGCTAGCTATGCTACTGAACTGTGAGGAGCTGGAGATGTGGGGAAAGTTTCAGAAGGTGATGGTATTTTATGATTTTATTCAAACCTGCCTTTTCCTTAGAAATTCACGGAAGAAGCAAATATATGACATGGAAAGGGAAGGAGGAGAGGGAATGAGATGGGAGATTTATTAGATACCAGGGTTCAAGGTTATCTTAACTAAATTTTGATCCCCTAAGCTGTCTAATTCACTCTCAATGAACTCTGATAAAGCAAGATTTTTAACCATCTCTGTCAGAGAACATGACATGGCACAATGATCGAGACCATAGCTCAGGTCAGTCAAAGGCCACAGGTCATCCATGGGTATGTTGGATTTAATTCTCTGTTGTGTTTGAAACCTTGTGAACGAGAATGTTTTTATATGGAACAATTGTGCTTCAGACCCAAATGGGATGTCTCCATTAATCCCTCCTCTCAGAGCTCAGGAAACCCTGCAGTAGAGAAAGCATAATGAGTGTACGAGTCAGAGAGGATGAAGAAAACCAAGAAAACAAGGCCTTCTAAATCCTATGATTGAAGCTCCTATGAACTCATAGTGATGGAGACAGCATGCACAGGGCCAGCATGGATCTGCACCAGGTCCTCTGCATGCATACATAAAATGGCTTCCAGTTTAGTGTTTTTATGGGATTCCTGAGTATGTGAACTAGTGTGTATCTGTTTCTTGTGCATTCTTCTGGGCTTTTTGCTTTCTGTCTGTTTTGTCAAATTTTGATGTTTTAGTTTTTATTTTATTTTATTTTTATTGCTTAGAAGTCTGTTCTTTTCTAATGAGAAACAGAAAGGGAATGGATCAGGATGGAAGAGCAGATGGGGAGGAACTGAGAGGAGAACCGATAATCAGGATAAGTTATAAGAGAAAAAATTATTTTCAATAAAAGAAAAAAACACACAAAAGAGTGTGTTTCGGATCCAGCCCTACTAGTACATATTATTCCATATTCAACCATATACCTCATTTTTTCTTTCTTGGATCAGTGTTATATATGTATATCATGTGTTTTAGTCATATTCACCCACCACCTTCTTTTGTCCCCTTTCCCAGTGAAACCCTTCTTCTTCCCATTGTGCTCCTCTTCTATATTTGTGTCATGTAGCTGGAAGTTTCTCTCATATATGCCAGTTTTCTAATAAACAATTAGAGCTTTGTTAGGCCTATTAGCTCAGGCTTTTTATTAACTTGCTCTTATCATTTTTATTAGTCTATATTTTACCACAAGGCTTGTGGCTTGTTACTGCATACCTTGTTTCATGGGTGGCTGTTGGCATTTCCCTCAACTATGCCTTCTTTCTCCCTGTATTTAATTTGGCTTTCCCACCTAGCTATATTCTGCCCTGCCATAGGCCAAAGCAGATTCTTTATTAACCAATGGTAATAAAACATATTCATAGCATACAGAGGGCAATCCTATATCAGTATCCTTTATTATGACTCCCAGTTTTAAGGAGGGCTGCTTGCATGCTCATTGTTTAGGAATTATTTACTAGAACATTGGAGACACCACTGAAAACATTGACACTCTTATCCACAGGAACCTTTAACTATCAATATTTCCTTAGAGATGAACCCTTTCCCTATTCATTATGAAATGATGTTGGGTATAAACATGGTGCACAGGCTTGCATGCAGGTAAACCACCCGTGCTCATAAAATGAAATTTTAAAAAAGACTCTTATGAAGAAACAACCCTTGGATTTTTTCATTCTTTTTTAATTTTTATTGAGCAAATGAAGATAATTTTGTTTCCCGAGTAATTCTCAATAAATAAAAGTATAAGACATTCCATAATGTGCTTAGGATTGTGCACCTTAAATTGTGCACTAAAAAGCAAAGAAAAATCTGAAACTATTATGATATTTACTATATTATCAGTAGTGCTACAAATTCTGCCCTCTTGAAGAAGCTTATATTATCCATTCCAGATTGTTCTTTCAGGAACTTGTATTATATTCTCTATGGAGATAAAGATGTCAAATTCCAAGGAAATCCCCAGAACTATAAACAAAAAATGTAGAGTGGGGGCACACAGATTTTAATACATAATGACATTCTGAAAGGACTTTTCAATCCGGTCCTTGTCTTACTGTTTTCTTGAAAGCAATGGCTTTTTTTTTTTTTTAAATGAAACCAGGAAGAAAACAAGGATTCATTACTCACAAGAGCAATGCTAATTGTGAATATTTAATGTGTGTATTCTTGAATACAAGAAATTTAATATGAGTTACTATTTCTCCCTAGAGAAGAAACAGTAATTATTGTCAGGAAGTATGGGAAACAGGGACTCACTTCACTTGGTAACAGTGTGTCCTTTGCAGACCAGTGGAAGTTTCTGGATATCAAAAAGCCAGTGGGATTTTCGGGCTAAAAATTATAAAAGGTGAGCCTGACCTGAATTAATATGTTTCCAATCTTGTATCAAATTACTAACATAAATTTTGGACAAATATTTTAAATTTGCTTGTTAAAGCTGTTAACATTAGAAAAGACTCCAGCCATTGTATCCCTGTAGGTTTCCCTCTCTCTGTTTTTATCTGATAGCCTTGTGAATTGGTTCATTTATCCAGCACAGAAAATACGTCAGGAAGGATGAAAGGCAAAACAGAGAGTCAGGAAGTTCTTTCTTATATTAAGCTGAAACATCATCTCTTATAGCATGTTCCTGCTTTCTGTCCTAGGAAATGAAGATGATTAGATCTTCATGACATATTCAAAAACAGCAGTCATGCAGTTTGCAATTCTTCCCTTCTTTAGAACAGACTTCATAAAGCATGCTTAAACTTTCCTTCCACCATGTGCTTCTCAGGATCTCCTCCTAGTTCTGATTGTCTTTTAACTTAAGTTCCGTGGCATCTCATTTAAGTCATTCAGTGCTTCCATTCAGTAGGAAACAATTTCAGACCTTGAATTTTAATCCCCCTGCACAATACTTGTCTGTGAGAATTTGCAAATATATTTTCAAATAACTCTAAGGAACAAAGTTTAATATAACTAAAGAAATGTACAGTGCTGTGGTTTGAATGTTTGCATCCACCAAAATGCATCTTGAAATTTAATAGCTATTACAGCATTATGTTTAAGAGGTGGGACCATCAAGATGACTGAATTATGAGCTTCCTGCATTTACTGGAGAAATAATGCCTTCATAAAGGAAAGTTTGGTGTTTCATCTGATAATGCATCAGATAACATGTCTTTTTTTTTTTTTAACTTGCCAGCCTCCAGAATTTTGGAAAATAAATGCTTTCTTCATTAAGTTACCCATATTCAAGTATTCTTTCACAACAATGCAAAATGCATGAAAGGAATTTTGTACGTAGGACAGCAGTTAGCCCATATTTCATTATCATCATATGTCCTTTGCAAAAATATGTGAATCCCCAAGGGAATCAACATTTGCATATACATTGGAATGAAATTTAGAAAACAATAGCATGTATTCTTCAATTCTTAAATATTGCACAGTTTCAAATTGCTATTATACAAAATAAATTAAGACTACATTCAGGACTGCTATCTCATCATGAATAATACAATAATTTCTAGTTGTTTATTAGATTTTATGAGAAACTGGGTCTGTGGTGTAATTGTCCATTATTAAAATAGTTTAAAGGATCAGAAGCATAAATGTAACAAAGAATCAATCATCCTTTCATCCTTTGATGCCCTTGTTGTGTAACAGTCACCGCTTATTAGCTTAAACAAATCAATGACAGCAGGTTTCAACTAAGCAGTCCCAGTGTTAACCTATGAATGCAAGTATTTGTAACATACTCTTCATTATTTAATATGAGAATCATCTGCTCACTATTCAGAAGCAAGTTGAGTTTGTCAAAGACTCACTAACAGAATGCAAAGAATTGCAAAAATATAAATGCAAGGTCAAAATATACTTTATTACTACATTGATGAATTTTGTTCATTTATACTTTTCATTCTTTGAACTTTTCATATATATATACAATGCATTTTGATCATACTGAACAGCTTCCCTCACATACAGGATACCTCCCTCCAACTGCCCCCAGGGTCACCAACCCATCTCTCTCTTTTAACACTATTTTATTAATTATTTGAGAATTTCATAGGATGTATTTTTATCATATTCATTCAACTTCTCCCCTTATTCCTTCCAGATATGCCCCACCTTCCTAGCCTACTTCATATCCTCCTTTATGTTTTTACTTAATATCCCATGGACTCCAGTTCAGGCTGTCCATATACTTCTGGGGAAGGCATCTACTGGAACTTAGTCCGCTGACCAGGAGCCACACCCTTAAAGAAAACTGACTCTTTCCCCCCAAGAAGCCATCATCTGTAACTCAGTTGAGGTTGGCGCTCATGAACTTTTCCTACTCTCTGCTTTCTGGCTTGACCTGTACAAGCAACCGTAGCTGCTATGAGGAGTGCAGTGGTCGTTTCATGTCCAGAAGACTTTCTTTTGGTCCAGTCCTTCCTGATTTCTGGCTCTTGGAATCTTCCTGTCCCCTTTCCACAATGGCGACCGGGTTTTGATCATACAGATGTCCTATTTGTGGCTACGTTCCCAACAGCTGCTTATTCTCTGAATTTAGACCAGTTAAGAGTGTTTGTATCAACCATCATCCTCTACACAAAGAACTTCACTGAGAGCCGTACGAGTCTACAGCTAGAGAAACAGAAACTCAGAGACCAGATAGCTACAGTTAACAAAATAGTAGTAGTAGGTCACTGAGCTCCCCAAACCTTGGTTCTTAAACAGAATTTTAGTAGCATGCATTTATTTATTCCTATGGGATGGGACTAAAATCCAAAGCAGAAAACAGTTAAAATAAAATATTTGTGTCACTATTGCACCCATGGGCACCCATGCCATTTATTATTGCATTTTATGAGGTTCACAGATGGGTTATATCATTGATGAGTCCTCTAAATCCAAGATCATGTATAGCACCTTCAAGTACTATGAAAGCTAACCAGCAAGGAGGAAGCTTCTTGTATAGTACTGACTTGATTTCTCTGTGTTCTGTGAGCAATGTGTGCGATGTCATCAGCTGGAATATCTTACTATCAGTTGCTTATGGGAAACCATGATGGCAATACCCTCTAATGTTTCAGGAGTCTTTGGGACACCTATGGCCAATAACTTGAAGGAAGGTACCCCAGATCTGGAACTGGAATTTCGATTTAGCAATGTACGGCTTCAGTAAAGAGCACAATCCCCTGTGTAGGTAATTTTAATTTAATTGTTTAATTTTAATTAAATTGTTTTATATGAATATGTGTACCTATTTAAGAATCTTATAAAATAGTAGGCTTCCGTATGGCTCTTTTAAACATTATAAAATGTTAGTTATCCTTCCCCCAAACTTCCCGCTTGCCTACTCTCCCATTTATCTACCCACTTAAACATGCCTCCCCATTATCCCCCCTTCTCCTTTTTATTATCTGTGTTCTATCATCCCTTTCCCCCTTAAGGTCCTTCTTCTCCCTCTCAACAGATGGTCTCTTTTTAGTTTCCTGGGTTCTATGGTTACTCCTTATTAAGCACACAAATCTAAATTTCAGAGGCAAAGATTCACATATGAGTGAGAACAAGAGATGTTTATCTTTCTTGGTTGGGGTCACATCACTCAATAATGTTTGTCAGTCCCATCCACTTACTGTACAATTTCATTTTCTTTACAGCTGAATAAAATTCCATTGTATATAGGTACCATATGTTAATTATCCATTCATTAGTGAAATACTGTGTTCATTTTGATATCATTGTTAACTCCCTGAATCCAACTATCACTGATCATGTTCACATAGGTGTAGAGCCATCCACTTGGGCATCAATTCATAACAGCTGTAATTGTCTGAGATTTGATTTTTGAGACTAAGTTTTTATTTCAACATTTGAGATTCAGTTGGGTTTGAAGTAATTTGCAATCACTCTCACTAGTAATTGAAATATTTTCTAAAGTCTGGAATCTTAATTTAGGGGCCCAGTCTGTAGCTGAAGCTAGCTTGCAGTTTGTTTTGTATCAGTAAGTCCTGAACCCTGTGTCTTTACTTCCTTACCACTGTGATTGCAGATGTGCACTATCATGCCTGCTTGTAGTTGGGTTTGCTTTGATTGCTTGTTTTTATCATGTTCAGTCCACAAGTATGATTTCTTATTACTCTCTTAATCTCAGTTTTTATGTTATTATTATGTTTTTGCTAAGTCAACACTACTGAGCATTCTATACATCCTAAGAATTCTTGCTTTATTAACTCAGTTAGTATTTTTTCCATTTTAATTCTAAATTAAATGAAATATCTCTTTTAAAAATCAACTTACAGCATTAACAAAACTAAATAAATTTCCTGTCTATGGTTTCATGTATTTAATTATTTAGTGAGTGAAGTCAAAATCACTGAGGTTCTACCTGTTTCTGTTTATAGGAAACATGAAATGGCCCCTTCAGGTTTCTATGCAGACCTTTTCATAAAGCAATGTTGATATTCAGAATATCCCACAATGGAACAAGGACATTTAAAACTCAAGATGGCTTCATTTGATGTGAAGATAAAAGATAATGAACACTTTTAATTAAAATATCACAATTAAATGTAAAAATCTATGATAGTGACAAAATAATACAAAATTAAGATCAACGCCATAAGATAATATTGCATAATTAAGTAAATATGTAACTCAAAGCCTCTTCAAAAGCTGTACTATAAAAGCATTGAATTAGAATAGATAATCATCCCAAAATGGCTTATATAGCACATCATGCTCAAATCAACCCTGACTGCAACAATGTTATTCTGGGATTACAAATTAATAGGTAGCGTCAAAACCTGTGTAATTGAAATAAGGTATGGATGCCAAATTAAAATCGCAGCTTTGGTGCCAAATACATTTTGTATCATCAGCCAATACTGTTGGCTGAGCAGTGAAAAGATTTGACATTATCCTCCAGGTAAATCCCGCATTGCTAATATTAACCTAATTAGAAATAGACAAAACCAAAGTAAGGCAATCAAAAAAATACTGGACACTGGGGTGCAGAATTGAACATAGTTGTAAAGAATCATAAGTAAATATCACTGCAATTAATTGAAAAATACTAATAGTTAAATTAAGCAAATTACGGAGAAGCAAAAAAATTAATTAATACTAGAAACAATTTCAGTCAAAAACGTGAATCACATCCCTGCTGGAGATGTCCCCATTTAAATTATGGCATACCTTGTTCTATTAGGAAGGACTTAGAACGCAGCAATTATTGGTTAAGAACATCAGCATTTCTACTATTTACCTATTTGACCTTTGGAAAAATGCCTTTATTTCCATAAAGCACACAATTTTCCAATATTGCATTGAGCCCAGTGACACCAACTATACATACAGTGACTTAAATGAGATTGAATGCATCAGACCTTAAAGTGCCATGCAAAAACTTGCTTATTACTGACTTTGCAGTGGATACTATTCCCACTTAGATGTAGAGAGGATTCTGAGAACAGTGAATCTGTTTTTATTCAGTCATTACCAATCTTCTCTGTTGAAAAAAAAGTTAAATAGCTATTTCCCATACAATGTAGCAAAATAATCTTAAAGTCAAGTAATTCAGTGCATATAAATATGATATCTTCCACAGAGTGGCCAATGCAGAGACATTGAAATTGAGTTTGAACAATGTTTTTCGCCACCAATGCAACCTGTGGTTTGGGGTTAACATTTTGAGATCTTAGGACTAAATAAAAGATAGCTAGGTTTGCAAATGTTGTTTCCATAAGACAGTTTTAAAATGAAAATCCAAAGAATTGTGAATTAAAATGCATCAATACACTCATACCAATCAGTATTATGATATTTGATATAATACATTCCCAGTATGTTGAGTGCGTCACACAGAGACAAAATGGGTGTGGAAAAGTGAAACACTAGGTTTCACTCCTGGTATGAATTGAAAGGAAAGGAAAGAAGGAAGGGAGGGGAGGGGAGGGGAGGGGAGGGGAGGGGAGGGAGGGGAGGGGAGGGGGAGGGGAGGGAAGGGCTTGGGCCGGACCACCATGTCCATGGGAACGGGAAGGGAGGGGAGGGAAGGGTGACGGGAAGGGAAGTGAGGGGAGGGAAGGGAGGGAGCGGCGAGGTGGAGGGGATGGGGGGACAGGAAAAGGGAAGGAAGGGAAAAAAGGGAGGGATAGGAAGGGAAGGAAAAAGGGTCAAGGGAAGGGAAGGGAAGGGAAGAAGGGAAGGGAGGGAAGTGAAGGGTGGGGGGCGAGAGGGGGAGGAAGGGAATGGGAAGGGAAGGGAGGGGAGGGGAGGAACGGGAAGGAAAAATGAAAGAGGAAGGGAAAAGGGAAGAAGGAAGGGAAGCGAAGGTAAGGTGAAGAGGGAAAGGAAGGGCGAAGGAAGGGAAGGGAAGGAAGGGAAGGGAAGGGAAGGGAAGGGAAGGGAAAAATGGAAGGGAAGGGAAAGGGGAAAAGAAGGGAAGGGAAAAATGGAAGGGAAGGGAAGGGAGGGGAGGGAGGGAAGGGAGGGGAGGGGAGGGAAGGGAAGGGAAAAATGAAAGGGAAGGGAAAAAGGGAAAGGAAGGGAAGGGAAGGGAAGGGAAGGGAAGGGAAGGGAAGGGAAGGGAAGGGAAGGGAAGGGAAGGGAAGGGAAGGGAAGGGAAGGGAAGGGAAGGGAAGGGAAAAATGGAAGGGAAGGGAAAAAGGGAAAGGAAGGGAAGGGAAAAATGGAAAGGAAGGGAAGGGAAGGGAAGGGAAGGGAAGGGAAGGGAAGGGAAGGGAAGGGAAGGGAAGGGAAGGGAAGGGAAGGGAAATATTTTTTTTCTGAAATCATCTAAGGAAATGTCAATCGCTTAGTTACTAGAAATAAATAACAAAGTCCTGTCACTAAAATAATTGAAAAAAAAATTGAACCTCAGAGGAAATAAGCAGCATTCAAAATTAATAACTTTATATTTTAAATACACAGTTGTCTGACATATATAATTTTGTAAGCAAAAGAAAATTATAATTTAAAAACTAAATGCTGTATCTATTATTCAATTGGGAAATTTTCTCAGAAATGAAAGTTTTGTTTGCTCTTGTCAGCTCTTCACATTTTCATTTGTGGTCAACAGTGTGTAGAGACATGCATGTGCAAATAAATGAAGAATTTTAGGGACACACTTCTGCTTCCAGAAAGCAAATTATGTAACTGAATAAATAACACATAGGTGAATGAAAATATCTTTGCAAAGGGTTAGAGAATCTCAAAGTCCTTTTGTGAATATAATTATTTCATTTTGCTCTTACAAACAGCAGTTATCAGTAAGCTAACGGTTAAATTGAATGAAGAAATGTCATGATTCTAAAGAGTATTTCTTGACAAATGTGTGATAAATGCATTATTTTATTTCTTTGTGGCATTTAAAAACAATGAAAGAGCTAGACAATAGAACGATGGTTTCTAAGGGCAACTATACGAGGATCACTAAAGATACTGAGAATGTTCTGTAAAAAGTTGGAAGAAATTATTAGAATGCTTCATTACAAAGACATGCTAAATTATAATATGGAATGTTTAATTAGATGTAAACATTAGACAGCACATCAGTTATCAGAACATCACAAGAGGCCACATAAATAAAGGCAATATTTATGTTTTATACATCAGTTCAAAATAAACCATTTTAATTATAAAAATAATTAAAGCTAAAGAGGAATCCAAAAAACTAAAAGGTAATTTCATTATGTTTATAGCATTTTGAACCTGAATCAGTCCACCATATTGAGCAAAGCCACATCCCATCTGTTCTTGTTATGTTCTGATGAGATCTGAAGTTAATATTGTTTCAAAAAATGAGAAGAGGAGAATCAGTCATGACGAGTGTTAGTGAGGATTTCTTATAAAAGGTGTGAATTTGGGTATGAATGAAAATTAAAATAGCCACATGGCAAGAAGTATAGGGGTTCTATGAAAATGTACCTATCAATTGGCTCAACCCCCACCCACTGAAGGCACAGCAAAACCAAATGAAATCAGCATGTTACAGAGACATCAGCCCTCCCATGTTTTACAGCAGCAGAGATATTAAATCAACTTGCATCAATCACTGGGTGATTGTATAAAATATTAAAACCCAAGATAAATATCCATGGTGGAATGCTATTTATTAGAAACACACAGCTGTCATTTACAACATGGAGGGCAGGTGTAATCTGGAAATGAACTAAATATCATATGATCTCTCCTCTAGGTGTGATGTGAGACTGTCAGTCTCGAGTAGAATAATGGTTACCAGCGAAAGTGTGGGGAGGAAGGGAGCGAAAGATCTGGAGGAAGACTCGCAAGTCCTTTTTAGCCATTTATTGAGTAGGCTTCCTTGGGGGATTTTATTCTATACAAACATTCCACCGTTGGAATTTAAAAAATTATCTCAATTTTAAGCTGAAGCACTGACTTTCCTAAACCTTTCCAGAATGTCAGTGAAGATAATTAATGACAGTCAAATCTTTAACTGCAGAGACATGGAATAAAAAAGAAATAGAAGTATTCACCAAGAAAAGGAATAAAATAAAGAAAAAACAGAACCCCCAAACTTCAGAAGGTGTTTTTCAGTTGAATGAATGATTCAAAGCTGGCCTGGATCACATAGCAGGAGCAATCCTATACCAAAATTACAAGCTGTATTTGATATTTATTTTTAAATATTTTATTTATTTATTATATGTAGAGTATTCTATATGTATGTTTGAATGCCAGAAGAGAGTGCCACATCTCATTACAGATTGTTCTGAGCTACCATGTGGTTGCTGGGAATTGAACTCAAGACCTCTCGATGAACAGTCAGTGCTCTTAACCTCTGAGTCAACTCTACAACCCTCATATTTTATATTTACATATAAGTATATTTAAAACATTTAAACTGTCTCATGATCTCTTTGTTTTCAACTCTGTCTCAACAACAATAACAACAAGTAAAGCTGGGTAAAATAAGGTTAAGTAATTTGCAAAACCTAGGAACAAGGAAAGATGCAAGGAGGGCTTATGCTTGATGGTCCAGAAATTATCACTGTGAAAGCAAAACAATGGATCTTATTCCTGGGTGTGCGGCTGTTGATTTGATTGCTTTATATTATTTTGTCTTTCAAGATGACAATCACTGAACAAAAGTGTTAGCATGAGATCTTACTTGAGCATCCGTCTGAACGTTGGTTCAGATTCCAGAGCTTGGGAACAGGTACCGTAGGAACCGTTAACTGCCTTAGGCTTCTACACAGATAGCAAAAAGCCCATTGCTGCACTGAGAATCCTGGCACATTAAAATCCCCCGCAATCATCTTACTAATTACTATGTATTCAAACATAGCATCAATGTCCTAACTATACCATTTCTTCCAAAGTTGCTGTTTCTGTCACTTCAAGTTTCACTAATTCAATGTTTAAAATATATCAAATCTTCATATAAATTTCATAGAATAAGACAGGTTTGGGGGAAGTTTGGTTTCTAGACATGCCTTCTACCTGGAACTGTGACTTTCTTTTGACTACTCTCATCTGGGATTACTTGAAAGAGTTGTGACTCTGAACTAAAATCTGTTCTTTCCTGAGAAAAACCAAGGTTGATAAAGGATGTGACATTTTCGTTGTCTTTGACTTTGCGTGGAGCTATTCCTGATTATAGGTACAACTTTCTCATTATTTCTAACATATCTTTGAGAGGAAATGATATATTTAAGGTGTTAAGTCTGTCAGAAAACATCTAAAGAGAGGCACTGGGTGCCCTTGATTATTTCCTCATTTGTAAGTGGAGAACATCTCATTGTAAAAAACTGATAAAAACATTTCCTCTGCTCTACCCTCTGGGAAATTTGTCATTTTTGTCAAGGGGGTAAAAGGAAGGAGGCTCAGCTCTACTTTGTTACTCTCAGTATCCTGAAGAAATCCCTTAACAGAATCTTGTAGAGATCTTGACTAAGGTCAAAACAATTTGTAGATTCCACACACAAAACTATTCCACAAGTAACCAATATGTAGCAGAATGGAATTTAAGTAAAAATGTTTTAATACAGGCTTAAGCATGACTATTAAGAGAGAAAGGGGATACTTAGAAAAATGCCACATCCCAGAGCATAGATGTGGGCTTCTCTAAGCAAGTTGAACCTACTTAATTGTCTTTACTATAGTACATAGATAAAATTTTGGCAGTTTTGACTATGTTTCCTTCAAAGGATTGCTAAGGAATCCAAATGAGATGATTTCTGAGGGACTCTGCCAGGAGCGCACAGGAGTGGGGAAAGGTAGGATGGCTTCTCTATAAAATTGACAGTCTGTGTGAGTGTCCCTAAAAGTATCTAGGACAAGGAATGCAGCCTACCTACGGCCGTTTACGCTCAGCCCTTAAGCCAGGTTCATTGCTATTCTAACAACAATAACAAAAACCGTCCTAGAAATAAAAAGAGAGTTTATTTCCATGGCATCAGCCTTGCAGCACTGTTGATAGTTCTGGGGCTCTTGCTTCTCAGCCAGTTAGGGCATCAATCAGAATCCAGGGAGATGGATTCTTTCCTGCCACATGCATATTTGATGTTCCGTATCCATGGTGCCACACTGCAGACATGACCATGTTGAGGAAAACTGACATTTGACAAAAGGGTACTATTTACTGTTAAAAAGTAAACCTTAGGTTCTGGTCAAGAATAGTGAAACGCATGTTAGGAAAGCATGTGCCTGTAAAAGCTGAGATTTCTTGGATCTGGAATGGCATAAAAAAATAACGTCACCAGCTCTATATTATTAGGTGAAGCATCACAGCACAAAGGATATCTACCAAAACAAAACCAAAATCATTTGATATTGTTTCCTAAAGAACAGAACCTAATGTTTCTTTTGTTTGTTTTTGTTTTAATTTTAGAATTACTTTCTTCTTTTCTTTGTCTCAATTTCCTATAGACTGAACCAAATTTTACAACGTAGTATAAGGGAGAATGAACAAATTACAACACAGAGTGTATCTAGAATATTTCAGGGTGCAGGGTGAAGACTGCTTTTCTTAATAATTCACATAATTTGTTGTGTTCTCAGGTCAAGGGCAGCACTTTATCTTGTACATGAATTAGATACAGGGAAGCTTATGATTTCATATTGATTCATTACAGCCATGCTGGTTCAAAAATGAAAATCACTCAAGTATGGATATAAGTAAAGACTTTGGAAAGTAAGTAAGAATAACTTGTGAAACTGTTCGTATCACTTGTCAGTTCCGACACTAAGTGTGCTGTAGTGTGAAGCGGCGGGGCTGTGTCCCGCCACCCGGCAGCCGGCTAGCTTTACACCCGAAATAATTACACGGAAACTGTATTCTTTTAAAACACTGCCTGGCCCATTATCTGTAGCCTCTTATTGGCTAATTTTCATATCTTGCTTTAACCCATATTTAGTAATTTATATAGCACCACAAGGGGTGCCTTACCAGGAGAGATCTTAACCTGCGTCCATCTCGGAGAGGAGCAGCATGGAGACTCCTATGGCGAATCCCTGAAGCGTCTCCCCCACTCTACTTCCTTGTTCCCACAATTCTGTTCTGTCTACTCCACCTACCTAATTTTCTGTTCTTAAAGGGCCAAGGCAGTTTTCTTTATTAATTAACCAATGAAAGAAACATAGACAGATAACTCTCCTCCATCAGTGTGCCTGTGTGAGAACGTGTAGATTGGGTTAGAAGAATAAGCATAATGTCTTCCCCAGCTAACTATGCATTTGTTTTGAAACACAGAGTGCATTTTCAAAGAGGTACTTTTCGCGGAGATTACAGACACAATGAGAAATTTCCCTTGCAAGAGAAACATGGATTATATCTGTCACTATAATTTTCTTTTGAGCCTATTATTACTGTAGGAACTTAGTTCATCTCAGGTCTTGATTTACAGAGAGCTCATTGTTTGATGTTGGAGAAGTTCAGTCACCTTATACAAAGTGGTAAGAATATATTTGAGTGCCAGGAACCAGCCATTATCTACGTGTTTAAAAGTCCCTATGGCCTTTGACTCATCTTTAGTAACTCTGAATTTCCTATGGGCATTAATGGGCTTGAGAAAGATATTGGTGTCATACCTAGGTGGCCTTGATTGTAATAACAAGCTGATGGATTCCCAGAAGTGCAGTCACCCCCCCCCCCCCAAATTCTTAGCACTCGTGAGGTCTCTTTTAAGAAGATTCTATTTATTATTACAGTTCATTTTAATATGCCCATCTAAGAGTTTTAGTGACATTATTTAAAAATTCAACCAAGAACCATAATAAAAGGAAAATAATTCAACCAATTTTGCAAGACTTTAATCTGAAAGTATATAAATTAAACTGTGTGCATCTAGATACTCTTACACGAATGCTTTTCTGTCTCAAATCTGTATTAGTAATGACACAGATAGAAAACATTTTCAGCTCATAGAAGGGGTCAGCGACTCCACTCTATGGGTCACAGATAGTTGACCACGTGATCTTATGAATAAAATTTTATTAAAATACAAATACATTCTTTGCCTTACAATCTCTCCTTTCAAAAGCTATAATAGGTATTTGAACAGAAACTAGATGACCCACAAAACCCAGAATAACTTGATCATTTACAGAAAGTTTGCCCATCCTTGAATCAGAAAATTACTTTTAATTAAGGCATGCATCTGGAGGGCTGAGTGTTACCTCCAGAGAGAGGGGCCATAGTGCAGAGAATTTTCTCTCTTCCAATGCTGTTACAATTATCAATAAATGTATTTTTAACTGAGTCAAGAAAGCTTTAACTTTTCTTTGTATTTAATCCCTCGTTTTAAATAAAGTTAAAGCTTTAATAGCACATCCATTAAAACAACCAGCTAGCCAAAAGTCTCCCTCCAAAAATAATTGTGATCAGATAGCCTTTTAAAGTATTAGAGAATTTGCTTCTCTCTAATGTTTCTTTTTCCTTCATTATCCTTCTCTACACTAACTCTGCCAGGAAAACTTGTGGGATAGGTGAATATGATGTTTTCACTTCTTGCCTTTTAGATGAATTCCAGTTTTGCAATTTTCCCATCTAAGGAATCATTCCTTCCATAATGAAGAGAGAAGAGATCACATAGTGAAGACAGAAAGCTCACTCTTAGAATGCTCTTCACTCTCTCATCTTCTTTTACAGTGAAAGCTTTCATTCATTTGTATCTGTTTTCCCCCATACAGATCTATTCTTTACAGTTAAAGCTTTCATTCATTTGTATCTGTTTTCCCCCATACAGATCTATTCTTTCAACCTTTCACTATCTTTGTTTTATTCAATGCTCCATGTTAGTTCCAAACTAAATTTTCTTCTATCTATCAACCTTTTCTCTCCAAATCTTAGACCTAATCATCTAAGTTGTCTATCTAAGTACCTCAAATGCTCCTCCATGATGGGAGAATAAAAGCTATGCCCTCAGTGTGTTGTGTGGAAGACTTGCATAGGTAGATTCTGTCCAAAATGCCCCTGCATTTGTCTTGACCTCCAGGGCTCTTTTTTCAGTCTTATAAGATGTATCAGTTATTACCAGGGAGTTGTTACCAGGGTAATAATTCTGACCACATGGGTTCCATCAGTTTGTGAGCCATCACTGGGAGTTCTTAACCTCTATGTCCCGATCAGGAGACCTTGAAAGCATTGTAGGGGCCAGACGATTTGTACTTTTTCACTCAGTCACCTTGGGCTATATTCAGGGACATGATGTAAGATGCACAACACATACTCTTGGGTGTCAAATGTTTACATAACATGGTAGAGGAAAGCAACTCAGAAGTTATTCTAGGATGAGGTGACAGAGACCTAAGTTTGAGTTAGGTACCAAAAGCTGACACTATGGTTCTGTGAGGTGGAGGTAACCCAAGCATGGTTGACTTTCATTAGTTTCACTCATCAAGCCTCATCTTGTAATACCTTAAATAAGCTAAACTATCAACGCAGTGCAAACTATCTTTGAAACTTTTAGTTTCCCCCAGGCTTGGCATTTAATGATGCCTTGAGCTAGTAAGGACACTACATAGCTGTAGGCCCAAGCAACTGGGAGACAGAGATAAGAGTTCAAGGTCATAGTAATTGCAAAAGGAACTTGACGTCATAATGGATCATTCTCAAAACAAAACAACAGAAATTATTGGATCTCTTTCCATTTATACAGCTATACACCAAGCCCTATCTCACCTTCCTGGAACACCTGGTCTCAGTTTTTTTTTTTTTTTTTTAACATCTCAGTCTTTGTGTAAGGTCTTAACTAAAATGCCACCTGCACTCAGAGCTTTGAAGAAAAATCTCCTCCCATATTTATTGGATGCCTGTTTCCCTATCCAATCGATTGACATCTTCTTATCTTTCTCCCCTCTCTGTGATGACATGTCACTTGTATAACATTAGTGATTGTCAGAGTGATGGATATATAATGGAAGGTTGATACCCATTGTGTTTGTAGCACTGAAATGGATACTATCAAAACTAGAACTTAGTTATTTATAAATAAGGCTGTTGAAAACTCTGCTTTAACCCTCTAAGTCAATGCTGCTGCTCTAGTTTATTCATTGAACTTCTATTAACTTTGTATTAACACATAACTCAGTCTCCTTTCCCAGAATGAGCTCTTCAATTATGCTTCACAGCTCCATTATTCATTGTTATTCAACGGAGTCTCTACTCAGCAGCACTCACAGAGAGTCCTTTGGGGGGCGGTGTTAAGAGATGTTTTGAAGTGTGCTTAGAATGGTGTTTACCTTTGGGTTATTGCTGGCATTAAGCCATTTAAGGCTATTGGAAAATTCCTTCTTCAGTTATATATTCCAGTCTGCGAATTATCCTCCGTCCATGAATATTTATTACAACCATCTGAAATATTAATGTATACTGTATATGACTTCCCTTCTCTGTTTTATAAGATACCTAGTTATGTTAGAAAATAAGAAATTTTCTGACATTTCATCAGTTTTAATAAGGCTGATATAATCTCATCCAACATCTCCTCCATGGATGTAGATGGAACAGAATTTTTTCCCATGGCCTAAATTCACTTTCATTTGTAATGATTTCTTTCTTGTCTGGCATATCTCTGCAGAAAGGGTTAGGTGGGTTCCTCCACAGAGCAGTCCCATGGCATTCTCAGGTGAAGCACAGTACAGGCTGCAAAAGAAGTTCAGAGTCCTCCAACTCTCTCTCCCCCATACTGATCTTTGACATTTATTCAATTGCCATTTCAAATCCGAGTCTTCATTTGTACATTTTCAATTCCAAGGAGAAAAGCCACACAAATCTGTCAGAAATGAGCCTTTTAAAAGCTCCTGTTAACAGCTGTTCTGAGCATCTGGTTTGAGAGTCAGTAGAATCTGCAAGTCATCCCGCTTCTGCATGGTGTCTGACTCGGCTGAACAGCTTTAAATGTCGGAGTTGGAACACTTACAGATGGCGAGGGGTTTTTGAAATGTTTGCCTTCTCGTTTTACAATTTGTTCACCCGTTCGTTTCCTATGTCAAGAAGATTAGAGGGCTGAGATAAAGAAACTACTATTGGTTGTGTGCTTCACATAGGAACAGAGTCAAATAAACCATTTCTAGTCATTCAAACTAAAAATAATTGAACTCTTAGTTGGTAGCATGCTTTTTTCTCATCAAGAAAAAGTGACAGATGTGTTTGCTCTGTAACACTTTAAGGTATCGTAAACCACAAATGTTATTTTATTCCCTTATGGATTTAAGCTACATAAGAATTCAAGATATTATTTTATTTTGTAAATGGAAGCACCTTTGACACTCTCCCTGCGATACAGCAAGAAGAAACACCTCACATGGGCTTACAGAAATGACTAAGGAGTTCAACGGTTTAGATTAAATTGCCCATGAATCCAGGAAGAAATCTGACTTTATTATTGAGCAAGGCTAAGTAATCATTAGCAGAGCTAATGGAGAGTATTTTCTGACTGATATAAACACTAAAATGGAGAATATCATTGATGTAGGCATATCAGAATTATAAATGATTGATTGAGAAGTTAATAAAGACAAATCTATGAAAGCAACGATTCAATTTTGTGATTTGTTACTGTCTGTGAGATGTGTTCTTTCTAAACAGAGAGCTTGGCTGGGGATGTGTTAGTCTGACATGAAAACGGAGCAGAGTATAATATGAACTACTTATTTTCATAGTGTTCTTTCAGTGGTTATAAGGTGAGTGATGATCTAAGAATTAACATTTCTCCAGGGATTTGTAGAGTTTCAGATGATTGTAGATAAAGGAAATGATGTCTCAGGCAAAACATTATATGGTCCACAATTAAGGAAGTAAGAAAAGGTAAGAACAGAGTTCAGGACATCTTCCCTGCTGCTGGTGATCTAGCGCAGACTCTGTCGACATCAGTCCTCAAAGCATTGCTTATGTCATTTGCACCATTCTTGGGCGCATACACCGAAAGCAATGACAGTCTGTGTAGGAGGAGGGGAACAAGTCCTGAGTGAAGTCCTAAGTGGATGTGTATTGCTTGACGTGTGCATAGCAATACCAAGATCCATAGCCTCAGATGCTTGAAAATATCAGAGCCTTTCTTTTCACTCCCTACTCTGAGGTGCAGCTCAGAGAGAGGGATGACCATGTCTTCCTCTTCCCTGAGTGAAAACGTTGACAGTGTTTGCAGAAAACCTCCACCGTAGCTTTCTCCCTGGATAGTAATGGCCTGAAGACTGCTCCTCCCAAGACTCGTTACACCTGCCTGTTCGATTCAGCCATTTAGCATAAACCCTGCTGCCTTGATTTAAGTGTATGCAATAAACCTCACCTTCTTGTTCAGCTGTATGCAATAAACATGCTGAGTTTTGGGAAGACAGGAAGCTGAAGTTTCTCCAATGGGGAGCCAAGCTCACCAGAACCCAGCCTTTGTGTATATCTGTATACTTACCTCCCATTCTACACTGCCCCAGTCAGGTTCATTCCTGGAGCCATAGTGGACAGAGCATCCATGTGATAAAGACACCACAACTTCTAGCACTGATGCTGCAGCAATAATCACAGTGTCCAAGTTATAGAATCACTCTGAGTGTGTGTGTGTGTGTGTGTGTGTGTGTGTGTGTGTGTGTGTGTGGTCATGCATAAAGAAATCACAGCACCTGTGCCCATAGATTATTATTCAGCCATAAAGAAGAATGGAATTGTGTCATTTACAGAAAAAAAATGGATGCACAGGGAAATTACCATGGTAAATTAAAAAAAAAACTCAGACAAATATCATGTTTTTTTTTACATTACTTAAATAAAAGAGAGAAAATATGAAGATAGAAGGATACTATTAGATTAGGCAATGTGAGAAAAAGTATGGGAAGTCAAAGTCAGGGTAAGGACAGCAGACATTATCAAGTGTGTTACATATGTGTATGGAGTCAAAATATGAAACATAATACTCTTTACAATTAATGCATACTACTAACAAGAGATGAATAATACTAATAAACCAATAGAGATGGTCAATTCACTCACTAGGTAAATTTAGGATGAATGCTAATAAGTGATGTTAACACGTTCTCTTATTTGAGAACTATGTATTGTTATCTGGGAAAAACATAAGTGATATGTTGCTTCTGCTTTCCTAAAAAGAATGATGAGATACCCAAGAAAAGTTAAAATAGCCACAGGTATGGATCAGGATCTAAGTTTTCTGTAGAATTAGGTTAAAAAAAAAGTGTAGAGAACCTAACGAATTGAAGCCTTGTTTATGAAGAAGATCCCATTCTGTGCAATATAAAAGATGAGGAAGAGACGTATTTATAGCCTGAATATGTAGCTATTCTAAGTTCCCATGAGAGAAACTTATCTGAGTCAACAGACATGCTCCACATCCATATTTACTTCCTATAGAACCGCATGTTGGGAATCTGTTCTACTCTTAGGTGATGCTCCTCCTGTGGAATCTCCGCCCTCTCCCCATCACTCACCTTTTCACTCCTTGCAATTCTCTGCAGGCTTCCTGTCCTCTTGAGTTCTGTGTAACCACTCTCCTGCCTCTCCCAATATTCCTATAACATGATTTTCATCTCTACAGCAGTGACCTACCTTTTACAAACATGTTTGTCTAGACTCTCTTCTCCCCAAGAGACAGGTAACTGTGTTTTCTCTATTGTGTGTATTTTCATTGCTGAATAAAGTATTTTATGCATTTAAGTTTCTCTTAATTTCTTCAGTACAATATTAATATCAAGAGGTCTTAAGAAAATTAAATTTCTTATATAGACTCAATTATTCTTTATACACACCATCAAACAGAGAAGAAACTAGCCAGTAAATGGTTATTGGACAGCTGAACTATGGCTAGTATAAACTAACAGTAAGCGTAAAACACATTATGTTGCTGGGCACAGGATATCAATCTCTCCATAACTTTTAACTGATCACGTGTTAATGTGTCAATGTATTCATTTAAATAACATAAAGTACTGAATTTATCTTATCATTTCTTTGAAACAGAGTCTGATTATATAGCACAGATTGGGCTTGACTGGTGAGGACTCTTTCTCACCCTCTCCAGTTGCTATGGCTGCAGGAATACATTTCAGGCCCCTCTTCGCTATTTCTAATTCTATAGCTAGTGACTTCTGGGTCAAAACTCAGGCTTTCGCTGGATTTTTAGAATGGTGTCTCAAAACACAAACAAACAAAATCTACTCAGTGCCACCACCGAAAACAAAACAAAACAGAACTTGCTCCTAGTGACAATTTATAGAAAGCCTTTAATCGAATATGAAGATGCAATGTTTAACAGAATATGAAGATGTAATGTTGTAAGAAAGGATTAGAGACTATCAGGCCTTATAACATCCTAGTCTATCAATTTTATCAGCCAACCCCCTTGTGTCCCAAGGATGTTAAAAAGTAGAATCAAGTTCATTCATGTACATGTATTTGGAGATTTCTTTATCTATGAGATGGTTTTACAACAATAGAGGGTACACATTGACAAGGACAGGCCAGATCTCTGTTGAGTACCCAGTATGGAGTTTAAAGGGTAGAACTCAAACAAGGAACAAGTAGACAGTGTATAGGGCCATTTCATGTTTCTTTTGCATGCTTTTGAATACACCTCATAATGACTCTTGGCCAAATTATAATGGCACAAAACCTAAAGGTGACCAGAATTTTCAGGACTAGAAATCTAGAGGAAAACAACTTTGGGTTCCTGGTCTGACAATTAAACAGTGACTCTGGAGCTCATTCCTTTTTTGATTAAAAAAAATCCCTGTACAGTTTCTTAGGATGGTTTCTACTTCTTATGAGTTTTACCTTGAAGTGATTAAGGTAGATGGCCCAACTTCAAGCCTCTCATCTGAAGATAAGAGAGCTTTTTTTTCTTTTAACAAGAATTCATTTTTTTTCCAGGAACTTTCAGCATTCTTCTCCTTATTGATCATACTGGGTTACAGGCATATGCCTCCTGCACAGAAATTTGATAAAAGGGACTATGCCACCACTTGGTAGCCGATCGGCTCCAGGACTTCCTATAGGTATACTAATCTGTGGATGCTCAAGTCCCTTATATAAAGTGAATTATAGTATCTGCATATAACTAACATACATCCTCAAATAGCACAAATTTTAATAGGTCTTAACAATGAAATCCTGGAGTCATATATTAGTGAGTGAAAGCTGAAAGATCAGAAAAGCAGAGCAGCCAGCCTCTAGAGTTCTTTTTAACTCTACCAAATCCTTGGACCAAAGGGAGCAAAATCTTGTCTCTCTGAATCCTCAGACTGAATGCCTTTAGCACCTTCTCTTCCCATCTTGTATTCCACTCTCTGCCTATTCATGCCCCTTCCTGTCCCTATTTTAATGCTGGGATTAAAGACATGTGACTCCCAAGTACTGGGATTAAAGGTGTGAGCCATCACCCTATGGCTCTGTTTCTCTTTTAGACTGGATCAATCTCATGTAGCCCAGGGTACCCTTAATCTCTCAGAGATCTGTTTGCCCCTGCCTCCCTAGTGTTGGGATTAAAGGTGTGTGCCACCACTGCCTTGCCTCTATGGCTAACTAGTGGCTTAGGTCACACTTTGATCTTCAGGCAAGCCTTATATGTTAGATCACAAACAAAATATTATCATACTCTCCTACATATTTTGAGTTATCTCTAGTTTACTTATATAATAATAAAATATAAGTGCTAAGTAAATATTATTTATAGTATACTATTTATGCATGATGACAAAGAAAGGTCTCTATGTGTTCAGTAAGAGCATACTTTCTTTGTAGATGGAAGTTTCTGTCCCGCACAGTTCCACAGCCATTCAGTTCCAAAGAAATATCCAGAGGTCTATATTAATTACAAACTGTTTGGCCAGTGGCTCAGCTGTATACCTAGCTATCTCTTACATCTTAAATTCTTATCTATACTTAACCATGTTGGTTGGTACTTTGTCTCAGTGCAGCATTTTCATCTTGCATCCCCTGTGTCTAGGTGGCAAATGCAGACTGACCTTTCTTCTTTCCAGAGTTCTCCTAGTCTGGTCACCCTGCCTATTCTTCCTGCCTGACTACTGGCCAATCAACATTTTATTAAACCATATGAATGACAAATCTTTACAGTATACAAAAGCATTATCCCCCAGCACTTTCCACTTCTTTTTCAAAACTTGAACTCTGAATCTAATCTCCTCTGTTTAGCTTTTTTTTCCTGACCATTATTCATAACAACTTGTAACCAAAACCAACACTCTAAACAAAGACAAACATCATAATCCATTTTTTAAATGTTGGCATAGATTTTTGGGCTATGTCTTACTGATTGGGGGTGCTAATCTTATGGGGACCCAAATAAAATTTAGGATTATGGTCAAGTCCTGACTTGAGTATTCTCTGAGGATGGATCATCTCAGTCAGCAGTCTTGAGATTGTTTTGGATGCAGACCTCAGAGGAAACTGAAAACAGAGGTGCTCTGAAACACTGGATATCTGGTCCATCCACTCCTATCTGAGATTTTTCAGGGGGTCTTCCTCAATCAAACTTGATTTTTCTTAGCCCAGTATGAATCCATAGCCTTTCATTTCCTGTGGAAACAAAAACAAAACCTCTCCTCCAAAGTAACATATCTTTTGATTTAAATTTTGAATTTAAGGCATTTTCAAAATATTCTAGGTTAGATTAATCCTGTAGCATTTATAATCAAATGTCTTTTAGCAGTTGATGCTCCTTCCTCAGCAGTCAAACAATTCAAAGACAACATAATAACATACAGTAACTGGACTCTCTGTGTATTTTCCTTCTCTATGTGGCCTTTTAAAAACTCTATTTCTTTTATTTTTATTTTTAAATTTTTGGTTTTTTGAGACAGGGTTTCTCTGTGTACCTTTGCTGTCCTGGAACTCAGTTTCAAGGCCAGGCTGCCCTCAAATTCATCAAGATCTGCCTGACTCGGCCTCCCAAATGCTGGGATTAAAGGTGTGTGCCGCCACACCCAACTATATTTCTTTTTTAAAGGACATTCTCTATCCCTTTTTCTTTTCTCTCCCAAAACTATGTACATTTTGAAACACATTATAAACTTCTTAGAGAATTTTTTTCCTTTTTTTCCCCACTTGAATCTGTCATTAAGGTATATCTCTAGCTTTTTTCTGACCACATGAGTCATTAGTCTGTTAAGCAATATGGCTAGGATTAAAGCCCTGGCTTTGGTAACTGGAATGCCCCACTCCTTGGCTTTTTGAAAGCTTTGCTTCATGGCAGAGGTACTGGTGGAAACCATGGTTTTTTTTTTTTTTTTTCCACAGCTTTATAGATTTTCTAGGTTCATATCAGCACCAAGAAGCCTGAACCAGCTGTTTATAAACACCATTTAAGTGTTTGGTGGCAAAGTCTCTTAAAAGAGCTGCAGGGTTTATACCACTAACACTGAGTCAGAAAACCTCTCTAAAATCCATACCTCTGCTCACTACCAGCAAACAGAGCCTACCAGAGTCCAGCAAAAAGCTTCTGTTTTTGTCTGTATGGAATCCTCCTTTTTAAAAGCTTTCTCAGGGTTTATGTGGAAGCTCATGACAAATGTTTTGGTGCCTGGTGTGGGACAATGATCTATATTCTGTCAATTATATTTTAAATAAACACTGATTGGCCATTAGCCAGGCAGGAAGGCAGGAATACCAGGCAGGAAGTAGAGGCAGATCAATGAGAACAGAATTCTGGGAAGAGGAAAGCCCATTCCTCTGTAGTACTGACCCAGCCACAGAAGAAGCAAGATGTGACTGTGTCGCTGAATAACATACCGAGCCATGTGGCTAACATAGGCAAGAATAGTGGGCAAATATACTTTATAAGAGTTAATAAGCAGCCGAGCTAATGGACCAATCAGTTTATAACTAATGTAGACCTCTATGTGATTTCTTTGGGACTTAATGATTGTGAGAACTGGGCAGGACAGAAACTCAGTCAACAGGTACCCTTTGTAAATGGAAATTTCTGTCCTGCCTAGTCTCATAGCCATTCACTCCCAAAGAAACACACAGAGGTCTATATTCATTATAAACTGTTTGACCAATGGCTCAGTTATATTCCTAGCTAGCTCTTACAACTTAACTTATAATTCTTACCTATGTTTAGCCACATTGCTTAGTACATTTTTAAAATGCAGTATTTTCATCTTTCATTCTCTGTGTCTAGGGGGCAAATGCAGACTGACCATTCCTCTTCCCAGAATTCTTTGTCTGGCCACCACACATATACATTCTTCTTGGATGCTGACAAGTCAGTAATTTTTCAACCAATATGAGTGACAAATCTTTACAGTATACAAAAGTATAATCCCACAGCATTTTTCTTTTTTGTCTAAGCTTTCTTCTGTAATCTTGAGACACAGATTCACTATGTAGCCAGGTTGGTCTAGAGCTTACTATGTAGATTGTCTTTATTCCAAACTCACAGAGAGCCACTCTCCTCTACTTCCATGGGTTTTGTGAATAAGTTTCTTTGAAAATTTTGGAGCTATAGTTGATTCACTTTATGGATGCAGAACGTATATAAAAAATAACAAGGCCAGCTGGACTGGGTCTGATGGAGCATGTGATCAAACCGGTCTCTCTGAACGTGGCTTACATGGAGGGCTGACTGAGAAGCCAAGGACAATGGCCCTGGGTTTTGATTCTACTTCATGTACTGGCTTTGTGGGAACCTAGTCTGTTTGGATGCTCACCTTCCTAGACCTGGATGGAAGGGGGAGGACCTTGGACTTCACACAGGGCAAGGAACCCTGACTGCTCTTTGAACTGGAGAGAAAGGAGAAGGAGGAATGGGGGGAGGGGGAGGGAAATAGGAGGAGGGGAGGAAGTGAAAACTTGTAGTAATAATAATAATAATAATAATAATAATAATAATAATGAAAAAATGTAAAATTAGCAGTAACTAGTTCAAGGCTTTGGAGTGAGGTCAGCAAAAAAAGTCACAGGCTTTTGTTTGTTTGTTTGTTTGTTTGTTTGTTTTTGAAACAGCATCTCACTGTGGAGCTTTGGCTGTCCTGGAACTCATTCTGTAGAACAGGCTAGCCTTGAGTTCACAGAGATCCTCCTGCCTCTGCTTCCTGACTGCTAGGATGGAAGGTGTATGCCACCATGCCCAGCTGTTCTTGATCTTTTAATTGTATGTTAATTAATTTGTTTACTTTTATTTTATTGAATTTAATCAAAATCTATTACTTCCTATTTCATTCTCTTCCTTCTTACATATGTCCTTGTGTCCCCACTCTGTAAGTTACTCAACACATGTCTCCATAGCCATTGTCAGGATGCTTTCCCAAGTAGATGTGTCAAATATCAGAGAGTCGGTGAGATGTAAATAGAAGTCCAGTGAAGATCTGGAAAATGTCTGCCCCTACTTTCATCTTTTCCTTGTTTCTGCTTATGTACCTTTATGTATTTTTGGCTTGCACTGTGAAAAGGGTACCCAAGCTCTAACTATTATATTATCTATTTGCTGAAAATATAAAGGACAGATAAATTTGCTCAGATTTTTAAAATTTCAGTAACTACTTATGAGACCTACTCATTTTACATGGGGAATAAATCCTCTTTTTTTTTTTCTCAGATCTTTAGCTTTGTTGTTTCTTTGCCCATGTAGATAAACAACTTTAATGATTTCATAAGATGAAAGTACTTCATGTATGAACAACATGCTGCAAATGCAAGAAAGGGTAGACATAGGGAAAGCCCAAATCAAAGGGTTGTAAGGCCAGACCAGAAAGTAAGATCTAAGAAGTTCACAGTTCATGGATATATTGAAAGGGAATGTTCAAAGAAAAAATAAAGGACTTGTAGAATGAATGTTCTTTCTAGTCAATTGTTCTGTTGTTCTAAAATAGAACTAAAAGTAAAAGGAAGGCTGGATTTGGCTCTGAGATCACGGGATGCTGCAGAAGCAGCAGATTGGGTGAACCATGGATAAGTGAACAAATTTGCAGTGGAATGGAGAATAAATGGAAAATGTGAAAATGAGGACAGAGAGTTTATGCTCACCTTTTAAGAAGGCATGGAGGTGAACGGATAGTTAAGTAGAAACTGAAGTAAGGTTTTCTTCATCCTTAGTATAGCTTATAAAAAACACAAATGGGAAGAAAATGTTTAGAGACAAAATGTCAATGAAGATTGGGAGTAGAAAATAAATCACAGCCAAGAATATGTCAGATTTTTCTAATCTCTTGACATTGTGACATAACATTGTCATCTGCAGAGTTCATGCTCTGAGAACTGTGGAACTGAATTTAAAAGAAAAAGGTCTCATTATGCTTTAAGTAAGTTTAGATTTTGCGTTGAGTCTTATTCACAGCTGTTCTGATGTGCTTGGACCACAAACTGTGTATTCCTGGGAAGAGAACAGCCAGAGGGTCTTCTCCACACAGGAAGTGCATATCTTTCTGGGAAGAAAGACTGGGTATGGATTAGCTGTGCTGCTGTAGGAAACAGAACTGAGAGACAAAGGCCATTGTGAATATTTTTCATTCTCTTAGTTAAAGTTTTACTAGTTTGTCATGTAAACAGACGAGGGTGGTGCAGCATCTTGTGTTAGGGCTTTGGAGGGACACAAAGATAAGATTGGTCAAGCAACACAGCACACTGCAAAGCAAGCAGAATATTGAAGCAGGATTGGGAACACTGTGTTCCTACCATTTGTTTAGACTCCGGAGACTGGTCCCATCCAAGTCCCTAAAGGTAAACACTTAAAGATGCCACCGTTACTCTTTCTCCTGGTTTTCATAAAATCATATTTTTATAAAATTAAACAGTTGATAGACTCCCAAGGAAACTTGGACGGGATGATATTACAGAACAAGAGAGATCCTGTGTGGATTGAGCAAATGGGTGTAGAGTGATAGAAATATAGAGTGTAGGGAACAGAAGGTAACACTGTTGTCCAGCTCAGCAGGGAGTAGACTGTGCTTAGTGGTGAGGGTCTTTCACACTCGTCGTTCAGCTCTTGCTGTCTTTCAAGCATCATGCAGAGGAGAAGCTTTTTTTCAGCAGTTCCAGAACAGATCTTGTGCAACTCTGGATACAGTAACTTAGACATTGAAATGTATAGTATGATTACCCGTGTCTGTTTATAATGAACATCTCTATGTGCTCCAGGCTTTCCAATTTATAGTTTTCAGCCTCATAATAGAACTTATTGTGAAGTCTATGGCGAAATCTAATTTAGTAACAATGTTTTAACTTTTGGATGAAGTTGTTATATTTTCATGTATTTTACACTAAACAATCAGTATAGCTTGGAATAATGTAAAAACAAAAAGCAAATTTCCAACTATGTATCTTTGGAGTCCATAACAAGCTGTCATTGTCTTGCTTTCTAATCAAATACTGTCAAGCATCAGCTAGCATAGTCTTGAGACATGTATTTTCCAGTAATGTCTATACAGTGTGAATATCAGTGTGCTCACACAAAACCATACCATAAAGACCAGTCATTGAATGGGGCCTCTCCATGCCACGTAGTAAAATGACAGACACAAAACACATATGGGTGTGCTGTCACATGGCATACATCTGATTACAAACTTTTTGTTTGTTTCGAGACAGGGTTTCTCTGTGTAGCATTTTTGCCTGTCCTGGAACTAGTTCTTATAGACAAGGCTAGCCTCAAACATACAGATATCCACCTGCCTCTGCCTCCCAAGTTCTGGAATTAAAGGCATGCACCACCACCACCTGGCTGATTACAAACTTTCAAAGTAGAAGTACACTCTAACAGTAAAGCTTCTATAATGCATCAGTAATGTATTTGTTCACTGTGATGCTTCATTTCTAGCTTCTAATTTTATTACATGTATGTACCACAGTAGGTTTCTATGAGTTTCTCCATAATGCATGAGTATCACATTGTGCTACAACTTTGCCGCTGGCTGCAATGTCATCAGTAGAAGGGCATTTTTTATGTCCATGGTAATCTTATGAGACCTCAATTGTTTTTGTGTGTATTGTTGACCCAAATGTGACTGACTGCGTGTTCTCAAAGTTCTGTTGTCTTAGTTTCTGAATCCTCTAACAGAGTTCTCTGGAGGGCGGGCAGATGAGAATTCAAGGAACACTCAGCATCAGCATGTTGCGATGTCTCCTTAGCGAATAAGAAAAGCCTTTTTTTTTTTTTTCTAAGACAAAGCAGATCTTCTGAGCTGTGATTTCATCAGCTATGATCAGGGAAGGAATGCCCTTGCTCAACTTGGACTGAGTGAGACATCCTTGGCACTTGTCAAACTTGTTCAGCCTGTCTAAAGTCTCACACTAGGGTGTGCACCTTACCTCAGCCAGCAAGCTTGTGACTAAAGCTGCATTTCCAACCACAGCAAGTTTTGTAGAAAACCCATGAGGAACTTTTCAAAATGTAGTTCAGATAAAAAGACTTTGGTGAAGTCTGGAGCTGCTATCCCAGATGCAGGAAGTTCTCCATTCACAAGGAAGAACAGCTCAAATTGGTGGAAAGTGGCATCCCAAGAATGACTGGACACAGGATGAAGCAGCACCTGTTTCTTCGAATTGGAGATTTCAAGTTGTGGGAGGGTGCCCTCCACATGGCCTTGGAAGCAGAGTCTGGGACAATTCTTGTGGAAGAATCCTACAGGAGTGGTAGTTTTAGCTAAACAGTCCTGAACTGATCTCTAGCTTAAGAGTCCATTAGTAAATGCATTGTCTAGCATTTTTTTAAATTTTATTCTTTATCAGACATTAATGGATTTGATTAATTTACAAAAGGGTTCTCAGATCAGTTTATGTATGAGAAAAAGCACTATATGAATGTATATTCTATACATATCTGTAGCACACATTGCCATTATTAAAACTTGAAGTAAGTCTGATTTTTAATCAAATATTTCCCCAACTTTTCTAATGCAGAATTGGTTTGTACTGTTTAAGATATTTCAAAGATAATTTTGTTATTTTGCTTTAAATTCTGCATAATATGGTAAAGATAGAAAATTCATAGGGCCTAACAGTTACAGGTGATTTATTGGCATAATAAAGCGTTTCCTGGCAATATTATAATTTTTTATTCAGGAGTCAAAAATGCATAAAATTGTGTCTTTATGTGCATTTCTTAGTTAGATATGATGCATACCTTTAGTCTCAGCATTCAGAAAGAATAGGCAGGCTGATTTCAGTGAGTTCAAGCCCAGTCTGCTCTACATAGTGAGTTCCAAGCCTGTCAGAGCTTTGTGGTAATACCCTGTCTCAAAACCAACCAACCAAATCCAAAACAATCACAAACAACAAAAACAAATATAACATGTCCTTCCAAGATGAGCTTTCATGTAATATTTGTCTCTAAGTTGTAATGTATAATTCAAATTATCTGTCATACACTCTATATAGCTTTCTGAAGGTAAGAATGTAACCAGTTGTGTGGGTGGGGTGGGTAGAGAGACAGAGACAGGCACAAAGAGACTGATTCTTACTTGCTGAGAGTCTGTGAACCCAAAAGAAGTGAGGGATAATAGGTTTCAAAGTTACTACATGTCCTATTACTGAAACTTACTCATGAATGATAGCAGCAGTCATTTAAGTCACAAAGTAGAAATGATGATGGACTTCAGGTTCAGAATATTATGCTGAAATAGCTTTTATGAATCAGCAAGTTCTTTGAAAATAAGCTTCTAAAAGCATATTGGTGTACTGGATTTGGTACTGGGATAGATAAATGCATTAATGGAAAAATACGTAAAATCCAACGGCATTTTTTATTTTGATAAATACACTATGGTCAGGTGAGATTTTAACCTTAGAAGAAGCCAGTTGAAAATGCACACACATTCTAGCATGTTAGAGAAACTTCTGCTTTTGTTTTGTTTTGCAAAATAAAAGATATTTCTCTGAAAACCATGAAGGAGAGGGAAGAAGTTTGAATTTCTTCTTAGGAATCTAAGAATGATAGCTTCTGACTTTGAGTGGATTATATAAGCAAGCATACTTCGTAAAGTAATTTTAAGGGATACTCTGTAAGAAACATGACTGAATAAAGTTTACAAGATAATGGAAGGAAGGTTGGTCAGGCCTGGAGGTGCTTGCCCTCAATTTCTGCACTTGGGAAGCAGTGAAAGAAGCAGGTACATCTCTGTGAGTTGCATGCCAGCTGGGTCTACGTAATGAGTTCAAGGACAGGTAGTTAGACCCTGTCTCAAAACAAGCGTACAAGTAAACAGAGATAAAGGAAACAATTTTATCCTTGGCACTGATTCCTCTTGTGGAGATGATTCTCTTCATTTAAAAGTTCCCTTTGATAAGCACAATGGGAGGAACCGAAAAAGCAGAATCAGCCAAGAGAAGGGATTGTGTAGGAAAATCACTTTGGGTTCTTACAGGAAGGAGGAAAATGTGATAAGGAACAGAAAGATGAAAGAGACATGAAAGATCCAGTGGAGTAGCTTGGGGCAGTAAAACTAATTAGGAGTCTATCAGGGAAAAGTTTTTGCAAGAAATGATGTAAAGTTATTGAAAACAAGGGATGTCCATTATTCTTCAGCTTTTGCTAGCTTGAGTATTTGAGTGTTTATGCGTGCAGGAGGCAGGTTGGAGCTTAGTGTGGAAAGCATGGATAAAGGCTGAGGTTTTGGGTGACTGGACAGAGTGAATGGCAGTGGGAAGTTCAGCAAACCCAGGATAAAGACCATTAAAACTGAAAGTAAGTCTGTGCCGCTTAACTGGGCATACTGTGATTACCCAGCTGACTGCCAGGGATAGCGACTCGCGTTTGTCACATGGTAAAGGAGCAAGCTCAAGTTTATTTATGCTCAAAAAAGATGATATCAAACTAAATTGATGTAAGGTTGACAACTGATTTTAATGACCTTTACCATGGTTACTGGGAGTCAGTAATGATTCCAAATAAGACTTTCCTAATATTATCCACAGTGGCCATGAATGAAGTACCAGATGTGGCCCATACCCACACTTTATTCGCATAGATGATGTTTAAAGAAATGAATATTTTTCTAGCAAAGATGCTAGTTTATGATTTCCTTGATGCTACAGCAGAGTTGCTCTCCAAAGATTGACAGCAGGGGCTCCATTGCCAGGGACAATATCCAGACAGCTCTTTGAACATAGAGACATCAAGCTGGTGCCTGGATGGAGCCTTCACTCTTTTATTCTAGTCTCTTTGGTTCAGGAAGGTGTTCTGAAGGCTACCACCCTAGCCACAAAGCCCTGGACCTTCTATATGCCTGCCTGCAAGATATGCTGGGGCAGTGGTAGCACAGTACTCATGGGAGCAGTCAAGCAAAGTCTGTTTTAACTTGAGGCCTGCTCCAGAAGTGGAAGCCTATTCCCTACACTTGCCTGAACAGCCTGGAATTGGAGACTGGATAGCCCTAGGGTATAATTAAACAAGAGTAACAATAACATCTAAAAATCAAAAATCAAATGAAAGATTCCTGATGATATTCGGCTATACTCAGAGATTGTTGCCTTTTCCAGTCACCATCAGAGAGGCTTCCTCCACCAGCAGTTGGGAGCAGGTACAGAGACCTACAGCCAGATGAGAGAGAGAGAACTAAGTTGGAGATTTCCATCTCTTCTCTTCTCAGAGCTCAGGGAACCCTACTGAAGAGAGGGAGGAAAGACTGTAGGAGTCATAGTGATGGAGGATGCAGGGGAACAACCCACTAAGTCAACTAAGCAGGGTTCACTTGGACTCACAGATACTGAAGTGACACAGGGCCTAACTGGATCTGCAGCATGTCCTCTGCCTATGTGTAATGGTTGTCAGCTTGGTGTTTTGTGGTACTCTTCTAACAGTGGGAACAGGTGCATTTCGGACTCTTTTGGCTGCTCTTGGGACTCCTTTCCTCATATTTCGTTGCCATATTCAGCCTTGATATAAGATTTTTTTTTTACCTTGTCTTATTGTATACTGTTTTGTTAAGTTTGGTTGTTGTACCTAGGAGGCCTGCTCTTTTCTGAAGAGAAAACAAGAAAGGTGGATCTGGGAAAGAGGGGAGGTAGGAGTAGAAGGAAGGGAAATTGTGGTCAGGAGGTATGACGTGAGAGAAGAAACCATTTTCAATAATAATAAAAAAGATAATAATTTCATCATACTTCAAATCAAGAAAATAAAATTAACACCCACACACAAAAAGAAAGAAAGAAAGAAAGAAAGAAAGAAAGAAAGAAAGAAAGAAAGAAAGAAAGAAAGAAAGGAGGAGGCAAGGACGGAGGGAGGGAGGGAGGGAGGGAGGGAGGGAGGGAGGGAGGGAGGGAGGGAGGGAGGGAGGAAGAGAGGAAAGAAAGAAAGAAAGAAAATCCAGAAATTCAAACAGTAGTGAGCCCAAATTTCCTGGCATTTACCAGTCAGATGCTGCATGGAGAATACTCCCTTAGTACCTGTAGGCAGGCATGTGCCATTCTAAACATGTCTATTAGTATCTGTAGATTTACATTGAGGACCCCTACATCTTTTGCCCTGCCTAGGGGATTTGAACTAGTATCCAGAACTCTATAAAATCCTTCTTCTAATGAAGCTAGCAACCATCAATATTAATATTCTATACATGGTTCTATGCCTAGGAAGTTAAACTGGACAGAAGCCATATTTTAAAAAATAAGAGCCTTAGTTCTGGATTTAGATGTACAGCTCTAAATGTTTTGACCCTCTACTTACAGCTTCTACATACCAATTCTATACATATAAATAAAATTTAACATAATGGATATAATAAAAGCAGAGCTTTGTATTTCGTTATTGTATTTATGATTAACCTATGTGAACTAGCCTATTTCCTTCTCTGTGAAAGAGGATAGTAAGTACAACTTTATGACTTTGCAAGGGTTGACTATAATTTTATGTTATGTCATTGGTATACACCAGGTTTTACTATGTAATTTCTTATTCATAATTTCCCATTGCCTTTATCTTCAGTGACAACTGTTTTAATTTTACCCTGTGGATTTATGGAAAAGACCAACTTTGAGAAAGATTTTTACTGTACTAAATGAAAGTGATTTGTTGCTGTTATTTTACAGTGTTGAGAGTTGACCTAGGACCTTGTATTTGATAGACAAGAGATCCACACTGACCTACACTACTAGCCCTGTATAGAATGTTCTGTCTTGTTTTTATAAATTTTGTCTATTTTTTTTTTATTTTGAGATAGAGTCTCATCATGTAACCATGGCTTGTAGGCAGAAGTTTCTGTCCCACCCAGTTCCTCAGCCACCCAATTCCAAATAAACACACAGAGGCTTACATTAATTATAAACTATTTGGCCTATTGTTCAGGCTTATTATTAACCACCTCTTACAATATAAATTAACCCATAATTCTTGTTTATGTTCAGCCACGTGGCTAGGTACCTTTTCTCAGTAAGGCATTCTCATCTCACTTCCTCTGCTTCTGGATAATGACTATGTCTCTTACTAGGCTACTGGCCAATCAACCTTCTATTAAACCAATACTTTTTGGTTAAAAGTGTTGTTGTTGTGGGCTTTTTCTTGTTTCTTGAGAAAGACCTTATAGTTGGGTGGATAGGAGAAGAAGAGCTTCTGAAAGGACTTGGAAGAGGGAAAGAATTTGGTCAAAATATATTTAAAATAAAAAATATTTTAAAAATTTAATTTTGATTTTAGCCAATCTGACAGGTGTAAGGTGATATCTCAAAGTTGTTTTGATTTGCATTTCCCTGATAGCTAAGAAGGTTGAGCATGACCTTAAGTGTCTTTTGGCCATTTGAACTTTTTCTGTTGAGAATTCTCTGTTCAGTTCAGAGCCCCGGTTTTAAATGGGTTAATTAGCATTTTAAAGTCTAGTCTCTTGAGTTCCTTATATATTTTAGAGATCAGACCTTTGTCAGTTGCAGGGTTGGTGAAGATCTTTTCCCAGTCAGTAGGCTGCCTTTGTGTCTTAGTGACAGTGTCCTTTGCTTTACAGAAGCTGCTCAGCTTCAGGAGGTCCCATTTATTCAATGTTGCCCTTAATGTCTGTGCTGCTGGGGTTATACGTAGGAAATGGTCTCCTGTGCCCATATGTTGTAGAGTCTACTGCCTGTTCTTGGTACCTTTTTCTTCCTATTGCATTGTCTTGTACAGCCTTGATATAAGAGCTTGTGCTGGTCTTATTGTACCTTGATATAATGTGTTTAGTTGATATTCTTGGAAATCCTGCTCTTTTCTGAAGGAAAACAGTAGCAGTAGATCTGGAGGAATGTAGATTTGTTGTGGGTGAACAGGAAGCAATGCAAGAAGGGTACACTGCAGTTAGGATGTACTGTATATGAGAGAAGAATAAATACAATAAATAAAGAAAAAATGAAAAAAAATTTAATTTAAATTTAAAAAAAATTTTAAAATATTTTAAATATTATAATATACTAAAAAATAAAACCTCCAATAAGATGTGTCTGTATTATTACTTCAAAATGCTTAATTTAAATCTAATCTTGACAGAAATTAGACAGACCCTAGTTGAAAGGTAATGTCTAACACACACATGCATGCATACACTTATGTGTGTGCGTGTATGTGTGTGTGTGTCTCTGTGTGTGTGTCTGTGTGTGTGTATCTCCAATGTATTTCTTTTTGTATTGCACACAAGTACATGAAAATATATGATTGTGTACATGTGATAACTTGTTTGTAGGAGTGTGCTTACCCATTTGTGTGCTTGTGGAATCAAGAAGCCAATGGCAAGTGCCTTTCCCATTTCCTTCTACATTATTTTTTAAGACATGTTTTCTCACTGGATATAGAGGTCAATGATTGGTTAGTTTGGTAATCCCTGGGATCTGTTTACTTTCATCTCCCCATTACTGAGTTACTGAAATTTCTCTCTGTATTTGGCTTTTACATGGGCTCTGGAGATACAAACTCAGATACTTGATAGCAAGCACTCTACCCATGAACCATCTTCCTGACCCTATCCTGTGTTATTTAAATGACTGAGTAATAAAAGATGAAGACAGATGAAATACTGTCAGAAAACGAGGAATCATTATAGACAACTACAAGATTCTAGTTTCAATTCTAGGTTATAAAAGGGACAATGGGTGTGACTTTAATATGATAATTAGATTGATTAATAGTAGCATATAATAATAGTTTCTGGTCCAGACCATTGTACTGTGGCTTTCAAAGATGTTAACATTAGGAAAAACAGTACAGGAAATACAGAAATTCTTTGGGATGTTTTGTGAATTGGAAAATTAGTCAAAGGTTATTTCAAAACAAAAGTATGTTTTAAAGAGAGAATGAATAAAGTATGGTAACTTAAGTAAGAAATTAGATTTTATAACCTACATTTATATTTTATAGTTATATTTTAATCTAATTAATTTTCATCATTACCATTTTCTTTTATGATCTCTATGTACCAATCTTTGTTCACATGCAAGATAGCCCAGTGATGAGCACGTGATGCAGAAGAAAAGAAAAAAAAATTGATATGGAAAAGAAAGGAACAAAATCTGTGGAGAAATAGCAATGCAGACATGAGCAATCCATTCTGTGAAGAATTAAAAGAGCAGGCCTTGGAAAGAAGTCCCACCTCCGAGACATGAGTGCATGATATGGTCCTGCTGAGCCACAGTAGGCTTTTAGCTGGGCAGTCTACCTTTAGCTCAATGGCGCCTCCAACTTTCTTATTCCTCCAGGCTCTAGTCATTATCTCCCACAGTGTTTGTGATTTTCTTAAAATGTGGAGCAAATGGTATGTATGAGAGTACTGATATTGTAAAAACAAATGTGAGTCTGAAAATAAAAATATTTTCTGGCTAAAAATGACAGCTACCTGCTCCTGTGTGAATGAAGAGAATGAGAACTTGATTTAATTAATGGAGAGTCGGTTGACAGCAAAGGCTAGGAACAGGTCTAAAATCATTTACTTTTGACAATATAACCTGAAAATTATGCATTTTTATAATAATTGAATTTCAGGTGAATGAAATGTTAATAAACAAATGCTTTTTATACAGATGAGAATTTAAGAGTAATACATGCCTTTGACCAAAAACATAGACATAAAAGGTCATAAACTTGAAATTTTTCCTAGACTTTAGAGAACTTAAGATTTTTGGGAACTATTCTGAAGGCTAGCCTTCTAAAAGCTTAATTTTAGAATTCTGTAAACCTCTATTGCATAAATTATTGCTTAAATACATTAACTTTTATATGGTATCATTCTTCATTTAACTCCTTAATATTTTATCTTGATATCTCATTAAATATTAAATTTGAAATAGCAGGAAATTCCCCCAGTTATTAGAATTAAGTAGAGAGCCAGCACAAGGAGAGTAGAAATTATGAAATCTCTCAATTTAAATTAAATCAGTAGTGCCAAAACATCTGCCCTTACCATTAATCGACTTGTATTCTTTCTAATACAAGGTCTTCTCATTAAAATAGAAATACTACCTCTGTCTTTCCCTGAATATCTATCCATTTTTCAGTGATGACTGGTATTTAAATGTGCAATTATCTCTAAGCCCAAATGGATTGGACAAGTGACTGCCTAGTGGGTTTTGAAAAGTTATGGGAAAACTCCCAAATCATACCTATAGTCAACAAATGCTGCATTAACATATTTGTTGTCATAAAATAAAATGAGGGATATGATGATTTATGCCAGAAGTCACCCTTACAGTCTACTAGCTGGAGACTACTTACGGTTTTCTCCCTGAGTTTAGCAGTGCTGGAGAACTAAAACTCGTTGATTACAGAGAAGCAGAATTTCTCCACATCTTTGATCGATGAGCATCAGGCTTTGCCAGCATTTTTTTCCTCTCTAAAAGGAGAAAGACAGAGAGAAAGAGATCAGAGAGAGCGAATATAAGTCCAAGTTAAACTTTAATACATTTGGGGTATGCCTATTTATACAAAAAGGATTAATGAGAAAGAAAGTACACAATGCTATAACTTCACCTGGATATTAACATAAGACATATTGTACCTCATTCAGTGACTTCAGCGTAAGTATTGTCTATAACAACCACATTATTCTCTAGCTATCATTGCGAGAGAGAGATTATGATAGAACACAATTATGTTGGTTCAGTACAATATTAAAGAAAACATGTTCAAACAACTTACAGCCAGTCTGACAATGACAGAGGAAGCAGAAAGCAAGAAACACTAGGAAACTAACATATGATTCTATTCCCGAGTTAGAAATCAACTGCATATGTACCTGGGCAGGTAAATTTCCTCTTGTGACTCAACTGCATATGTGCCTGGGCTAGTAAGTTTCCTCTTGTGACTCTCAGTTTGTTAGTTGGTATTTGTCTTAGGTAGGGTTATTATTGATGTGACAAAACACCATGACCAAAAGCAACTTGGAGAGGAAAGGTTTTAGTTGTCATGTGTATCCTAAATCAGGGTTTGCTGAAAGAAGCCAAGGCAGGAACTCAAAATGGGCAGAAGCTGTTGCAGACGACATAGAATACGGCTGCTTAGGAGCTTGCTCCACATGGCTTGCTTAGCCTGCTTTCTTATAGAACCAAGGACCTCCAGCCCAGGAATGGTATCACCTCATATCACAATGAGTGGTGCCCTCCAAAATCAATCAGTAATTAAGAAGGTACCCTACAGGCCTGCCCTTAGCCTGATCTTTTGAAAATATTTTCTCTGTTGAGGTTCCCTCCCCTCAGATGACTCTAGCTTCTGTCAGGTTGACATAAAACTAGTCATCACGTTCATACATTATAATCCAGACATTATTTGTAAAGCCTACAGTATGTTTTTATTACCTTAACACTTTTTATACTTTGTCTCGTCTCGACAATATGATATTGGAGTCTGAGTCGTCAGCTTGATCCCTTCAAGTTTCTAGTTACAGACAAAAATCATACTGTGATTTTTTTTAATATGGATATGCTATCAAACTGTGATACACTTATAATTCACTGGTCCTGCATCAGAAGACGGGAGTGGGGAAAGACTGTATTTAATACAGTGTGTATCTGAATAATCTGTATGGTTTATACAGTTTGTGTTGTTCAGAGATGTCTAAAGTTGATCTTTGTTTTTTTAAGATTAAAAAAGCACTTGCCCCACTGGATATATACGGCATGTAAGATTTATATAGTATATAAATGGCAGCAAATTAAAAACAAACTAGTCATCACGGTACTACAATAAAGGGTTGGTATTTGGCTAATTAAGATTTACTTTGTCGATAGTAGCAAGGCTTAGCTTCCAAATATTGTGTAAGGATGGCAATATTAAAGCATATTTTACAGAAGAACCCTGTGGTGAGCAGAAGGTAAGATCAACAGACTGAAAGTTTGCCTTCTCATGTCTTAGACTGAAGGAGACTTGAGTGTTAAGATAAAGGATTGTCTTCTTGGTGCGTTATGTGCTTCTGGCCTCTCTGAGAAGCATCATGGAGATGGTAAAGGCCTTACTTAAATCTGTAGAAATGGATTTTTATTCTAAAGCCTCAGGGTAACTTGAATAGTATATTAGTCAAGCACTTCTTTAAATTACAGCTAGTACAAAAATAAAAGGGAAAAAAGGAAAGAAAAAAATCTCACCCAACTTATAACTGTTCCACAATCATCAGTGCCTGGCCCAGCTCTTTTCAGGGTGGTTGTCAGTTCAATGAGGAAAAGACTGCTAAGCCTGATGCTGTTGAAAAGCTGTCTTCTTCATTTTGATGGCATCTCTCCTGGAGAAATAATTCTGGTTTCCTTTTGCCTGTTCATTTCAACTCACCAGTGATACACACTCACTGGTTGGTTTTCAAACCAAAATAAGAATTCTTAGTTTATTTCTGCCTGTCGATCTTTTGAGAGGTAGCTGCCCACTGTGTGTTCTCTAAGGGCAAGAACATTATTCCTTTGGGAGGACATGCCGTGGGCCAACATTCTGTGTACCTTATACTTGCTTCATCAGTCCACCTAGCTCTGGGAAGATATAACTTGGAAAGACATACTGTTCAACCTAGTCATTGTTTGCATTCAGAAATAGAGAGTAAAGGGTATGGTTATTATTTGGATCCCCCCAGGAAGCATAACAATTGTAAATATACTTGACTCTTACATAAGGTCTCCATTTTTTTCTATTCTCCTCTGTAGAGAGATGGTAAGCTTAGTATTTCTAGGACCAAGTGAATTTTGAATCATTCATGTTTCTGAATCAGAGCCTCTGGCGGTGGGAACATATTATGGAAAAGTCATTCAGGTGTAACAACACTGAGAGTTCTCTCTCATCGCTCTTGCCCTTGCTATTCAAAGTGTGCTCTGCCTTCTAGCAGCAACAAACCATTCAGGAGTTTATTGGGAAGGTAACATCCTTGGCCTTGCCCTGAAAAATAACAAAATTGGGATTTGCATTTATACGAGGTTCTCAGGCATCTGTCTGCACATTAAAAACTGAGAAGCCTTTCATGGCCAGTATTATCACAACAGTCCTTCCCCAGCTGAAACCACTATGGCTCTCCTTCTTTTTCTTTGCTCCATTTCTGAAACCTGTCATATAGCAGAGTGCTCAATAAATATTTATTGACCAAATTAATCTAGTCTGTGTTGTGCTCAGTAGAAAGTGACAGCAGCTTAAGCATTTGGTCATGATCCCCTGCATTTATCCTTTAATAAACATGACAAATAGAGGCAGCGGTTTCTGTTCTTGATAGATACTCAGAACAGCCATTGATCCAAAATTTCATTCAATGTGAGCTCTGGACCATTTTCTGATTCAGATAATAACTGATAGCAAAAAATTTCCAGGAAATGAAGTTGCTTACTTCATAATCATACTCCTTCCCACACTCCCACAAAATTCAGAGCACTTTTCTCAGATTCATGTTCCTTGATGTTATTCCACCAATCATTTTCCGTCATTACTCTCTCCTTGAACAGTTCTTCATGATATAATATTTTCCTGCTTGTAATTCCTCATCTTTAGTTTATTGCAATATTTTCTTATCAATTCATTCTTTAGAAAAAAACATTCCCTTCTTTATACTCTACAGCTCCAATAATTAATTTCAGAATGACATTCTGGAGTCTCTATCATTTCTAACTAAATTATGGACAATCCATTTGTGCTGGCTAGTTTTATGTTAACTTAAGAAAAGCTGGAGTCATTTGGAAAGAAGGAACCTCAGTTGAGAAAATGTCCCCACCAGAATGGCATGTGGGCAAGCCTGTGGCACATTTTCTTGATTGATACTTAATGTGGGAGGGCCCTGATTACAGTAGGCCCTGCCTACCCTGCAATGGTGGTACTTAATGCTGTAAGAAAACAGAGCAAGCTATAAGGAGCAATCCATGAGAAGCAAGTCAATAAACTGTGCTCCTCCGTGGGCTCTGACTCCAAGTTTCTGCCTTAAGTTCCAGCCCTGACGTCCTTTAGTGACTGACAGAGAGTCACCTGAGGGTTGTAAGTTGAGATAAACTCTGTCTTCACCAAACTGCTTTTCTTTAAGTCATGGTGTTTTATCACAGGAATAGAAATCCTAAGACACCATTATATAGTCCACAAGTAGTCATTTAATGTTAGAAAAAAACATGAAGAACATAATATTGCTAGCTAAACAGTCTAGAAAAACTTAAAAGGCATAGTCCAAGTTTAATAACAGAATATTTTTAAAACTGGGGCCATTTTGTCATATGAAAGGAGAAATTGATGACTACCCAGCAAGGTCATGAAACTTTCTCCTGTTACAGAAATTAATTTCATCAGTTCAGAAATAGAAACCTGAAAATTATATTTTTAGAAGAATATATTCTTTGAGTGATTATAAAGCATAACAGAGGCAATTATTCAGACACATATAATTTTGTAGTTAAGAATGTCATTATAGAACAGACTTAAAAGTCTAATTGTAGACAGTTATTTCTACTAGATAATCTCTCCTATATCAATCGGTTACCCAATGGTGGGACAATACAGTGCCTGAATTTTATTAAAGATAGATAGATGATAGATAGATAGATAGATAGATAGATAGATAGATAGATTAAAAAAGGAAAAGAAGAACTGGAGAGATGCCTTCATGTTAAAGAGCATTTGTCTTGTAATCCCTAGAACTGGAGTTCAGATCCTACCACCCACAGCCAAAGGCAGATACCCTGGATGTGCTGTAACCCCCACTCCAAGAAAGTAGCAAGCCTCAGCTTAAAGGAGAGAACCTATCTCAATGAAAACCAGGGAGCTACAGATGAAGACATCCAACTCTTTCTGGTTTCTGTACACACACACGGCAATATGTACAAATGTACTTACAGACACATGCACATAAATAAATAAATAGATAGATAGATAGATAGATAGATGATAGATACATCTTAAAAAATAGGGCAAATATAGACACAGACAACTTAATGACCAACCACAGTCCAAAGTGATGCCCAAGTCAGAAATTCACACTCTGTACCTTTGTTCTGATCAGAAATAAAATTTTCATCAAAGAATTGGCCAAATTTACACAAGTTTAATAGAAATGATTCTGTAGTTTTTGGAGATGATTACATTGTTTTTGCATCTAAAAAGTTTGTCATTTAAAACAAATTATTTTCAAGTTATATTATAAAATTTTGAGTTTCTGTGACACATTATGCCCATTTCAACTATACATATAGCTATTTAAATACACATATGCTTATATATTTAGATCATCTGAAGTCTTGCCTCAACCATCACTTATTCCCAGCACTTTGAACAGTCATAAGTCCTGTAACTTTAACTTCATGCACTTCAAAGAGAGGATTCTCTGATTAAGGATTATGGTAACATCTGTTTATGAGTATAGCTATATATATTTATAAGGCATTTGACAGCATGCTAATTTAGCTAAACAGTGCAACTAAATTACACCCCCCAAGGACCTATGACTTCTCCAGCCATGTTTTTTGACTGGTTCATAATGTCCAAGCATGGATTCTCTCTTGTAAAACAGACTTCAAATCCAATGGGAGAGCAGTTGGTTACTCTCCTAACAGACCTTCCACTATTGCACCGACAGGCAAATTTGTCTTGAAGATTGGTTTTATTTTACCTATATTTAGCTATTCTCCCTCCTTTGTGGCATTCCTCTTCAAAGGTCCATTTATACTTTCTTGGTATCTGTAAGTGCTCCAAATTGAACACATAAAACTAAAGACTCAAAGCTGAAATTCACATATGAGAGATATTAACTGCCACAGTTCTTTGTTAAAGAAACCAAGGTGCATAAAACCATCCTAAAACGTCTGACCTTTGTGCCCCTTCTGCAGTGTTGCATTCTGAGCATTCCTACCTAAGTTGGCCTTCTTTTGACCTTTACTGTATAAATACCAGACTATCTAAAAGGTATTTTAAGGCACATTCCATAGCTTACATTTTATTTATTTATTTTCCTCAATTAGTACATAAAATAAAAAAAATAACTATTACATGGAGCAGGTATCCCCTCCATAGAAAAAATTAATTAGATTTTATGGCTATTTCTGCTACTAAATGAACTGTGAAGTTTGGTGAAATAAGAGTGGAAAAGCTTTGCTCTTGGGAAAAGCTTACCTGAGATATCCTTTTCATCTTTCTTTCAGTAATGCTTTTAATAGGCTACTCAGCCAACACCGAGGACAGAAGTCTGCACTGAAATACGTTTACTCAAACAAAACCAGGTCTCCTAGCTGAGTGTGTGGCTTAAGCTTATGTTGGAAGACACCTCCATGGAAACAAGAGGTACCTTCCCTGCCTCTTCCAATGGGGCAGCCAGTTCACTGTAATCCTGATCTGCTGGGAAGGTAAGGTTATGACAAATTTGGCCATCGCTGCTAGTGCTTGGCAAATAGCTAGAATTAGGCTTTCAAATTGCAGGCAATTCAGAGCAGAGATGCAACCAGATTCTTAGAAAACTAGGCCATTGTTGCCCTACACCCCTAGTCTTGTCTAGTTTGTATTTTTACTGCTGATATTTAAGTTGTAGAAATCTATCATTTTTAATCAACATCTTTATTATTAGAAAAAATGGACGCAGTTAAATCTTGTTCCTTTCATTCCAAATATTTTTAACCCCTATTTACTTCACACAGCCTACCTAGTGCCAGAAAAGCAGCAACTTATAGATTTCTGAGAAAGACATATTTGATTGAAAATAACCTTAAAGGTACATATCCCAACAGTTATGCCTAAGAAGTGAACGTACCTTTTAAAAGCATGAGGTAATAATCACTAAGTTTATTGATTTTATAATTGTGAAAATTGAAAAGAAATTCAATTAGTGTGACTCAATTGAAACCAACTGTTCTAAGCCTGCTGATCTTCTGGAGGTAAACAGTAAGGTGTCTCTATTCACAGATATCTCATTTGTGAGGCCCCTTTACAGGATATTCTGAAGAGCATACTCTTCTTCCTCTAAGACTCACTGAAAAAATATCAATGACTTTGCCAATGCTTTCCTCTCCCCTCTGCTGCTGACCCTAACGTCACCTGACTGGAGCCTTTCCTTTGTCTGCCTTTTGTGGACACATCTCCATGTGTCTGTCTCCGAGACTTGGGTTCTTTCACTTGCAGCCCTCGATGCTCATGATAAAATGTGCCTTTCTATTCTCAACTTTCAATTTTCATGGTTACAACACACACACGCGCACACGCACACACACACACACACACACACACATGCACACACACGCACACACACATAGAGAGAGAGAGGGAGAGAGAGAGAGAGAGAGAGAGAGAGAGAGAGAGAGAGAGAGAGAGAGTCTGTACTTGTCACTGTCTGTCTTTGAATTTGCAGCTGTAACTGCCTCCAGCTTTTAGATGGCCACTGAAGTGTTCTCCTCCTCTGCTCTTTGTGAAGCACTGGAAAAGCTGTTTCTCCTCCCCTCCGCATGGGTCATTTTCTCTATTCCTAAATCTAGTAGTTGACCTAGAATAATATAAAACGTGCAGTACTGTAGTCCTAGGAAAAACTTGTCTCTATTAATGAGAAAAAAATGTAAGAAAACAATGGGAAGCTTGTTCCTAATAAAGAAAAATATTCACATATGAGCCAGGCCTGGAGGTGCAAATCTTTAGTCCCAGCACTCAGGAGGCAGACCCAAGCAGATCTCTATGAGTTCAAGACCAATCTGGACTACACAGAAAGTTCCTGGTCAGCCAGCATTACACTGCAAAACCTTGTTTCAAAACAAACAAATGAACAAACAAAAGCAACAAAACAACCACATATGGTCTTATATTGTAATATAAGCCACTTCCCAGGAATTAACTGGGAGTTTCCCAGTCCTATTGACCCAACAAATAAAGTTATTAGTTTGTAAAAATAATATTTCATTAAGAAACAGGAAAAATATTATATTACTCCATATACTGTTTTTATTCCTAGTTCTTAATTTGGGATTATTTATTTTTTGTAATAAGTAATATGCTGTTCTTCCTAAATTATTAATAAAAGACTCAAGATGGTAATTATTTTCTTAGCTGAGACATTTTATTCATGCTGACTATTTCTTTAATTTTTCTGTATTGACATTAAACTTCCTATGCAAATTGTTTTTGGTTTTTCCTATTATAAGGCACAAAAGCCCACTGACACGTAGAGCATTTCAGATCATATTCACAGTTTCGAGAACAGGTAGAGAATAAGCATTCAGCTAATACCTATTAGCTGGAGACTTAGAGTATGCCAATTCCAAACCCAATTTTTATTCCTCAGATAATTTAAATTTAGTCCATTGCATTAAGTGAGAATTATTTGAAATTGCAAGTGACCAGAAAATAGGCAAAGGAAGTCTTGTGCAATGCGAGGCAGAAGCATTTCTGCACAGCTGTTGAATGTACTTACAATCACCCCAGCCCCCGCTGTGTTACAAGCTCATGGATCACAGGCCCTTCTCAAGCGCATGCTTTCAATGCATGCCTGCCATACAAAGGTGCAGCCAAAGAATTTCAACACTAGATGGCACTATTGGAAATTCATAGCTGGTGGCTTGAGTGGTTTCCATGCTATGGTTGCTTTTTAAAAGTACAAAAGGTATGCAATTGTAATTGTTGTTCAGCGTCACTTAAATATCAGTCAAAAGATATTTATTCATTTAGATTTCCATGGTTCTAGAGTAACCATATAATTGCTTTCCCCAAGACGAATAACATTATCACCTATTTAATACTTATACCATCTGCTCACATTTCTCATGCTTCTCTCTCCACACTGCTCTCTCAACCTCAGTTTCCAAATAATCTCTCTCGGTTCTTCCTTTGCTCCCTCCCTCTCTACCTCTCTACCTTCCTCCTTCTATTCCCCCCCCCCTCCCGTCTCTTCTGTCCTTGGATTCATTTCCAGGACCCTTCACAGAGGCCAAGCAAATGCTCTACCACTGAGCCACACCTCTGTCCCTGCCCTTGGTTTTGAAGTCTCCCTCTCTGTGTTTTACTGGTGTGCTTCCAAGCTTCATCCGACATAACTGCTAGGAACACAGACGGAATGATTTCGCAGCTGAGGGAACTAAACTTTCTCCTGTCACACTCTCAATTTTTCTCAGCTCACTTTTTTATTTATTTTATTTTTTTAAATTTTAAATTGCTATACTTTAATAATAGATGTATCTCTTCCTATGCAACCTGAAATGAGCATGTCAGCCTAGTTGAACACATAATGTGTGTGCCACGCACTATGTTCTGCCTTGTGTTGAGACATTGGTGTGCTGGGTAGGACAGCTGCAGGGTGTTGCAAGGTAAAATGACGTTTTAAAGAGGGAGGTAGCAATGTGTGCCGCCTGGGTCCTGCTCTTTGAGCCTTGCCCTATATCCTGGTTTAGGTCTTATGAAAGGTCCTAGCATTGTCAGATAGAAAAATCTGGTAATAATCTGAAAAAATAGTACCGTGGAATTTTATTTTATTTTTCTTACTGCTCTGCTTCTCCCACTACTAAATAGTCCAGTCCGAAGCTTTGAATGTGGTTTCTACGACTCACCTTTGCCTGGGCAGTTTAACAGCTTCAGTTGACAACACAATAGGACAATTGTTTAACAGACTTCACCACTGAGCAATGAACAGATGTCTGTCTCTTTGCTTTTGTAGCTGGTACCGAAATCCACTTCTCTAGAAATTTCAATTAGCGAAGACTGACAAACTATTTAAAAGGACCGTCTCTGGGAGTCTAGGTGTCACAGACTCTCCCAGCCTTCGCATATCCAGATTGCACACAGCAAAGAACACAAAGCAGTGGGGGTGGAGAGAGGCTGAATATAAGGGGTAGGTTACCTGGATGGTGGATGGTAAAATTCTACCATTGAAATCTATTTCTCTTCTACGAGTAGTGAGTGAAGGCGAACGATGACAAAATCCATTGTAAGTTGATGTGGTAAAATCGACTGTAAAATCAATTGCACTTGCATTCTCGCCTGGTGTTCTTTAGTTTCCACCTCGGGTTTCTGCTTTGTGCTTGTCAGAAGAAAAACATCAAATACTCCATTCGTAGGATCATGTATTCTTACGTCTCACGGGGAAATCCTTTTTGTTTGCGCTGACACAGACAGCTAATTAGACTTAACTGAGACGGCAAGAGCTTCAACAGAGACCCTCTTTCCTTAAAAGTCCCTGTGAGCCTTAAGCACCAAACATTCCAAATCCCTAACAGTTTTAGACTGTAAAACCTTGAAACCGTATGTTGTTGTGCCTTGTTAAGATTGCTTTTTGCTGTATATTCTAGGCTGCCCAAGCTGGCCTTGACTTCACCATATAGGGGGGCATCCTGGCTCAATCCTGGCCTCAACCCTTTTCCCCAGACCTCCCATATCAACTGCAGATTCACAGGCATGAGTGACATGCTTGAGCTTCAGGCTTCATATCTTTTACTCTATTTTTCCTTCTTTGCATGATATCTGTGAACTATCGCATATAATTTAAATCACTGGCTATGAAAAAGTGATGGCTGACATCCACTGACAAATCAGTATGTGCTGAGCACGTCTTCACAGCTCTTGCTGCAAGTTGCCTGCATCTTTACAGAACAAACCTTGAGCCTCCGGAGCTCCAGTTTTGTATGGGACACAATTGAAGTGGAGACAGTTAAGGACATAGCAGATGAAACGCAAGCGGTACCAACACTCTGTTTTTCTTTCAAGTTAGATGAAGCTCTTTCATAGCGAAGAATTTAAATTCTGGTTAAAAAGTCGGGTGGTGGTGGCACATGTCTTTAAAGCCAGCATTTGAGAGGCAGAAGCAGGTGGGTCTCTGTGAGTTCGAGGCCAACCTTGTCTACAAGAGCTAGATCCAGGAAGCTTAAAGAGGAAACCCTGTCTCAAAAAAAAAAGACAATAGCCGGGCAGTGGTGGCGCACGCCTTTAATCCCAGCACTCGGGAGGCAGAGGCAGGCGGATCTCTGTGAGTTCGAGGCCAGCCTGGTCTACAAGAGCTAGTTCCAGGACAGGCTCTAAAAAAGCTGCAGAGAAACCCTGTCTCGAAAAACCAAAAAAAGGAAAAAAAAAAAAAAAAGACAATAAATAAATAAATAAATAAGTAAATAAATAAATAAATAAAACAAACTTCTGGTTGAGTTGAAGATTTGGAGAGAATACATACTTAATAAATAAAGAAGAAGCCAGTTTGATGCCCCAAGGAAGCTTTTGGATAAACATATTCTGATCTCAGCCTTTGGGAGCCTTTCTAGCTCTCTAGGGGTTTAGTCACAGTTAAAAATTAAAAATCTTTTATATGACCAAATACTCATAAATGCACATGTATTAATAAAAATTATTTCATAAAATTTTGACCATGGATGACAAAAATTTCTTTTTCTTTTTGTTTCTTTTTTTTCAGGTTTATTGAAAACATTACAGAACAAATTCAAATGGCTCCACGTGGTGTTTTGAAATTCATCCCAACTGTAGGCTGAGTGACCTGTAGGTTGGAGAGGTTGCCAAAGTAACTTTAACATTTCTTTGGTGTCGAGATCTACCTCAATGATTTCCTGATCTAGGGCCGTGACCTCGGGACCATAATTATCTCTCCCCCATCTCTTCCTTTTCCAGCTGGATAGAGATACCTCTCACAGGACCTGTTTGAATCCGCTTGAGTAAAACCTAACTACTGTTTATTGAATGTTTGTTCTTGGTCCTGAACTATAGCAATTTCTCAAGCTGTGTTATCTGGATTCCAATAATGACATGATAAGGTGAATGTATTAATTTAATATTTCATATGAAGAAACAGAAGTTCAAAAGGCCACGTTACTGAACGTCACTGAGCAGAGCTAGTAATGAGGTGAAAGGACACTTCAGAGACTGGAATTTTCTTTAATCTAATGGTACATGCTTATTGCATGAAGTAACAGGTGTCCTGGTGCTATGTTCACAAGTGTATATGGCATACTTTGATCATGTCTAGAAATCGATTACACTTTCTAATATGCTCCACACTACCTCTGCCAACATTTCTAAGAATCCCCCTTTCACTCTCCAGCATCTTCTCCTAAATTCCACACATAAGAGAAAACACACAACATCCATTGTTCTTAGTCTGGTTTGTTTTGATTGACATAATGATCTCCAGTAACATCCATTTTCCACAAACAACATAATTTCATTCTTAATTTTGAGCCAAAATTACATTGTGTTTATATATTGTATTTTCATTTATTCATGTTTCTATTATTCAAATTTTAATTAAAATATAATTATATCATTTTCCCCATCCTATCTACCTACTAATCCTGTGTCCCCTCTATCCAACTTCTTCCTTTTTAAATTGAGGAGTTACTACTACTACTACTACTGTTGTTGTTGTTGTTTTATTTATGTATATATATATATATATATATATATATACACACAAATAAATAAAAATATAAATACAACCAGGAGAGTTCATTTAGTCCATTAGGTTTTAGTGAATATGATCTCAGGTCTGACCACCTTGAGTTAACTGGGCCTTGTCCCTAAGATGCTAATTTTCCCTCTCTCAGCAGTCATTAGTTGCCTGTAGTTTTTCATCTAGGGTTGGAACCAAGTGAAATTTCCTCCTCCTGTATAGCTTGTCTATTGATAGTGTTATTGTTCAGGTCTTGTTTAGGCAACTGTATCTTCCCTCTCATTCCTAGGAAGTACAATCTCACAACAGACTTCCTGATCCTTTGGCTACTGCAGCATTTCCTTCCCCTCCTCCATTATGTTCCCTGAACCTCAGGTACCGCCATTGTGTTGTAAATACATCTGTTGGTTCCCTTCATTATTATGAGCTGTGATCTTCTGCAGTGTCTCCGCTTGCTGTAAAGAGACGTTTATTTGTTAAAGAGTGAGAGCTACACTTATTTGTGAGTACAAAGGTAAGTTTTAGAATGTAGTCAGGCACTATGCCAGTCTTGCAAAGTGGCATGGTAGGTTCTTCTCTAAGATCCATGACCTTACTAGCCCTAGGTAGTTGGCTAAGTTTCTAGCACCAGGCATGACTTCCTATTGAGTGGGTTGTAAGCCCAATTAGACAGCTGCTGGTTGCCAGGAAAATATGATTGCCTCTATTGCACATTAAAGAATACCTTGTCATGCTGAGCATTGTTGTGTTTCATTGGCATCACAGCTGGATAGGACTATTGATTGCTTCCCTAGCTTGGCAGTTTACATAGTGCTTTACGATACTACGAAAGCTAGAGCACAGAGAAAGCTTTCAGGTTAGATCCATCTCTATTTTTCTGAGTCCTGTGTCTGACATTTCTAATGTCTTCAGCAAGAAGGACTTACCTTCAACTTCTGAGAGTAAACCAAGAGCAACAGAAATAGCCTACTTTGTATGGAGAGTCACTTGGACTGGCCAACAACTCAAAGGAATGTTTTCTGTGCCTGGTACTGGAGACATTTTTGGGATAGGCTTTGGCTCCTATCCCAAGGGATGTAACATCATGCATGCATGAATGCATCCATCTATACATACATACTTAGTATTATTTTAGGCAAATGTAAACTAATTTAATTTGTTCAGGCATGATCATCCTTGGTGCTATTTGTCCTTCTTTCCTCCTTCTCTCCTATACTGACCAGCCTCTACCCTCTCCAGCAAGAAAACCTACCTAGATTGAGTCCATCACCTGCCTCTTGTGAGTAGTGCTTCAGTGAACGTGGCCGCACAGTTATGTTTACTGTCAACTCACTTACTAAGTCACACTCCTCCCTTTCTAATGTCATCTTACATGGCCTTGTTTTTCATCCTGATATCTTTGTAAGTTGGGTGTTAGAACTGGAAAAACTACCATTACCCTTGTCACTATTATGAAGCAAATTGAGATAGGGAAAAGAGGTTTTCTTTCTAGATCTTAAAAAATTCAAATATCAGAGTATGTGTGTTATTAAGCACAAGAATGGTTGAGCAAGACCAACTTGATAGTTAACAATCATTCCATAAGCTCAATAATGCATTACTTAAGTGTGGGTGCTTGGAGAACACTGAAATCATTATGTCTTTCTACAGCTGGATACATTTCTTCAATGAGTCTTCATGTAAATAGTAATACCCACCCTACCTGTTTTATCTTGGCATTACTGCCAATGGAGAAACAAGAGTCAATCTGTATTGTTGTTTGAAAGGAAAGACTAGGACTCCACATTCAGGCTTTAAGAGACATGCCCCAACCTGACCAGGGATGACTGAAGTTCAGAGTAACCTAACACGTTGTAGTGGGAATCTGGACTTATACTCAGCTATTTGAGCACGATATGGGAACCAACATTTTCCTTCCCTTTAAGTTCTTCTCAGCATGACTAAACAAGCAATCTGGGTGTGGTTTGAGTGATGATTTCTGGAGCTTGGAGCCAAGTTAGAAAAAGATGCAGCACTGAAGCTTGGCTTTCTTGCCTGCATATAAAGGAATAAAGGAGCAGTGCCAAACCCATGGACTCTTGCAAAACAACACATTGTAAATGCCTACCTTATTTTAAGACCCTCATTTGGAAGCTATGCCATCATGCCAATGCCAGCAATTTCCTAAATTTAGAAAGGTAAACTTTTCTCTGGAATGTTATGGAAATTTACAATGGGAACTTCTTAAAGTCCATTTCTTCAGGTCAGAAAAACCCTATTTATTCTAAATATTTGTTTCAAGGGAAATTACTTGCGATAGTTGAATTTTCCTGTTTCCTATATATCTTTGCTTTGGGCAAAAGTTTGAAATTTTTAATCACAGAATTCTCTGTAGCCCTATTATTGGGAATGGGTACGTTTTACATGTGTATGAGAAAGCATGTCAGTACTCCTTCCATGAGTTACCAATCCACAGGATGGCCCCGCCTTCTCCCCTTTCCTCTTGGTTTAAAATGGAACTTGGCACCCTAGCAGAAAACAGCAACTACGTTAAACTCCTTAAAAAGCTTTTCACATCACTTGGATCAAAACTCTGCTTTTCACCAGCTGAGTAAGTTGACTGTGGCTGGCATTAAATCAATCTATTTAACACTGAAGTTTTTTCCATAACATAAACCCAGAATGTACAGAGGTGGCTGAGTCTCCAGTCTTCCCTACTAAGGTCTCTTCAACCAAATCAGAGGGCACCTCCTCAGCAGTTTCTCAGTTTCAGTATTCAGATAATATGCAGACACTAAGGGAAGGCTTTTAAAATGATATTTCTATCAGTTATGGACATTTGCCTTTTAAGCACACAAAGAATATGGACTACAGAATTTTGCCCAGCCAGCTGCAAATAAAGCATCAACTAAGTGACCACACTTCTGATATCCACACTCCCAAGTCAGAAGCATAGGTTAGCAACCTACCACAACCCTGAAATTTACTAGCTTTCTTAATATAAACCTATTCACCAATTTCCATCTAATATTCATTAAAGGTAACCTCAAAGAAAGTTATATGGCACTGGAGAAATAAGCCTATTTGTAGCATCATTTAAACAAGTATTTACATGTGATTCCTGACCTAGAGGGTATTTTTTTCTAAGTAGGCTCTTTCATTTGAAGACAAGCAATTACTTTCCAAGATGAGCTTTAGCAGGGAGAATCTGCAAAGACATGTTTAGAGTGTTATTTTAATTGCATTAAAAACCAGTTTTCTAATTGCAACAAGTCATTCTCCTACACAATAACTTCCTCTTTGTCTCTGACAGAGTACTCGATTTATCCAGCTCCTACCAGATAATTAAATGTACATTTAAACACATGGTCCAAGGAGATCGAACAAGAAAACAGTGTCCAAGTCTGCACTCAGTATACTTGGATCTTGGGAATAAACTGTAAGTTACAGTCTTTCACTCACAAAATTTTCAAAGTCAATAAAGTAATGTGTTATATTTATATTCATCATGTTGAAGAAAAACAACAGATCACAATACAACTCACCTTTTTTCCAAGATACAAATACACAGGAACAATTCCTGATTTGACAGTTGTTTTCAATATATTAGTTATATGACCTTGGCTAGTAATATAACCTCCATAAGCTTAATTTTCTCTTTTTGACAAGTATAATTTATAATAAAGTCAGTCTATCAGATACTTCTACTATATATAGCCCATGATATAATATTTGGAGAACAAGGAAGTTTTCTAATTATTGGATAGATCAAACTTCTCATTTTAGAGACAAGAAAAATGAAACTCAAAAATTTTAGTTAAAAACTAGAGCTTGGACCAAAGATTTGTAAGAGAATTGATGAAACAGAAGAATAATCTGAACTCTGAATTTATCAAAATGCACATAAATTTTAATTCAATAAATAACATACAGAATATATTATATAGTACAATTATTGACAAGCAGGAGGATATAATGGCAGTGCCGCCCCTTGAAAGAGTGACCAAGACTGACATATTTGCAGAATTAGGTTTCAGGTTACATGAGCTTATAGCTATTCTTTCAGAGCTGTTACTAGCATGAGTTAATTCCTGTTTATTTGAAATTAGTATGAACATGATGTTTAAAGCTTTAACTCAAACAATAAGACTAGCAAAAGAAATAGAGCCACTGCATATAAAACAAGAAATCAAATCATCTATTTTTGTGGATAGCATTGTCCTATAAAAGCAAAACCAAACAGAACAAAGAAAAAAACAACCGACTGACCAAGAAACAAAAACCAAACACTTAAGACCAGAAGATTCTTTGTGATAAACACATACAGTGAAATAATAAAACACAAAATCCACATGCAAAAATTAGTTTTCCTTTGTACCAACAATAAACGTTACTAAAAAAGAATAAGGAAAAATAATTCACTCACAATAAGTTCAAAAAAATAAAAAGATGAGAAGACACAGAGTGTAAAGGTGCTTCCTGGAAACCTGGGTAAGATTTCTGGATCCCATATTGTGCAAAAGAGAACCAACTCCCAAGAGCTATCCTCAGATTTCCACCCTGTGTCATTACACACACACACACACACACCATACACACACACACACACACACACACACACACACACTAGCTACATAAAATTATAAAACCCCCAAATGCCTGATAGTAAATATTACTTAAAATGTGAAAAACCTACTCAACCTACACAATAACGTATCTACCGCATTGAAAGACTGCATGTATGGGAAGAGAAAACATCTGTAAAATTCTCATTATGCTTAAAGAAAACAGCTAACCTCGCAAAATTCATACATATGAGGATTTGCTTATTTTTCAAAAAAAGTCCTAGTCTGCCTTAATGTCACTCTCAACAGACCAGCCATAATTCGAAAGAAAACTGATGCTGATATAATATCCACCATCAAAGTAAGGGAAAGGGGCTGCCCGATTCCTCCAGAAGCCCCAAGCATGGCTACTTTAGCATTGCTCCTGGCTAAAGCACTGAAACTCTCTTGTCTTAAAAGGCCATATGAACAAGAGCAGACAGTGTGAACAGGGCTGACTGCCACTGACCAGAGAATATGGGAACTAGATGGGGACAGGTGACTGCAATGACCTCCCTATTGTTTATTTTAAAAGGCAGGTTCTAACTATGTGATTAAAACTCTGTGAAACTCTCTGTGTAGATCATAGAGGTCTTGATTTGATAATTATTATTCACCCAGGGTCTGGGGTTGTAGGTATATTCTATGATATCAAACTTATGTGGGTTTTGTTTGCAATGTCTTGAATGCACAGTCTACTCTATTCCTCCATCAGGGGGCTACTGACATCTAGCAGAAAGTCCGTGAAAGACAGTAATGCGATGCATACTGGTGTCAAATCAAAAGTGGTTATCTCCTTTCTACTTCACTATGAGCAATTGATTCCAACTGCAAGGGTTGTATTTACTTAACAAATACCTGCTTTGTAAGTGCTGTAGTGATACTTTCAAGAAGCTTCAATTTTATTGTGAAAGCTATACAACCACTAAAAGATTACAGGCAATGAAGCAGTTAAAGAAAACATACCTGTAGGTGTGGTGCCATAGAGACTGGACCTCCAAGAATAAGTAGAACTTGGCCGAGTTAAGACGAAAAAGAATAAAATGGGAATAAAACAAATGTGAGTGAAAATTATCCAGAAGAAGGCATGGTGCTACTCTGACCAAATGTTTGGCAAGTCAGAAGGTACAAAAACTAAATGTTAGCCAGTTGAATCTGTAGTTTGTTCTAGGAGGCCTTGAATGCAAGCCCATCCAGTCACATATGAGCTGGAATACATTAGGGAGTCATTGATGTGTTTTTACCTTATTACTAAGATAATCATAGTAAGAAGTACTTCATTTATCTTCTGAGATTATAATAAATTACATCATTCCCCCATCTCACCTTTTCCTCCAAACTCTCCCATATACCCCTCCTTGTTCTTTTTTTTTTTTTTTTTTTTTTTTTTTTTTTTTTGAGACAGGGTTTCTCTGTAGCTTTGGAGCCTGTCCTGGAACTAGCTCTTGTAGACCAGGCTGGTCTCGAACTCACAGAGATCCGCCTGCCTCTGCCTCCCGAGTGCTGGGATTAAAGGCGTGCGCCACTGCCGCCCGGCACCCCTCCTTGTTCTATTTCAAATTCATGACCTCTTTCATCACCAGTTATTAGTACAAGCACGTATGCATATGCATATACATATTTACCTTATCAGTATGTGTAATGCTTATTTTCATATGTTTTCAGCAATAATTATTTGGTATTGGATAACCAGTTAGTGTGGTCTTCTCTGGGAAAGACAATTTCTCCTGATCTCAGCATAGTTCCATGTAATTCTTTGTGTTGATTTGAAGCTCTTATGAGCCTTTCTCATCCATGTTAGCATGCCTGATAGGTGTTATCCTTGTCCAGTTCATGTTTAAGCATGTTTTATGAGTGTAGCTTCTAACATTCTATGACACATAATATTACAGCAAACTCCCTTTATCCCCATCTCTTCCAATCATTCTGCCCTGTCCCCCTTCCAAAATTATCCCTGAGCCTTAGGTGCAGGAGTTGGGTTGAAGATGTATCAGTTGGGACTGGACCTTACAAGTCTGCATTGTGGTTGTTTGTGGTTTTCTATAATGCTCTTCATCCTTTGCAAATAGCAGTTTCCTTTTTAAGTGGAAAGAACTACACTTATTTGTGGGTATAGAGACAAATGTTTAGGGTGTAGTTAAGGACTATGCTGGTTTAGTGAAGTGGCAGGTGTAGGTATGCTCTCTTCAAGATCTAAAATAATAGTCTATGCAGATTAACAGCAGTTGTCTATAAGATTGCCCAAATCTACTTCTTCCATAGTGGAAAGTTATTTATTGTGTTGTTTCTTAGTGGTCTGGGCTGGAATGGGAGGAATGGGCTTCCTCCTTTCCAGCATTCTCCTGTTCTCATCGCCCCGCCTCTACTTCCTCTCTGGTTGACCCACCTTTACTTCCTGCCTGGCCAATCAGTGTTTTATTAAAATACATGATTGACAGAATACAGATAATTCTCCCGCAAAAGGTCATTGTATCTGCCCATTTTTTCATTACCCTGATAAAATACCTGAGGTAGTCACACCTCAGTATAAAAAGGATTATTAGGTTCCCTTTTTGAGATTCTAAAAGTATGGACAACACAGTTCACGTTCTGGCGAGTATTCCTTCTTCGCAGCATCAGTTTATGATACAGGACTGGTAGGAATGTTTGTGGAAGCAAAAGATTCCAGGTAGGAATCCAGAGAGATCTTGAGTCCTCATGATCCCTTCCCAGGGTCCATTTTGAATTGCCTGCAGTTCTCTCCCTTTATTCTACCTCTTACATATTCAACCTCCCAACATTGCCATGCTGGAGTCTTCCAGCAGGTAATCTGCCAGGAGCCAGTCCTGACAATGACAGTTGACAGGTCCTGAGAAGATGGAAGGAGAGACAAGCATGAATGGTCGGGAGAATCTTTTAGCTTGGCTGACTAGCAGTCAGAATGTTTCTTTACTTATACATAATTCAATAAGCAAGGATCAATTCATATTGTTCCAAAGCAGAGATCATATCATTTTTATGTTTAAATGTGTTTCACTACCTCTTGCATATCTTTTAGTCATCATTGATAGACCATAACAGAACAGAGTTATCTTTTATTATAATTTTCCCTCATTTAATCATCCTTAATATGCAGTATTGTAGCATGAGGGGCCATTTGTTTGTCCCAGCCGCCTGGCAAGCTTAAACCCAAAATATTCACACAGAAACCTAATTAATTAAATCACTGCTTGACCCATTAGCTCTAGTTTCTTATTGGCTAACCTCTTACATATTTATTTAACCCATCTCCATTAATTTGTGTATCAACATGAGGTCGTGGCCTACCAACAAAGTTTCAGCACATCTCTCTCCAGCAGCATATCAATGGCATCTCTCTTTCCACCTTCCTTCTCCCAGCATTCAGTCCAGTTTTCCCCACCTACCTAAGTTCTGTCCTATCAACAGTCCAAGGCAGTTTCTACATTCATTAACCAATAAAAGCAACACATAGACAGAAGGACCTTCCACATCATTTTATAACCATTTTACTCATTAACTTCATAACCCAAATTTAAGAATCTAGAGGCATACGACAGTCTGTTCTCAGGCTAGTAGCTTTTGTGGCTACAAGGACACTAGATCAAAACAAAATCTCCAAGCCAGCCAGGGCAGACTGACATGCCCTCAGCTGTGCATTTGTAACTCTTAATGGTCAGAGTACCCAAGAAAAACCCTCAGGCCAAAGCTTCTGCAGTTATTATTCAAATTCCGGCAATAATATAATGTCTATATGTTATATATTCATAAAACATGTCTAACATATATCTATATGTTATATAATCATAAAACATGTTATATGTCTAATCCCGGCATACTGTTACTCCTTGGTCACATGATGCCGCATTAGCTCTGCATGTGCTAACTTGTCTAGGAAAGGGAGGTCCTGACAAAAGATCATGAGTCTTTTATCATATTTTTAAAATATGTTTTATATATCAATGTAATTCTCCACGTAGGGCAGTGGAAATTTCAGCTAATCTAACTTCGTTGCTGTATATGCCATGCGACTGTCTGAGTATGTAGTGGGAAGAAGCTTGCAATGTGATCAGTGGCCAACTCTAACCCACAGAATCTTGCTGACCCTTTTCAGTTTGTTTTGATTATCTTGTTCCTGGGTAAGTACTTTGCCAAATTTTTCAAGAATACTTCATAGCTTCATAAAGAGACCCTTTCACTTCTTTATGTCTGATACAACCTCTAAGGCATAAGGAAGACCTTCATGTAGATAAGAATATCTCCCTAAAAGCAGGAGGGGTAAGGTGTTCAAGACTTTCCAGGAGAAGTTTAGAAGCAGTACTACTGGGAGAAGGCACAAATTATTCATAAGAATTTTTCCATCAATCCAATAGCTCCATATTGCACAAATATTAAAAGTCCCCCAAGTATGCATCAGGTGGAGATAAAAACCAAAGTTGGCACAGCGGCTATCATGTGGCTCAGCTTTGCTGGATCTTTGTCAAGCAACTGTGCTGACCTTATGACTTTTGTTATTCTCATCCAATATAGCATGAACGAAAGCAGTAAAATAGCTGTTACCATGTGAGGACAAATGAGAGCAAAAAGCCTGAAATAATCAAATGTTTTAATCTTGGAAAATATAAAATACAAATATAATATCAGTCTCAGAAAAATTTAAAGGATGTGAACAACATCCTGGAAAGACTTGTTGTCACTTGTCAAAAACCAATAATTGAAGGCTCTTCCAAAGCTTTATTGTTGTTTTAATTCAGGGTTTTGTTTTGGTTGTTCCTGCCATGTAGCACTGGCTGCTCCGGAACTTGCTATGTGAACCAGACTGGCCTCAAACTCCCAGAGATCCACCTTCTTTTGTCATCAAAGTGCTAGTATTAAAGGCATGAGACACCATGTCCTCTTCTGAAGCTTTAAAAGGCAAGATTTGAGAAGTGAGAAAAGGGATAGTTTTATGCACAGATGGCCCTATGCTCTTAGAGTTGCACAATTCACACTGAAAGCAGCTTGAAGTATGCTAAATAAAAATGTGTACTTCTCAGAACCACAATGGACTGTACATCAGAACTAGGAGGTGTTTGTGGGTTTTGGTTTTTCCAACAGGGAAGCATTTTTCTTAGAATCACTGTTAGTTTAAAGAACAGAATAAAGCACAATCATATGAGAAGAGAAAAAATTATTTCATGCTTGTCATGTTCTAGAAATTCAACTGGTTGGTTTTACAGGTATTTCATTCATGATTCACAGGAACTCTCCTAAATGGGAAACATGAAAATCAGTAAATACAAAAGAACACAAGACAAAGAAACGGTTGCACAGTATCTATTGACATTAATATTCTTCTTATACTTTTTATACAATTGAAGTATATATTCAACAGATGATTTTTGAGTCTCTATGAAGTATCTTATATTAGGAACACTCTAGAGAACAGGCAACTATCTTTCTGACACTGTAGAGGTAGTAGGTAGAAAACTATACCTATACTCAAATGTGGGCTAGAGAAAATGGCATGTAATACCAGAAAGCAGCATGAGGCAAATGGCGAGATTAAGAATGCCGCATGAAGCCGGGCGATGGTGGCGCACGCCTTTAATCCCAGCACTCGGGAGGCAGAGGCAGATGGATCTCTGTGAGTTCGAGACCAGCCTGGTCTACCAGAGCTAGTTCCAGGACAGGCTCCAAAGCCACTGAGAAACCCTGTCTCGAAAAACAAAACAAAAAAAAAAAAAAGAAAAGAAAAAGAAAAAAGAAAAAAAAATGCCACATGATGAATATCTTACATATCACCATAGAACCTCATTTGCCGATGGATGGAGATAGAGACAGAGACCCACATTGGAGCACTGGACTAAGCTCCCAAGGTCCAAATGAGGAGCAGAAGGAGGGAGAAGATGAGCAAGGAAGTCAGGACCGCGAGGGGTGCATCCACCCACTGAGATGATGGGACTGATCTAATGGGAGCTCACCAAGGCCAGCTGGACTGGGAGTGATGGAGTATGTGATCAAACTGGACTCTCTGGATGTGACTGACAATGAGGGCTGACTGAGAAGCCAAGGACAACGGCAATGAGTTTTGACTCTACTGCATACACTGGCCTTGTGGGAGCCTAGTCTGTTTGGATGCTCACCTTCCTAGACCTGGATGGACGGGGGACGACCTTGGACTTCCCACAGGGCAGGAAACCCTGACTGCTTAGGACTGGAGAGGGAGGGGGAGAGGGTGTGGGGGAAGTGGGAGGGAAATGGGAGGAGGGGAGGAGGTGGAAATTTTTAATAAATAAATAAAAAGAATGCAATGCATGGACTTCTATAAAAAGAGAGGCAAGCAAATCCTCTGAGAGTGGTAACATTTTCAGAATCTGAGTAAAATAAAGAAGTGAGACCAAACTGCACTCTGCCAAACTGCATTCCGAGCTGATGGATGGAACACAATGCACAAAATCCAGGAGGCAGCAGCGAGCTTGGTGCCTTCAAGAAATAAAATGGAGGTGTCTAAGAGGTGGGAGGGGCAGAGTTTGTAAGCAAAATTTTCTACAGTGTCAGCATTCCACTAGCAGTTAAACCAAGAGATTCAAATGTTTAAAATAAAAACATGCTGGAAAATAGAAGGGCAAAGTCTGCAGAGGCTGATGACAGAGGCTTTCAGGAAGGATGCAGAAACAATGACGTCAAATATACATAAAAGAGAGAATGAAGACCCAGGGACCACTGAATGGTTTAACTTGGAAACAGGAACTTAGGTAATTTTCCAGATGTTCAATAGAATCTATCTTTTTCAGCAATAATGATATACAATTGAATGTCTAAGGACAAAAATAGATAGATTTTATATAATACAAATATCTTTGAAAAGTAAGTCAAAATTGACTGTGAACTTTAATGAATAAAATTATAAAATTAAAAAAATAGGAGAATGAAGATACTCCACACTTTAGACACAGGGATTGAAGGATTTGAACTGAATCTGACCTGAAAAACCCCCTGTATAAGGACTAGCTTTTTATAACATTAGAAGGTTCTATGAAAGCTAGCTAGGTCCTACTCAGCTGTAATGCCTGTCAACCACAGTGTTAACCAGGAAGGTAAGATATCCCTGAAGGTGGTGGTAATTGACAGCTGTCTCATTGGACTTAAGACCCACTAAATAGGGGGAAAATCATTCCTGGCGATGGAAACCTCATCATAGTTGCACAGCTAGTGAAACAAAGGATCTTAGAGGAGAACCTAAACCACCACTTTACCAGATCATCATACTTCTTTACTTTATTCTAAATATGCATCTTCCTATCCATAGATAGGTGTAGCTCTCACTTCCCATCAATGACTTTTCTCTTTGCAGCAGATGGGGACCACGACAGAAAACCATAAGTGCTCAAAATGCAGTGAACAACTGATTAGCAGTGGCCATTCCCAACAGATAAGTCTACAAAACAATTCTTATCACTAAGTCTCAAAGAACGTTGTGGAAGAGGCAAAAGAAAGATTGTAAGAGACAGAAGACCAGGTAATCTGCTGGGAGAATGCATCTTCCGGCTATTACAGGAAAGCTACACCCACACTACCTCAATAATACATCTATCTAACAAAGACCTGGACAAGGAGGAAAGATCTCCCCAAACTTAGCTATAAATATGGAGAGATTTTTTAAATTCTTTTTTCTTTTTAATTTTATCTCTTATAACAGCTAATACTATCATCCACAGTAGCTATTTTTATTTGCATCCTGGTATTAATTTAGTGAAAAGGATGAGTGAAGTTTTGGCATAGTGTATAACTCATTATGATTTTATGATGATTTTAAATAGTTAAAATTTACTGTTAATAAGGATTTGTATAACCAATTGTGTTGCAACACTATTCCTGGTGCAACAATAGACCTGAAAAAATGTCTACTTACCCCAAATAGGAAAACCAAAGTTTAACTTTGTGAACCAATGAGTTTTAATGGGTTAATTACAGGAATATGAGTGAGAGGTTACTTATAGAAAAGACTCAAAGATAGCTGCATCACCAAAAATGCACTCCGGCATTGCTGATGCCTCAACATGCTGAAAACCTGTATGTCCCAGCGTACTGGTAGCATAACGGATTGATTCGTGTCCTCTCCATGACGTTCAGTTTGTCTCTACTTTTCCCCGGGCATTTAGCTAGTCTCTGCTGCTCGCAGGCATCTTGTCTGCTCTGAGAGTGTGTCTCAGCAGTCCTTACAGCTTATATATCCTTGGGAAACAGGGGTCTTAGCAGTCAGCTTCAGGAGCCTCCTGAAGCTATTTTGAAATGTTTGACTCCTGAGCATAATGAACTTCCCTTTAGGGCGGAGGGTTTTGTTTCTCTAAGAATGCCCTCATTTGACATTTTGTGTCTTAAGACGCTTCATTCCTAGACAGAAGGTTTTAATCCAGGAGGACACTGAAACATAGTACCAATGACGGTCGAGTTTTATTTTTGTCACTGCATTTTCTTAGAAGATTTCCTGGAATAAAATTGATATTGTCCCACAATGATGAGTTGCTCTATGCTTATGTAAGATTCATCTACATTCTTTTCTTTGAAGTTCCATCCCAGCTAATAGAATTGTAAAACCCATCTGAGTTTTCTAGGAATTTTGCCTTGTGTGACAGAAAAGGAAGACTCTGACTACACCTTGGATAAAAATCTTTAAAGATATTTGCTTTTATGTTTACCACATCCTTTGTTATATGTACTAATTCAACATTATCAATTATATTAAACATTTGAACTCCTCAATTATCAAAAGACTATTAAATCGCCATTAATTCTGCTCTTTTGAAGTCTCTCCTCAGTTCACTTTCAGTTCACGTATGTGATGGTATTTACTTATTCTGTCCTTATGGGTGACAGATTTATCAGTAAAGAAAATTCATGACTCTGAATACTGTTCACTTTGTCTACTTTTCTAATTTAAAATGTTTATCTTAGTTCAATTTATTTGTTTCAAGTGTAACTTTTTAGAAAGATGGATACATCAACTTTCTATTTCTTTAGGCAAAAGAAGTTTAGTACTCTGCATTAATAAATGAATCTTATTATCAGTAGATACTTGAATTCATTTAGTGTTAACGGGATTTTAATGTCTTTGCACTTATGTACGGACTTCAGCCTAATATACTACTCACCGCATTGATAGAATTGCTGTAGTCTGCCTTTTGTTCTAGGCTTTGGGTCAGTTTCGTTATTGGTAATGATGATTTCTTTCTTCTTTTTTCGTTCTATCTAGTTTCCACTCACATTTTCCTCTCAGATATTCCCACTCCTGTCTGCCCTATATTTAAATAATAGTGGTACTGTGTGTGAGAGAGTGTGTGTGCATGTGTGTATTTTTCTCTCTTCCTATACAATTCTTTATACATACATGTACTTGACAAGTCTACTGAAATAGGTTTCATGTTTCTTGGCAGAACCCTTTAATCTATGAGGCCAGTCAATAACAAAATAGCCATTTTGATTTTACCTCACTAAGATACTCATAAGATACATAGTAAGGAGAATTTCATTTGTAGAACATTTAAAATTTGTCTCTCATAATTAAAGTCTTAGCTTATAACATTCAGTAAGCAGTCCTAAGTAGTAATTAAATTAGTATATTATTTTTATATTATTTGGTAATCAGTCCTAAGCAGTACGTAAATTAGTATATTATTTTTGCTTTTCTGTTTGTTTGCTTTTGAGACACTGCCTTCATTATGTAGCACAGGCTGGCCTTGAATTTGCAACAATCTTCTGCCATAGCCTCCCAATGATGCAGTGTTTTTTTTAATCAATGGGAACTTTTATGGCCCAATTGTGAATTATTCATAGACCTACAATATGGTCCAACCATGACCATCAAAAGTGGACCTGGAGCAAGGGCTTCACATTTATTGTCTCATGTCAATGGAGATATAATATGAACTCTACTGGGAGCATATATAGTGAGATCAAGCTTTATGAAGAATTACTATAGAAGAGAGAAAAATCAGAGAAAATGCGAAATTAAGGAGAGATAAGAGAAACTTTTGAGACAGGAAATAGCTTTCAGGACAGAAAAAGTTGTTGACTCACCTTTGTCTAACATTTTATAAGCAACAGCAAAAGGTAGTCACAAGCTGAGGGGACCTCTTTTTAGATTGATCAGGTCTCTGAGATCTCATGGGCAAGACATAAAGAACCCACAGAATCTATACATGTCACCCTGGACCAACCAACTGTTTTCTTCACCTTGGGCCTTTTTTCCTAACTGCCTATTGTGAACCTGCTTTCTTACCACATACTGAATTACAAACATAAGCCATCATAACCAGAAAATTACTGTACTATTAGCATCAAAATATTCTGCACTAAATTCCTATTCTATGATGAATTTTCTTTACTTATTGAACTCAATGGATTTTTAAATATCATATCATTCTAGAAATTTAAATTTTATCTAATTAAATAGCTAGCATTTCACTAGTTTATGACTATTTTAAATAAAGTACACATTATAGCGATATTTTGCTTATGATCTAACAAATAAAGCTTGCCTGAATATCAGAGTGTAAAGCTAGCCACATTAGTCAGCCATACAGTCCAGGCAGTGGAGACACACACACCTCTAATCCCAACAACTGCACTACTTAGCCATAGAGGCCAGTTGGAGGTGGTGCATGCCTTTAATCTCAGCAATAGAGAGGAATATAGGGTGGAATGAGATGGGAATTCTTTTTCTCTTTTCAGTCTGAAGATTTTGTAACAGCTTTCTAGTGGTTGGTTCCTTTGCTTCTCTAATCCTTCAACTTGAAACCCAATATCTGTCTCTGGGTTTACATTATTTGTGCTACAACACATAAAGAAAAATGTAAACACATAATTCACAGAGCAAACATCCAAATATACAGAATCCAAGTCAAATAAAGAAATACTTGAGAACCCCAAAGCCTTCATTCTAAACATGCTAACACTATTTCTTCAAAGAGGCAGTACCTGAATTTCATCACAGTTGATTGAGTTACTGCCTTATAAACACTTGTATAAATGTATTCATGTAATGTCTATTCCTCCATAACTTATTTTTATATATTTCTAAAATGTATTTTGAATCTTGTATGCAGGAGACTCTATACTGTACTTCCTGCCTTAGCTATCTACCTAGGTCTACCTATGTCTCTCTAACTCCCCCTCAGTATGTTCAGCAATATGTTTTTTATTAGTTTTGAAGGTGTTCACCATTTAGAAAAGTAAGCAATATCATTTCTTTATAGTTTTTCTTTCCTTAAGACTTATTTATATATTGTGTGTGCATGCATGCTTGCACATGCGGGCACACATACACTTGTATGCCAAAGTGTTAAGACTCTTATCTTATTTGCCATTAAGTTTTTGTCCTTTTCTCTTTGAGTCACACTGTTACATAATCCAGGCAGTCTTTTGATCAATCATACATGTTCAAGTATGTACTTCTACAATGTTACTTCCCTTATTTTCCCTGATCTTTAGTAAAGGCTTTCAGGAACTTATGAAAACATAAAATAACTTATACCAATAGGAGACAAAATGTATATTGAGGCAAATTTGATGATATAATTTTATACCATGACATACATAATATATATACACACACAGCATTGAGTCTTTTAAGCTACATATAGCAAATCAGATAACCTAGTGTGTTGAATGTATGGGGATAAATGAACGACAGAATATTCAGGAATATTTTAGAAATATAGAGACACATAGAGGAACAGAGCATGCAGTCTGGAAAGATACTTTTCCAGTTCAAACTCTTGCTCAGTTTTACTTCCATGTGATTTTGGATGATTTCTAGATAGTTCTTAGATCAAATTGCTAATGCACAGAACAAGATTACACAATTATTTAGATTTTTTCTTTTTTCTTTCTTTTTTTCTTTTTCTTTTTCTTTTTTCTTTTGTTTTTTTTTTTTTTTTTTTTTTTTAGACAAGGTTTTGCTGTAGGTTTGGATCCTGTCTGGAACTAGCTCTTGTAGACCAGGCTGGCTTTGAACTCAGAGATCTGCCTGCCTCTGCCTCCCAAGTACTGTGACTAAGATCTTTAACAGAATAAAAATTTAAAGTAAATTTTAGTACTTATTAAATGGCTAAGAATTGTCTGGTATTAGAAAATAATACATTAAGGGAGAACAAAATGAATAATTACATAATATGCTAACTGAATCCTTAATATGTTCCAATACTCTAATGAGTATTCTGCTTACTATCTCACTTGATCTTCAGAGAGATATTATAAGAATGAGCAATTAATTTAAAAATGAGACCATCAACTTTATTGTACTTTATAGAGAAAAGGCATCTTAAACAGTGCCAGCTACTTGTGAAAAGCCATTTGTGAGGAGAGCCTCAGTACCAGAATGAAGAATTTAAATATGATCCTTGCATAAATTAAGGATTCACTAGAGATAATATTATATTAATGAAAATATTTTAGGAGAATTTAATCTAGCAATGTTTTTCAGGATTAACAGAAGTAGATAAAGGTGATATGAAAAACAGGACACCATTTAAGTTGAAGAAGCTGAGCTCTAACTACAGCTCTGGGTTAGTGAGAATGTTTTGATAAACCTAAAAGTATTGTATGTGATCTGAATGTTCTACCTTGATCTACATAATTGATGTGTGTGTGTGTGTGTGTGTGTGTGTGTGTGTGTGTGTGTGTGTGTGTGTGTGTGTGTGTTTATCCATCTTCTATAAAGTCATTGGTTACTGTCTTTCACTTCTCAGGTTCCACCAACAAGATATCACAGACTGGATATATGAACAGGAATTATTTGTTCAAGACCAAGGGTAACTAATTTGTTTGCTGGCAAAAGTCCCGTGAGTGTCTCCAGAGACAGTCCTCAGCACTGTGGTGTCCTAACATGGTGCAGTAAAGGTGTTCCATTCTGCTTGTTGTCTAGGGGTGGGAGTTGCAACAGACCTAGGATTTGTCATTTGCAGATTAAAGTGTAACTCTACATTATCTCATATAACTTTCCCGCTACTTTACAATATAACATTATGTATTTTCATACTTTGGAGAAGATAACTTTCTTGAAGTCAAATACTAATTGAGGAATTAATTTAATCCTAGACTCATTAAGGTACAGATTACAGCAGACAAATGGATTGCTATATCCAGCAAGAAGGAGGAGAACTGGAATGAATAACTAAGAAAAATAGCTCACAGTGACAGCATTATTAGCCATTTTCTTTAAGATCAGCAACTAACAGGAGCACAATGACAAATCCAAGAGTTACACCTTCAGAACAGTGATATCAATGGTAGCGAAACAGAAAGAAATATTGTTATTTGAGGATACAGGGAAAACAACGTACCAACTCATTTTGAGTTAGAGGAATTGCACTAGATTGAGAATCATTTAATTATTTTGTTTTTCCAACTGGTTGTGCCTCATAAAACTGCCTTCATAAATCTAATAACCCAAGGCAATAGGTAGGTTTTAAACACCAGTAAGCCTTAGAATATTTTTTTATTGATTTTTATTGAACTCTACATTTTTCTCTGCTCACCTCCCTGCCTCTTCCCTCCCCTTCAACCTTCTCCCAAGGTCCCCATGCTCCAAATTTACTCAAGAGATCTTGTGTTTTTCTACTTCCAATGTAGATTAGATCTGTGTAAGTCTCTATTAGGGTCCTCATTGCTGTCTAGGTTCTCTGGGATTGTGAATTGTGGGCTGGTTTTCTTTGCTTTATGTTTAAAAAACACTTATGAGTGAGTACATATGATAATTGTCATTTGGGTCTGGGTTATCAAGTTAGATAAGAATAGATTAGATACAGAACATACAGTGAAATTTTTGTGTTCTGTATGCTTAATATGATGATTGTCATTATTTCATGAAAGAATAATATTTATAATCTTCTATCTCAGGCTTTCAGTAATATAAAAAGAATATACTTTTGTACCTAAGAAGTGTATTTTAAGATTTTAAATAAACTTTACACCATGTATTGACTACTGAGCTATACAAAGCCAATTATTTATTAAAGATTGTTTTTATTCCTGCTTAATGCTTAATTTGCCTATTCATTTTAATGTTGTGATTAATAATATGAAAAAGATACAGTTAGAATAATAACACAATTTTCTTCACATAGTAACTAGATCAACATTAAAACCAAAAACTTGTTGTAAAAAGTCTGCATGACAGTGGAAAATATTTCTTCATAAAGAATATTGCTTTTATTTTTGAAGGCTATAATATATTTAAGAATCTCCCACTTTTCTTACCATATACCCCTACTTGTTCTCTGTCAAATTCACATCTCCTTTTAGTTTGTGTTTGTTTTTCGCTTGTATGTTTGTTTCCTAGGCTTCCCATCCCAGTTCAGGTTAGCATGTTTATTGTGGTTGTCTGTCTTTGCTTGGCAGTAATATTGCCAAAACGTGATGGACATAACTTTTGACATTCCTAGGAGACAAAAATCTCACAGAAAACTCCATGTTCCTTTGACTTTTATGGTTTTATTCTGTCCTTTCTTGTGCAATATGCTTGAGCTGTAAATTTTGGAACTGTAATTGTCTGTGCGTGTGTGTGTGTGTGTGTGTGTGTGTGTGTGTGTGTGTGTGTGTGTATCACTTGGAACTGGGCTCCATGACTCTGCGTTTTGACCGATTATGGTTCTGTAATGACCTTAGATACACAAAGAAATTTCCTTGATGATTAGGGATGAGCACTATACTTTTCTGTGGGTATACAGAAAAATATTCAGAATGTAATTAGGGATTATTCCGGTTTCGTAAAGTGGTGGTTTTAGTTTTGCCTCCAAGATTCATGATTTTGCTAGGATACGCCATTGGCCTTTGAGTCTAAATTATATTCTAGTGAACAACTTGTCATACTAAATAACTCTGTCTCTTGAAGTTCATCTAAACTGGGATTCTCATCAGATAATTTTGAATTATTAATTACTGATGCATGTATTTGGTTTCAGAAATGTCCTATGGGAAATATGTAAAAATAACTGCCAAATAGAGAAATACCTAGTCCATGAAATGATACTATATAAGTCATTATACCTGGTTTCAAAATCTGTTGACATAGACTCTTCCATTACTGATTTATAATAAATTTATAATATCACTCTTCAAAGTATATTAAAACACCTAATGTGAGAATATACTGAGTCATCTGTGAAATTTTGTATACATATTTACACACACACACACACACACACACACACACACACACGCTTTCTGAACATTATCTTTACTCTGTTTCATGATGTTTTCAAAAAGGGTAATGGGATCGATAAAGTCAGAAGTAACTTATGACATACCCATGAGGTTGCTACTAGTTCTTCAGTGTTCACAAGCAAAGAAAAGCAAGGACTAGACAAGGCTTTCGATTGAAACTAATACAAAAATTGAAAATCTGTTTTTACATGGCCATTGCCTAGACGACCTTATTGAGGCACCTGTAGTAAATAACACTGGGCTCTTAGCTGCCTGAGTCGTCACATGCCCCTCTTTTCACTTCTAATTCATATGAACGCCATTTCAATCCTAGAGTTTCCTTCTTATTTTTGAGTAACCTGCACAGGTTATCATCTGGCAAGACAAGGTGATATCTTGTGTTCCTTTTACATCATAATTTTCCTAGCTTTTTAGCCATTAGCTTACTGTGACTCATCAAAAGACCCAAGACTATTAACATTTTAATATATCAAATATGCAATGATTTTTTTTGGTAATGAAGTCATTAATAAGATGGCCTGGGAATTTTTACTTCATAAAAATGTCCCCACAAGTGAAAGAGCCCAAGTCAACAGGTTACAAATATCAATAAACACTAGACTATATTTAGCAAATGAGATCTTAAGCACAAGTTCAGTATATCAAGTGCTTGTAATAAGGCAGCCAGATCAAACACAGGCAGCAGAAGCTGAGATGATTTATAATATTTTATATAACTAAAGACACTAAGATAAATATTTTGCTCAAGGGATTTGAGAGAAATGAATTAACCTTATGAAAATAAAATATAATGTTTCACAGTAATATGTTCTTTCTGATGTTAATTCCCTCATTTTCTTTGACATCATAATTTAATTTTTATATGCTTAAACAATTAGCAAATTTTTGTCTCATTCTGTCTCCCACTATGTATCAAGAATTAGATGAAATTTATTTATTATATTTTTTGCTGTATGCATTGCCTACTTCAAATGTGTGTGTACATTTATAGTAAGTCATTGAGACTGGAAGCATTTAATAATAATATCAAAATAAATTCACAATTAAAATAAAAAATTTTAAATTTAAAAAATTTTAAACACACTATAGCTGGTGTTTTCCCTGAAATTAGGTCTCTGTTTTTATTAGCTACCTTATGTGTGCTTAAAAATGTCCCAGTGCTTCCTCTGTTACTCTCCATTCGAACTTCCTCAAAACATATTGGGATAATACATTGCCTTCCTCTGATGGTAACACACCATTTATCTATCCTTTGTCTCATTGTCATCTAAAAGTACACAAGCCACAATGCAGTTTTAATTAACATCACAAAATTAATGACACCATGTGATCATTCCTATATAAAGTTAATAGTAAAATGATCTGGAAGAGTTCATCTTAGTTTTTAATATCTAGTTAAAATAAAAACAGACAGAAAACATGTATATATCCCCTGCCCCAAGTTTATATCCGCATCCAAGTTCTGGAAATAACAGTGTATGTTGCCTGGACCAGCTATGCTGTCTCAGAAGTCAAATGCTTTATTCTCCAGGGTGCTGTACTGTTAGTCATAGCCTCCGTTCCCCAGCTCAGGCAGACTCGCAAAGGTTGAAAATGACTCCTTATTAGCTGTTGGAAAAGAATAACTTTCTCTTGTTTCCATTTATAAAATGGGAATAATATATACTTAAGATTGTTATAAATATGAAAACAAATAATTCTTGTAAAAGTACATTATCAACTATAAGGTATAATCAAATACATCATACTATTAGTGCCTAGTAGCTGACCATATTCAAAAAGAAAAGCTAGTTCAAGATGAGACCTGAATAACAGAGAAAATTGAACTTTAAGAGCTAGAATTTATCAGATCTGGGTGTGTGGCTCAGTGATAGAGAAGCTGCATAGTTCTTATAGAGCTATGAGAACACAAATAAGCAAAATGCAATAATGTAGAAACATTCTAAAATCATTCTTTTTTATAAATTCAACCTTTATCTAGTGTTAAATTAATCATATGTCAAGTTTAACATAATTTTGTGTATAACAGAAATTATATTTGAAACTAATATCAGACTTAGTTAAAGTAATTAAACATCCCAAATTCTTTTGTTTACCTACACCATTACAAAAGACTACTAAAATTACTTCTTTCAGAAGGGACTTTAAGGACATGAATTTTAACTCTGAAAAAAAAAACCTTAAAATATTTTTGGCAATATGTCATAGAAAAAATATTCTCATCTTCCAAATATTTTTGAGTGTATATATAAAACAAATCTGTGAGTTGACATTTTTTACAAGAAAACAACTTGCTATAAAGGGTGGCTTACTATAACAATGCTGAAGAATTTTATTCTCTGTCTCAAGATTGAGATCATTTCTTGTCATTTTAAAATTTACTATAATGATAGCAAGGCTTCCTGTAGCATTTTTTTTAAATCTCTTGAAATGATATTCTCAAAATTTTGCATTGAATGATGAATATTTATTTTTTCTGCTTTGACACTCTATAGCTCCCAGTTAATTAAAAGTACATTGACTACTCTTGTCCATAAAACAAATTAGATATGAAATCCTAATAAAACTTGTACACCCCACACAGTGACTTTCAGGTCAAGCAATATCCTTTTAGATCTCATGCCAGGATAGAAGGTCATTGTACTCCATTTAGAAAATGAATCATGGGATAAAAATATTAATTTATTTTGCTGAGTTAATACAATTTTTCAAAACAACATATTGTATATAAAACTTTTTATATGGTGTCCTAAGACCATAAAATTACAAATTAGCTCAAATTTATATGTATAAAGTCAATTTTAACAATTTATATGCAGAGGGCAGGATAAATTGAAAAGAAAAAGAGGCCAAAAGAGGCCTCACATAGTTTGTGAATTATTTTTATATCTTATTGATAAAAGCACTTTCAAAATATTCTTGTTAAGAAAGAAAGTGTGCAGTTTAGAATAGTGACCAAAAACAAAACAAAACAAAACAAAACAAAACAAAGACAAAAAACGACTCCGCTACTGTTGTTCTCAGAGCCTCCAGTAAGTAGAAGAGACACACGGTTGCCTTGGGACATTCATGCATCTACTTTGCAGTCAGAAACCAAGAGGCAACGTGGATTCTAAGAAACTGTGGAAATTTTACAATCCCTCATCAAGAACTGCTATTGCTGATGGCACATGAATAATCTGGCACAAAGGTCTGTAGACCTAACAAAAAATGGGAGCACAGGAAAGCATGTTGGGATATAGCTGGCGTATATTTGAATAGCATTTACTTGTGTTCTGCCCAAAAAGCAAAACAAGACAACACAGTTTTATGGTGAATATTTCTGTCAAAAAGTTGATCAAACACCCAAGTACTACATTATTTGGCAAAATTTTTAATTTTGTTTTCTGCTCAGAAATTATCAAGGCTCAACATTGCTGTCATAGGTATTATCTCTCTGCTTTCAGCAAATACCTGATGTGAAATGAATTAAGAAAGGGGAAATTTTTAATTGGCTCTTGATTTGAAAATACAGTCTATCATGGAGGGAAAGCATGGTAGCTGAAGGCTCCATAGCAACAGAAGGCGGCCCTGGCTTCGTGATCATAAGCCAATAGACCAGGAAGCAGAGAGAGTACATGAATCAAATCCAGAATACAAACCTAAAACCCTGACCCAGTGAGTCTCCACCTCCTAAAAGATACACAACCTCTCCAAAGAGTCTACCTACATAGATCGTCAAACCACAAAAATATCTTACCACAAACAGCCAAAATAGTTTTCGTGTTTTTCCTAAGATTTGTCTTTTCTTTTGCACTTTTTCTTTTCTTTTGACTTTGAGTTTATTCTTCGATTGGTTCATACACGTATAACATGCTCTCTGATTATGATAGCTTCTGATCTCTCTCACACCTCTATTCTGCTCCTTCCTTCAGAAAATCTCCTGTACATATTCATGAAGTCGTGTTGTTTAGTTTGTACAGATTTGTTTTGTTTGAGAGGCACTGAGTTTAACCAGGATCATCAGAGTAACCATGGCTTTGGAACCATATGCTGGAGCTCTGCAGGCCCCTTTGTCTGATACACCTGAAGACAATGACCATCCCTGCCGCAGAATTCAGCAGACAGGATAGGGCCCTCAGAGCTTCTCCCCACTGAGCCATGATTGCCTGTTGACAAGCCTAGACTTGTGTAGACCTGTTGCAAAGAGCCACAGCTTTTGTAAAGTCATGGCTGCATTAGCTGTGTAAAGCCCAAAAGACAGCTTCACAGCTTTTTTCTCTGTCTTCTAACTTATATCCTTTTCATTCCCTCTTCAAAAATAGTCCCTTAGTCTTAGAGAAAGGAGTTTAACTGTCCTGTGTAGGGCCGGACACTCAGTTGTCACTTCTTCGCAGTTCATTAAGCAGCCATTAATCTCTGCATTTACCACCATCCTCTGCAAACAAAACCTTCTCTGATTAAAGCTGGGAGTAGCATTTGTCTATGTCCATAAACATAAATATTTAAAAAGCTGCTTGGTGTTATGATAACTTAGGTAAACAACAGTATTAAGCTCACTGCTAGAGCCTACTGTTTATAATCTCTTTCTCTATATATGTATGTGTCTATGTGTGTGTGTGTGAGGATTTTTATTGCTGTGAAGAGACACTATAACCATAACAACTCTTATAAAGAAAACATTGAATCTGGATGGCTCCCTTACAGTAGCAGTGGTTCAGTCCATCATCTCGATGAAGCATGGCAGTGGGCAGGCAGACATGATGTTGTAGCTCAGAATGCTATGTCTTGTAGGTTACAGGAAGTCAACTAACCATCACACTGTGGGAAGCTTGAGTAAAAGAGACCTTATAGTCCGCCCCAACAGTAACACACTTCTTCCAACAAAGCCACACATCCTAATAGGGCCACTACCTTTGGGGGCCATTTTTGAAAACACCACAGTGTTTAAGCCTATTCTCTCTTCCTCCACAATGAGAATTTCAGAGATTGAACTCAAGTCAACTGACAACTGTCTTTACCCACTGAACCAACTTCCCCACCAAGCCACGGTTTTCAACAAGATTTCAAGTACTAGGAATGAATTTCTTCTTGTGGAGTGGGTTGCAACTTCACGCTGAGACTGGTTGGTTGCCCCATAGGCAGTGTGTCTGTGTGTGGCATGCACTTCAAAATGCAAGCATAGGCAATACTGTGCATGTGCGCATATATATATATATATATATATATATATATATATATATGAAGTGCACTCCAGCATACAGGCAGAAGCAATGACTTTCTGAATAGGATTTTAGCAATGTCAAAACTAAACCAGTAATTAATAAATGGGATCTCATGAAATAGTTCACAGAGTGGGAGATTCATCTTTTCTAAAGGATTTTACAATCTATCCTAGAACAAATCAATTAGACTTTATTCAAATGATTTTGTGTTTCTTAAAACAATGATATTTTAAAGCTATACCTATCTCTGTGTAGCTTTTTATTTTGGCTATTTACTGACTCTGGTTATTTATTATTATTTGTCACACCAAAATTAAACTAACTTACAAATGAATATTCAATTTTTCCCCAAACACAAACTTATTTAAAGTAGGCCTTTGGAACACCTGAAAAGTGAAATCTATAGAGTAGCAAGGCAACTGTTACACCTCAGTGAATCAGAAGGAATTTTGAGTCTATGATTTTTTGAATAGAGAATCTTGAAGTAAAATCATTCTGTCTGATTTCTGGTGGGATAAAAGACCTGTTTACTAGTGAAGGGAGTATAAACCACACACCCATGAAAGATGATGGAGGAGTTTCTATGTGTTACTTTCATTATTAATAAAGAAACTGCCTTGGCCCTTTAAGAAACAGAAAATTAGGTAGGCAGAGTAAACAGAACAGAATTGTGGGAGAAAGGAAGCAGAGTTGGGGAGATGCTTCAGGCAGTCGCCATGGTGAGTCACCATGCTTCTCCTCTCTGAGATGGACGCAGGTTAAGATCTCTCCTGGTAAGCAACCACCTTGTGGTGCTACAGATTACTAAATATGGGTTAAAGCAAGATATGAGAATTAGATAATAAGATGCTGAAACAAACAGGCCAGGCAGTATTTAAAAGAATACAGTTTCCGTGTAATTATTTTGGGTAAAGCAAGCCGGGTGGCGGGACACAGCCCGCCGCTCCATCTACACTGAACACTAGCATGCATGTAAGGCTGGGTCTAACAGGCAGGGAGTGAACTGCCTGTGAAACATTTAACCAAGTATCTCAGCTAAGTATGCAAGAAGAAAATCTCAGTGTGGTACCATTACTTATTTTTACTTTCTTTCTCTAAGAATATTTGTTAGGGTTTCTTTTTGTTTGTTTGTTTTTCTTTTTCTTTTTTTTATTAAAAATTTCCATCTCCTCCCCTCCTCCTCCCCCTTCCCTCCCTTCTCTTCCACCCATACCCCTACTCCGCCCCTCTCCAAGCCAAAGAGCCATCAGGGTTCCCTTCACTATGTTAAGTCCAAGGTCCTCCCAGCTCCCCCTAAGTCCAGGAAGGTGAGCAACCAAACTGACAAGGCTCACAGTGAGCCCGTCCATGCTGTAGAGTTCATGCTCATCGCCGTTGTCCTTGGTTTCTCAGTCCTCCTCCACCGTCAGCCACATTCAGAGAGTCCGGTTTGGTCCCCTGTTCCATCAGTCCCATTCCAACTGGACTTGGTGGTGTCCCGTTAGATCTGTCCCACCGTCTCAATGGGTAAATGCACTCCTCACAGTCCTGACTTCCTTGCTCATGATCTCCCTCCTTTTGCTCCTCATCAGGACCTTGGGAGCTCAATCCGGTGCTTCTATGTGGGGCTCTGTCATTTTCTCCATCCAATGCCAGGTGAAGGTTCTATGGTGATATGCAAGATATTCATGAGTATGGCAATAGGATCTGGACATTTCTGGCACCCTTGCAAACTTGAGTAATTTTAAAAGCTTTAATGCGAAAGGAGAAGACAAACCTTAAACAATCACTTCAGCTATCACAACATGGCAAAGAATTGTATTTAACAAGTTGGCGTGTTCTGGCGTCTTTCTGTACAGCTAGGAACACTGTAAAGTGTGCTCATGGCATGTGTGACTAGAATGAAATTCCCTAGAGTCACAGGAGTCTTGTTTAGTAGAACACAGAGTTTTCACGTTTTCTCTTGTGTATCTCAGTGGACTTAGATAAAGATATTTTCTCGGGATAATTTAAAATTCAATATAAAATGCTACTGTGTTTCTTTCATTCATGACTGGTGTATTGTCTATAGTAGATTTTTCAGATAAATGCCAGATTGAGAAAAATAAGAGCATAAGAGAGTTTGGAATGGATATTTACACAATAAAAAAGCCTCTAATTTTTCCATGTATACAAAAAAAATATTTGTTAGGCTTATTTCAATTTTGAGGAAACTCTACATTTAACATGACTCAAGGAGAAATATAAACTAAAAAAATACAAACCAGGCTGTACAAAACAATGAAAGAGACTTAAAGTTCATTATTCTCATTTTAGATAGCTTCACACACACACACATACACACACACACACACACACACACACACATACACACACAGCACTCCAAGCATGGAGGTACATCCCTCTCTTCATTATTTTTAATTTTATTTATTTAAAATAGATTCTTCTCTTTTATACAATATAACCCAACCATATTTTACTATTCCTCACCTCCTTCCCATACCCCCTTCATCAGGTTTACTCCCCTTCTTTATTCTCAGAACTTAGGGGGCAGAGGCAGGTGGATCTCTGTGTCTCTGTGAATTCTAAGCCTGCTTTGTCTGCATAGAGAATTTCAGGCCAACTAGAGCTAAATAAAGAATCTTTATCAAGTATATAAATGGGTTTACAAACCTCATTTCCTTTTCTACTCTAGGATGTCTGTCCTCTTCATTTCATTTTATTTATCTTTAATATTTACTTTTACTAATACATAAAAACATTAAAATTTTATATATATAGATGTATTCAATAATATTTTCATTATGTCAATATGTTGACAGAGGTTTCTGTCCCACCAGGTCCTGCAGTTGTTGAGTCCCAAAGAAATACACAGAGGTCTACATTAATCATAAACTGGTTGTCCTATTAGCTCTTGCTTTTCATTAATTAATTCTTACATCTTAATCCATAATTCTTGTCTGTGTTAGCCACATGGCTTGGTACCTTTCATCAGCGAGGTATTCTCATCTGCTCCCTCTATGTCTGGGTGACGACTGCATACTGACCTTTCCTCTTTCCAGAATTCTCCTGTTGTTGTTGCTCTGTCTCTACTTCTTGCCTGGTCATCCCACATATACTTCCTGCCTAGCCACTGGCCAATCAGAGTTTTATTAAAAATAATAAAAGTGACTGGATAAAAGACCATTGTCCCACAGCACATATATACATTGTATAAGATTTATAAATTAGTTTAAATTTATCTATGGTCTCAAAAACTTATTTTTCTTATGGTTGAGACTTTCAAAATTATTTTCCTATGATTTTTTTAAGTACATTGAGTGTAACTGATATCTATATTCACCTTGCTGTACTATTAGCACTTCCAAATTACTTCCTTCAATATAACTAAAGCTAGCTGCCCATTGATGAATGTTTCCTAATCCTATTCTTTTCTATCAACCTCTAGCAATCATCCTGTTTTCCATTTCTATGATATCAACCATTTTAGATTCCATATGTAAATAAGACCACAGTATACCTATCTATTTGTAGATTTATTTAGTATAGTAATACCTAGCTTCATCTGTGTTATTGAAATGATTAATGCAACATTTTAAAGACTTAAAATTAATATGGAAAAATCCAAGATGATCAAAATTTCAAAATATAAATAAACATAAGCCCAGTATTACAGGTATTTTATTTTCTTTCAGATTGTGATACAACTGGGCCTTTTTGCACCAGTCCAAATTTGTAATGTCTATTAATTAATTCATGTTTATATATGAAAATAACTATTGTTTATGCATATGAAATAGAAATAATATTAGTAGGAACACCAGTATTGGTCAAACATTTTAAAAAGGAATGTATAGTGATTTAAATTGTAGCCATATGTGACAGTTCAATGGTTTCTTGGTTCTAAGTTACCATTTATACAATGATTTGCAGACATTTTAAATATATATTTAAAAATAAGGAAATTCTCACATGCACATATGATCAGGAAATTCATTGCACAAAATTTATGTACTAAATTATTTAACTAAAAGTGGGGCATTGTGGAACATGCTTGTCATCCTGAACTTGGGAAAGGGTGGATCAGAAATTAATTGTCTTTCAGTTACATGCTGAGTTGATGACTACCCTGGACTATAAGAGCCTCTAAAAAAATAACAGCAATTGAACATCACTTTTTTCAATGAAAACATTTCTAAATGTGTAATGGCAGTTGAAGACAATTACTTAATCATAACTGGAAAAGTTACAGCCAATATTCTAGCCACAAAAGATTGAATCATGAGGCTAAAACAGTTTAATGTTATGGACTGAAAGTGCCCATCTAACAATAACACATTTCAAGAAAAATGTATTTTGAACCTTATTAAACTAGAAAGTCTATCAGAGATGTTACTAAGTACATTATAACCAATGGGCACTACTTCCAAAAGTATGCTCATGTTGTGTATTAGACTTTTCCTGGGGAAATACATCATACACATATCTGCTCACTCCAGAATGGGAACCCAAAGCAAACCAAAGTAAAAAATTGCACAAAAATCCAATTGTACATGGATGAGTTTTTTTTTTTTTTAAATCAGTTTCTAGCAGGAGTATGGGTGAGGAGTCACATAAAAACAAAACAACAACAACAACAATCAAACCAAGGATAATTCAAAAGGAGTTACACAACCAGATATCCAACCTCAACACAGGTGACAGCTCCGAGAGGCTGTAACACAGGAGTTCTGGCACCACTGTGGGAAGCTCCATAGGCCAAACTTCTTTTTGCAGTTAGACTGGTCAGAGACCCCATCCCCAACAAACGCAGTCTCCCTTCATACTGTTGTTAGGACTGTGTTCTCCCAGACATGATCCTTTGTTTACCTTATGTTTACCACCTGAATGTCTCAAGTCTGCCCCTGAAGGAAGGAAATGTTTCAATTTGGAGAGAACACTAATTCAGAGGAAGAAGTCATATATCAACTAGATAACCCATCTCCCATTAAGTTTTGTGGGAATAGGACTGTAGTAATTCCTGAAGAACAAGGATCTCAGTCATAAGAGATGGAGTGTGGAAAAAAAAAAAAGAAAGATGCAATCGTGCTGTGCTGGCCTTTATGGTTAAAATAACTAACAACAGCTTGTAGACAGTACGTGGTAAGATGGTGCTCTACACATGGCTGACATCAGAAGCAACTAAGGCAAGTGGCCTAGAACATGGTACCGACCAGCCTGGACTGATTTATATGATTTAAGACTAAATGTGAAAAGTTACAAAGCCAGTAATTCTGCAGAAGAAAATAGCCAAGAAACATAAAAAGAAAGTTGGAAACTAGTCAGTGTGCCCAGGGGAACTGGGGAGTCTATGCATGGTAATATTTAGGTCACAGTTGTACATAAGAGCTAAACATCCCTCTGTGCCGGCATCATTCTGTTTCTGTGGAGACTACAGCAAGGGAATGTTAAGTTAAAGGGTCCTTTGGGGACTCCATTAGGAAACCCCCCTTAAGCTAACAAACCTTGGCAGCAACAAATTCTTTGTAGCAGAGTGATCCTATTTCTCACTTGGACATTCACGTTGAGGAGAACACTGGGTCAGAGCAGACTATAAGGTTTTAATCCTGCATGGCAAGAAGAATGATAAGAGCAGCAACATCTCTGGGGATAAGAAAACAGTAGTTAGAAGACGAGGAGCTCTGATGTAGGTCTACTGAGTCTCGGATGATGCTGACATCACTTGACACTTATTTTAGGTGTCGGTTTTCTTCAGGTTGTGTTCCCAAGTTTCCTTAGGAAAGTCTAGGTTGTGACTGAGGATGAGAATAAAATTATTATGGTGTTTAATGGCGTGCAGTGTTCCATGGTAGCAGAGGTAGTTGTGCTTCATTGAGACTGTAATGCTGAATTTTATTTGAAGTGATGAGCATAGATTTGCCAGACAAGGAAAAGATAAAAGCACATCTATCCAGAGTGGGAAGGAGGAAGCCAAGAGTATGAATCACATAATATATTTGGCTAACAGAAAGTAATTTTTAATGAGCTAGAAAGTGGGAACAGTAAAAGATTATTTTTTGGAGCATGCATTTATAATGTCAAATAGATATTTGGATGTAAGTGGTGCTTGGATTGTACTCTGCAAGCACTGGGGCGTTGGTATAAGATGTCAGAAGAGTAATTGATCCAACCTGAATATTAGAAAGATCAGCTGACAAGGCAGTAAGAAGAATGAAACACGCGGACGAGATAAGTTCAGGAGAAAACATTTATAAGGCTCTTGAAACATTTCAGGTGAAAAATGATAAGAGCTAAAAGGTCAATATCAGTAAGGCTAAGCTAGAGAGTGTGAGCTATTTAGAACACGAGCCCAATCCATCACATGTAGTGCTCCCCAATGGTGATGGCTGACGCTGAATCAAGATGAAGCAGGTGACGCAGCTCTCAAGAGGCAAAGATATCTATTTGCATGACAGCTGATCTCTGACATGCTAGACACTCTGCTTCTTTATCATTTATAAACCTTGTGTCCACTGCTCCATAGAACTCAGTCAATGCGCATCCAATATTTCTTCCACTATCTCTTCTCCTAGATATGAAGTCTTCTAAGAGCTTCAGAATCAGATCATGTTTGATTACTTTTGTTATAACTTCAAAAAGTACTAAGAGATCCAAAGGCTCTAAATAAGGAGATCCCTGCTTGAATGAACACAGGGATTTCTTCTTACTTGAAACTTCCAGTTTACCATGCAGCTTAGCATACTCCCATTCCCTGCCCGTATTTTTTATTAATCAAATTAAAGTGATTATTTCAACCTTATACAAAAGAGAAAAATACATACCAAAAAATCTGAAATAAAATATCAATACATTTTTAATGGATTGCTGGCATTATTTTTCTTACAAGGTCTTATGAGAAAAGAATGTACATATTTTTTTATTCACTTTAAATCATAACTTATTGTGGGACTGTGAGTCAAGAGAGCTTGCAATGTATCTGTAGATTAGACCTATATGCCAAACAGCCATGATAAAACCCTAAGCCCTGTGTGCATTCACCTGGACTTGGGCAGACATGCCACTGCTTTTCTGTTTTTCAGTTAATGGATAGAGAAGTTTCTTCTCAGCCTTTGTGGGCACCATAGGCTGAATCTACAAACAGGAAAAACAGTAGATATTTGAGATGTTAAAGGAGAAGAACAGCTGGCTAAGAGATCTTGGGAGTAATGAAGTGATGAGCTGTGGGCTGTATTCCTGCCGCCCTGTTCCTGGCCGCCTGCTAGCTTATGCCCCAAAATAACAACACACAAATTGTATTCTTTTAAACACTGCCTGGCCCATTATTTTCAGCCTCTTACTCACATCTTGACTAACCCATATCGAATAATCTGTGTAACACCACGAGTGGTGTCTTACCGGGGAAGATTCAGCATGTCTGTCCTGGTGGCTGGCTTCATGGCAACTGTCTCCCTGAGGAGAGGCACGGCAGTCTGGCTCAGAGAGCAGAGGCATGGCCATTTATTAACTTCCCTTCCCAGCATTCTGTTCTGTCTACTCCGCCCACCTAAGGGCTGGCCAATCAAATGGGCCAGGCAGTTTCTGTATTAACCAATGAAATCAACTCAACAGAAGACCCTCCCACATCATTTCCCCTTTTTCTGTTTAAACAAAAAAGAAGGCTTTAACATGGCAAAATTACGTATAACAAAACAGTTATCAAGCAAGAATTACAGTTACAATATTTATATCTACTTTATCTTTTATCATAACTAAGGAAAACTATAACTATCTATCTATTTTTCAACTCCATCAAAGACTCCAGAAGGATATAATATTACCTAAGTAAATAAGAAGTAAATAAGCAACTTACAAACTCTAGAAATGACAGAGACAACTCGCTGCCTGGACAGTCACCCAAAGTTCCTCTGTACCATTGGGGCATCCATCTTCGGCCTTCAGGCCCATAGTTTCCAGCAAACATTTCCATGAAGCAGGAAATTTCAAAGGCAGTTCAGTCACTATCTGCTGTGTCCTGCAGAATGTCTCACAGACTCTTTCATGAGTCAGGAACCCCAAAGAATCATCTCACATTTAGGCAAGTTCAGCAGTCCTCTCTCTGTGGGTTCTTTGTGTCCAGTTTCTGCAACAGTCCAGGCAAGAGCAGTTTCTTGACCAAATTGCTATCAAACTCCATAAGGATCCTCTTCAATGCCCACCCATCATATTCTTGAAGTAGATTGGTGTTGCCAGGAGCAGACGTGTCTCATTGTCATAAAAAGCCCTAAGTTATTAAAACATTTAAAATGCCATATTCTGTAGTCTTTGGAAGATATGAAGTATGCCTATCTAACTGAAATATATTTCTATATATCTAGAAAATCTAACTAACATGACTATAAGCTTTATTATTATCGATGATTATCCATTAACAACCTATATATCTTAATTATACATTACATTTTTAAAATGAACTACACAATCACAATACCTTAATCAGTATCAAAAATACATATACATATAACAAAATTGACCTCAAATCTCTATCAATAAAGCAAAATCTGTACCAATGCAAATTATTCATATCTATATCATATCCCCCTTTAAATGTAAAAGAACACTTATAAACAATATTTGGGAATATGGGCGCAGTTATTTCTCTCCAAACTGCTTCCTGCTGAATGGGGACGCTGTTAATCAGATCTTTCATGGTGTAACCTGTATGCCAGGTTCATCTCAGTCATCAGTTAGGTGAAATAATTTTCTGAAGGTGTTCATAGCAACCTTTCAGGAGGGTGAGGTCTATCATACCATATTGGGATAGAAGCAATCCACAGGGTCTCATTTTCTGTAAAAACAAAAGAATCTCTTTTCCAAAGTATCATATCCTTAGATCCAAATTCTGAAGTCAAAGTATTTTCAAAATATCTATGTTGGATTAGTTCAGCAGCATTTGTAAACAAATATCTTTTAGCAATTGTTGCTCCTTCCTCAGCATTCAATTTAAAGAGAGCATAATAGCATAAACTATCAAGATTCTCTGTGTATTTTCCATCTTTGTGTGGCTTTATTTTAACCTCTATTTTGTTTTTTGTTTTTTGTTTTTTTACTTTTATTTTTTATTTTTTGACAAGTTCTCTGTATATCTTTGACCTGGAATAACTCTGCAGACCAGGCTATCCTTGAACTCTCAGAGGTCCACTTGCCTTTGCTTCCCAAGTGCTGGGGTTAAAGTTGTGTGCTACCACACCTTGAACTCAGAGATCTGTCTGTGTCTGCCACCCAGGCATTTGGATTAAAGGTGTGTGCTACCACACCTTGAAGTCACAGAGGTCAATCTACCTCTGCCTCCCAAGTGTTGGGATTAAAGGTGTGTAGCACCACAACAAACTACTTCCTTTTTTTTTTACTTTTAAGAACTTTAACCTTTAGCCTCCATATATTTTTAACACATTGTAAACAATTTAGAGATTTTTTTTTTAAAATCTCTCTTTACTGTATATCTCTCTTTTTCTGACCACACGCGTCTTTAATTTACCAAGCAATATAGGCAGGTAGGATTAAAGCTGTGGCTTTGGCAGCTGGATACAGCCCATTTCTTAGCTTTCTTCGATTCCTGTCTCATGGAGAGGGTACCGACTGTAGCCATGTTTATCACCACAGCTCTACAGTGTTTCAAGGTCCTTGCCAGCAAGCAAGCTGCAGCATTCTGCTCAGAAACCACACTCAAACACTCTGTAGTCGGATTGTCTGCCTGAAAGAGTCAGAGTTTGCCCTGGCAGGACGGCCCAGAAAGCCAGCATTTTAAAACAGCACAACTTTTTTCCTGCTGCGGCTGAAAACCAAAAAGCACATGTTCAGCTTTTCATCAACACCATTTAAGTGTTTCATGGCAGGACCTCTTAAAAGAGCTGCAATGTTTTGCAGCTAAAGCTGAGTCAGGAAGCCTCTCTTAGATGAGAGCACTTGCTTACCTCTAGCAAGCAGAGCCAGACCCGAGAAATTGCTGCTCCCAAGAAAACATGCTTTACTCTATGCTTTCCCAAGCTTTCTCAAGCTTTCTGTGGATTCAGTTATCCACGTCTGGGCACCATTCTGTAGTGAGGAGCTGATTTTCCCTACTTCATGCCTACCTGATTCATAAATCATATTTTGCCCAGTGAAATTTTTCCTACTTCATTATTCTAATGTCTATAGACAATATTTTGTGCTAATTTCTTGTCTATTTCTCTGTGATTTTTTTAAAAAAAATAGTATCCTTTGAAATTATATTTTCCATGTCAAACATTAAATAGTTGTACAAGGGTTGACAGTCATCCTCTTCCCTTCTGAGCTTTCCCAGAAGCTGTAAAGAAGCACAAGGCAGAGCAGTGACAGATACCAAGATAATGAGGAAAATTATATATTCTCCTTACATACTGCCAAAACACATCACGTTTATTTTGTCTATTTAAAAATCAAGTTTGTAATAGCCACATTCCTGATGTGGCCCTTTTGTAAAATTTCCTACCTCACAGATAAGCTCTGACAGAAAACAAAATATTTTTCAAGAATCCTATGCATTTTGAAGTTTTCAGTTTCTTAAAATGCATACCCAGCTCATAACCATGATTTGCTTTTTAATTTCATCATCTCCTCAGTCCACTCATCGTTTGTTTTTGCGTTTGCCCCACCATCAAACTCCAACTGTAGTCTCACCTAGACCACTAAAATAACATTTTAACTGGTTTTCATATTCATCTGCTCACTCCTACTCTATTGCCCAGACCACATTGTGAATGATCTTTAAATTTGCAATACTATTGCTATTCCAATAGAAATCTTTCACTAATTTTTCCATGCTCACAATTTTATTTAAAGCAGCACCATTTTGTGGTATTCTGTCTTTCCAACTCTAACTACCCCAGCCTCCTTAACATTTCTTGAAATTGTCAAACCGATGATGTATGAATTGAGTTTTTTTGTGTGTGTACAGAATATCAGATCAGCAGCCCTGCCTCCTCCCTGAGCAAGAGTTGGCCATCTTTCTTATAAAGTAGAAGTCAACAAAGGAGCCAAGTCCTTCAAAAAAAAGTGTGCCTCAACTCCCAACACCAGTTATATTTGCTTTTTGGAGGTTGTCATGACTGTATTTCTTTCAGATTTCCAAAGTGATTCTGATGCTATGAAATTACTACTCATTCATTATTGTGACTTTTTAAATTTTTGGTTACATTTTCTCTGTTCAATCTGCACACATCTGTGGGCACTTACACTTGTGGAGCACAGAAGACAACCCCAGGAGTCAGTACATCATGCAGGTGCTGGGGAATGATCGAAGGCCCACAGGCTTGACAGCAAATGCTTTTTCAAATAGACAAGCTCACTGGCACATGTTATCTGAACTTTTTAATTACTGTCTATTTTGACATTTGAACTTGTAACCTATGTTGAAATTTAAGAATCAGTTTGTTTTGCTTAACACTGTGTTTCTGACATCAACAAGACAATAGTAAGCCTTCACCTGATTTTTTTAAATTTTAAAAACTATTTTTTATTTTTTGAGATTACAATATAAATACTTAATTTCTTCATTCCATCCAACACTTCCACATACCACTCATTGCTCTCTTTCAAATTTATGCCCTTTCTTCATTGTTATTACATGTGTATATGTATACATACATATATATACATATATGTGTATATGTGCACACGCACACACACATATATTTATAACTAAATATAACAGCTCAGTTTTTATATTACTTTTATGTACGTTTTCAGGGCTGTACATTTTGTGTTGTGTAGTAATATTTTGTTTTTGTTTTAACAAATAAAGTTAGCCTGAAGATCAGTGTGCAGAGCTAAGCCCTGGAGGTCAGGTGGTGGTAGCACACATGTTTAATCCTAGCATTTTGGAGACAGAGGCAGAAGGAACTCTGTTAGTTCAAGGCTACCCTGGGCTACAAGAAATTGGTCCAGTCTAAAAGAGAAACAGAGCTCACACACTCTTCTAATCCCAGCACTAGGGAGGTGGAGACAGGATGGAGATGGCTGGGCAGAGGGAGGGATGTAAGGCAGGAGGAGACAGGAGCTAGTGGAGTCTGAAGCAGCAGTCTGAGGATGCAGTCAGAGGACACAGTCTGAGGCAGCAGTCTAAAACAGTCAGTTTAAGACAGCAGTCTGAGGACGGGTAGTCTGAGGACGGGTACACCGCTTTGGTCTGAGCTTTGGTAGAGGTAAGAACTCTAGTGATTGGCTGCTCTGCTTCTCTGATCCTTCAGCTTTCACCACCTCATAGCTGACTCTGAGTTTTTCTTTTAAGAGCAATTGGAATTCTTGCTACAGTGTTGGATAATGAACTGGTGTGCTCTTCCCTGAGGAAGACTAATTCTCCCACTCTCAGTATTTATTACTTATCTGTAGTAAGTTTTGCTAAACCAGCACAATCTCTGATGTGTAAATATTTGTCTGTATACCCACAGATAAGTGTAGTCCTTAGCTCTTATCAAGGTAATTTCTCTTAGCATCAGATGGAGACTAGTACAGAAAACCACAACCAATCAAAATGCATACTTGTGGAACCCACCCCAGTGTATACTTCTACAAAACAACACTCTCGCCAGATTTTTATTATTTAAAACTACAGTCTGAATGAACGATGATATAAAGGTCTCTCTTCCAGTTAAAAATAACAATTGTTTTCATAGATGTATTGTTGGATTAGTTTATTAACTGTATTTTAAGCTACTGCCAAAAACAAGTGTTATGTATGTATATGGCATATTTGTTAATGAACAGATGATTAAACTAATATAAAAACCACTAAATTACAAGATACAAAGGAAAAAGAAAAAGTTCATTTAACTTGGTCAAAATGGTAGAATTTCCTCAGGCAAATCTCAGGATTAAGAAAATAATCTATATAGTAATTTATTAAATTTAACAACTCCATAGAGAACCCAAGTTTTATGTACACACGGAGGCCCATAAGTAAAGGGGTGGGGGGAGCAATCAGTGACAAAAATGTTGTAGTGAAAACAGGCCGAAACTTTCTACATTGAAAAGCAAAGATAGTTTTGTTACTCAGAATCTGCATGCTACTTCACAGGGCAAAGGAAGGGGCAAATTAGCAGGTATGTGCCAAGAGGAACATCACACTTTCTCCAAGGTCGGAAAACCATGGCTGAGAGAAGTCTCAGATGTGTGCCAGAGAGAACCAGGCTGAAAAGGGCAAGGCCGGCAGAAGCAGGGCCAGGAGACTGCCTTGCATGAACTTGGGAAGGAGACGGAACTTTGTCTTGAGAGCCGCAAATGAACACTGAAGGACTTGGGTGTAAACTGCACGATCAGATTTGATGCTTTCCCATGGTGCTTTCTGCAGTGTGGTGTGTCCATTTAATAAGGCCACTCTGAAGAAAAATGGGGGCACCATAAGAGCTCCTGCTTTCCTATAAGCTGCCGACCTAATGTTATCCTTAACACAGAACATAAAGCTGATTGTCTTGTATCAAAAGAACAAAGGCTGCCTTGGATTAGTGTACTAATGCAGGCTGCCCTTTCCCCGTAGATCCAAAGATTGCAGGGAAAACAATTACGCCAGACAAATACAATTTATTCCTATGATGTCATCTGTCTGGCCTTCAAGATGGAAATCACTGTAACAAACCAGTCTGATATGATCTAGAGCAGTCCACTACTGAGAGAAGAGTTAGAAGAGGATTGATTACTTCTGTCTTTTGGGTAGGTGATCTGCTGCCCAGGACTGCTCTGTAGCTTTATTCATGACTGCTTACTTAATGTTTCATATGTAAGAACTTAGTTGAATTTTATAATTTTGTAGAAAAATATACATTTAATTCATATTATAAAATGAAAACAGTAAACAAATATGAAACAATAAGTAAAGTATGAAAATAAACTTTAAAAATAAGGAAGAAGAGATCAGGAATATAATACATTTCCCAGGTCATAAAAATACTCATACAAGAAAGCACATAAAGGAATGCAATTATGGTACCAGTTTAACGCACATGTATTTTCCTCTGGTAATAAATAAAGCATACAAAGAACTTAAAATATTCCTTTAAAGCTAGCACTTCTAATTCACTCTGAGAATAAATTTGTTTCAATCCCGTAGTTTAATAATGATACTGTTATAACATCTAACACTTATTAACTCATTTATTGCTTACAATAGCCCTATACTGTAGGTATTATAACACTGTTGGCTTATTATTAGTAACAGACAACTTTAATTACTAATTTGCAGTATACTTTCAAGGGCTGCAAGGAAGCTGTGCTTTTCCCCTGTAGAGAAAAATATTTTAGAAATAGAATTTCAAAGTAATCTAAAATAATGAAAATGATGACCTGGACATTATTAATTACCACACTTGAGTGCTTCCTGGGACCTATCAAAATTTTTATAAAGTGTGACTAAAATGCAATTTGATGTCATGCAGAGGGGCATATCAAGCAAGTCAGAGATGTCCAGCAGTGGCCGAGGAAGAAGGATTTTTGGCTTAACTCATTATTTGAAGAGAAAAACCGGAAGAGACTATTTCAAGAAAAATATTCTCTATTCTCAAGAGACCTTTTCCATGCCGACAAGCTGACAGATGGAGGAGGATGCATCACACCATACTGACCTGGGACTTTAAGTAATTCCCCCAGTCTCCTTCTTATTTACAGATGACTGTCATCCTCTTTGTCCCGTGCTCCTGTATTCTGTAATGTTAAGTTCTGAAGCTTCCTTGTTCTTGCCAATAAAATGACTCTCGAGTACTTGACATTGTCTTGCACCATACAATCTCAAGTAATAAAAAGATCGTCACCTAGCCTCCATTAGGACTGGGAAGTATTGCCATTTCAAGGAACCAAGTCTGTTCAAAGCCTTTCATTGTTTAAAATGTTCATTTATTTCATGTATGTGAATGTTTGTCCACAGTGCACACATGGAGGCCAGAAGATGGCTTGTGGGAGTTGATTCTCTTCTTCCACTATGTGGGCCTTGGAGATCATCAGGATTGACAGTAAGTGCCTTTATCTGTTGAGCCATCTCACCAATTCTCACATGTCATTGTCACTGAGGAGACTCCAGGAAATAATATGTGACTCATTGTGTGCTCATGCTGTTGTTGGGAAAACAGTTATTTTCCTTCCTTCCTTCCTCTTTCCCTCCTTCCCTCCCTCCCTTCCTTCCTTCCTTTCTTTTGTTCTGGATATTGAACACATATTAAGCAAGCTTTGTACTATGGAGTTACATTCCCAGGTCCTAGGGATTCTTTTTTATTTTGTTGGTTTATTTTTTTGATTTCACTTTTGCTTCCTTCACTTACTATTTATACTAAGCAGTTTTCAAACAAGTCAAGAAACTAAAACCTGTTCTCTACATTTCACCTGCTTCTTTTGTCTTAGGTAGCATTTCTGTCGTTGTGGCAAACACCATGACCAAATGCAACTTGAGGAGGAAAGGATAAGGGTTTTCTTACACATCACAGTCCAACCTAGTGGAAAGTTAAGGGAGGCAGAAGACTTGGCGGAACATTGTTTACTGGCTTGCTCAGCCTGCTTTTTAAACACCTCTAGCCAGGAATAACACCTCCCACTATTTGCTGAGCCCTACCATATCAATCACTAATTAGGAAAATGGACCACAGACTTGCTCAAAGGTCAACCTGGTATGTCTGTGGAGAGGGGCAGGGTGTGGAATTTTCTCATCTGATAGTCCCTTTTCCCAAATGATTCTAGCTTGTGTCGAGTTGGTGTAAAACTGAGCAGCATAAATTTCTTATATAAAAAGTACATCCCTGGAACAAAAATGATCTTTGCTGGATTTAAGAAGAAGGGAGAGAGGCCGGACCTAATAGCTTATCTTAAAAAGGCTACTAGGGAGTAACTCCACTGCCTTATTTATTACAAAACAAATGTCTCATGACTTTTAATGTGTACCGTAATTTAATTCATACCCCAAAATTCAGATCATGAATGGCTAACAATGTTTTGTTGGACAGTCTTGATTTAAGTAAAACTGACTTGTAGAAAAATGAAAAAAAGGCCGGGCGGTGGTGGCGCACGCCTTTAATCCCAGCACTCGGGAGGCAGAGGCAGGCGGATCTCTGTGAGTTCGAGACCAGCCTGGTCTACAAGAGCTAGTTCCAGGACAGGCTCCAAAGTCACAGAGAAACCCTGTCTCGAAAAACCACAAAAAGAAAAGTGAAAAAAAAGTTAACTAAAAGAAATTTAAATAATTTTATCAGAAAGAATAAGTAAGATTACTAAGTAGAGAGTCTAGAAGGAGGAATGTGTAAGACCTCATGCCATTTTGTTTAAAATAATTAGATAATAGTTATTTAACGTGTTGTTTGCAGGAGACAACAACCTGAAAGAAAGGGCAGGACTGGTGATCCATCAAAGAAGCTTTCAACAAGTGCTCTCGCATCCAGTGTGCTGTGATACTGACAGGCACCATGGAGTATGTGGCTCTCATTGCAACCTTAAATCATATACTGTAATTTGCATGTTGCTGTAACATGTACCAAGAGCTCTTATATACTTTCATATTCAGTTGTATTAGTATAATGTGGAGGCTGGCCTCCTTCCATTGCAATATTATCATAACTGAGTATATGAGTTCATTAAAGTATTTAGGATGAATAAGAAACATGTCAAGCACTTCAGAATAAGCATGGACCTACTAGAAACATTAATGCGTCAAAAGCTCATGAATATCTTGCATATCACCATAGAACCTTCACCTGGCATTGGATGGAGAAAATGACAGAGCCCCACATAGAAGCACCGGATTGAGCTCCCAAGGTCCTGATGAGGAGCAAAAGGAGGGAGATCATGAGCAAGGAAGTCAGGACCGTGAGGAGTGCGTTTACCCATTGAGACGGTGGGACAGATCTAACGGGAGACCACCAAGTCCAGTTGGAATGGGACTGATGGAACAGGGGACCAAACTGGACTCTCTGAATGTGGCTGACAGTGGAAGAGGACTGAGAAACCAAGGACAACGGCGATGAGCATGAACTCTACAGCATGGACGGGCTCACTGTGAGCCTTGTCAGTTTGGTTGCTCACCTTCCTGGACTTAGGGGGAGCTGGGAGGACCTTGGACTTAACATAGTGAAGGGAACCCTGATGGCTCTTTGGCTTGGAGAGGGGCGGAGTGGGGGTATGGGTGGAAGGGAGGGGAGGGAAGGAGGAGGAGGGGAGGAGATGGAAATTTTTAATAAAAAAATGAGAAAAAAAAAGCCCTGTCAGGAGTTACTCTATATTTTCGGTCAGACTAGGTAGAAAAGGGCTGGAAGGGAAGAGATGGACAGAGGTCACCTAGTTTTTTTTTTTTTCTTCATAAGGAAAAGTTTTTAGAACCTTTCTGGGTTTCATCCTGAAGGCAGTAGTAGAGTCATTGCATTGTCAATGGAATAGAAAGTTTCCTTACTCTACAAGTGAAAGAGGAGATAGAAGACAGCTGAGCAGAGGTAAACGAACAGTCTAGAACAGTGTGAAACTCCTTCAGCTGAACTTCGCCTGTGATGTGAAAATAGCTGCAAAGTACTTGATGCTGGGCAAAGCCAAGGAAAAGATTCCTGTAAGTCAAGGAAACTGCAGTAGGTAGCACCACGGACTTCCCCTTTGTGACTAGGTATGTCCTTCTGAGCTTCAAACATGGCTTAAACATTTAGCAATTTATTTATGATATAAACCCTGAATGATCTCTCCTAGACTCTCCCTGCTGCTACACCCAGCATTGGTTGTGAAATTCTACTCACTATATTCAATTCTTCTGGTTGCCTTTGTTTTTCTTTCTTTTCAAACCTGTTTTTATGCAGCGCATGCTTTATCTGCCCACTTAGATATATAATAACCATCACATTCCATTTCTGGGATCTAAGAAAGCTGTGAAACTCTCTGAAATTTTAGGTCAAGTTGTGTGGATTTGGACATTTTCCTGGGTCGCTTTTAGTGCCATTGAGTTGCTTAGCAGAGCAAAAAGCATGCATTTTATGTCCTGTATCAGTTTGTATCTCTAGACTTAGCTGTAGCTACCACCATGTAATGTACACCAGATACACTTCCCTGCACATACTGTGCATGAAAGGTTTTAGACTACATTGAGCTTATG